>NC_045541.1:77027778-77740278 GCF_009769535.1 Thamnophis elegans | reverse complement strand
ACCAAATTGCCGGCCTTTCTGATTGACAAGCTCAGCGTCTTAGCCACTGAGCCACTGCGTCCCTGTAAAAAGTCTGAATGGTCAGTGCCAATTTGGATGCATTCTACGCCACACAGTTTTTATGGGTGTATGCATTATCTTTACAAATGTCCTGAAGACATTCTAAGAAGAGGTGGAAGGATGTGAAATTATTAGATGTTCAACATAAAAGATACAGTTCTATTAAATTGATGAATCTGATGGACTCGGAAGATACAGGAGGGTGAGTGGCCTGGCAGAGGCCAAGGCACTGTGCATATTGGAAGTTGTAAGGTAGTAATGTCTTGTGTGGCTGCATTCTGAAAGGATGGAAGGCGTGAAGCTGATGTGGCTAGTGGTAGCTGTGCAAAAAAGAATTTAAGTCTGGATGGGGCACAGGAAAGGAAGGATTTTTATTTCTGCTATGTTTACATTGAAATAATATTCTTTTTTTCATTTCCTCAACATTTGTGCTTATTTTTAATTAATGTATAATGTTTAATCAATGGAGGTCAAGTTTGTGCTTATTTTTAATCATCGGTTGTTGTTTTTTTTGTCAATATGGTGTTTGCGTTAAAGTTAGAAGGAAGGGGCATGAAGGTTTCTAAAAATGAAAAAAGAGGTCTGGTTTATGAAGCCCTATTTTATCTGCATTTAAACCCAGCTTCAGGTCTATTCTAAACTAAAAAACAGTCTTGGAGTAGCAGGGAAGTATCTGAAGAAGGAACAGGTTAAAGGATGTTGGATAAAAGCATAAACAACTTTTAGAATGTTTAAGTGCTTATAGGCTCTGCTCCAGATTTATTTTCTTCAGGTCATGGCCACTCCAGTAAGAAAATCCACAATAACACATTGATACAATCGTCAAATAACAATATAAACCCTTTATAAACAAGCTTTCACTAGTATTAAGTATTTACTCTTTAATAGCTGCATACAAGATGACTGTCTTCTTTCAAAGGGCCTCCATAACAGTCTAGTTTTACAACTTTCCAGAAAACCTCACAATCGGGGCTCCACTGATCTCTGAGGGGAGACTGGTCTGGAAAGATGAAACCCTGAAAAACTTTCCCTCCTAAATTCTGTCTGTTCATGAAAATGCAAGATCATTAAGAGCTTTAAAAACGATAACTACGAAGGAGGAATATGTTCAGGCAGAGGAAGTATCTTGGCACCAAGCCATACACCTGGGATGGTGAACCTATGGCACATGTGCCAGAGGTTGCACGTAGAACCCTCTCTGTGGGCGCACACGCAATCGCCAGCTGATCTTCTGGTTTCTGGCACACACAGGCACTCCGGCCAGCTGGTCTTCATGGGTGCCAAAGCGCCAGAATATGGCCTGGAAAATGGCCAAAAACCAGGCTGTTTTTCGGACCATTTTGAGGCCGTTTTCCAGGCCGTTTTTTGAACCGATTTGGGGGCCATTTTTCAGGCCAAGAATGGCCTGAAAATGGCCAAAAAACAGGCTTGTGTGTGCTAACCAGCTGGTCTTTGGGTCTCCAGTGCTCCGGCACGTGCATATGCACATGTATGCACACGTATTCAGGTTGGGGACTCGGTACCGAAAAGGTTCGCCATCACTGCCATACACCATTGGATGTACATTGTAAATGAACATAAGTACATATACACATATATCCATCTGTGTCTGTGTCTGTGTGTTATGTTTACAGCCAACAACAGGAGCACTCCATTTTATACCAATTGTAACTTCTGAGTCAACTTCGATTCAAGTCAGGTCCATTTGGGGTGCATTGGAGCACTTTGGTTTGCTGTTACAAGATCCTCATCTTCAGAAAAGGCCAGACTGGCCCAAGCTGGGCAAAGGACTGCCTAGGCACAGTTTCCACTTGTCCGTTCAACAGTAGCTACAAGTGTAGGAGTACATTTAGCTCATGGAACTGTCCCCAAAGAGTAATGTCTTCCTCTTGAGTCACCGGAACTAACTGGCAACCTCAATAGATAAATGGCAACTCTTGCTTGGGTTCAACTTCAGCCTGGTTTGCCCCATTTGATCCTATCAGCATCCACAAGGTTTCTACAGCCTCACCAATGCATATCAAGGTAGCAGAGTAAAATTAGGTATCAAACTCCAAAATGAAAGATCACCTTTCCCAGTGGCTTTGTGTGCAAATTGAAAATATAAAACCAGGAGGGAGTTGACCCCTTGCATCATCTCACAAGGGAGCAGCCCTTGAAATTAAGGAAGGAGCGGAGCCACTGCAAAACAATGCTTCCAATTCCAGCCCTCGCAGGTAGCTAATAAAAATGCCACATCCAGGTCTATTTCCTGACCAATCCATGAGCGATCCAGAAGAACAAGAAGGGAAATGCTATCCCTATTTAGGGCATAGTGGAGTCATATATTAGAGTCACCAATGGAACAGCTTGCCTTCGGAAGTTGTGGGAGCTTCATCACTTGAGACTTTCAAGAAGAGATTGGACTGCCATTTGTCAGAAGTGGTGTAGGGCTGTGATGGCAAACCTATGGCACGCATGCGGAGTCCTCTCTGAGGGCACACAAGCCATCACCAAGGTCAGGTCCAACGCGTATATGTGTATGCTTTCCGGCAGCCAGCTGATTTTCAGGTCTCTGCCAGGAGACGTGTGAGGATGGGGGAAGCATGAGGGTACAGCACTCCCTACTCCATTTTTGGTGTCAGGAGGCTTCAGGGATGGCCTCTGGAGCTCACGGGAGACCATTTTCACCCTCCCGGAGACTTGAGGAAACCTCCAGAGCCTCGAGAGAGCAAAAATTCCCTCCCCCTTGTGGTGCAGGAGGCTGAATAGGCTGGGGGGGGGGTCCGCATGCGCAGGGGGTGGGGCACATTGCATTGTGGATGTGCGTATGTGCGATAGTACGTGCATGCGCAATAGTTTGCACACACTCGATTTCGACACGCAACGACAAAAAGGTTAGCCATCACTGATGTAGCTTCTCCTGTTTGGGGGGGGGGGGGTTGGACTAGATGACCTATAAGGTCCCTTCCAACTCTGTTAATCTGTTAATGTTGTTTCCATCCCATGTCCAAGTCTGCATCCTGATTGAAAATGATCCAGGTAATCCATTATTTCTAGAGTTCCTGTGTCTGAATCACTCCTTGCCTCACCCACATGTCTGCCTCTGAGGTTATAGGCATGAAAAAGGGTTGGGTGGAGGATGAAGCAGATAAAAAGTATCTCGGAAGCTTTAATTAACACCTCCCTGCAGTTGTGACTTGTCCATTTAACTGTTTCTGCATATGGGCCTGCATCGTTGTTCGTTTATACGATCTGCTACCTTGTTTTTGATAGACTCTATAGACAATGTACACCAGTAATGGCAAAATCAATAATGCAATTATAATAAATAAGGAAAGTCAGACAACTAATATCAACACTGCTGGTTTCAGAATCAATTCATACAGACCTTCCAGAAGAGGCAGGTTTTGATCAGCTTTCACAAGATATTGGCCTTGGCCTTTGGGATAATCCTTTCTTCTAGTTGCTTTTTTTTTAAAATAGAGATCTAGTCTGGGACCTCTCAAAGATACTGAGTGTTAGATATGTGGCCTATAATGAAAGATGAAAGTTGCACAAAGGAATAGGAAAGGCCCCACAGATGCTCATCCTGCCACTTGCAGCTATTGCTAAGATAAAGGATGTCCTTAGTCTCCTCCCTCTAAATTAATCTCAGCAGGCAGCTTTCCACATCTGATCATCAGCCATATAGATTCTCCGCAAACCATTGCTGATTAAAGGCCCATTGATTTTCACTCTCTGCTCCAATCTGGAGCTTCTCCGCTTTTTGTATCTAGTAGCTTTCCTAATCAGAACCTGTTGCTTTCTTGCTGAACCAATGTAGGTGTAATTTGTGGTGTGCATCTTTCTCTATAGTTAAATTAATTTTTTTCCCCTGGTTTAGTAACATAAAAGCTGTTTCAGGAAACATTCTTTCCAGGGAGCGTATCATTTATGGCTTTTGGATTGAGGCCATTTGGTGTTTGGGGAATTATGTAGATTCTGTTTGTTTCCTTGTTGTTGTTTTATGTGAGCGATGGTTCTTACTTTGTTGCTAATGGGGTGTGTGTCTTTATGGGTGAGAGATCTGCTTGCTCAAAAAGAATCACTGCATTGGTTGGGAATGGGGTACTTAAGAAATGCCAGGTGATAAGGAATCAGAAATGGATTTTGAAAAAGCATACAGCTAATACAGTAAGATCAATAAATAATTAATTGCATCAAAAGTACAAAACCGCATACTAAGGGAGTGATATTAAAAAGTATAAAGAGAAGATATCCTGTAAGGTATATGCAGTAATCATGTTCAAACTGGAAATATTTACCTGTTCATTGATAAACTCACTCATTCATTTAAAGAATGTATATGGTTAACTTGAACATTGAGACTCTAATATAAACTGTTTCAATTACAATGTTACCAGACATAAATAGGTGACCAAAAGCTTCATTCGTGTTCTTTTCCAAATGGAAGTTCTAATAATACTGACCTGAAAGTCAAGAAAAAAACCCTCACATTTTTACTGCCTTTCTGAAGCCAACCATCACTAACACTGATGATGTTAGCTAGTTGGATGATGAAATGTCTGCTAGCAAGAAATAAGCTCGGAGAGCACTAAGCACTCCACAGTTCAGTCTTTTTGGGGGTTGGAAAGTTTTTTATTTTATTTTTCCCTCACTTCTCTTACATCATTAATCTTACAGTGTGACATCTGGGTACATTTTTTTTCCACAATTCAGTCTTGAACTACAGATATTCTCTTCTGTTGCAATCAAACCATTCTGGAGGTCAAGTGACACAATGGAAAATGCACATCTTGTTTGCATACATTAAATATATCTTTTATTTCAAGAATTCAAATGCAGAACTACTGTTCATCTAACAAAAATTGGTTCTAAAATTCCTGTCCTATGAGGAATAGGACAGGAAAGTTATCAATATAATATCAATTGTAAAAAAAAGTAACTAAGAAGGAAATCTACAAATTTTAGGTTACTGAGCTTGATGACTGTCCTGGATAAATTAGTGGAAAGCATTACTGAAGACAAAATTATCAAATGTGAAGAACAGCGATCCCCAATTTTTGTGGTTTGGTGTCTCGGCTGTGGGGGGAGGGAGGAGAGAGAAATGGAGCCACGTGTGCACAGCTTCACTCAGGCAAGAGAGAAGAGAAGCCCGGGCGCCGCTTGCACGAATGAAGCTCCACATACATACCGGCTTGCCACTCGCGCTGCCCAGTTCCAAATGGGCCGCAGTCCGGTAGTGAGCCATGGGCCGGAGGTTAGGAACCCCTGGTATAGAAGACGCCATTTTAAGTGTGATGCTTTCAATAAGTTTATTATTTTCTCCAGTGAACAAGGAAAGCAGCCACCTAAGAGCACTGTCATATAACACTGTTTCCATTCCCCAATTCCTCTAAAGCAGGGGTGTCAAACTCAAATTCATTGAGGACCTCATCAGGGTTGTGTTTTATCTCAGGGGGATGGGGGGCCGTAGCCAATTCAATGTCACTCGTCGAAGCTCCGTTTTCGACCATGACAGCCTCCTGCAGCCTTCTGCCAATAAAAATGGAGCTTGGGGAGGCCACACGTGGCCCACCCAAGCTCTTTTTGGGGGGCCGTGACGACCTGCAGCCCTCCGCCAGCAAAAACAGAGGTCAGGGAGCTCCATTTTCACTTCAGAGGCATCATGGGCCACTCCTTTGCTGTTCCCAGGATGGTCCTGCGGGTCAAATCTAAGCACCCCACAGGCCAGATCTGGCCCACGGGCCTTGAGTTTGACACCTCCACTCTAAAACATTTGATGGTAACTAAGATCATTTTTACTCCTGCTGTCCATGAAACACTGGAAGCATGCAGGGAACAACCTGAGCCAACTAGCAGTCCTGTTATGTAGAGATCCTGGAATAATAAAAATCTCATGTTACAAAAAATACCGGTTCACTCCTCACACCCCACTCCCACAGACACACATTTTCCAGTGCAAATAGGATGCGTTTGGCAAAAAATATATAACTCAACCATTCTGCATATTCCCACTGAAAACTACAATTGTGCAACATTGTAGTTTTGCAGCCAGATGCTTTCTGACACACTGCAACTACAGTTGTAGACTGTAGTTTAAAATCCTTGTGAAGGTTAGAAGACTCACTTCAACCAGAGTCTTTGAATCTGGGTAACACATGAATTCATTGAACAGAACTCATATAAGCAGGAGAAATCAAGGTTGGTCCATAGCCTACAAAAACTAAGGTGGGGTACAGGGAAAATCTAGGAAGCTACAAGTTCAGGAGGTGAGGTAAGGCAAGAATTCCTGTGAATAGGAAGATGACCTAAGGCTAAAGAATTCAGATGTTAAAAATCATAAATGGTTTTTTTGCATTTTGAAATGCACCAAGGAAAAAAAATGATTGAGTTGCCCCCAGGAAGACAATGTTATGGGAATGCAGTGGTGCAGTAAGTTCTTTTCAGGCCAGCTGTGGCAAGGTTGTTTCATTTTCCACCTGAAAACTGGGTATCTTTTACAATAATCTTAATTTTGCATTTTTATAGATTCCACTTCGCGGAATTCATTTTATGACAATGACTTTGCATATTTTACCATAACTTGCACCTATTCCGAGAAAGAACCCTGATATTTGCCTCAGACACCTCAATTTACCGTAATCTCAGCAAATCCTCCTTTTCCTGATAACCTTATTAAAAGGATAGTTAATGAGAAACAGAGCCATGAATGGTAAAACCAAGAACCATCCCAACCCGAAAGCCATTGTGCCTGGATGAAGAAGCAAAGAAATTATAAGGTCAATCTAGTAAATGAAGAAAAATTGAAGGAGGAAGTATAACCTGTGTTGTCCTGAGTTCCTGGATGAAAAGCAATCCAATGAACAATAAATGAAAAGGATGCCTTCTTTATGGTGTTTAAAGATGCACTCTGCACCAAAAAGGTTTTGTATGTTCCTTCTGTGAATGATGATCTTGACACCTTCAGTCAGACAGGGTACAAGGCCATATAAGGATGGCCTCGCTTACTTTTCATACCAATGGGCACTACACCTTCCTAAATTCACACCAGTGGTGAAATTCAATTTTTTTACTACTAGTTCTGTGGATGTGGCTTGGTGGGCATGGCAGGGGAAGGATACTGCCAAATCTCCATTCCCACCCCACTTGGGCCAGCCAGAGGTGGCATTTGCCGGTTCTCCAAACTACTTAAAATTTCTTCTACCAGTTCTCCAGTACATTTTAGAACCTGCTAGATTTCACCCCTGGTTCACACTTTTCTTTGTGTGTAGGGGGGTTCAAGTCAATGTTGACCCTCGTCTAGTGCCTACATTTTTCTTGGCCAGATTTTATAAAAATGATTTGCCTTTGCCTTCTTTCTGGAGCTGAGAAAAGTGACTGGCCCAAAGTTACCCCGCTGGCTTTGTGCTTAAGGCAAGTTTCTACCTTAGTGCCTTAAATAGTGGCTCTCGAGTTCACACTAAGGACTGATAAATAACAGAGAAAGCGAAAGCGGCAGTCTCTTCCATTATCTTGCCTGCATTTAAAGGTGAGCTATTATTGGCACAGCAGAATATAGCATCCTTGCTGTTTGTAAAATGTTTCTAACCATAGTAAGTCTGAGATTATAAACAATTTTGTCGAATTAAAGATAAATTCAGTAAGCATTTGTCGGTGGCTTTGTTCGGGGCTATTAACTAGGCTGTTCCAAATTGTGTTAGTGGTTAAGCATTTAAGGAAGACAAACATGCTGTACAGTCCAAATAAACCTTTGGTAGGTTGAGGTGGTTAATTGAACAGGGGGAACTAAAGGTGGCAAAGTTAATAAAGCTTATGAAACTGCTGCAGAACAAACCAGACTCTTAATCGTCCCAGTCATTGATTATTGTCTTCTTGATGGGCAGGAACACCTCAAGCTCTTTTTCACTTTTCTAGTGCTGCGAACAGACTCTCTCTCTCTCTGGACATAGGAGATAAGCACTACGCTCTTCCCCTGCCTCCAGTTCTAAATTGAGCTCATACGTGTTCACATAAAGTTGTATCTCGAGTTCTTTCTAATGTTATACAAATCCAGCCTGCAGCAAACAGAAAGTTATCAAGAAGTGCCTATCTCTGTTTTCTTTTATATTGACTCTCATTGTCAGAAGCCAGCATTTATAACCATATAAAAGGAAAGATGGAAGTGGCAACAGAGATGTCCTTAATTCTAATCTTAGCAGTACTATAAATTCAGTAGGTGGCCTCAGGTAAATCCCTTTCTGTCCACCACACTGTCAGCTTCCTGTCTGTTTTATAGAGATAATGCCTAATCTATCAAAGGGGGCTCTTGGGAGGTTCATTCAGATAATGGGTGGGAGTCGCTTCAAATGTTTTCCAGTGCTACATACATTCTAAACAGTAATTATTTGCAGATAGCTTAGTTGTAAATTAAGTACTTAACATGTCTATTAATGGGGGGCAGGACACCAGATAATTTATAGTTCGGAAAGCTTCTAGACCTAAAGGAACCAATCAGAAAATGTATAAGCTTCATTCCCATGTTACTTGTTATGAGAGAAAGGGACGTGTTCAGCCTACTTGGATGGCACATTCCAAGGCCTGAATACCCCAATGCCCCTTGTTGGAGGTCTGTAAAGGAAAGGCTAAGCTGTTCTCACATGTGTGGTTATGTAGGGTCTCATTCAGTGGTGGGTTTCAAAAATTGTTCGAACCTACTCTGTGGGTGTGACCTCCTTTGTGGGAGTGGCTTGCCGCCCATGTGACCGGATGGGAGTGGCTTGCTGCCCATGTGACCAGATATGAAGATGCTGACGACACTTGTCAGAACCACCTTAAATTACCTCACACACAGCACTGGCATGCATAAGAATATGATGTAAACTTGTTTTTTAAAAGGCATCTTTGGTTTGCATTAAAACAACTTCAATACACGCAATGTTTTGATTGCACCACAAACGCAGTAGTTATCCTTACCTTTCACAGAGGCACTGAGTTTTATAAACATGAGCTTGATAGTGTAGAATAATCATATCCAAGGACCAGTGGTGGAACCTCTTCTGTAGGTGTGGCCTGCTTTCCGGGTCCACTGGTGTAATCTCTTCTAACTGGTTCGGTAGATTTGATGAACCGGTTCTACCGAATAAGTGCGAACTGGTAGGAACCCACCTCTGGTCTCGTTGCATAGTTGTCTCAGTCGTATTGAGTCACTGTATGTGACTCAATCTGTATGTGACATTAGGCTGGGTTTCCAGGTAAAGAGTGAGTCAACCTGGAAGATGACAATCAAGATAAGAGGTAGCAGTTTGGTCCTAATGTTTTTCCTTAAACAGCTCAACTTGCAATATGGCATCTAGGCAATGAAACCAGAAGGAAGTTGATTACCTAAAATCACTGAGAGTTGAGCAGCATATAAATTTGATAAATAATAATAAATAACAATTATTATTTCTAGAAGGCAAAATTGAGACTGCTATTTCTCATTCAGCACAGGAAAAGGAAGGTGTATGTTATGGATGGAAAACAGGTAGTCCTCAGTTTTGCAACCACAACTGAGTCCAAAATTTCTGTTGCTAGGCAATACAGTTGTTAAGTGTGTTCTGCTCCTCTTTGCAATCATTTGCCACAGTTGTTAAGTGAATTACTGCAGTTCTAAAATTAGTAACGCGGTTGTAAAGTGAATTTGGCTTCTCCATTGACTCTGCTTGTCAGAAAGCCACAGGACACTGCAATCTACATAAATATCTATCGGCTGCCAAACATCCAGATTTTGATCACATGGCCATGGCCATAAAGTGTGAAAAAGGTCATAAGTTACTTTTTGCGGTGCCATTTTAACTTTGAATGATCACCACCAAATGGTTGTCAGTCAAAGATTACCTGTACTATGAAATACACACTGCCCACATCATACACAACACATACACGTTTTAAATTTAAATAGGATTCCTGCAAGGAGCAACAGCTTATTTGTAGCCTCAGACTTAAATAACAGATAAAAGCTTTTACAATATTTATTGTGAGGCTTGTTTTCCTTAAAAAAAAAAACAATGCACAGCCACCTAAAACCTATCGACACAGAATTAATATTTCTTTATCTGGAGCTTATTTATAGCTACAGGCCTAATAGAGGTTTTGGAGGGCTTTGAGAATTCTATTGAGAAGGTTCCATACAATGGCCTCTATTCTCACCCCCTCAAATACGAGTGGAAACTCTTGGCTTTCAGCCTTTCATTTGCTGCTTCAGCAAAGACTACCCAATTGTTCTGACTTCACTTTTCCACGATGGGATATGATAGAATAGGGCAGGGGTGTCAAACTCGCGGCCTGCAGGCCAGATGCATCACATGCTGGCCCCACTGCCACCTGGTTTAGCGAAGGGGGGGGAGTCCTGATACGTCATGTGACGCTGCCGTGATAACGCATGTTTGACACTCTTGGAATAGGGAGTTCCCCTTGCAGCATCAATATCGAAGGCCCACGTCCCAAGGCACTAGCATCAATACCTGTTTTTCTCAGTGGCCCATGTGCTATTGATCTGCCAACATCAACATCTACCTTTCTGGTAACTACTTAATATTTTACAGCTGTATGTTATGTTCTTCATATCAGCTGCCCATGGATAACTTATGATAGCAACAGCTGCCATATTCAGGATCTTTTGACAGCTTTGAGCTCTTTCCTTGGCCTCTGTGACAAAGTTTACAGCACAAAGCTATGCATTTTACAGTAGCTGCTATAATGGGATACAGAAAATAAAATTAAATATGAATGCAGGGGAAGGTTAAGCTATGATGGATTGATATTTCTGAATCCTGTCATCTTTGCCAGCTGTTTTGTAACTACATGAAGTGACAAGATCATTATGGAGGAAATTTACCTTTTAAAATCCTAGTGCTGTCTTAATTAGCACGGGGCCAGTTTTGACACTTGCTTTGATGTCCAATTTTCTGTTTGGACTGGGTGGTGAATTTTGAAACCTTTAAGAAATGCTTTGGTGGCTGCAGCTGTCAAAAGCCTGAATATAGGAGTTGCCAATTCAGTGCAGTGTTTATAACACATCAATAGTAGACCACAGCCAATGTGGTTGCATATAATTAGCATAAGTTAAACACAGTCATGTAGTACTTTTTTTCAGCTGCAAACTCCTATGCACAGAATTTCTCGATCATTCAAACAGTAGGATGGAACTAAGGCTATTGATTAAAAAATAATTTGCTTTGAAATATGGAGATAGATAGATAGATAGATAGATAGATAGATAGATAGATAGATAGATAGATAGATAGATAGATAGAGAAAGATATAGAGATATATATATCCATATTACTTTATATATCACTGCATATGATGGGCATATAATAGAAGTTGAAGTATTTTAGGTTGCAGGGATGGGAAGAGTCCCTTCCTTCCTGCAGCAAAAGGGGGGGCTGATTGACAGTAAGATCCTCAAGCTCTTGAAATGCCTTTTTTTCTTCAGAACTACATTCAGCAAACTGTCTGGCACAGATTCATATCATTGGTCTTCTAGCTAAGAGTTGTCTGCACCAGAGGTGGGTAACTGTCTGAAAACCTCATGAGCTGTGGTGACATGATGCCCTTCAGACGTTTTGGACTTCAACTGCCATCAGCATGATAAAGGACAAGAGATTATGGAACTAGCAGACCAAAACATCTGGAAGGCATGAGGTTGCCTACAGTTACTAACAATTGCTCATTAAATTTTTCAGAAAAGAGTGCTTCTCAGTTACTGCTGGAATTATATAAGAAATCCATATCTTGCGCAATATATATATATCATCTTATATCAGACAAATCATATGAAATGTGCTGCCTCCTGTCAACCATCCCATTGCTACATGCAGTAAAAAGGACTCCTGGGACATTATTTTACCAAGAGTATACTTTTACTGATAGATCCATATAGGCACAGTAGAAGTAAGCCCAGTTTTGAGGTTTTCATGTGAAAAAACTGCATAGTTAAAATCCCCCCTCCCCCCTGAAGCACCCACTGTCCATTGTCCTGCAATCGAATGCAATCTATTTGTCTTCCCAGCTCAGAAGACTCTCATCGTTTGACCTTGAGGTATCAAGATTCCCCCGGGCCACAGCTCAGTTCCCTCCCAACCACCCATACATCCCAGTCACATCCCTCCTCCTTCCCTGGTTTCTATTGCCAGGCTGCAAGCAAAAAAGCACAGTGAGTCGGCTATGACACCTCCTCTTTATGTATAGATCTGCATATTTTTTGCCAAATGCATTTTTTCCTAGAACAGCAATCTCCAAACTTTCAACCCCGGCAGCCCAACCCAATGCAGGGAGTGGGGGGTAGCGTGTGAATGACAGGGTCATATGTGTACAGCTCCATTTATGTGAGCAGTTTGCATGCGCACCCTCCACTCACACGAATGGAGTTTCATGCATAAGCAGAGGGTGCTTGCACTCACATGTGAAACTTCACTGGTGCTGATGGCAGACACGCTTGCGCACAAAGCTCAATTCGTGTGAGTGGAGGCCGCTTGTGCAGAGGATGCTTGCACACAAGCACCCTTCGCTTGCATGAGTGGAGCTTCCTGCGCGAGTACTTACCCACAAATGGTTGCTTAGAACAACAGTAATAGCTTAAAACACTACATAAGGGTCCAAATGTTATTATTTGCATAGTTCCTTCTTTAATCAGATTAAAAATGAACCTATCCAGGCAGCCGTATTCACATCATTTTTAGAACCTTGCAATATGTTTTTGTGGGGTTAGAAAAAGATTTGGAAACTTCAAATGGTGTAAAATATAACTGCTAATCTACTAATCATCACAGCAGATGGCAGCAACCTGACCAACTTTGGCTGATCCCAGAAAAGCTAAGCAGGGGTCAGAACTGATTACAGCATAGATGGGAGAACATCAGGACATCCCTGAGCTTAGACAAGACTGGGAAGTAAAAACAAAATCCAAAAGAAGAGACAGACGCTTCTATATTCTAATAAAGTAATATACACACCGTAGCAGAGGTTGTATTCTGCCGGTTCGCACCAGTTTGGGTAAACCAGTAGTGGCAGTGGCGTGAAGCTCTGCCCACCCACCTAGACGTCATCACACATGACCCATCAAAACCGCGCTCGACTAAGCCGCGCCCGATTAAACCGCGTCGCTGACGTCATCAACAGGGCGATAACAGCCAGCGCGGAGAAAGAAGGGCGCTTTAAATAGCGCTTTGAAAGCAAGCCGATTCCACTTAAGGTAAGGGTTAGGTTTAGGGTTAGGTTAAGGGTTAGGGATAGGGTTAGGGTTAGGGTTAGGGTTAGGTTTAGGGTTAGGTTAAGGGTTAGGTTTAGGGTTAGGTTAAGGGTTAGGATTAGGTTTAGGGTTAGGTTAAGGGTTAGGTTTAGGGTTAGGTTAAGGGTTAGGGTTAGGTTTAGGATTAGGTTTAGGGGGATTAGGTTTAGGTTTAGGGGTTAATTTTAGGTTTAGGCTTTACAGCATGCTTCTGTCTCCGCGCTGTTGTCACCCTGTTGATGACGTCAGCTACGCGGTTTAGTCAGACGCGGTTTAGTCGAGCGCGGTTTTGTGGTGGAACCGTCATCACAGACCTTTTGCGTATGCACGCTCCCGCTATCAAACTGGTAGCGAAGAAAAGAGGATACCATTACTGCACAGTAGACATATCAATGTAATTGCTAAATGCCTAAGCATCATCAAAGGAGAATTTACCTTATTTATTAGCTTTATAAGATAAAGAAAATACACATTTTTTTTCTCCCACATTGGAAGATCTATACCTACTACCAGTTGTTTTCTGAATTCGTTTTAATGGTTGCAATGTGGCTATCTGAAGGAACTATGGTCATAACTTTATCCAGGTTTGAAGATATTTGGAAAAGGCCTCTTAGAAATTTGTCTGTAGAGGATTCATTTGCCAGGAGAGACATTGGAAGCAACATTTCCCATGCTGCTTCCAAATTATAGAACTTCTCCCTTTGGAGCTGTGATTATTTCCACACTCTACATTTAGAAAACTTCACTCCAAGAAAAAAGGATAGCAGCCCTTCAGGCTGCCTTAGTGTTGTTCGTGGGTTTTTTTGTATGCTGGAAGATACTCTCATTGCAAACCACTTGACTGTTTCCAGAAAGGAAACATGGAATATTTTAATAAACAACATAAATACCGAGCTTCCATCATGGCCAAATCAAAGCGAGTTGCTTCTTGTTGATTTGTGTCCTTGCTTTGTGGGTCCCAGATCCTTAACTGATTTCTTTGAATCAGCGTGTTGCCATTTTTTCCCCTAGCACAAGAGAGATTTGTGCTGAAGACATTTCATCTCCTGAAAAAGAGTTTCTGAATCCAAATTCTAAACCCAAACAACTTAATATTGTGAGCTTTTTGCTTCCATTTTTGTTTTTTTCATTGGCTGCAGTTTTATTATAGTTTTTTAGGTCTGCATTTTATGAGTCACTACGTGAATAAATGCTCCCAGGGGTATGTATAATACAAACAAAAGAAAACCCATACATATGAAAATATAATAATCAAAGGGCAATACTTTAAAATAGCAGTTAAAGGTAACAAGGGCAAATCAGTCAGCCCAGAAACAAAGAATCTAAGTTTTACCACTGAGATGAATTACTTAAACCCAGCATAGCAGCAAAGCAGAAAACCTCTGAAAGACCCCAAAGAATAAGAAAGGTGTGTACAAGGGCATGCATGCGTGTATTTGTTAGAATAAATGTCCTTCTGGGTTCACTGGGGGAAGGGGAGTCACTGGATTCATGGAAGTTGCTTGGAAAGAAGGTTTGTGGATGGGACCACGTGGTTTGAGGTCCTGGGGGGAAAGGGCAGAGATGCTGAGAGTGCCCTGGTTTTATGCCCTCTCTAGGTTTTTGAATTTAAGCTTGTATTCTAATTGGTTGTCAGACTCCCATGGGGCCATGCAGGGGCAACTCTGTAGGCCAGTAATGGCTAACCTTTTTGTCGTCCCATGCCAATGTGTGCACGAAACCCCCTGCGCATGCACGTGCAACACCCTCCCCCACACTCTGTTTTGGACCAAGCAGGCCTCCCTGAAGCCTCCTGGTATGAAAAACAGGTCGCAGGGGGCATATTGCACCCCCTGCACTCTCCCTGCCCCCCACACATGTGTGTGTGACCCCCCTGCACCCCACCCCCCTATGCATGCACAGTAAAGACCTGAGAATCAGCTGGTTGGTGGAGCTCAGCTTGGGCGATAGCTCGCGTGCCAACAGATATGGCTCTGCGTGCCACCTGTGGCACACGTGCCATAGCTTCGCCATCACTGCTGTAGGCTGTCCTGAGTACCAGACTTGGTTGAGCCTTGTTGTGTGATGTAATCTTCCCAGATACCATGTGGTGAGATGGGTAGAGGGCTAATCCTACCTTTGTTGGATCTTCGGTGAGGGCATTTGCCTATGAATAGACCTAGCTGTCTCTTAAGTGTGGACATCTGTTGGGGGCTATTGAGGAGGGTAGGGGCTATTAAGAGTAAGCTTCCTGCTTTTAAAAAAAACCATGTTTCTCCATTTCTCATCCAGGGAATGATAATATTCTGCCTTTTTAATATTTCCTTTTTCTAGAAGAGGGGTGGGTGCTACTTCCTACATACCTATAAATCAATTACTTTCTATCTAGGTTGGAGCTCAATTTTGTACTGGTCTTACTAGACATTTCAACTATTTAAGAAGATGGTAGGTAGTAAGGGGTTTGAGACAAGGGCAGAGCTATCCCAAAGGTGCTTTTTCAAAGGGCAACTGGACTTTTTCCCCCTTTTTTTCCTTAAAGATATGTATAATCCTTGCAGTCAGCTGGGCATATTAATCTGGAATAAATCCTTCCATTTCCCACCACTCAGTCAGAACTGAAAAAGCTTCTTGGATGACCAGCGAAACATCTTCAAGGGGAAAAAAAGAAAAGAACATTCAGTTGCCTTTTGAAACAGCACCTTTGGGACAACCATGACCTGGATGCCTGAGAATCTCCATAGACATTTGGCAAAGCCTATCCTTGTTCAAGAGTCTAGTGGCTTGGGTCTCTCATAATGGGCTCTCATTTGTTTCCTAGAGGAATCTTTTGGGTCAGAATTGCTTCTCAGATGCCACATTTAGATGCTGATTTGGTAGATTAGACTCTAAATTTCTGAAGACATTTGGTTTCATAAAATTAATAACTCAAGCCTTGGAGACGACAAAATTGTCTCCACTCAGAACATCTGCAATTTAACTGGAAGAATTTTCTATTCCTCCTACTCTGAAATAGCTAAGTTCATCTATTGCTGTTTTCCTCTTTTGCTTCTATGATGCACCAGCAATCAACCTTATTTACAACACGGTATCCCAGTAGAAATGGGTCATTTCAAAGATATAAACAGAACAGTCATTTCAGACTGTTGGCTCTTTGCTGGCTCTTTTGAGTTGTCACCAACTGATTGAATTGAAGATTTTTCAGAGCAGTTGAAATATACACTGGGACTAGAAAGAATGGCAAATATTGAAGTTCTATTAAAACTAAGACAATTACAAGTTGTAATGTGAGCATCCAACTGATCCACAAACTAATACACATATTCTTTGCTTTACTCCTTTAGTGCTTTATATAATGTTCTTTATCCCACAAAGGACTAATGTGATAGAGACACGTAAAATAAGCAAGAAGTCCTTTCTGCAAAAAAGATGTAATTAGCAAAATAAATTAATTGTTCTATTGTAGTGATAGCTAACCTTTTCTGGACTGAGTGCCCAAAGTGTATACTCACCCAACCCCCCAAAATGCAATGCACGTGTGAGCCCTGTGCATGCGCCTTCCCTGAACACCCCTCGAGCATGGGCACATGGCCTCCTGCACACAACCCTCCCCCCATGCATTCTTGGCAGATACCCAAAAAGCAGCTGGCTGGTGGAAGGTGCGCGTGCATGCCTGGCGGAGCTGAACTGGGGCAATGGCTCACTCCAAATCAGAGCTTTGCAGCTTATGTATAAGGAAGTGAAATAAACAAGCAGAGCTTCACAGCTTGCTTTCCAAATCCTTTCTGAACATCCTGATTACTCTTCTACAGATGAGTAGGCAACAGTCTTTCCCAGAAAGGAAATTTACAGTTGAGAAATCTGCTGTTCCTTTGCCTGCCTGCCAGGCATCGTAAACAGAATGATACAGACACAGGACTAAGAAGGTGTTACTTCAGGTGTTACAGATTGAAACCCCAAGGGAAATGGGCTAGCAATATAGAATCTATGGACAACTTGCCCACTACTGAGTCATAACCTCAATGTTCACATATTGGTCTTAGCTGAATTCCACTCTCCACTCCACTATTATCATATCCAGGAAAAGGAAGGACCCCAGATTCCATCTTTATATTAGGGGTCATTTCATGACTTGTACAGTCTTCAAGGAATACAATTTCTTCAATCATCACTTTGTTCAAGTCACAATTTTGGGGGGACAGAAAGATATGAATCTAGATGCATTCCGTAGTGATGTATTATGAAATCCAGTAACTGGATAGTTATTTATTACTGATAACCCTGGTTTTATTGACTCTCTTATTTAGCAACTGTTCTAAATTATGAAGGTGGTGAAACAGTAGCTTTATGACCAATCCTTGCATTTATAACCCACTTCAATTGTAGAGTCTAAACAAGGACTACCTGTAATTAGATTCATAACCCTCCTTACTCATAGGAACTTATAGTAGGATACATACCCACTCTCTATTTTTCTCCACAGCATCCCATGAGGTAAGCAGAGCACGGAGAAGCCAGCTAGTAACCTTCTGTGACTGAAGGCAAACTATGAGCCGTGGTGGCGCAGTGGTTAGAGTGCAGTACTGCAGGCTACTTCTGCTGACTGCTGGCTGCTTGCAATTTGGCAGATCGAATCTCACCAGGCTCAAGGTTGACTCAGCCTTCCATCCTTCCGAGGTTGGTAAAATGAGGACCCAGATTGTTGGGGGTGGGGTCAATATGCTGACTCTGTAAACGGCGTAGAGAGGGCTGTAATACACTGTGACAGTATATAAGTCTAAGTGCTATTGCTATTAACCTGGCCTCCTCTGTGTCAGTCTAGCACTTTTAACCAGGACATCATGCTGACTCTTTTAAGGGTGTATTCTTTTTTTCTTATCCCTTATTATTCTAAAGTTAATTTTAAGGATCATTTTCATTCTCAAAGGTCTTTATTTGTGGGATTGATGTTCCTATAACTTGTTCCTATAACATTCCCATAACATTTTACTTCCAGTAAAATGAATTTGTAATATGTGACCATGTAACTTTCTTTTTATTCCTAGAGTGATTCATTGATTTGGTTGTGCAAATATCGCAAGTTTTGGCTCTTGGAAAGTTGAAGAACTTGCTCTTGATTATCAGCGAGAATTGGTCTTAAGGGATAAATTCCATTTTGTTTCTTCTCTTATCGGCTGTCAAAGGTGCTGAAGCATCAAGTATTTATCTTCCTGATAAATGCTGCCCACTTGGATTTGAGCAGAGCTCCTCCAATTTATACCTGCCAAGGTGAAGTTAGATATCAACATACAAAGCGATAAGAAAATGGAATTTCATTATGATTAGTAAGGTCTTCCAAACCTTGCACAAAGGCAAAGAAATGTTAAAGCAAATTTGTCTAGCTGTTGTTGAATGTAGATTATTAAAAAGTTCAGTAGTTGAGATACCAATAAAGAAATGCTATCTTGTTTCATTTAAAGTGTCACAGGTTGTTCAGCTGTGTTAGTTTTTCAACATAATTATTTTTGAGAGCTTACACAATGGTGGGCTTTGTCATTTCATGTCTCAGAAAGATTACTGTGTGTAAAAAAAAATCAGATATGATTTTAAAACATTTTTTCTTGGCATGAAACTAGCTTAATGAATATCTAGATTTTTAAATTAAAACCCAAGCTTAGATTATACTTTTATCGTGCAGTTGTATATAGAATCATCATCCCCTTCTAAAACTGCAGGAAATGTAGCAGTTCTTGAGATGAATATTCTTTAAAGAAAAAGCATAGATGTCTAGATTGGTTATTACTTGTACTAAATTGACATATTCAGCTTTCTTCCAATAGCTGAAACTGATATATTAATAGCTGATAAATAAATATAATGCAAGATCAAAGCGAGCTTTGTAAGAGTAGCCCAATTCAAACTGGGTTTTATTGTAAATTAATATTTATATAGAGCCAGTTTGGTGTAAGGTTAAGGCATCAGGTTAGAAACCTGGATCCCATGAGTTCTAGTCCTGCCTCAGACACCAGGCCATCTGGGTGACCTTGGGTCAGTATCCTGGGCCAAGGAGGCGGCAAGGGCAAACTACCTCTAAAAAACCTTGCCAAGAAAACATGTCCAGGCAGTATGGGGAAATTGGGCACAATAGAATGGAGAAAGTTTTAGATTCAGTGACTACATTTCCATATCATATTTGTAAGCATATCACTGGAGTTACAGCAGGAAAAGACTTACATCAGGGGTATCAAACTTGTGTCGTCACAGCGGTGTCACGGGACATATTGTGACTTTTCCCCCCTTTGCTAAACTCGGTGTGGGTGTGGTCAGCACATGACGCATCCAGCCTGTGGGCCGCGAGTGTGACACCCCTGACTTACATAGTCTACATACACAAATTTAAGTCATAGTAGTCAAATAAAGCTATGGAAGGCCAGTCACATATTCAACTGATAATCTTTATTAGGGTAAGTAACTTCCTTCTCTATAGAGGGACGTTCAGAAAGATCTCACACCTGACCGCTGTGACTGTGTTTGCACAGCACATTGCTGATAAAGCATCCAGATTTGCCAATCAAGAGTCTTCATTCATCCTGGCTGAAGTCTGTTGTGGTGACCAGGGTGTGTTTTAGACATCCTTTTGGCTTGAAGTTGCTGACCTAATGGGAAGGATGCTGCCTGACATCACCATTGGCAGGCTTGATTAATGCAGATAGGATTAATACATATCCTATTTGGACTTAAGAGGTAGAATATACTGGATCCAGGAGCTTGTCAGATCCAGATTTTGGGAGGTGGTAATATTGGCAGCAGGGGTGAGTTTCAAAAATTTTAGAACCTATTCTGTAGGTGTGGCCTGTTTTGTGGGAGTGGCTCGGTGGTCATGTGACTGGGTGGGTGTGGCCAACTTGGAAAATGTGCTGAAACTCACTTAACAACACTCTTGCTTAGCAACCAAAATTTTGGTCTCAATTGTGGTCATAAGTTCTCTTTCTTTTTCTTTCTTTCTTTCTTTCTTTCTTTCTTTCTTTCTTTCTTTCTTTCTTTCTTTCTCCCTCTCTCTCTTTCTCTCACTCACTCTTTCTTTCCTTCCTTCCTTTTGTCTCTCTCCACCTCTTTCTTCTCTCTCTCCCACTTCCTTTTTCTTTCCTTTTTCTTTCTCTTTCTATCTTTCTCTGCCTCTTTTTTTCTCTCACTCTCCCTCCATTCCTTCCTTCCTTCCTTCCTTCCTTCCTTCCTTCCTTCCTTCCTTCCTTCCTTCCTTCCTTCCTTCCTTTCTTTTGGAACATGTTCCAAAAGGTATGCTAAATTTCACGAACCGGTTCTGGCATACCGGTGCAAAACGGGAGAAACCCAACCCTGATTGGCAGGCATGTCGTATGCTCCTTCTTAAGGTTCTCTGAATTTAAAAAGTGCTTGATAAATATTACCTAGTTTCCATTTCTTATTTTGGAGGAAGGTTATTGAAAGTAGGGATTCAGCTGCATAGCAGACCAGGGGAAGCAGATTATAGTTTTATTCAAGCTTCAGGTCCAAGCAAATAAATGGAGATGACATTCCCTGCTCTTCGGATGAGCTTTCCTGTACTCACTGTGGATAGTATATACTCTTGATCCTATTGGAGCTCATGGAAACTTTTGACAGCACTGACTATGATATCCTGGAACCCCAGTTGGTGATTGGGGGTTGGAGGACTCTTCTTCCCCCAATGCTTCTTTTTCCAGATCTGCAAGTGGTTCAAGTCAATCATAGTGGAGATGACCCAGTGTCTAAATTTGGAGACTTGATGTGCTCACCATCTGTCATCCATTAGCAAAGAGGCAGTTAAAGCACTGTGCACCAGCTTAGGTGTTTCATCCTCTTAAGCCCTTAGATTTTGCCAATGTTCTCATAATGAGCTGTGGCTAAGGCCGCACTCCAGTGTACAGTTAAATATTCGGCCTGTGGGGAGATTTCCCTTTTAAGAGATTAAATTCAGTCTAAACTCTTTAACTATACTGCGGTGGCAAAATTGAGCCAGGACGGCTTCACAACCTATGTTGGCTTCTATTAATCATCATTAAAAGTAAAAGTAACCATAACTTCAATGAAACCAGATATATTTTAAAATGAAGGAAAAGCATAAGGATACTTTCCTGTAGCAGTGCTAAGAGTGGAAGGAGAAATTGATGAGCCCAGGAGTTCCTGCACTTCATTCTCATAAAGTTTTCTGGGATTTACTTTTCCTCTGTGCATTAAATAAATTTCTAAAATTCTGAGCAGAGCAGATCTATTCATCTCCACTCCCACCTTTCAATACAGATCCCATATGGTATATTTTATCATATATTTATTTCTTGGAGTATTTTTACTGTGTCGTCGGTTCTGTGAAGCTGGATCCTGTTGACTATCAATAAAGTTTAATGTTATTCATTCCTAATAAATTATTATCCAAGGGATGCTGGTCTGCTGATGGGTAATGGTGGCATGACTGTAAATGTTAATTAAGATGAGATACACATGCAATTTCTTCAGGGACCAAACTATCACCTGTTCTGTGTCAGGTGAAACTTTATTTCAAATGATCCATGAGTGCCAAGGAAATAGTCCAAGACATATTCATGAAGTAATTAACAATTATTTGCAGCTGCTGTCTCCTCTGAAGACACAAGGTCACTCAGATAACAAGAAGAGGATTGAAGACTGGTACTAGCAGTATCTTCCGTGTGTCCTCTCCATTTGTTCAACTTTTAAATAATATTTTCATTGTCTTTGCAACCATTTTTACAGTTCACATGCATTAAGGTGATTTATTTTGCCACATGGTATAATCATTTTTCATCCATGCATGTAATCGTAATCGCTCAGTTGGACACCATTGATTAAGTGGACATTGATGTAAAATAGACCCTGAATTTTAAAAGGAAAGGAAGAAGCAACCCTTTTTAACAGACTCATAAGAGATTCTGGTCAAAGATAAAACAATATGCCTGGACGATGCCTGCTGTTAAATGGCTGTACTGCTGGCAGAACAGCTGTATCCAATGAGTATAGCAATAGCTGCATTTCAAGGTGGAAGGGAAGGTTCAGTGGTGTGCATCATGGCCCTGCAAGTTCAACTTAATTTTAAATAATTTGGATAAATGCTTAGAAAATATCATTTGCAAATATTGTCCATACTTCTCAGCTGCTGCACCTGCATCAACACAAAGACAGGGAATAGGGCAAATATCTTGGAGGATAGGATCAAAACAAGCTGGGACAATAGCTAGAAACCAACAAGTTCAATTTGTAACAAGGGCAAATTTAAAAAATCCTATGTTTGGGTACGAAAACTCAAAAGTATGAGTATTAAATGAGAAAGACCATAATGGGCAGTAAGACATGAAAAGAATCTGGATATTCAGATGGAGTAAAGACTGAATAGGAGCCAACAGAGTGATCTAGATGCAAAAAAAATCCCAAAAGAAAAGCAATGTAATCTTAAAGTTAATAAAACAGAAATATAATATCAAGAAAACACAAGTAATACTCATTGTGGGTTGATAACACATCTAGAATATAATATCTAATTCTGGGCATTGACAAGCTGCAAGATGTCCAGAGGACATCAACCAAGAGGATGATGGGCCTAGAAGGAAAAATAAGGACCGCTGGTGGAGACACTGAATATTTTAGCCTGGAGAAGAGAAGACTATCAGGAGACATCAGAAGGTTATTAGAAAACAAGGTAAACATTTTCAGTGTGGTTCTAGAAGGTAAAAAACCCAATGGCTTAAAATACAAGGAAGTATATTTTGACTGGATATCAGGATGAATACAACAATGGTCTAACTGCTCAATAGTAGAATTGGTTCCCTTAGGAGGTAGAAGACTCACCTGAACTAAATATAATTAGGAGACATGGAAATGACCATATTTTGGGGATGCTACAGTAGCTAATTGCTACAGTGGCTAAGGGTTAGTTTTGAAGGTCTCTTCCAATCCTTTCACTTTTTCATTCTGGACCTTCCTTCTTTCCCTTTGCTGAGTAGGTAATCTCATCTGCTTGTGACAGAATGACACTGTGACAATAGAAATGCTGATCAAACTGTCACAGTCATTTAACTTAGGCCATATGCAGCAAGAATTTCATAATGCCGGGGACACCATCAAAAAGATCCTTCTGTCTTTAGCTGAAGAATGCAACCCTCAGATCACTACATGTAAACAGAAGGTATTCCTTCAGGTAAGTATGACCCAAGTCATGCAGGATTTAGATGTGATAATAATCATTTTGAAACGGACTCAGAAATCAATCGGGAGCCAAGATAATTAAGCCAGAACAGGAGTCACATGCTCTTACTCAGAAGAAACATATACAATGTATTTTAGACCTGGGCCTCCTTCAAATGAAGCTCCACAAAGAGTTCATTGCAATAATTTATTGGGTAACCAAAGAATGAATAATGGGAGCCAGAGATCTTTCCAGGGAGGAAAAATGTCATTCATAAAATTGTGTGAATGTAACAAAAAGGTGAAAACACCTCCTAACCATTGCCCTGATTAGTGCACACAAGGCAGTGGTGGGATTCAGCCAGTTCGCACCTATTCGGGAGAACCAGTTCTTAACTTTCTAAGAGGTTCAGAGAACCGGTTGTTGGAAGAAATCTTTTGGTTTTTTTCCGCTTTACAGGGCTAATCCTGTAAGGAAGGCAGGAAGGAAACATTCTGGTGTTGTTTCTAGCTTAATCTTTATTGCCCTGCTTACAGAAACTGCCTCTCCGGTTAACCCCTATTACATTGTAACAGCTAAGGCAAAGTGCCCATCGACCTGTGTGATGTTGAGTTGGCCACGCCCACATGGTCACATGGCCACTAAGCCATGCCTACCCACCTGGTCATTAGGACAGAGAACCGGTTGGTAAATTATTTGAATCCCACCACTGACACAAGGATACTATGGAGTCCCAAGTGCATTGCCAAACTATAGGACTGACTTTTTATGGCAGTCATTAACTGAACATGGCAGTCATTAAGCAAACTCTGTGTTTCTTAAATGAACCCATTGTCTGCAATGAGTCCCCTCCCCCAGAAACTAGAAGTAAATGGACAATTACAGAAAAAAAAATGTAAATTGCTATGTACCTTGGAATCTATAGATGAAGGTCAGTTGCCAAGTACCCAAAACGTGATCATGTTTTTGTGGAACTTTGAATCCAGGTCATAAGTACCTGTTTTAGGGTCCATTGAAACTTTCAATGGTTGCTAAGCGACTGGTAGTAAGGAAAGGGCTACATATAAGATTATCCCTCTGCACAACTAATGCCACTTCATGCTATGTCCATGGTTGAAACAGATTGAAATTGAACCAGAAAATCCATTTCTTGCAACAGCTTTAGAGGATTCCACGATCACCATGGTCTGATTCTCCTTGGCCAGGAGTGGTAAATTTGATACTGATATACAGTATACCTATTAAATGGGAAAAAAATCTAAAGACTTGTGACAATAAATGTTGTATTGCTAGGAATAAGTAAGAAAACATAGTTAGCATTTTGATTCCTTCTCACATTCTGCTATACATTAACAGGTTGGAGGAAAAGTACTGTCTATTTGATGTTGGAAGGCAAGAGACGGGGAAAAGCGGACACTTTATAAACTAATCCTGTAACTTTTTGCAAGTCATGGAACTAACACTTCCTGCAGGTTGTAGGGATCCTAATTAAAATGAGGAAGGTACTGCTTGGTAACTGGCTTTTGCTTTCTCTGGAAGAAAATCTTTTCAGTAATTGGAATACATTTGCTGTTCGTACAGTGTTTAGAATTCTTCAATCACACAACAGTACTTAAAATTAAGGCACTAGTATTTAGCAAAGCTGTCTTTGGCACACAGAGAGTGTGCCAAGGTGAGATTGGGCTAGTAGCTCTGTGGGATAATGGAAATGTAAAGTAGGACTTAAAAGCCCCCAGTGATGATTTATAAATACGTTTGGACACTGCTACTTAAAATTCCTCTAAATAATCTTCTCTCTTCTTCATAATATAAATCACTGTTGCAGTTCCTCACTTTTACTACCTGTTTGTGGAGAGGGATTTGGAAGCACTGTGAATATTACAGCATCGACTCAGCCTGGACATGTGTTTTACACCAATTCTTCATCTCCCAACATCTGACCTTATTTTAAGTGGTGTCAGTATAACTGAAGGAAATGTGGTGGGGACACCTGGAACAATTTCTAGGATTTTAGAGGAAGTAGACCCTGTCTACTATAAGCAGGCAGAAAATCTGATAAGAAACCTAAGATAAGTCAGAATATACTTCAGACACAGGGATGTTTTAATTCTTCTACAAATAATGTGTCATGTTGTCATTAAACTTAATTACCACTTTCTAAAATAGACTTTGGGGTACTGCCTGGTTCAAGAATGAATCTTATAGCAATAGCACTTAGACTTATATATCACTTCATAGTGGTTTACAGTCCTCTCTAAGCAGCATATTGCCCCCAGCAATTTGGGTCATCATTTTACCGACCTTGGAAGGATGGAAAGTTGAATCAACTTTGAGTCGTCCAGAATCGAACTCCTGATGGCGAGCAGTGAGTTAGTCTGTAATACTGCATTCTAACCACTGTGCCACTCTGCATGCAGTGTAAATAAATGTTGCATTCCAGAATAAAAAAAAACCCAGTGATATTCCAGCAACAATTAAGTGTTCCTGACACAAGTTTAGTGTGCACCTCTTTATCGGAAGTCCCACACTTTCAATCTTAGTTTCAATTTTGGGTTGAATACAGCCAAGGATTTTGAGGAGATGGTTCTATCAGTGGGGAAGCCATCCAGATCAAAACACAAACACTTTGAGCAGTAACAGTAGAAGTGTTGTTTATTATTTCTGTTATACACAGCAGCATAAGACACTGACACATATAGTTAATAAATAGACTGGATTGGCTATAAAACTCTCAGTACATCCTTAGATTTTATTTTCTAAGTGTTTTGTTTGACAGGTTTCTCCCTCCTGATGCTATAAGGTCTGACCAGTTTGGAATAGCGGAAAGTTGGCCCGGCACCACTTTAATTTTTTTATTTGAGGCCATAAATCAACCCTAAATTTGACAACCTTCCAGTTTTTGTTGCAGTGGAACGGTATCTCCATTGTTATGTGCATTACCGGCAAACTGACTGGGCATGTCTACTGCCATTTGCTGAAGTTGCACATAACAATGCAGTACATAGCAGTACTGGGTATACCCCCTACCGTATTGTGAATGGGTTTGATTTCATGGCTATACCTGAATGTCCTCAAGTCACTGCTGATCACGGAACTATAAAGGAATGGATAGACTACATGTATCCAGTGTGGGAAAATGTCCGAAAAGCATTGCGGGTTGCAGCAGACACGTACAAGACACACGTCGATAAAAAACGCGGTCCACAAACAACGTTTCGGGTCAGGGATAAGGTATTTTTATCTACCAAGTATATATGCCTTAAAGTGCCTTGCCATAAGCTGGGTCCCAAGTTCATAGGTCCATTCCCAATTGTCAGAGTAATTAATCTGGTCACGGTAGAATTAAAGCTGCCTCCCATGTTGGGGAAAACCCACCCGGTGTTTCACACCAGTTTACTCAAATCAGTGACCACTGGGCTGCGTAATCTTCCAACACCACCATCTCCGGTGCAGGTTGATGGTGAACGCCATTATGAAATTGAACAGATAGTAGATTCCCGTCATCATCATGGCACTTTAAAATATTTAGTAGTTTGGAAGGGATACCCGTTTACAGATGCATCGTGGGAGAGGTCATCTGAGGTGTGCGCACCATGCCTGATTGCCCGGTACCATCATCGATACCCTGATAAACCTATAGAGGATACTGCTAATAGCTCTTTTTGTCTTCCAGAAACGTCTCCACTGGTAGGGGGGTGGCATGTCAGCCCTCAGGCTACCATCCAGGGGGAACCTGTCCATCACCATGCCTGCTCGGCCATGCTTACATGCTACTAACGCTTCCATGTTGATGTTGCCTCTTGGATGTCAATTGAGCCTGTAGCTGCATGTGGCTTTTCTATTTGGGTGCAACTGCCTACTCTGATGTAACTCTTTTGCTCGGATACGACTAACCAGGAAAGAAGTTATGATGACACTGAGTGGGGGTATGGCTGAGGGTGTGGGTCATGGTGATGGTGGGTGGGTGGTGGGTGGAGTTGTGGGTGGAGCTGGGTGAGGTAATGGTATGTATGTATATGTGTGTGTGTGTGTGTGTGTATGTGTGTGTGTATATATATATATATATATATATATATATATATATATATATATATATATATATATATATATATATATATATATATATATATATATATATATATGTTATATTTGTGCTGATAAATAAATAAAGGGAGACTAGTATAGATCTATTTCAAGCTATTTAGCTCTCATCAGCTAGCCATACCCAAGTTTTTGGGAATCGAACCTGTGCTCTATTGCCTCCCAGGCAGGGAGTTAACCATTTGAGCTACAGAGAACGACTCCTTTATCAGCCAGCCAGGGTGGGAGGTATATACTGTAAAGTCACAACCCCTGGTATGCCCAAGTATGGGAGGAAGGTCACACTTCCACTCTCTGTCATTAGGCTCGTCACAAGAGACCATCCAGACAGAAACCCAATATTTTTTTACTGTTGCCTTTTTTGTTACATTTGTTATATTTATATATATAAATATATATATATGAGTGATGGTGTTAACTTGGTTAGAACTGACTTGGATTTTATTATCTTTGTATCGTTGTCATTTAGTGCTGCTTATCAGGTAGTTTCTTAGATAGAGATAAAAGTTTTTCACCAAACAAACTGAATCTCTGTTTGTATGCAACATGAACGTCGGAATGTGACAGTATTACCTTAACACTTCTTGCTTACTTTCCATATTGACCCAGCTTTGGACTATTTCACTTTTTTCTCCCCACTTTCTTCCTTATTCTATTGAAGAATCTGTGTGCATGTGTGTTGTGGCACCTGTGAAGCTACCTGTAAATTCCTGTCCAACCATATTAAGTACCATTAGCGGAAAATCTGGCAACATCATTTCAAAGCTGGTTTACAACCTTTTCCTTCAGTAATCTGTGTGAATCTATCACAATTATGATGAGTTTTGAGACCATTTTTAAAACCACCAGACTCCATTTTGGAGACAGCCTTATCTGCAAAATCAATAGTAAATGATGAAAGGAATATTATTTATTGAGACTGCATTAAGTCTTACTAAGATCTATCCCTATCCCCTCTGGAAAATTGACCAATTAGGAAGTTTGACCCTTTTATCCTTTTAGCTGCTCAGAATAGATAAGGCGTAAGTGCCAAAGAAAGTGCTATGCAGAATAAATTTGAAAAATAATGTCAGTGAATTTTTTGAGGATTTGATATTGTTGCTTAGATTTAGAGACTCCCCAAAGACTCTGGGCAGTTTACAATAGCTTGGCAAATAGCCTTAATTAAAAAATCCAGATAGTGCTTCACTTACAACTACAATTTGAACCAGAACGTCCATCACTAAACAAAATGGTCATTGTACAACTTTTTTTTACTGCAGTCATAAAACAAATCACTGCAATCGCTAAGTGAATCATAAGGTAATTCAGATAATCTGGCATTCCCATTGATATGCTTGTCAGAGACTGGCTGGAAAGGGTCTCAAATGTAGATCACATGACTCCAGTGTATTGCCATTTTTGTAAATATTTGCTGGTGGCTAATCACTAATCCAATTTTTATCATGTGATCATGGAGATGCTGTGACAGTCGTAAGTCCCTTGTGTTCAGGGCCATTGTAACTTCAAATGGTGGTAAATCGAGGCTTATCTGTAAAGAGAATGGCTAGCTATGAGCCATAATCATGATTTATTATGCAGGAACATAAAATGTTTACTTGTTACAAAGAAAATAAATCATCTACCAATGTTTCCAGGGTGCCTTCACTGTTCCAAAAATATGGATCATGTGTCTGAGTATGGGGTTTCTTCCTGAACAAATAGGGAGAGGCTGAATGAATTGGATGTGTCTGCCCCCATGGAATGCTAAAGCAAGCGACTTAAGGACTAAAGCTATGCATCAGGAGTATTTCTTGTGGGTCCTATCAGAGGATTAAAGGAACTATGTATTAGTTCTAAATAAGAAGGGCATTCGGCTGTCTATATTATGTGAAGGGGGCCCTAAAGCTCACAAATTTGTTTAATTGTTAGATATGTATCCTGCCTTTCCTTCAGGAATTCAAGACGGCGTATATGGTGCTCCCACGACCAGATCTGGTGAAGTTGGTTGGGCTGAGAGGAGCTGGCTCCTCAGTTCTCAGTCAGAGAACTTCAATGGCTGAGAGCAGACTTGGAGTTGAGTCTCCTACTACCACTCTATTTTTTAACCACTGCACTGCCCTGAATTGTGTTAAACGTCACCAAACAGTTTTTGAAATTCTTTATGTTCCATACAGAAGGGTAAACACAAAACCTTAGATTTTTTTTTACAAACTTCTAAGGCAATCTTTATCCAAGCTCTTTCAAACAACAAAGGAATAACAGCTAAAATAAAATACTGATCAATATGGCAGCAAATAGTTTGCCCTCCCCTCGACGTAGTAAATGGTTATTATATTAGGAAACTGGAAAAATCCAGACAGTAATCTATAATCAGCCAAACCTTTTAAATGTGAAAATAGTTTTAAAAGATCAATTATATTGGGGGGTGGGAAGAGCTGATTGCCACCATGTTTAAGCATCACACAGCTTTCAGGGTTGTTTTTTTTTATGGGGACCATTCAGGAGTGCAACTACTGTTTCTCATCAGCAATTTTATTCCCTTTTCCTTTGCTTGGCCAGCCTTCTGAAGAGCCAAAAATGAGGGTGAATTGACAAACAAGTTAACTTTAAATGGTTGTGAGCAAGAATATTTGTGAAATTTGCCACAGCTGAACTCATTTCAGAAGCAGCAGGGCCTGAGTTTCCAAGGTAGAAAACACTCCATATTGTTAGCTCCCCGATGTGAGGATAAATTATGATAGGCAAGTACTTTCAACTCTTTGCATAATGAAGCTCAATCTCCTTCCGTGGTTCTTTTTTTTCCCCTGAAGTCTTTGTATTAAGATCACTAAAGATGGGGTCAGTAAGCTGCAGAACTATTCAATTTGTTCTGAGGAAATAGCATTCATAAACTTGCATTTTAAAAACTGAATTGTGAATGTCTCAAATAATTTAAAATGTCTAGGAGAGTTTCTGACTAAGACTTCCAATGAGACTGGTGCCTTCTAAATGTTCTGGACAATAGCCTAACCATTAACAAGGGGTTATAGGCATTGTTGAAAACAAGTTTAGACATTAGATCAATGATGGTGAACCTTTTAGGCACAGAGTGACCAAACCGGAAGATGCATGCATGCACGTGCACCAGGTCCAGAAGCGGCGGGGGCTGTCGGTTTGGAAACCCAAGCCCCATTAGCCCCAAAAGCCACTGCGCCAGCAAAGAAGGGCTGGCTTAAAAACATGGCTGTCGGAACGCCGACCAAGCCTCTGGAGCCTCAGAGTCAGAGCCCTGCAGTGCACGCAACCCCCAGGCAGCTGGAAAGGCCGCAGCCACCGCCAGGGACTTACTCAAGGGTGGAGGAAGGGCCTCAGAATCGCCAGCTGAGGCCTTTCTTGCCACCCACACCCCCAGTGCCCAGCCTCGACTGGCTGGCTAAGCCTGCCAGCCAGGACACCTTACCTGCTGCCTGGTCACCTGCCTGCTCCTTGCATCCATCACATCGGAAAGCTGCTGATTCTGCCTGCTGGTAAGTGACTTGGTTTTTTTTCTTTATGCTTTTAAAGTTTTTTTTTTAAATTAATTTATTGTTTATAGAATATTTTAATGGTTTTATTTTAATTTATTGTGCATAGAATATTTTTCAATGGTTTTATTTTAATTATTTAATTTATGTTGTTGTATTTTAAATTGTTGTTTGTCTTATTTATCCCCCTTCCCTTTTTATTGTAAGCCGCCCCGAGTCCTTCGGGAGTGGGCGGCATACAAAACCAATAAAACCAACCAACCAATAATTTATTGTGTATAGAATATTTTAAAATGGTTTTTAAGGATTTTTTTAAATTATTTATAGAATATCATTTAAAAAAATATTTTTAGAGAATTTTTATTTATTTATTGTTTATATATTTATTACCAGAAATTTTATTCCTTTTTGCAAATGTTTTATTTGCAATGCAATATGTTGCTTTTAAGTGTGCAGGTTGGTGCATGGTTTATGTGTCTCAAAGTGGCTGCTTTTCTATGGGCAGGGCGGGTTGGTGCAAGGCAGCTTTGCCAGATTTTGTGTGTTTCTGTGTGATACCTGGTTGTTTAGGTAATTGAGAGGTGGTTGCTGGTTCCGTGAGCTTCCTGGCACTTTCCTTTATAATTTCCCACAATGCCTTATCAGGGTACAATTGGGGCAATTGAATGGAGCTGAGCATTTACTTGCCGGATGCCCTTCCTAACTCCTACGTGTAGTTTGCAGCAAATATATTCTCTTTGTGCTCTGATAGAAAAACATCTGTTGCTGCCTAGGATTGAACTCTCAACTTTCCAAGTGGGAGGTGAGCATCTTCATCTCTAGGCCACCATGGCACTCACAGAAGCAATAGTAAGTTTAACATTATTGTTTTGTATTGTACAAACCTTAAAAAAATTATCTATGGTTTGCCCTGATTTCAAGATGGCTGCTGCTCGGTAAGGTTTTCTTTTTTCTCTTACCAACAATCTGCTAATTTCACTGCGAAAACTGGCTCTTTGACGGTGCTGCTTCCTGCTCTTGAATTGGAATACTTGTGACTCAAGATGACTTTTGATGATCGTGGATCCAGTGGGAATGGGATAGGGGCCTTGAAGATTCCAATTCCCCCTGGAAGCAGTTGAAAACTCAGTGGGCATATCCATCTTGTCAGCAAGTTTCATTTTTAAGCATGCCAGAATTTTAACTTTCACTTTTTGATGTTATTGTTTCATTTTGCTTTGCTTTTCTATCTGAAATTAGCAACAGACAAAACTACTTTATTATAATATATTAATATAATGATTCTTTAGAACTGTTGTTTTTATATCATTATAATGATAATGATAATGAGCAAGGATTTTGTAAAGCAGTATTTATGTTTTGAACTAACATCTTCCACTTAAATCCAGTTTACATTTGTTCTCCTTTTAATTTTCTTTTTTTCCTCCCTTATGTCTACCCATTAGGGTTTTTTTTTCCTTTTCAGAAAAAAAATAGTACTCTAGATGTGAATTGGAACAAAGATAATTCATTAATTGAAAGTCACAGATTGCTTTAACTAGCTGACCTAATATGACAGATGTAAAGGCAATTTTTGTGCTATTAAATTGTTAATATGCATTTTATAATATGAGAAATATGCATCATTGTTGAAATTTTGTGTGTGTGTGTGTGTGTGTGTGTGTGTGTGTGTATACTGAAGAGCTATATGACATTAAGGGTCTCAAGATCTTGCTGATTTCCAACATCTCCCTCATTATGTCAACATACCCTTGAAAGTGTTCATAACATTGCTTATTATGAAAGTGTTTATAAATTGCTTATTATGCCTTAATAGCTGAGATTTTAAATCATTTTAAATATACTTTTGCTATAATAAATTTGTCATATAAATCACATAAGGGGATTACATTTAAAGAGAAAAGTCCTTATTGATTTCTACATTTTATTGATTTAAGAATTTTCCTAACATCAAAACCTGGAAAGATAGTATGGTGTCTGCAACCATAAACACTCAAAGAGCCACTTGGGCCCGTTTCCCACAGAAAACAAAACACAGGGAGCCACAAAATCTTGGTGGGCATGGCCAACTCCACGCCACTTGCTCCCACCCAGTCACATGACACCCCAGCCACGCCTATCCAGGTTTTATGGCTTCCTGTGTTTTCTTTTCTATGAGAAATAGATATCTCCCTCTCTCTGTTTCTCTGCCTCTCTCATCTCTCCCTCTCTCTCTCTCTCATTTCTTTATCTTTTTCTCTATCTCCCTCAGCCTCCCTCTCATCTTTTTCCCTCCCTCTCATCTCTGTCTTTCTTTTTCTATCTCCCTCTCTATCTGTCTCTCTCTCTTTCTCTTATGTCTATAGCAGATACTAAAATGATTCATTTGTAAGCCTTCTGAAGATAAAGCCATGATTGCTAAGCATAATTCTGGATACCCATTTCCACAAAGATATTGACAGATCAGAATTGATTCAGGGGAAAAAATTAGAAACTTGAAGTTATGCCCTAATTGAACTTCTGGAGGAGGAATAGCAAACTGAAGAGAACTCTGTAAATGCAGAGCTGACAATTGTAGCAAAGGCCAAGGAACCATAAATAGGACAGTTCCTTGGAACCACTCCAAATAAGGGTTTTTTAGTAAGGGGACTGTGGGTTTGAACATTGGGAGATGACAGATTAGCCATCTTGCTAACAACCACAAAGGAGTGTTTTAGAGAATACTAAATTCTCACATCTAACTTCCTAATCATTTCCAGGAATTGTTCATTAACTACGTCTAAGTTCTAGAGAAATTTGGACTAACAAAACTGAAAATGCCAGGTAAGTCTGCCCTCAATCTTGAATGAAATAAAAAGTTAATCATGATTTAAACTTAACAAACTTCTCAAACTTAAGTAATGTAAGCTTAATCAACCTTAAAGAAATGCAATAGATTTTACTATTATAATCAAAATTCTTAATAAAAAATATAAATTTTTTAACATAAACACCCCCCCCCCACACACACACACAAACTAAGGATCTCACTCAGTGGATTATTGAATCAGCATTTAGTAAACAAAAAAAGATATATTGAATCCTCAACCATGTATGTTTTATTTACTGTACTTTAATGCAGGACTAAGGGAGCATGACTGGCCTGGGAATTCTGGGAGTTGAAGTCCCCCAGTCATAAAAGTGCCATGGTTCTTTACTCCTTTACTCCTGCTGTAATGTAATGAAGTTCCTAAGAATTCCATCATTGATACTTGATACTTGATATGGTATCCTTTTTCTATATAGCAGCATTTTATTTGTATGGCTACACTGATTTTTGTTTGTTTGTGTAGCTTCCATGCATGATATGTTTTTAAATACCGTTAAGTATTATTTTTATTAAGATCCTGAACTATTCAATGATGCGTCTCTTGAAACCACATAGACATATGAATGTTTGATTGCGAAGGATTTTAAAATATAGCAAATATGCAACCATATAAATGTCAGCACCAGAGTGGGCCAGAGAAGTTCAAACCAATTTTATTCAAAGGGTGTAAACAAATTCTTACAGGTTCATGTAAGTGCAGTAACCCAAGTTGTGTAATTTTTAAGCCATAAAATTGAATTGCAGCAGATTGTATTCAATGAAAAATTGACCTCGTACAAAACAATACTAAATTATTGTAGCACCCGCCACCATCGCACAAATAGGAACAAAATGAATATAGAGAAAATGTGCTGTGTATTTACCCCCACATAAATATAACTTGAAAGTGTTTTAGTAAGAGCATTAGTATCATTGTATACAGAAATATTAAAGAATACAAAACACAATCTGCTGTAAACTTTAAAGAATATTTAATAAGCTTTTAAAAAATAATGTATAGCTTTATTTTCCTATGAGGTGCATGAAAATATACCATTCCTTTTTGCTGCAAGAATACCCAAGGAACCAAGAAAAACTACAATGGATAATAACAGGTAACATTAAAAAAGGAGTTATATGAAAACTGGAATATGAAAAGAAGTAGAGCCACATAATAAAAACATTTTGTAAAATGGAGAGCAACATTTACAAAACTGTAGACGGGAGATGCAGAGGACCTCCAATCTCTCACATCATCGTTAGAACTTTGGGAATTCTTCATGTTATGTTTTATACATTTTCTATGTGCTTATCTAGAAATACCAAATGATTTGCAAATATATACATAGCCATGAAGTAGATGGTTACTGCAAATCTCTGACCTAAACTGGATGTGACTTGGATCTGAATAGGTAACTTGCCTGGGGCTTCTACTTGGATTTTCAGACTTGAGAGGTTGAACATTTGAAGGCGCGACCAGTTTTGTGTGGTGGTAGAGATCAGGCAATGGGAAAAGCCATTCATGCTCTTGTCTCAGAATGTGCTTCTATCTTAAACAGATTGTCTTTTGTAGGGTGACTATAGTGGATAATGCTGTGAAGAAAAACATTTGGGCAAACATTTTAAAGAAACAAAACAGCTGAAGAGGAAAGAGCAGCATCTTTCTCTCACCCTCTGGTTTTCCTGTTGTTGCTTTTTTTTTTGGTATGTGTTTAAAAAGGTACAGGATAAAGCCAGGGATGGATTGATGCTTTGTCACACCTAGAGTTGAGCTTTAGTCAAGGGTATCCACTGTAGCAAACTCAAGTTTGCCTGACATAATCTGGAAAACAGCTTTCAAGATTTGAAGGCTGTAGTCTTGTGCATCAGTTTGGGGGGAGTAAATTCCACTGGGATCTATGGAATCTCATGCAGGATATACAGTGAATAAGTTTGCATGTCATTCATGGTCTTTTGTTTTAAAAAAAAAAACACCTGGATTGCTATACACTCTTGTTCTAGTGCTGTTTAGGTAGAATCTTAGAACATGATTAGGAAACTCCAATCCAACCTTTTCTAAATGGGTGCCTTCCAGATCTTTGGAGTTCGAAGTCTCACCATAGTCCACCTGCATGAAGGTTGTAGTTCAAGATAAACTGGAGAGCATTAAGTTGCCCCATCTCTAGTGATCCCAATCCTGGTGTCCTCCTGTTGCCATTGTCGGTGGCTGTGTTGACTGGAAACTCCTGGGAGTTACTTTGTGCTATCAGCAACACCACTGCACAATTTTAAAGAAGTCTTTATGCTCTGATTTCTAAGGTACGTGTTCTTCCATAGCATATGTGGCAAATGTACCTTTTAATATGGCAAACTGAAAGAGAGATCTTAACATAATGTGCTAGAAAAAACATATTGTACATTAGAAACCTATTATTTAATCTGTGCTGAACCTTCCTTCTCCCAGCCTCCCCCCGCATAGGTAACAAACCTAGGTAGCTATTAATAGCTATTTTACAGTATATTAAAGCACACATCATTTTAGGAATATTCACAATAGACAAAAGACACATTCCTAGCAAATAAGACAGAAATGTAAACTCACATCCTTAATTTGCATTGACCTTAAGTCTTTGGGCCATGAAACAGAAATTAAGCACCCTGGACCCAAACCTGAACCTTTAGGGGGCAGGCTCCACAGCTGATCCTAAATAGCTTTGGTCATATTATATGTTTAAAGCCTTGTGCTTATAATATAGAAAAGGAATTGCACTGGCTTCTTGAATACTGTCTGGAATACACATGTCACTAAAGAATTAGTAAAGTATCACAAGCATTTCCTTCTTTCAATCGGACTTGTAAAAATTGCTTTCTGTTGCTTATTTGGGCTCAATTATTTTCTGTCCTAAAAAACTCCCCAAAAACCACCAAACAGGGATTTGAGTGACTGATTAATGAACCATAATGAGTATACAATAGTCTGGTGTGTTAGCTACAGGTACCTAGTCTGATGGCTGGTGATGGTTTCCTAAATTTGTTTGGTTTTTGTGTTACAGGCAGCCAGGATTTGCTTTAGCACCAAGGTTTTTCCAACGTGCATTAGGAGGAAGCTTCTGATAAGAAAATAATTCCCCATGGTATAGAGTCTTAGTTCCTCTCATTTCAAAGTAAAGGCTCTCTATATTGCATTCGGTCCTGTACACTTTCTTAAAAAAAAAAAAGTCTAAGTATTTCATTATACCACTATGTTCCTTGGATTTTCAGCACCTGCCTTTTCTCATGACAATGTCCTGTGAACCAAGAACACCATCCTTTCTGGATAGTGTGATGGTGATTTAGGCTTCCTATGAAGATACTTAAAGTTACTAACATGATGGTGTTTTTTAGGTTAGCGTTACTCAATAGGTGTTGAATTGTTTATATTGCCAGCATGCAGAAGGGAGATTGGAATCTGATGCTAGATATTTAAGTGGCGTACAGTATCCTGAAAAGAGGTTCCAATTATTTAACAACAGCAAGAAAGTAGTCTTTCCATTAAAATTAATCTCCTGAAATAAAGTCTTAGAAATCGAAGAGTGGCCTTTCACATATCATTAGTTATTAAAGCAGCTTATAAACTTAATACCTAATAAGGTTAAATATGAAAACATTACTAGCTGGTTCAGTTTGGGCACTGAAAATAAAACCCCCAGCTTAGAATTATCTTGGCCCTCTAAACACAAAGATCCAACAAGTGTGGAACCTATCTTGTGATGTTGAAGGAAACAGCAAGCCGTCCATCTTTGCAATGAATGGCCATCATACACACAATAACAAGGCTATTGATCTCGATTTCCAAGCTATGAAACATTTGTTACTGTTTGTTCTGTAAAATTCAGGAAGCCTTTGAGGTTATTGTTGAACTATTGAGAAACTATTAGTTTCTTTCTTTTTCAATCAGTATTAAGAAATGATTAATGCCTACCTATTCCCTGCTGAGATTCCTGCTCACTTCTGTGACTTAATTTCTGTGAGTAATTCTGCTGAGTCACCTCTTTTATTTGTGTAAAGGGGATCTTCAGGAGTACTTTAATATTTTTAGAAGTCATATTTTACCGTTAGAACCTATGTTTTATTTGTATAGCCTTATTTTATGATAACGGAGATCATAGAGATGGCAATCTAAAAGCTGTCAGTAGGTGTGCTAGTAAAACAGTCAAAAGTAATGAGCAATGACAACTAACAGCAATGGAATTTCAAAGTCATTCTTTGTTCTTGTATAGGGGAAAGAATCAAAACCACAGAATAGTTGGAAAATAACATGTACATTATTGCTTAAAGTCAAACTTGTCCATTGTGTGTACATTTAACAGGACAAGAGGACTCAAAAGAGTCAACTGCAGGGTGGAATAGGAATTTCTACACATTGCTATGACTGGCTACTGTTGGACTCTTCAACTCTTCACTCATGGGTAGACTTCAGCTCCCAGAATTCCTCAGCCAACTAAGCTGGCTGGCAAATTCTGGATGTCGAAGTCCACACATCTTGAAGTTCCAAGGTTGAGGAACACTGCTCTATAGCAGGGGTCCCCAATCCCCGACCCACAAACCAGTACTGATCCATGGCCTGTAGGCACCAAACAGCACAAATGGAAGTGAGTGGTGGACGAGCGAAACTGGACATGCTTGGGGTCTAGGTTACATGCTCCTCCCCCCCCCAATCCCTCGGTCCATGGAAAATTGTCTTCCATGAAACCAGCCTCTGGTGCCAAACAGGTTGGGGAGCACTTCTGTAGAACACGGGCACCAGTTGGTCTATGGTTCAGATCCTAACCTCTACTCTTCTTTCTTGAATTACAGCCCTGAGGTATTGCTTCTTTACAGAAAATGATTACAATGTTCTAGATTTCCTATCGTAGTCAAGATATAATCACATTTCATAGTTTTCTTTGCATATTAAATGTTTGTATTGAAGCTATTTGTACAGTTTATAAATGGATAATACTGTACCCTAAATTGGGTGCTTTGTCTTCAATCAAGCATATGTATCAGATGTAAGATTGCCCCCACATCTGCACACATTGCATGGAATCATGAAATTTTAATTTTACAGAGGGAGATCTTAGATAAGGGTGTTGGGTTTTACTGATATGGTTGGCCCTGATTTTATAGGGTTGACTCTTTTTGCAGTTGTAAACTTTCATTCTTATATACTTCAAAGAGCTATGAATATTAAAGGGAAAATAACTTCCTGTCTTCCTTTTGGGGGGGGGGTACTTTAGTTTTTACTCCTGGTGGCTGCATAGACAAGTCCCTGCAGGTTTCTTCACAAAAATTCAGAAGTAGTTTGCCATGTCCTACTTCCTCAGTCTGAGACAGAGTAACGGCCCAAAGTCAGCTGGCTTTGCTTCTAAGGCGCAGGATTAGAATTTTCTGCCTTCTGGTTTCTAGCCTGGTGCTTTAACCACTGCACCAACTTGGCCCATTAGCTTCCATTACTGGAAAAATAAACAACAATCTTCTGTACCTAAAAGATGGAAAGCAAGGAAAGTGCTGAATTAATGTCCCTTTGCTTTTTTTTTTTTTTTTTAAAAAGCAGAACTGAAGAGAAGGGAACTGTCTTTAGATGGCCTCTGAGTGGACTAACAATGTATACACACTGACCTTAAATTCTACTTGCATGTTGATCATGAATGTTATTTTCATGATCAAGAACAATTCCAATTATGATAGCCACAGTTAGTGGTATATCATTTTTTTAAAAAAAAATACTGGCTTACGACTATGCATTCTAAGTCTGGTCAATCTTCTGTCAGCATGCAGGTATTAACGCACATATTAGTGCTCACCTACAATGATAATCCACTCATTTTATTGATATATGATTTATTGAAGCAAGAGAGATACAGCTTACCCATCAAGCACTTTGATCTAAGTCTTCATTGTTGAGACGGAGAGCAGATAAGCTATGCTAGCCTTTCACTAGCCTATGGCTGCAAGCAGTGATGGGAATGTGCTTGAAAAACTTTATCTGCATGTTCTTGTATGTGTATATTAATGCAGAGAAAAGGAAAAGGAAAAAAGGAAATGAATGTTTGTTTAAAACCTTTTTGGTTATTGGGGAACTTCTTCAAACCTCCCAATTCCTTCTTGGAATAATTTGTTTCTTTAAAAAGCAGCTAACAAAGCATGTTTACAGCATGGTCCCCCCACTCCCCCAAGTAAATCTATCCTATTTAAAGGTGAAAATATGACAAAGCAAATTAAGGAAAAGGCAAAGAGACAAAGGGGCCAACAACAGAAAAAAAAGGACATATTGGAACACCAAAACTGGAATGACACTTAAAAGAAAATCCAGAGGACAGTGACAGAATACATATCCACTGAAGAATAAATCTGTTTGATGCAATTGCTTGTTTCTCAGTGGCCTAAGTTTCTTCCCTAGGAAATCTTTCCATTTGACTCCATGGTCCCGTGGAATACAAAGGAAGAGAAGGCTGATGTGCTCTGTAGGCAGCTGCTAGAATTGTCGGTGTGCATCTATAGGGATATATTCAGACAATTAGTACTTGAACGTCATTACACTGATTTAAAGAGTAAGAATTCCAGTTCTGTTTACAGCCAGATTTGACTCGACATCTGAAACCCTTTTTTCACACTTTCCCCAAAGACCTCTCATTCCGTGACACAACTCTGAGAGTCCAAAGCAGGCCCCTGGGCTGAGGTTGCTAAGCTGGCTAAAACCAAATGCTAACAAATGGCTGCTCCACATCCTCTCTACCGTCATGAAAAGGGGCTCCCTGTACTTTGAGGACTGATGAAATAGGGCTAGATGGGAACATTTCTATTTGTCAACAGCCTGCAGAGACTAAACTCCGCCTCGAACTAAACCACAGTCTGTGCAACAGAGAGCCGCTCCTTTCTTGCCATTGAGAGAGAAGAATTTATTTTGTCGGAGCAAGTCTGAGTTCCACGATGATGATACCGTTTGAGTGGTGTGACAAAACTAGGGTGATCCACAATTTTTCCATAGAGGAGTATACAGTTTATTTTACATAGAAAAAATATGACAACAGGATGGAGGGTCCTCTCTTTCATCTTGTGGAGAGGTGGCTGATGGACCCTGAAGATGATTTTTATGCACAGTAGGTGTCTGCCTTGACAACCTGACAATACATGGTCATTGCAAATGTCAGTCCAAGAATCTGCGGATACAAAAATCATGGTCAGGATTAAACAGGATACAACGTTATCTCTATTCTTTAACGATATGCACAGCTGCACCCTACAGATCCAGAAGGAGTAAGGAATTTCCCATGCCACCCAGGGTATATCAATTCTACATAAAACTGTTCTGCATAATCAACAGGATATACTCAGTTTGGGGCTAACCTAATGGAGAGTCAAAGGAGAGTTATGAAATTTGTTCACAATCAAAAAGAAAAGGGAGGAAAGACACCTGGATTATAACTCAATCATAGCTTTATTCAGTATTAATGGAAAAAAACCCTTTAGCTTAAATAATTTGGGAGAGGGGCAAAAGCCCTTCTATTTTCTAACAAAATAATAGAGATATAAGGAATGTTGGAGGTCTTCTTGTCCAATCCCCGGCTCGGGCAAGAAACCCTATACCATTTAAAACCTATGGTTGTCCAATCTCTGTTGGAGCATCCACAATTTAAGAAACAAGATGTTCCACTGATTAGTTGTTCTAACTGTCCTCCCAAAGGTGCTTTCTCTAAAGGCAACTGGACTTTTTTTTTGTTTTTCCTTGAAGACATTTTGCTTCTCATCCAACAAGCTTCTTTAGTTCTGACTGAATGAAGCTTCTTGGATGAGAAGTGAAAGATCTTCAGGAAAAACAAAGAAAGTCTAGTTGCCTTTTGAAAAAGCAACTTTGGGACAGCCATGACCTGGATGATTGAGAATCTCCATAGGCATTTGTTCTAACTGTTGGGAAATTATTCCTTAATTCTAGGATGGTTCTCTCCTTGATTAGTTGCCATCTATTTTTATCTAGCTTGGCTATCTATGCCATTATTTTGTGTGGGCATTCTGCTTCCTCGTGGACTTTCTGCCCAGAGAAAAGAGTATTTTGGGGGCAAAAGTCTGGCTAAGTGTTGATTCCATCTGTAGGCATTGCCAAAGGACATTGGAACCCTCCATATTGTGCTGCATGGCCTGTCCTCCTCTTTACTCTGATCTGAGTAAAATTATACTTGGGTATGTCCATTATGGTTTATAGCAGAGGTGTCAAACTTGACTTCATTGAGGGCTGCATCAGGCTTGTGTTTGACCTCAGGGGGCCAGGATGAGCATGGCCAAGGTTGGGGGTGGCCAGCTCCATATCACTCATGTCGGGGTGCCTGTGGTGGCCAATCGCTCTGCCAGCGAAAACAGGTTCCCAAACTCTGTTTGGCTGCAATGGCCTCCTGCAACCCTCCTGCAGCCAGATCTAAGCACTCCACAGGTGGGATCCCCCCCCCCCGGGCCTTGAGTTTGACACCCCTGGTTTATAGGCTTGGTTTTGTGTGAGTACTATAAACAATCTGCACAAGACTGCATGCTACCAAAAGGCTGATGTACGTACCTTGTTATGGAACTCTAATAGAGAATGGCTAGCACTGTATCTAATTTTCATTTTCTACTATTTTATGGGAAAACCATGACAAATAATCAGGTATAAAAATAACAGAGGATTACAAAGTAGAGATGTATTTTATCTACTCTAATTCTGGAGAGTTGGGCATAGTTAAATCCACTGATTTCAACAGGATTAGCCTCCTTAATTCTGTATTAAATTGTGACATTAATTTGGAGAGGGGGGGAAATCCTACAACCCTACAGGATTAATTCTAAAAGGCGATGACAAGTTTAAATCACTAGGGCTGTAAGTTAACAACATGTTTGCCGGTTTTGGCTCAAATGCGATATAATATAAGTGGTTTTAATCACAGTTCTTGTTTGTTAATTTTAAGCAGCTTTATACTGTTCTTAGGATCTCAGAACAACTTTCTGAGGATTGGGGGAAAAGATTTAAAGTGTAAGAGGCAGTGAAGTGATCAAGTAAAAATATGCTAATTACTGAACAGGCCTGCTTTCAAATAAAAATTCATTATGAGGGATCTCTTGCAGTTTAGGCTAAGGCACAATAAATCAATTACTATTCCCCATTAACTTAAGCTTAACCAATTTTATGTAGAAACCATTCCTATTTTATATCATCAGATACTCTAATTAAACTAAGGAAGGATCATTAAACACCCATGACTTGTTGATGTTTGCACGTTTGCACACAAGCAGGAGGAAGTAAACAGTATTCAATATAAAAAAGGCAAGTTTTTCTTTAGATCAATCTTCTTGCAGTTCTGATAGGTAGGCTACAATCCTGGACGAATTTATCAATGAATAAATTCAATGGAATTTCCTTTTGAGAAAGATTTATAGGATTTTGCTACTAATATCAGATACTAATACTAAACTGAAGTGCATTTAAATCCGTCACGGTGGTAAAATAAACAGAAAGCACATAGGAAATACCTGAACCAATGCTGTGCACAATCCAAAAATTCCGACTGCTAACAGGTTCTCCTGAAGCCATAATTTCACTGTTTCGTAGCAAGGCTAGAGGGGAAAAAAAAACACATTATGCTATAAGGAAGTCAACGAACTAAGGAGAACCTGAAACTCATATCAAACTTGGTAATCGGCAGTGTCAATTTAAGCTTTCCAGTGGAGATGAAAAGCATCTCTGGGGACTTTCTTGCAATGAAATATGTCTTTAAAGGCCTAGAGAAACTGTACAAATGAAGATCAAGTGAATACTCTGTGCAAAATTCATGAACACACACACACACAAAAGAACAATGTCTGCTTCTCATGTATGCCCTACAAATCAGACTGCTGCGTTTCTAAATCGAATAGTAAATCTTAGTGCTTTAAACAGAAATGCTGGGCAAGAATGTGAGAAGGCAATTATAGACCAATTATTGCTTAAACAAATCATTACCCAAATACTTCACCTGGCTTTCTAGCAACCACAAAGTAACCAGATGACATTACATTTGTTCTAACATGTTAGTCCCAGTGTCAGTATGTCAAATTTTAGCAGATAATTTCCTAGGAGGATTTGCAGGCCTGACTCATAAAGACAAGAGGTTTTAAAATAACAATCGAATCAACAGTAGGATTTACTTTTAGTTTTGATACATTCCTGTGACAGATCACCTTGGACTTATTTTTCAGCATAACTTTTTGAGTATGCTCATGAAGGGTTTGGTTGAATTTGGGGTAACATCTTGTACACCTGGATGGATTCCAGAGTACTTTCTGAATGCAAGAATGTTTCTTGGGAAATTGATTAGCATCCTTCAAATCTCAAAAGACTATGGTATCATGCTCTGGAAAGAGGTCCTAACACAGCATCTGGTGTGGCTAAAAAGCTCGATTCGGGAGTGGCAATCCCTTCCACACTGAGGGCAGATACATTCTGTCCCCTGCCCAGCCCCCAGATTTCGCTGGTTCTGGGATTGCCTCTTTGCCTCAGCCTGCCAAACAAGTGTCTCTTCGAATTGGAGGAAGCCATGCTGCATCTTTAGCCTCCAAGCTGAACGATCAGAGGTCAAGGTTTCCCAGCTGTTAATGTCCATTCCCAAGGCCCTTAGATCCCTCTTCCAGATATCCTTATATCGCAGCTGTGATCTCTCTCTCTGGGGCACTCCCTCTCTCTTTGGGAAAGAGACTGCTTTTCCCCCCTATAGAAAACCTCTAAATACTGATTATTTCATCAGAGCTGCTTTCCTAGAGATTATCAGTGTCTCCTGTGACAACAGGCCAGTTGATCTCAACCACTGCAGACCGAATGTTGTGTATGCAATCTTCTGAACTGGCAACACCGGGCAGTGCTGTCTTATCCTGTAAAGACTTGTTTTCTTGTTTCCTGGTCTCATCTTGAACACATTCTGTGAGATGCTAAAGTTTGATCCTGAGATTCACAGAATGTGCTTCTGTCTTGATGCTGCAGTTCTCTAGAACTTCTATACACAGACACAGACCCACTACAGAGGTGTTAAACTGGCAGTCCGCGGGCCGGATGCGTCACGCGCAGGCCATGCCCACCCCAGCTCCGCAAATGTGGGAAACGTCAGAAAACGTCACGTGAAGGCAACATGACACGGTGAGTTTGAGAGAAACAACTGCAAGGATTTCACTATTAGGTTACTCTTATGCAGTATATTAGCCTCTACGATTTAAGTCGGCTGCTAGTTGTTCTAGCAATCCAACTTATTTTCAGTTATCACAGAACATTTAGACAGGCATACTCATTTTGCCTTTATCATTCCTATCAAAGATACTTCAAAATAACCTTGCTTTTGGTACATCAACTTGGCACTGAGCTGAGGAAAAGGGGCAGTTTCAAAAAATCCCGGGGTTAGGAGGGGTCATATAGGCTCTCAACTCCAACCTCCTGCTAAATTCAGAACTCTATATTTTCAGCAATTGAAAAATAATAATCTGCATGTCCCAAAGGTGCTTTTTCAAAAGGCAAGTGGACTTTATTTTTCCTTTTGAAAAAACACCTTTGGGACAACCATGACCTGAAAGACTGAGAATCTACATAGACAATAATCTGCGAGCATACATGCAGTGAAAGAAGCCACTTAGGGAAAAACAAAGTAGAAAAAAACCCACAAGGGCAAAATAAAGATTTTATATGCTATCCCTGTGCTCCCAAAAGTGATTTTTTTTTTCAAAAGGCAACTGGACTTCATTTCTCTCCCCCTTTTCCCTTCTCATCCAAAGAACTTCTTTAGCTGTTCTTCAGCTAGAGCTGAAGAAGCTTCTTGGGGAGGAGGATCCAATGTCACGACGATATGGACATGCGGTCTCGATGCACTGAGACCGCAGCCGATACTTTTGCCGTTGGGTGGTCCAATCGGATCTAAACCGTCCCACAGACACAGTGAACAGGAAGATCTTGCTGATCTCAGGGACATCGCAAAGTCCCTGATCGATCCAAGATAAGTTCTTCAAGCCGGTGACAAAAAATCCAGCCATTAGGCTGATGAAGTCGGGGCAGCTCCAAAACGGAGGGATACGGAAAGAGAAAGTGTTTCCAGCTGGTAAGGAATTTTTACCATTTTAAAAGAGACTGTCTATAAAAAACTTAAAGTTAATTTAAATTTGAGAACAGGAGAAATAAATGGTGGAATTAAGCTTTGAATGGTTTTGGACAGTGGGTTATCTTATTTTTTAAATTCTATGTTCATGGATGGAATTTATGCAAGCCTTTTAAAATGAATGGATGAAGTTTTCTTCCATTTTTTTTCTTTTATTATTATTCTTTGTGACCTATGGACTAAAATTCCCCTTCTTCACTACCGCAGGTGATTTTCCCCTTTTCTTCTCTAACTCATTCAAGAATTTGACTTTTTTAAAACTAGGAATATAAAAAAGATACAAAAGGAAATAAAGAAAATTGTAACAACAGAGGGAAAGAAAAACACTGCTACTCGGAGGCTGGAGGTTTGTGTATTAGAAACAAAACACTTTTACTTTCCTCACTGATTATTCTGGCTTGGCACTTCAAGGTCTCGTTGCTTGTTTATAGAGAGTGATAAGAAGAAAAACATACAGATGTTCCTTTGAAGTATATCTTTAACAGAGAAAAGTGAAAATAAGACCTTATTGTGAATTTATGCTTAATCTTATAAAAGCCTTCCAAGCCAGAGCAGCAGTATTTGTCAGCTGGAGATAATGGCACAATTTCAACAGCAGAAAGAAACTTTAAGCCTGCAAAAGATATTGTTAGAAATTCAGAAATTATCAAACACATTTGAGAGGATGGAGAAGAAGTTGGAAAACTTAGAGCATGTAACAGTAAAATATGATGAAGAAGTTGGAGATGTTTATCAAGTGGAAAAAGTGGAGGTTAGAGTCCTAAAAACCAAAGAGGAAGAAGCTTCTTGGATGAGAAGTGAAACATCTTCAAGGAAAAAACCAAGTCCAGTTGCCTTTTGACAAAAGCACTTTTGGGACCACCATGACCTGATGACTGAGAATTGCTATAGACATATCCCTGTGCTCCCCTCCAGATGAACCACAACTTCATTTCATATACACACCTCCAGGGGTGGGATTGAAAAAAATTAGCAACCATTCTCTGCCCGGTTGCTGGGTGGTTATGGCCATGGGGGCCTAGTGCAGGGGGGTATGTTCGCCCTCCCCCAGGCTCAGGAGGCTTTCCTCGAGCCTCACCCGGGCTCCAGAGGCCCTCGGGAGGCTGGAAACGGACCCACTTCCAGACTTTCCATACTCTGGTAGGCCTGTTTTTCGCCCTCCCAGAGCCTTCATGCAGGCCCTGCACTTACCTGGCATCCAAAATGGGCCACGTGGAGACTCCTGGGAGGGGCGAGGCAGGGTCAGCCAGTCGTTACAACTACCAGTTTAATGAACCAGATTAAAATTAACATCTGGTTAGCCCAAACCAGTCCAAACTGGCTGAATCCCACCCCTGCAACCCCTCAAATTTCCTTTTCATCTTTCTTTTCCAATATATCTGCCCCTCTCTCCCTTTGTCTCCTTCACCATTTTCCATATCATTTTTTTGCTCCTTGCTGTATTTTTATTCCCTACTTGATTCCTTTTGCTCCTCATGATATTCTTGCTTCCTCTGTCTTAAATTTGCCTGCAAATTTGTATAGGACTATGTTTTTAAGTGTATTTTCCTGTTTACGTTTGACTTAATAAAAATTGTCCTCCCCATGTTATTTTTACCTGCCTGCTTTGGAAGTGTATCCCTCTAATGTGCCTTTCACAAGCATTCAGATTACTAAAAGTTGCCTTGACTCACGTTCTTGAGTTTTGTGTTTTTATTTCTCCCACTGACACTTAAAGGTGAACTACTTATTAAGGCTCTTTCTCCTCTTGGTTGGTTGTCTGAGAAGTATGCCAAATTAGGACGAATGAGTCAGAATAGACTTTCGGATAGATGTTTAGTCACCCTTAAAGATGGGCACAACAGCATGTAGCAAATAGGCAAAGTAATGGCATTTTTTTTTCTTTCACTGGTAGATTCTAAAAATTCTAGTCTTGTTAGCTGATTCATGATTTACATTTAATACTCACAGCTTTCCACCAGGTCCCTGGGGAATGAAGTCCACAGTTTTCACTAAATTCCAAGCAGCATGAATCTGGCACCCGTGTGGTATTGTACACTTCAAACCAGTCAGTATAGTTGGAGACACCACAGCATCTGAACTGGAGGGGAATAAGAGAATTACAAGTCACCTTAGACAAGAGGCCAATTTAAAGATCAGGTTTAGTGGGCCCAGCATGCCAGAATGCCTCTGGACTGCACATCTGGAAAGAGGACGTACTATACCTATTATTCAAGTTCATTCATTTCTGAATAAAACATTATGTAAATTTCTCCAGATTTAGCTGGTTAACCTGAGAAAATTAAGAGTCTATTACAAATCTATTACAAACAGTCCTCCTTTAAAGACCGTAATTGGGACTTGAATTTCCATCACTAAGTGAAGTGGTCATTAGGTGAAACAACACATGACTACACTGCTTAGTGATGGCAATTCCGGTAGTCTCAGTTGTGATAATGGGGAGGATACAAGCAGATAGGAATTTAAGGAATTTAAGAGCCAAGGTGGCGCAGTGGTTAAATGCAGCACTGCAGGCTACTTCAGCTGACTGCAGTTCAGCAGTTCGGCTGTTCAAATCTCAGCGGCTCAGGGTTGACTCAGCCTTCCATCCTTCCAAGGTGGATAAAATGAGGACCCGGATTGTTGTTGGGGGCAATATGCTGACTCTGTAAACCGCTTAGAGAGGGCTGAAAGCCCTATGAAGTGATATATAAGTCTAACTGCTATTGCTATTGCTAAGTGTAACTTGCAGTCATAATTGAAAGCAGGCTACCAAGCTCTTAAATTTTGATCACATAATTGTGGAGATTTTGTAACAGCCACAAAGACAAGGAGTAGTTGTAAAGATCCATTACCATCATAACTTCAAACAGCTGCTGAAGAAAATGTCATGAACTGAGGACCACCTATATTAGTGACTCAGTTTCCTTGTTATATCAGAGCAGAGAGCCCAGGAGCATCAGAGACTCCTATGGATATTACATCCATTGTAATATCAGAAGATAACATCTAAGAGATAACCATTGCATAAGAGGAAGATTAGTTTGCTTCTAGATAATCCTATACCCTTTAAGGCATTCCATTTGGGTACAATATGTAGGGGAGAGAAAACGAGTTTAAAAGAATTGTTTGTCTAATCACCACATTCCTATTTATTCTGAAATACTCCTAACCAATGGTTCTCAACCTATGGGCTGTGGAACCCGGGGGACGGGACGGACGATGATGTCATGGAGAAGCATGAAGACTTGAAAAAGGTTATGATTTAAATATTGAGTTAAGTGGGGGGGGTCCGCGGTCATGAACCATGGCCACAAAAGGGGGTTCATGGTGAAGAACAGATTGAGAACTATAGCGCCTAATATTCAACATGGCTTGGAAAGTTGCTGAATGAAGCTGTCTTGCCTATCTGACAAGAATGCTAGATGTCTTGTCCTATCTTTGGACAACAGAACAGCAAAAGAACTAATCTTCAATTGGGTGGAAACTGAAGAAAACATTTTTGACAATATACAATAAATGTATTTTACAATACAAACGAAGAGAACTAGAATTATATCAAGGGCAGGAAAAGCCAAGAAAAGCATTTCCACTGTTCCTTCTTCATGGGACTTAAAAAGAGAAAAGAAAAACTCAACTCAGAAAATTGTTTGTCATAAGACATGATATTACCAGCAATACAGAGTGCAGTTGTATTCTTTTTCAAGTATGTTATTACCATTCCAAAAAGTGTTTGGGTTACAGCAATGACAATTGTATTAGATGACATGTAAAGATGAGTGGCTTCAAATTCATGCATGCTCTGTTTTGAAATTTTCTTTGACATTTACTAATGAAGTCATGATCTGGGAACTGAGACTGAAGGCAGCCACGTTTTTCAAATATCAAAGTGTTAAATGTAGATTTATATCTCTTGTATTGTAGCAATTCAGCATCTGGAATGTGAACCTTAGTTTTCAAGAGACAGCAATCTGTAGATTGTTCTAGGACAGTGGGTCTCAACCTTCCTAATGCCGCAACCCTTTAATACAGTTCCTCATGTTGTGGTGACCCCCACCCGTAAGATTATTTTGAAAAAAATATGTGTTTTCCAATAGCCTTAGGCGACCCCTGTGAAAGGGTTGTTCAACTCCCAAAGGGGTCCCGACCCACAGGTTGAGAACCACTGTTCTAGGAGCTCAGGATGCCTTTGTGAGATCTACTCTGCAAAGCTGAAAAAAAGGGGGAGTCACATTGTACAACTGGGCAGGTGAGTTCATAGTTATGCCAACCAGATAGCATTGAATTAATGAGCAGCAGCCTCCACTGAATGTGGGTTTATTTATTTACGTGACCTGACAAAAGGGCGAATGACAAAACCGTGCCCGACTAAACCGCGTCGCTAAAACCACGACATCATCAACACGCCGACAACAGCGCGTCGACAACAGCGCGTCAACAGAAGGGCGATTTACAACAGCGCATCGGCAGAAGGGTTAAGGTAAGGGTTAGGTTTAGGGTTATGTTTAGGGTTAGATTTAGGTTTAGGTTTAGGGTTAGGTTTAGGGTTAGGGTTAGGGTTACGTTTAGGGTTAGGGTTAGGTTTAGTTTTACAGCGCGCTTCTGTTGCCGTGCTGTTGTCGGCGCGATTCAGCGCTCATTCATCAGAGGGCTTTAGAACACGCAGTTTTGTCACCGAGGTTTAGTCCGGTGCGGTTTTGTCGTTTGCCCTTTTGCCGGTGAACCATTTATTTATTTAATATGTTTATATCGCTGCCCATCTTGTACACATGACTTTGGGCAGCTAACAATTATTGTATTATTGGGTCATGGGATAACTCTCCAGTTCAGTTGTGCCACTCTCAAATTATTAAAATTATTATTTTAATTGTCTACTTGCACATGAATCTATGTGGATCTGGTAAATTAGCATTCTGAATTTTTCCAAAGTGTCCAATTTGCTTTTCCTTTAAGGAAGGCTGAGAAAAATGAGGAGACTCTGAAGTTCCTGCGTTATTTTTGTTTCACCCTTTTAGTGTTCCTTGCCTGTTTCCAAATGCAAGTAGATTTCTTAATGTACAAAACTATGCCCTCCAACCTTTCTGAAGAGACTACAATCAAAGGCTCCACATTCTTTTATTGTCAAATATTGCCCGAAGCAAGTTTCCCATGGCAGAAATGACTGAGGGGGATAACTGAGGAAAATCGCAGATCTTTGATCCTGCCTCCAAGTACACTTCGAAATAGATGGGAAATGTGATTCTTTTCTCTGTAGAGATGCCAAGGTAGTTGTGTTATTTAGTAACTGCTGAACTCTCACAATGAATGAATTCTGAACAGGAATATTTGTGGTTCATAACCCGTCTGAAAATAGGAAAGTATCATGAGGTATCTGCAGTTTTTCTCCAGTTCAAAATTTTAACTGAGCAGAGAATGGGAGAAAATTGGCAGTACAGTGGGACTCTGTAAATTAACTTTTGTAGTTTATTCAAATAAAAATATTGGGAACAGAAAAAGTGTGTACTAATTTACATTCCAATATAAACAAATTATAAGCAATCATATTAGTTATTAAAAAAGGAAACAACAAATACCCAATATTGGGATCAATTACATTTAGATCTTAATTCTAATCAGACAAATGTTTTAAGAAAAACAACATACAGAGAAACTCTGAGATAGGACACTTAGATTTTTATCTGCTCATTGGAATGAAGTCCTCTATCTCATGGTTGGGGAAAACTTTCTGCATTTACAGAAGGAGATCCAGCAGAACCAATATTTCAAAACTGAAATCTAATTGTGTTGTTGAATAATCTAATTCTGTCAACAAATTAAAGTATTCATATTATGATAATATATTTGAAATTCTATTTCTATTTTCCCCTGAGTCCTGGTGAGCAGGTCACTAATCTTCTGTACCCTCATATATATATTTTTCTATCTTGGTATTCATAAAATGAATGCCGCCTTCTATTTGTGCAAAGTAACATGTCACAGCAATTTGGAATTGAGAATGTACATCCATACAAATATGAGAGTCATTTGAACAGACAATGTAGCTTCTTCAACTGGAAAGAGAACACATTATTGGGATTGTGATTAACCATTGCCATTATGCAGATTACACAAAAGCAGTATTAAACACAGTGATGAACTGTATGAAAACTTGAGCAATTTTAAATACCAATGGAGAATACAGGCTAATTCAGGTGACCTCAAATATAGATGCAATAACAGGACTATTTAATTTTTTTATCAACAGAAAGAAATTGAGATGCCTCTTGTACATATAGATGACTAAATTTAAAATTAAAATGGACAGTTCACTGTTTTTAAGAAAACAACCAAAGAGATGCTGCTGTATAATCAACACAAGTTTTATTTTGTTTACTGAAAACTGTGCAGGAGAATGTTCCAAGAGTTTTAAAACCCTTAAGTAAGAATTTTGTATCTCTAGAAAAAACATAATTTTAGATCCTATATTCCAATTAAGCTTGCAGCACCCCCCAAGCATATTAGCACCTATACAATACAATAAAATACAATACAATAGCAGAGTTGGAAGGGACCTTGGAGGTCTTCTAGTCCAGTGTTTTTCAACCTTTTTTGTGCAAAGGCACACTTTTTTCATGAAAAAAATCACGAGGCACACCACCATTAGAAAATGTTAAAAAAATTTAACTCTGTGCCTATATTGACTATATATAAAGTGTTTTTCCCACGGCACACTTTACACTATGTCACGGCACACTAGTGTGCCACGGCACAGTGGTTGAAAAACACTGTTCTAGTCAAACCCCCTGCCTAGGCAGGAAACCCTATACCATTTCAGACAACCTCTTCTTAAAGACTTCCAGTGTTGGGGCATTCACAACTTCTGGAGGCAAGTAGTTCCGCTGATTAATTGTTCTAACTATCAGGAAATTTCTCCTCAGTTCTAAGTTGCTTCTCCTTGATTAGTTTCCATCCATTGCTTCTTGTTCTACCCTCAGGTGCTTTGGAAAATAGTTTGATTCCCTCTTCTTTGTGGCAACCCCTGAGATATTGGAACACTGCTATCACTCCTAATCCTTCTTTCTATTAAACTAGACATACCCAGTTCCTGCAACCATTCTTCATATGTTTTAGTCACCAGTTCCCTAATCATCTTTGTTGCTCTTCTCTGCACGCTTTCTAGAGTCTCCACATCTTTTCTACATCGTGGTAACCAAAACTGAATGCAGTATTTCAAGTGTGGCCTTACCAAGGCATTATAAAGTAGTATTAACTCTTCACGTGATCTTGATTCTATCCCTCTGTTTATGTGGCCTAGAACTGTTGGCTTTTTGGCAGCTGCTGCACACTGCTGGCTCATATTTAAATGGTTGTCCACTAGGACTCCAAGATTCCTTTCACAGTTACTACTGTTGAGCAAGGTACCACCTATACTGTACCTGTGCATTTTGTTTTTGTTGCCTAAATGTAGAACCTTACTCTTTTACTCTGCCACCCTATCAAACCATTATCAGCTTTGTTGTAAAAAAATATTCCAGTGGAAACAAATGGTATAGCAATTGTGGGGCCAGGACAAGGGCAAAGTTAACACTAAAATGGTCTCAACATCTAATATATATCAAACTCTCAAACTGAAAGTTTATTCTTCTGACTTCCAGAGTTGGCTAATCAATGAAATCTTTGGGATTCATCTGTATATATTTGTATGCCGAAATTTTCATTTGTAAATTGAAACAATACAGTAATAACAGTATGAGTTCAGGGAAACATTAACAAAAAATTAGACGCACACATACATAATGTTTCTCTGTTATTACTATATTGTTTCAATTCTTATGAATTAAAAATTATATATGTAATGTTTTGTTACTATGTATGTATATGTATATGTATATGTGTGTGTGTGTGTGTGTGTTTGTGTGTTGTATTTGTGCTGATAAATAAATAAAGAGAGACTAGTATAGATCTATTTCAAGCTATTTAGCTCTCATCAGCTAGTCATACCCTTACTGGGAATTGAACCTGGGCTGTATTATATATCAGGCAGTTATATTAGCCACTAAGCCACAGGCTCTCTTCCTTTATCAGCTATACATATATATATATACACACACACATGCCATACAAACACGCTCACATACGCACACACACATACAAGCCATATGCAAATATTTCTTATTGTGTGGCTATCTAAGTGGATCTGGAGTTCTTTGTGTAAGATGGAAAGCTGATTAAAAAGTCACAACCCTAATCTCATGTTCTTGTATTCTCAAATGTATAGTTAGAACAATTATGCTCCTTCTCTTGACTGCTGACTCATTCAATAGTGCCTTGGATGCAGAGAGAAGAAACAAAGAGGACTGAAGGAAAGTGCTTGTGAACTTCTTCATCTCATTTTCTCTAGCATCACTAATGTTGTAGTAGCATGAGGATTGAAATGTGGTATCTCCTGTGCTCTGTAATAACTTGTGGGATTTCCTTTGAATTTGGTCTGTCTGAGTGTGTGCTTCTCTGCATGCTGATGAGCATCAAGGCATCAAATTAAACCCTTATCTGTAGATTCCAAAGTAGGCCAAGGAAAGATCCATTAAACATCAGGGCCTTGATTCCAGGTCAGGTACAGTGCAGTAGTACTTGCTTTTTCTTTTTCTTTTTTAAGGCAAATGCTTATAGAAATCCAAGTTAAATTTCCAATATTTCCATTGGAAATTCAAAGCCAGGCAGATGGGTGTCTAAATGTTAGCACCTGCTGGTGTTATGGAAAGAACAATGAAGAAATACAAACTTACATCTGTTTGTATGATGCTCCATGCATTAGTTAAACCGATATTTCCATCAGTTCCGTACAAATGAAGCCCTCTCTTCAAGTCCCGCTGAGCATACTTATCGATCTGAAAATAAAGCAAATACAGTGATATATATATATATATATATATATATATATATATATATATATATATATATATATATATATATATATATATATATATATATATATATATATATATATATATATATATATATATAAATACAGTATATATATATGCATCCAAGATGATGAACTCTGTGAAATGACACTTTTGGACTGAAGAGCCATGACAACAGTTGAAGTGAAAGTGAGGCATATTAAAAATACAACATGAGGGTTGTCCTTGACTTACAGCCATTCATTTAAAGAACGTTCAAAGTTACAACACTGAAAAAAGTAACTTATGACCAGTTTTCACGCTTATGACCAGTGCAGTGATGGCATGTATATATGATAATTGCACTTTTCTGGGGTCATGTGATCAATCAAAGTCAATGTGGAAAGCCAGATTCACTTAACACTACATGATTCACTTAACAACTGCAGTGATTCGCTTAACAACTGCCTTGCTTAGCAATTGATATTTTGGGCTAAATTGTGGTCATAATTCAAGGACTGCCTGTATGAAGAAAAACAGGTATCTGAACAATATATTTTCCTAAGTTCCCTACTCAATTTTCCAATATTAAAAATGGTGACTGAAAATAATATTACCCACCATAGCTATTATAAAAACTTCCAATTAGTTTGTCCATCAAAAATTAGAGTTTTATTTTTCTATATGGACATCATTATTTAGTGTTTATTGGAAATTTAATGAGATAGTATCTGCTTTTTTATTACTGTAGTTTCCTTTATCTAGGTATTTCTTTGGCTGAAAATCTATTCAAAAATCAATTTTAAATAGATCTAAACATTGTCGGAATCTTATTACTGCTTACTTTTGTGGCAAAATTGCTTTCTTTTATTGTTCTTTTTAATAATTCCATATTATTACAAGGAGAAAAAAACTTCAAAAAAGAGTGTATCAAATAGCTTGATATTATGAAAGATTTAACCATGCATTAGAATTGAATTTATTATTCTTTCCAGTTTATTTCCAGTTTTAGAAATACTTCTTCAGAGAAAAGCATTTTTTGATGAATTATGATTTCCAGTCAAAGGGTTTTTTTAATGGAACAACTGAAAATCAGTGGTCATTTTTCATACAGTAAATATTTAGAACCTGTAAAAAAAGCCCTAGTCTTAAAGAACTGAGAAGAGGGGCTATGAATGGTGCTAATATTTTTTCAGTACGGTGTAATGTTGGTTTCCTTTTATATCACTACAGGGCAAATTTATTTATGAAGGCACTTGTTTAACAACTGCCTTGGATAGCGACTGTAGTTACAATGGTGATAAAACAGTCACATCGCAATCAATGGTTGCATTTACAGTCTTCACAACAGCCTTCTCTCTGTCCCCTGCTTACCATTACAGACAGTCAATACATGTGATTCTGTGTCTGACTTGTTTTTTTCTCTTCTCCCCCCCCCCAAAAAAAAACAACCTTTTGCAGAGTGGAGAGATTGCCTAAACAGGCCATCTTCCGGATCTGCTTTTCTCAACAGTGCGGTGGTGTCCTTAAAAAGTGCTAACCGTAAGATAACAAGCTCAGTTCTGTGACCTTAATTGGTTGATTAGAAGACTCAGTGGGCTCTCAGCTGTTGCCTGAAATTGACAAGGCCCCTAATCAATTTCGTACTAAAGGAGTTTGTTTGCTTCCTAAGCGGCTCAGTGCTCACACCTGCAAGTGCAGTAGGCAAACAACCATCGCCAGTGCATTCATTTCGATGGATATTCCTTATTGTGTGTCTGCTTACTTTGCTGACTTCCTCTCCAATGAAAGTAATTACAAACATTATTTCTCTTCTTGCTAATCATCCCAGCACTGGGGTGAGCATTCCAAGGGATAAGAGGGCAGTGGATAAGGATATAGGGGCTATAAAATTTGCCCCTTTACCAGGCTTCCTTATGAGTCAATTTTTTTCCTGCTCTTTGAGTTTGGAGTTGTATCCTTCTGACACTATAAAGCAAAGCAAAGCTGTAGTAAAATTAGAAACTGTGGTCACATCATTTTTCACTTAGCGGCCACTTCGTTTGGTGACTGAGTTGCTGGCCCCAACTGCACTGATTAAACAAGGACTACCTATATATAGCCAGTTTAGAACAGTAACATATTGCCTTTACTCAACATCACTTTCATGGTGAATTGGAAACAGTCACCTGGAATTACTCTACTAACTGCAGTGGAAACCCAGAACAAACTTAAAAGATGCAATAGGGAGAAAGGAAATAATGTACCAAAGCATTGGACCAGTATAGATGTGTGATAGTGGCAGAGGTGGGTTCCTACCAGTTCGCACCTATTTGGTAGAACCGGTTCGTCAAATCTTCGAACCGGTTAGAAGAGGTTCCACCAGTGGACCCGGAAAACAGGCCACACCTACAGAAGAGGTTCCGAAAATTTTTGAAACCCACCACTGGATAGTGGTGAATATCTATAACAGGGGTGTAGGATGAGGGTGGAGGTTCATCCTCCCAGCTTGTGGGTTGGTTTCTGAATCCCCTAAATTCCACCGAAAATGTTACCTGGTCTGGTAATGAAACATTCGGAAACCAACCCACAATCTTGCAGAATGAACCTCAATCCCCAAGTAGAGGTGTGTTAGTTTGCAAAAAAAAAAAAAGGCTACAATATTGACCCATAATTATTCTGCAAAGTAATATGTGATGGGTAGATCCAGGATGAAAAATAAATTATAGGGAACTGCAAAATGGCAGTGTTTTTTTCCTTTGGTGAATTCTGCTATTTTTCTATCATAGCTACCAATAAACTTTTCAGGTTCTCTTACCAAGGCTGAAATGTGGCTGTACTTAATGTAGTTGCTGTAACGTGTTCCATTTTGCAGTTAAGTTCTAATGACAACAAATCAACTGTTATAAATTGTCTGATGGGTGCAGAGGAATATGTTATTAACTCCGATATATCTTAACAGACTTTCACATTTTATCATAATAGACTGCTTTACCATACATTTCTGTTCGTTAGGGAATCATTGATCACAATTTACATAAATCAAAATCAGTGGCAGTAAGTGAAAATGTTGGAGAGGACTTTACCTAAGATAGAGGTGATCAACAGATAACCTGAATGTATGTATGTATGTATGTATGTATGTATGTATGTATGTATCTATCTATCTATCTATCTATCTATCTATCTATCTATCTATCTATCTATCTATCTATCTATCTATCTATCTATCATCCATCTATCTATCTATCTATCTATCTATCTATCTATCTATCTATCTATCTATCTATCTATCTATCTATCATCTATATATATATTTCATGGGTAGATTTAAGCCTGTTTGTCAGGAGAGGATGAAAACTATGCTCATGATTCCTTTGCTCTACATTGGCAGAACAAAGAGCCACGGCAACATTATTTGGCAGAAGATCTGGTCCTCCTATCATGCAGACCTGGTTCTCCTGTCAAGTTATATTCAGAAAGTAATGCTTGGTTGTCCCACACGGTTCCTTCTAGGCCCCACTGCTATTCATTAGCTGCATGAATCTTGTAAGGTGAAGGTTGTTTGGAGCTTTAGGATGGATGAGGGAAAATAAGCAAGGATGGGATCAAGATGAGTTTGACATGAGGAGGTTGTTGGTGCTTTCTGAACACTGATAATGTTACCTAGCTTGGGTAATGAAATGTCTGCAAGAAAACCACCAAGCTCAGAGAGCATCAAACACTCCTCATTTCAACCCTGAACCACAAATGTTCTCCTTTATTTGTAATTTTTAACAGGTTGAGCCTTGAGTATAGGATTCTTCTTCTGTCATGAATCTGGCCATTAAAATTTCCTGACCAAATCCCCGCTGTGAGAGGCATTGTTCTGAAGTGATGTAATGTCCACCCCACTCCAACCCCCTTTTGGCTTTCTCTTTCTCTCTGCAATTACAAACACATCTCTTCTGCCAGGCCCTTTAGTGCTAACGGATTTTAGCCCCGTTTGCTGCCAGACATACTTGTCTGAGAAGCAAAGTGGAAAAGGCCTTCAGATGGCTTCCGATCCCCCTTGCAGAGACATGTCAATTTCCCTCAGCACGATAAGGTGCCTCCTGGAGTTGTGTGGTTTTGCCCTAGCAAAGAGTCGTGGTGGGAGGCCAAGCCATGAGAAACATCCCACTTTGCCAAATGCAGCTTCTGCACACCTCCTCTTCAGGGGAGAACAAAGGAAGCATTTCAAACTCTGGCTTCACTTCGAAGGGATGCTGTCATTGAAATCTCAGTGAAGCGAAGCTGCCTTAAAGAGCTTCACAGTTCCAAGAGAAATGGAATAAATAAATTAAGAAGGAGTTTCCATTTGTAACATATGCCTCACTCTTTGCTGCCCTGGAGATTACATAATCAAAACTGGCCAGGCTCTCATGAACATTAACGTACAATATATTATAAGACACTCAAAAGTGTTTTCTGTTGCTGGCTGGGGAATTCTGGGAGTTGAAGTCCACAAGTCTTAAAGTTCCCAAGTTTGGAGACCCCTGATCTAAGTAATGACAATTTCAGCCTTAGGTTGCATATTCTCAAACTTCAGGTAGTCTACACTTACTGACCATTCACTCAACAACTGTTCAAACAATGCTGAAAAAAACAACAACATTATAGCCTATTTACAAACTTCTCAGCTTCCCTCAGACGCATAACCACCATTATATCCAGTACACTTCCTACTGTGCCTGACCAGTGTTTTTTTTTAATTCCACCATTGTAAGGCATACAGAAGAATTGCAAGCAAATAAGCTGTTTATTCTTCTATACATTGAAAGCACTGTTATTGTGCCAACAGCCTGGGGCTGGGAGCTGTGGGTGCTCTACGTAAACAGTTTACAGTATTCCCTTGAAATCCAGTCTCTGTTTTACAAAGGGGGTCAGCAAACAATTTATGTAGGCAATCTCTCCTTTGCCTTGACTTTTTCTTTGCTGCTGGCATGATCACATTGTTTTCTACATGTAGAAGAGCAATCAGCTTATTCTCCTGAAATCTCTCTCCAATCTCTCTCCACTTCTGAGGATGAGGGGGAAGCTCAGGCAAAGGGAAGCTGTCTACAGAAACTGCTTCCCCTTCGCTGCCTACAGAGGAGAGAGATTGGAGAGAAGAACATCTCAAGAGAGTAAGTTGTTTGCGTAGTGTGCCCGTGGCCCTGGTCCCTAGGTCGCTGCTGCCATGATCACATTACTTTTGATAGAATCCATCTGTCTGATTTCCTGTTGGAGGCTCTCTTTGTGCAAAATTGTTTTGCTTCTTTCATCAAATGTTATGTATATGGAAGCGATCAAGATAACATTGCCCTTTACTTACAATCCTTCTATATTTTCTGCAGCACCTTTCTTTTTATTCTTTAAAATTATCAGCTAAGAAAGAAAACTGAAAAAAAATATTCTATTCTATTCTATTTTTTTATTCTTCTCTTCTCTTCTCTTACACCACTCTACCCTTCCTTACTCTTATCTGCTCTGTTTTTTAATTACTACTTGTTTTATCTATGGATTTAAGGCAATTGACAAATATAATTAAATAAACTCCAATCTCAGACAGAATTTCTACCAGCATAAAAGAAGAAGAAAAAAACTCTATACTTTTCTGAGGCAAAGATGGCTGCTGTTTAAACGTGAATAATACTAATTGCCAGTCTTTTTGTAATTTGATTTCCAGGACTGACTGACTCCCTCTCTCTCCCTCCCTCCCTCTCTCTCTCTCTCTCACTCTCTCACACACACACAGTTTAGAAAGTATTTCCTTGCAACTGTTATTATTACTGCCCATCCCAATAGGAGTGGGGGTGTTAGGCTTAATTGTTGCTAGAGTTGTTATGGGGTTGGGATTACTCATTGTTGCTGAACTCCCTAGTGACTGCCCTGGTACCCCGAGCTCTCATTTCAGGCCCCACTCTCTCAACCTGTCACATGCACTTTGCCTTCCTTAGTAAGCAACATCCTAGGGAGCAATTATTTTATGCTGTAAAAAAACCTGCCCAGGCAGCATCTTAATAAATAAATAGAATAAACATTTCTGACCTTTCTGGTGATTGCTTCTTTCCTCCCACTAATAAGGGAGAAGGGAAGAAGAAGCAATAGAGAAAGGACAAAATATCCAATTGTTTTCCCCTGAGTGAGACTTCTAATTTCATGCCTTGATAATCATTTTCTACTGATAGTGCAGAACTGGAAATTGAATGTAAATACAGAGCCCCAAATCTAGAAGGTCATTTACAGGAGCCCTGCTGCTTTCTGGGGAAAAGATGTGATTAAATGGAGTACCAGAAAGGCACCTTAATTTTTGGGTGGGATATTATTCAGCCCATGAGTTCACCATGCAGATGGAAGATGGTCAGAATTACATTTTAGAATGGAGGATGCAATTAGGTCTTAGCTATGGGAAAATACCAAATGCATAACCTGAAAAAGAGAGGCTAATTAAAGATCTACTATAACTTTAATATTTTAAACAAATTTTAAACAAATGTTGACAAATTAAACAAATGTTGCTTGAAAATCTTTTTCTTTGCAAATATTGACAGACAACAAACCATTGCCAGAAATAAGGCATGTGTTTCTTTCAATGTTATATAATAAATCTTCTAGGAATTCCTCCCATGCCAAAAAATCCATATAATTTTTTGAATATTGATTATAATAGTATACTAGAAAAATGTAATACAAACTAAACTTAAAAAATTAGGAAGATGAAGTAAAGACTACAAGAAAAAGAGAGAGAAGCAAGAAATTAAGAATAAAGAGAAAGTAATATATAAAGAAGAAACTTTCAATCTTCATCACAGTGTATAAACAAATTTATTGACCATTCACTCCCTTCTAAAATTAGAAACATTTATTTCTTCATCCCATATCCCATGTCTTATCCATAAACAATTATCTTTTCAGTCCTGGCGTCAGCACAAATATAAAGTTGCCAGATGTAGCAACATATCCTGTTTTAACCTTGATCAAATAAACCAACTTTATATTTCTTCTTTTTACTTCTAGAAGCCTTGCTCTTTAGTTTATTCAAACACTGCTGTTGAATTTAATTTTTCTGCTTCTTTGCCCCCAGAGTTTTTCAATGCTTTACCTAGCCTTGTTTGTTAATCCAATAGAAAACATTTATCTAGGTCATTCTCTTGGTTTCTCCTTTGTATTTTGGTTTTAAATTTTAAAACCTCAGCCAGTTTCTTTTGTAGTGTTAGTGAAACATCATTTTCTAAGTCATTTTCTTGGCCTGTCAATTGTAAATCCACTTTTGATACCATCTCTATCTTGTCAGATAAAACTTATTCTACATTTGTCATTTCTTCAATAACATCTTTGGGGCATAATCTATCAGCGGACATCATACTGACATTGTTGATACTCTGGACTCCTAGTCTGTTTCTAAGATCTAAATCTTAGATTCTTTAAATTCTTTGGGTTATGATTAAGTTATTCATTCAGGCAAATTCATCTAGCATTTTAACATTTGCTATTCTGAAGATCTGTAATAGCTTAGAAGTAAATAACATGCAATTTCTAAAAGTGATTGGAAAGTGAGGTTTGCAAACCTACTGTTCTTTAAATGTTTCCGCCACAGTTGTGGCCAATATTGCTAATTCCACTATCTCCTGGGATTCGATGCTGCAGAAAACCACTCAGTCTCCTCACAATAAGCAACTGTCTCAAGTACACCTCTCCTTATCCAGAGAGGTTCTAAGGAATGGGTCAATTAATTGAGTCCTTGGTCTTTGCCAGGTTGTCAGCTCCACTTTTGCAGAGCCATTTGAGTTCTCCGTACTTTTCCCAGAAGTCAGTGACGTGCAGTCAGGTGAGGCAGGTGAGGCACAGCCTCACCACTCTCATCATGAAAAGGAAAAAAAAAACCTTCGAAACATGCAAGGATGGGACAAAACGGCATGGATCCTTTTATTAAAAACCCTGTATTACAAAGGCATTTTAATAAAAAGATTGTGATGACATCAGTGCCTCACCAGCCATAAACCTCCCCGCACGTCACTGCCAGAAGTCCATAGCTTTTGATGTCTCAAATCCATATTTTTCATTGGGTAATTAAGACAAATCTCACAGGATGTCTTTACCAAAGTCAATGCCCTCTAAATTCATTTAAAATAATGTGATGAAATAAACATAAGAAGCCTTTTAAAATGTAAATAATTTTGGGCTGAAATTTGAAATGGAACAATTTCAAGTTTATGGTTGGGAAAAATCTCTGTAAACTTTTAGTGTGACATAAACAAAGGAATGAGGAGACAGCTTAAAGGCCCAATCCCTGTAATTTTCTAGTTTTTTACAATGGTCCAATTTCTACAACATAGTAATATAATGAGAAACAACACTGTCTGTAACTTCGATCTACAGCTCCTTAATCACGCCCCATATTTTTCCAGAACAGCACAGCCATTTTAAAGTAGTGCAAACACAAATTACGTTTGCACTCTGAAACATTTTTTGTAAGATTATATTCTAAATGCAGCATAACCCAAATGATTATGAAAGTTACTATTATGTCAAGAAGGAATGTACAGTATAGGGGCTTACATATATATGTATGTATGTATGTATGTATGTATGTATGTATGTATGTATGTATGTATAGTATTTGTGCTGATAAATAAATAAAGGGAGACTAGTATAGATCTATTTCAAGCTATTTAGCTCTCATCAGCTAGCCATACCCTTACTGGAATTCGAATTCGAACATATATATATATATGTATGTATATATATATATATATATATATATATATATATATATATATATATATATATATATGTGTGTGTGTGTGTATGTATATATATATATATATATATATATATATATATATATATATATATATATATGTGTGTGTGTGTGTGTGTGTATATACACACACACACACACACACACACACACACACACAATATGTGCTGTATCTCAAGTGCTGCATAACCTGAGTGAAGAAGGAATATACAGTATAGAAATACCAATATATTCATCCAATATGTGCAGAGACCTTCAGATAAGAAAGTTTCAAAGTCTCCATATACGTAAGCATAATAGCAAAGCTTATGGGGTGGGGGTGGGGAATCAATCCCTTATATCCAATGTTTAAGGTAATGAGGTGGACGTGGTTTTTTTTGCTTCTACATAGTTATTAAATGATTTCTGAATTGAAATTAAAATATCATTTCAAAATTAAGCTGTCCAGAGACTTATTGAAGTGCTAAAGATTTTCCATCCAGTAATATTTTCCACAGTGTTATTAAATGTGCTAATCACTCCAAGAAAAATAAAGTTATCTTATATTGTCCCATTCAGTTACAACAAATAGCACCAGTTATCTGCAGAATTTTATTTCATTTGATAAATCTAAGGATTTTCACAATGAAAAGCCAGCATTTGTTAGCATAAAAACAATCACATTACATTTTTTGCATTATTGTCTTACAGATAACGATGATTGGCTTTTCTTAAAATAATAATGGATTTCTGGCATTCCACTAGCACTGCATGTAACAATATATCAATCACCTCCTGGATGTTTGTAGAAGTTCAGTATTTTTAAACATTATCTTAAATGTCTTTTAAAATGGGGAAAAATCTTTGGATGATGAGAGAAAAATTAAAAGTGATAAGCCTTTAGTTATATTAGGTTATTAAAGTTTGCAGGACCCTATTTCTATAATTCTAGATTTTCTATGGTTGCTGAAATAAAATGCTTATATCTATGCAAAATAAATATGGAACAAGAAATGAAAGCAGGTGAATTAAAATGAAATCCGGATTTCAGGAATTATGCAACAAAACAAGCTCATCCTTCCCATTACAATTGTTTTAAATCAATTTATTTCTTGATCTTATCCAATGTGTTTTATTTTGTAAAGCTGTAAACTTTTATTATTGTATTTGTATTTGACAATATTTGCTGCAAGTAAGTGGCACATTTAATTATTGCCCATATTTTTATTAATTATGGAGAGTGTATTAATTTACCACTTTAGAAGATAAATGGTTAGAATAGTTTATGGGATCCCTTCCTAGGAAACATACTGCTAAATATAAATACCAGGACACAGTCAATTGGAGTATATTATCAAATCAGAAATCTCTTCCAGATGAACTGGAAGCAACCTTGGAGCATCTATAGCAGGGGTGTCAAACTTGCGTCATCATAGCATCGTCACGTGACATATCACGACTCCCCCCCCCCTTGATAAAGACATGGGCATGACCAGCGTGTGACACATCTGGCCCGTGGGGCGCACGTTTGACACCCCTGCTCTATAGCAATCGCAAAAGTAATGGTATACATACACAACAAGCTTAACCACAGCTCTCTTAACTATCATGTATGACACAACAAGGCAGATTCAGATATTCACAATATGTTTCTAAGAAAGAAAAAAACAAAAGAAAAATAAATGAAAATTAGAGACAACTCCTAATGCTTCAAACATAGTGATTGTAACTATCAGTTGGGGTACAATGGGAAATAAGATTATAACTTGTAATTAAGACGCTTTCTAGTGTTTTTACCAATGTTTCTTTTTTCTTTCTTCTTTGTACATAAATAGTTATTCTCTTCACTCCTTTCTATGTGATTATTTATATTAACTTTCTGAATAATAATAATAGAAATAGAACATAAGAAAATGTTTCCTAACTATCTCCTTACCATCTCCCCTGTGGTTCAGAGGTGGGAATTAAATTAATTCAAGGATTCATTTTCCAGCGTTTTCCTGTGGTTTAGAGTTATACATTATCTAGCACAGGGGTAGTCAACCTTTTTATACCTACCGCCCACTTTTGTATCTCTGTTAGTAGTAAAATTTTCTAACCGCCCTCCGGTTCCACAGTAATGGTGATTTATAAAGTAGGGAAGTAACTTTACTTTATAAAATTTATAAAGCAGAGTTACAGCAAACCCCTACCGCCCACCATGAAAGCTGTAATGCCCACTAGTGAGCAGTAGGGACCAAGTTGACTACCACTGATCTAGCAGGTATTTCAGATAAGATACCATATTTCCATGGCCCAGTTTGGAACAGTGTATGGCCTGGTATTGGGCAGTAGCCTGGGGATTGGGGACCCCTGCCCTATCTGGTTGTACACATTATTCTCCCCTAAGTAGCCTATGTTATAGATAGTCCTCGACCTACGACCACAACTGAGCCCAAAATTTATGTTGCTAAGTGAGAAATGTATTAAGTGAGTTTTCCCCATTTTAGACTTCTCTTGCCACATTTGTAAGGGAATCACTGCAGTTGTTAAGAGTAACATGGTTTGTCAAATGAACCTGGTTTCCCCATTGACTTTTCTTGCCAGAAGGTTGCAAAAGAGGATCACATGTCCCCGGGATACTGAGACCGTCATAAATAGGAGTCAACTGCCAAGCATCCGAATTTTGATCATGTGACCATGGGGATACGGCCACAGTCATAAGTGGGGAAAAATGTTCATGTTACTTTTTACAGAGCCGTTGTAACTTTGAACCATCACTAAGCAACCTGTTGTACGTCGAGGATTGCTTGTAGTTTTTAATCTTGGTCTTACAGTAAATGTTTTATGCTTTGATTTGTGTGTTTAACCAATACCAAATAAAACTGAGTATTGGGTTTTTTCCCAAGATTGCTTAGATCAGCGGTCACCAACTGGTAGTCCGTGAGAAAATTGTGGTTGTCTGCAGAAAAATTATTTGCGTTTCTTATATTGCACTAAATCAGGGGTCCTCAAACTACGGCCCCCGGGCCGGATATATGTAATGAATGCTTGTGTTGCTGCAGAGAGTCTCCCCCTTCAGGGTCTTTTTGTGTGGGTCAGAATGGGACAGAAATTCTGACTTGGGGTCTGCTTCAGCCTCCTGGTGCAGGACTTTGGGGGAAGGCTGGAGGGAAGTGCCACTGGTGGCGAAGAGCCAGAGGGCCTTGTTCTAGTGGGATTGCATCATGGCCTGGAACTGGCTGACCATCTCAGCCCGCTGGCCTTGCACTTCTGCTGGTCTTCCCTCTGCTTTGAAAGTCTATGCTCATAGTCCTCAGTGAGTTGCTTCTGCTGGGCCTCCTTCTGGATCAGATCCAATTTGAACTGAACCAGCTATTTTGCTAACTTTTTCTCATGGTGGCTGCTTAGCCCCAACAACTGCTTCCTGTTGGGGCCCTAAAGAGCCCGGGCAGGGAGACAAGGAGTGGCTGGGAGGGGAGAGGTGAGTAGAGGCTGGCGAGGCGCCCCTTGACATGAGTGACATCAAGTTGGCCATGCCCACCCAGTCATATGACCACCTAGTCACACCCACCCAGCTGATCATATTAATGGTCTGCGGGATTTAAAATTATAAATTTAGAGGTCCCTGAGGTCCAAAAGGTTGGTAACCCCTGGCCTTAGATCAAGCCATCATCACATATGTAAAAGGAGCAATGCCATGGTATTGATTAACAAACTGTATCATTTTTCTGTGCAACTTGAAGCTTTAATAAGATCAAAGCTATTTCAACTCCAAACTTAGACTGAATCTTTAACTGAATATCAAAACATCAAGTCAATACATTCCTTTTTTTAAAAAAGGCTGTAAATTAAGGTGAACGGCTGCCCTGACTGAGTGACAACAGCTTTGTTCCCAGGAGAGATCATTAGTCTATTGTCAACTTTGGCATATCAAAACATACAAGGTGAAGCCACACTACGTATCAGTTTAACACCAGGCAACTTGTTATGTCAAAAGAACAAGAGCAAACACAACAATCCATGATAAATATGTCAATAAAAAGAACACTCCAATTAGCCTCCATAAAGGCTACACGAGGCAAAAGCAAATGAACAGCGTAAATCATAATGTCTATTGTTAAACCTAATGACCACTGTATGATTTTAAATTGAGCAGAACAAAAATAGTAACGGTATAATTCTTTGCAGGAATTGTAAGCTGCCAAAGGAGGAAGTGTTGGTTTATGGAGAGATGAAAGATTTGGCCATATGCCCGCAGAGCCATTCAGTGCAACAATCTCAGGAGAATAACTTTTGTAACTAATGTTTGTATTATTCATTTAGTTACTGTAATTTGGAAGGAATTAGTACTAAAATTGACTCAACCTTCTTTTAACTGCAGATCTACAAAGTGTAAATTAACTCAGGTCTACTTGTGATCAGAGTAAACAGTGACATTGAAAGTCTTTGTGTTTCTACTCCCCCCCTCCTAAATTACTGGTCTCTTCCATATAGATTTCACCAGGAATCTAATCTGTCTCCCTTGGTGTCAATTCAGTTGTTTCTCCTACCTGGATGCAGTGGTGCATTATGTGCCAGCACACACACAAAAATGGTGCCTTTTGTGCAGTAGGGCTCAAAGGAGCCAGGGGTATAATTTAGTAATGTATTATGACGAGGTGAGTGGGTAAGATAGCTGTGGATTCACAAGAAGCTTCAAGCCAAGGTCATTTGTGGAAATGTCATTAGAACAATCACAAGGTTTGCTGAAGGGGTCCTACTTTATCTCTTTCACTCCTATTTCAGCAAGATTCCTATTTGTATTCTATCCCTTTTGCTCCCAATTGGGGAAGATGACAAAAGATGATTGGTATAAGGGAAAGAAAAATGGCAGAGTCCTATCTTTATAGAACAAAGTCATGTGTTAAAAGATAGCATTCACATTTTCCATTATGATAAATATTGAAACAGGAGGAATGATCGGTTTGCTGCCATGTCCCCTGAAGTTACTTTCAACCCCAGCTGGCCTCTCAAAACAATTTTAAAATGTAGCCCTTGGTTATATATATAAAAATGGTTGCCCTCTGCTATACACATTTACCTATGAATTAATCCCATGAAACGTTAGTCCAATTATTTATTTCTTCCACCCACCCTGGATTTTAAAAAAGCAATTAATGCTAAGAGCATGATAGAAACAGTCTCAAAGTCAGTAAGGTCATTTACAAGGGAGCAAATAGGAGAACTGCGCCACTCCACAATATACAGTAGCCTTATGGCTGGCAGCTATGTGCACCTGATTATTACTATTTTTTCGTGTGAAAAGATGATTTCTTTTCCCAAAGCATATTAAAAAGGGAGAAGAGTGCAACATGAAAACCACAGGTTTAACTGCCTCCAAGGCAAAAAACTACAGCATCTCCTTTTGTGATTCTGTCAGGGCATCAGGGCATAATGCAGCCCACGAAATTCATGCTCAGCCTGCATTTGTCTCATATTTCCGATTCAAACCTCTTTCATGCAAGGGACCCTATGAATCAACAAGATGAAATTCACACTTATAATGTGAGCTGACACAGTGTCCTTACACAGGGGAGAAAGATAAGCTCTGGAGATTCCAAATGCATACCAAAATCACTTGGGGAATCTTTCACCAGAGACACAGCATTCTAAACTGCTACCTTGAAAGCAAATAAAGCCAAACACAAAACCACCATAAGAAGGGAGTGGAAAACTTCATGGATTTTCCCCCCCTCTGGAGTGTTATCAGGAGCTAAACCTGCAAGTCTCTGGTCCAAGTATGCGGATGCAGTTCAGGGACTTCTCCCTTCTCTGCCTTTTCGAACATAGGATATCAGAGTTGGAAGCGACCTTGCGGGTCTTCTAATCCAATTCCCTTGTTCAAGCAAGAGACCCTATACCCATGATGGCGAACAAAGTAGCACGTGGAGCCATGTCGCCTGGCATGCGCGACATTGCCTGTTACTCTTCTGGGTTTCTGGTGTGCATGCATGCATGGCGATCAGCTGGACTTCATGCGTGCGGCAGCGCTAGGAATTGGAAGAGCTGGTGTTCCATTTTTCCAGCATGAGCATGCACACCAGCCAGCTGATCATTGCGCAAGCAATGGAAGACTAGCTGGCCAGTGCACATCCACATGCTGGAAACCAGAAGTTCATTTCCAGTGCGCACATGCCCCCTGGGCAGCTCCTCTTCTGGGTTGTGGCCCAAACAAGCATGCACTCCCTTTTCGACACTTAGTGCCAAAAACGTTCACCATCACTGTCCTATACCATTTTGGAAAAGTGGCTGCACAGTCTCTTCTTAAAAGCTTCCAGTGGTGAAGCTCCCACAACTTCTGAAGGGCAAGCTGTTCCACTGTTTGATTGTTCTCACTGTCAGAAAATTTCTCTTTAGTTCTAGGTTGGAGTGCTCTTTAATTAGTTTCCATTCATTGTTTCTTGTCTTGCCTTTGGGTGCTTTGAAAAATAGGTTGACCTCCTCTTAAATGAAGAGGAAGGTAACTAAATGTTTTATGACTAAGTTCCACAGAAACACATATTTTTCTAATTAACAATTTTGCAATCTTCCGATACCCTGGGTTTGTTGTCACTAAAGCAGAGGTAAAGGATATATAACTGTTGCGGCCCAGCAGGAGCCGTTGGAGCTGCCACCAGACTCCGACAGCGAGGGGCCCTATGAGTCAGCTCTGGAGGATGTGGAGGACCCTGGATAGGGTTCTGACTCTGAGCAGGGCGCAGAGAGGCTGGTTGGCCACCAGGAGGTGCCTGAGCCTCGGACCAGTGGGGAGGAGACAAGGGAGTGTGAGCCTGAGGTCAGCAGTGAGTTGTTTCTGTATGCCCGGCACCGAAGAGCTAATAGGCGTCAGGAACAGTTGCGCAAGTAGAGGAGGTAATTGCACTCAGCTGGTGGTCATTAGGCTCCTTTCCAGACTATAAAAGGACTGCTTGTGCACATGTCCCTCTTGCAGAAGTCAACGCAGGAACTAATGTTGGAGAACATTATTGTGAGCTTGGCAGGCTGGATTGCTGCCAAGCCTTATCTGTGCTGGATTGCTGCCCAAGGTTGTCTGTGCTGGTTTGCTGCCAAGGACCTGTCTGTCTGTTAATTAAATGCCGTAACTTATCTTTGGCTCGAAGTGTGTGTTGGTGTGGGGTGAGGGGGTCAGAACATATAACTATGCTATGGCAATAAAGGTATTCTCAAGAATTCATCACCATCTATAGATATTTCTTGGGACTTGGAACAATTCACGAAGAAGAAAATATTTCTCTGTTAGAATGAAGGTTTAATGAAGCTATGACCGTCATGACTTTTGAAAAGTTTATATTTGGCTATGACGAATGAAATACAGATAAGCTGGAACTGATTAGGGGTCACATTAGAAACAGAACAATACATCTTAGTTTGTTCACTTAGAGATGCCAAAGTTCATCAGAAAAACGGAGCCATCCAAGAGGACCAGTAGGCAAACAAATTCGTATGTGATCACCACTTGCGGTAGCAAATTAAAAATGATGAGCGCCATCTGGGAAAGCTGGCAGGGAAGAAAAAACATAATGGACAGCTGCTTTCTCCCAATAATGAACACCTTTTAGATTTCAGATGCTCAGTCAAGATGGCACATGTAGCATGCTATGACATTAAATATGGCTCAGACAAAAGGATCATTGCTTAGTTTTACTTCTGATATATCCTGGGTATGTCCTCCCCTCCCCTTGCTAATATGTTTGAAGAAAACATGAGCAGCAATCTACACAGATCTCCTAAACAAATGACTACTTTATAATGCCGGTCAAGGGAATTGGATTTTTCTATTGCTTCTAACAGCCTCCTTTGCTTATTCATTCATATAACACATTTAAAATCCACTCAAACTTCTGAAAGGATTGTAGCTCATTGTACAACCGCCCCCACAAAATTTAACATAAAAATATAAAAGCCATTGGAACAGGCTACACATTGATCTAATCTAGCAGTCTGTTTTCACAAGGCCAAAGAAACGTCTAATCAGGACATGAGTATAAAAGCTAGGGTGGTGTGGTTAAGGTGCTCGACTAGGTGCAGGAAGAGCCAGACTCTACTCTACTCTAAACCACAGATGGTTTTTGAGTGACAGTTAGTCTTTCTCACCCCAAATCACCTCAAAGAATTGTTGTGGTGGAGAATACTTGGGAATGGGAGGCCTCAAATACTACTTTGATCTCAAAGAATAAAAAATTAAAGAAATGCAAGTAATATTGTTAATATAACTCTTTTGGATGCTACCACTATTGATGCTACTACATAAGGTAGAGAGACAATCAGCAGCCCCATTTCCCATTTTGGGGAAGGTGACAGATGTTCAGCTTCAAAAGACCCTGGAAGAAACAGATTATCTAATTCTTTTTTTTCCCCTTCAGGGTTCAATACTGAGTAAATACCAAACCCTCTACTATGGAAATCACATAATACTGGGGCAGCATCAGGAGTACTTGTGGATGGGAGTAGACAATCTGTTTTGGCCCACCTAGATCTCTTAGTGGTTTTTTGAACACAGATCATGATATCTTTTTGGATTGGCTTAGGGTGCTTGAGAGGCAGTGTTACTGTTTGTACTCTTCTTTCTGGCTGATTTAAGGTGATGTTGATAGAGGAAGAGATCTAACCCTAAGCCTCCTTCATGTGTGGTGACTCCAGAACCAGTTCTTTCAGCACCCCTTATAATATGTAGGTGAAGCTGCTGGGTGGCATCACTGATTGGCATGGAGTGCAGCATCACTGGTACTTTGATGACACTCTGTGGTGTATCTCCATTCCCCAGCCAGACACGCGGTTCCATTGAAGCCTCACTTAGTGCCTGGATGTTGTGATGAGCTAGATGAGGACCAATTAGAGGATGAAGTAGTTTTTGGGTTTAGGACAACGATGGCGAACCTTTTTTGGCTCACATGCCATAAACGGGGGGAGTGTAGGGGGGTTGTGTGTGGGCATGCCGCACCCATAATGCAATGTGCGACCCCCAGCACATATGCATGCATGACAGCACCCCCATTTTTGCATGCTTTTTCGCCCTCCCCAGGCTCCAGAGGCTTTATAGGAGCCTTTTTAGTCCTCCGGAGTCTTCAGGGACCTTCAGGAGGCTTCCCTGAAGGCTCCGGAGGACGAAAAACGATCCTACAAGCAAACCAGAAGTGACTTCTGGTTGGTCCGTTGGGTCATTTCTTGTCCTCCAGAGTCTTCAGGGAAGCCTCCTGAAGGTCCCTGAAGGCTCCGGAGGACTTAAACCAGCCCTACGAGCAAACCGGAAGTCCATTCCCAAACTTCTGGTTTGTCCATAAGGCCGGGTTTTTTGCACTCCAGAGGCTTCAGGGAAGCTCCTGAAGCCTCCGGAAGGCCTCTAGGGTGGGGTGGGGGAGGCTGTTTTCACCCTTCCTAGGCTCCTATAAAGCCTCTGGAGCCTGGGGAGGGCAAAACTGGCTTTAAAAAAGGCTGAACTGAGCTGACAGGGGAACGCCTCACATGCCCTGAGAAATGGCTCCGCATGCCACCTGTGGCATGTGTGCCATAGCTTTGCCATCCCAAGTTTAGGATGTTGAGAGTTGTAATCTTGAATTCTGAACAGGGTAGCGCTCTCCCAAAAAAACTGCCATACGATTGGCATCTAAACAACTTTTGTTCAAGTTGGGTGTGCAGATTTCTGAAACCACCAATCACTGTCTCAAATTTCTATTCAGTAAAGTACCAATATCGTCTATATTCATTGCTTAATATCCCTCAAGGTTCTTGAACTATTTGAGTACAGTAGCAGTTGTCAGATGTAGAAAGTCATTTTCTTAGCTATTATTTAAACAGTAAAGGATCAATAATAAAACATTTGGAAAAAAAATATGGGTAATCTTATTCAGCAAATTAGTAGGAAATCTTAGTTTTTAGAATCACAGAACACATTTCTGAATTATTTGAAATGTATTTAAAACATGCTTATTTTTCTTTTCTGGTTAAAAACCACCCACCGAACTTTCTTAACTAGAAGCCCTTCTGCTGAATTTATAGTTTGATTACAATCAAAAACTAATGTTGAGGTTGTGTGTGCATGTGTGTGTGCATGTGTGTGTGTGTAGCTATTGCCTAGGATATTCATTTTTCTGTAAGCATGCCTATGCAGTCTTCCTTCCTTTTTAAATCTTGTTTTATAATTTGCTGTTAGTCTTTGTTGTGGCTGTTGATATTCAGAAACATTTAGCCTCTTCATATGGATAACACGGAGCCACTCACAATTTTATCCCCCAAGAATTTGTGATCCCCTAAAAGTTATTGAAGTAGATTGAGGGTCATCCCTGCATCTTGCAGAAGTCAATTCCTTAGTTTAACTGCCTAACAATACTTCTTTTTGTCCTTCCTGGATCTTCCAGCATGCTGATTTATTGAATTATTTGAAGATTGTATTAGAAAAGAGAGGGGAATATACAGTGGAAATCCCTTTTCCACCATTCAGAGAGAAAAGTGTAATAGGTACAAATTTTACAAAACCTTAGTCATTCCAAATTTGATTTCTTATATCTCCTTCTCCCCCATCGCACTGAGAAAAAATCAGGATACTGGAGCAATAAAATTATTTAAATTCCTCTCTTTCCAAAGATTTATTGCAATTCTTGCAGAGCAAATTTTAACTACCTCTTAAGGCTTAGAGGGGGAGCGGAAATAGAGAGGGTGGGTGGGTTCCTGCTGCTGAAAGTGCCACTGCTGAAATTACATTGGCCTTTTGTTTTTTAACTGTCACATGCAATTCCTCTGAAGTATAATTCCTGATTTGCTGGCTTCATTAGGTATTCACAAGTAATTTTAAACTTGAATTATCATTGGCAAATCCATCATTTATTGATAGAAACATTAAGACACTAATAGACTATGACTTGTGATGAAATAAGACAGGAAGGTTTGAGGGCTGGATACAGGGTGTGTGTTTTTTTAAAAAAATCCATTTTGCTCACTGAAATTTTCCTATGCAAGAGCACGCAGCTTAGCCCAAGTCCTTTTAGCTGAGGTTCAAAAAGATGCTGTAAACTTGCAAATGGAGTGTGTGTGTGTGTGTGTGTGTGTGTGTGTGTTTGTGCACGCCTATGCATTAGAGAGATCACTGAGCTTTCAGCATGCTTAAAAGCTCCTTCTCAAATATGGTATAAATAACTCCAGGAAAAATTATATACTCCCATTTTTTATTCACGGAAAGTTCCAACATACCCTAATGCAAAAATAATCTGCACTTGTGCCTGCTTCTTTAACACCATAATCTGAAATTGATGGTAATTTGCTTAAAGCAATGCTCTCAATTCTCACTGAGTTCAAGGTGGCTCTCAAAACTTTTGATAAACATGTGGAAAAGTAGGTTTCTGCAAAGCATGGTTATAACAACCTGGAGAGATGTGGGTGCAGGGAATTTAGAGCAATAATTATACATACACAGCATAATTATTGCTCCAATTTCCCTGGACCCACATCTGGAGTGGGTGGAGTGGATTCAAGGATCTACCTGTTTTTATTTGACCAAACCTAAGAAACTTAACTCTGGTCTGCCTGATTACTATCTGATGCCAATTGATTAATCCAAGGAGAGTAGAGTAGAGTAGAGTAGAGTAGAACAGAACAGACCTTGGAGGTCTTCTAGTTCAACCCCCTGCTTAGGCAGGAAGCCCTATACCATTTCAGACAAATGGCTATCCAACCTCTTTTTAAAAACTTCCAGTGTTGGAGCATTCACAACTTCTGGAGTCAAGTTGTTTCACTGATTAATTGTTCTTACTGTCAGGAAATTTCTCCTTAGTTCTAAGTTGCTTTTCTCCTTGATCAGTTTCGACCCATTGCTTCTTGTTCTACCCTCAGGTGCCTTGGAGAATAGTTTGACTCCCTCTTCTTTGTGGAAGCCCCTCAAATATTGGAGCACTGCTATGATGTCACCCCAGTCCTTCTTTTCATCAGACTAGACTTACCCAGCAACCATTCTTTATATGTTTTAGCTTTCAGTCCCCTAATCATCTTTGTTGCTCTTCTCTGCACTGTTTCTAGACTCTCAACATCTTTTTTATAGCGTGGCCAGGATAGGCTCATGCAGATGAAAGATACAAGAATCTTGGTCTGAACACAGTATAGCTTGGTTCAAGAGCCCATTATACAAGAAGGTATGATCCTGATATATTCAGCTGCTCTGCTCTCCCACGACCTTAAAGCCAAACACATCTACAATTCATTATGAGAATTCCTTCTCTGGACAATGGGAAGCTAATGTCCTGCTTAGGTGACTTCATGCCCTGTCCTATCAATCAGTGACAAAGTAAAAGTAATTTAGTGGTTCTGAAGAGCATCAGCGGGTGGCTAGTGTGGAGGAGCAAGCTGCTTAGAAAAATTGCAGGCATCTGTGCTGCTTCTCCTCCCCCAGCACAATTGCCAATTAAACTACAACCCTGGCACAGGTGTGAGAGGAGCTGCTGTTCTGGAAGCTCTGCAGCCACCAGAATGAAGGAGCTGAAAAAAAGAAGGATGTTTTTCCTTCAGAGGGAGTGAATGTTCCAGACGAAAGAACTATAGAAGCAGAGCAGGGAAAAGTGCAAGCATAAAAGCATAGTATGGAAAGTTACGTACTCTATGTTCTGGCCAGTAGCAGAGAAGAAAAACCAGAGGAAATTCCAGAAAGGAATTAAGGCAGAATACTCTGTGTACAAGGAAAACACTATTATAGAAAGAAGTAGTATAATAGTAATTGAATAGTAAAAGTATAGTAATTGTTATAGTATTAGTAATCAGGGTAGTAATATAAAAATAATAGAAGTAGAATAGTGACAATAGAAAGCACTCACATAAAAGCTTATAAGTTGCCTATTTCACTTTTGTATCTTGGGTTTTTCGCCCAAAATATTTCCTTAAACCTTACATGCAGATATTTTTTTAAAAAAACTCCACCTCTTTATAATCCAGTGATTTTGGGGCTGAATCTAAGCCAACTTAATTGTGTATTATTTAAAGTAAGAATCCATGACAGGAAAGATTAATTTGGAGGCAGGGTAGTATGCAAATCTTCCAATATATCAACTTCATTTTCTTTTAGGCTTAATTAAAAGTGCTGGCTCATCCTCATTAAAGCTCTAAGGGGTTTAACAAGGGAGCTCTGAAAAGTCTTATCTTCACCCATATAATTCTACTTGCTCACTTGGGATGAGTTGGCAAGCCATTCACCTCACACCTGGTAGAGAGGCATAGGAAGACCTTGTTGGCCCCAGTGACAGCTAAAGCATTTATTCCATCAGCCTTTTAACCTGAGAAGTGAGAGCCTTTGTGTACTCAGTTCCTGAAATGTCATATGCCCCTGTTGCTCACACAATAGATTGTTTAATGGAGGTATTCCATTCCCCATGCATACATTCCCTTATAGGTTCTGGCAAAAGAAAAGTGAAGGAAGTTTACTGAGAAAATTTCTGAATAAAAGGAAGTCCCAAAGCTGCTTTTTCATGAGGCAACTGAACTTTCTGGTTTTTCTTTGAAGACAGAGCTGAAGAAGCTTCTTGGATGAGAAGTGAAACGTCTTCAAAGAAAAAACAAAGTCCAGTTGCCTCTTGAAAAAGCACCTTTGGGACAGCCATGACCTGTCTGACTGAGAATCTCCATAGAATAAAAGGAAGGTGACATCATGTAGGTGCCCTGGCCCACAGTCCTATCTCTAGGTTTAACAGGTACGGTGGGGTGAGGAAAATCCCATGCAAATATAAGCCAAGAAGGATTTCAGAAATACAAGAATGTATCTCCATACTCAAACTATGAGCACTAAAGCTTTAGAAAGCCACCCAGCATCAGGTGATAGAGGCAATGGCTAAACTTCTTTTGAATCCTGTAAAGACAGCTACCCCCTCCTCCCACTGGTGGGATCCTGCCGGTTAACCACTGGTTCAGTGATTGCACACGTGCGCAGTTTGAAGAAATCTTCATTTCCGGGTTTCTTCAGAGGGGTAACACAGCTGATTCGTGCAGCAATCTGCTCTGCCACGCGAATCAGCTGAGACGATAAAGGTAAGGAAATTGCATGGGTGGACAGGTGGGCCCATCTGATTGTCGGGCGAACTGGTTCACTCCCAGCTAATTATCAGAGCTACCGGTTTGTCCGAACCACTCTGAACCGGTAGAATATCACCGCTGCCTCCTCCAAAAACCATCTCCAAACTAAACCAAAAACTAGTTGCTTAATGTCCTGAAGATTATCTGTACCCGATATATATGAAGTAGGTATGTGAATTTAATGGCATGCAAATACAAGCTTATTCCACTGTGAGAAAATGGTGCAAGATGTTTACAAGTTTTAAAGGCACCTGTGGGGAAAAGCCTCAGGACTTCAAGAATCTGCCAGGGCTAATTTTACAGAAGAAATGGAAACATAACGTTTAATGTAAAGATGCAAAAAAAGAGAGAGGAGAATATTAAAAGAAAGGAGACCTTCTGTGTAGATAAACAAGTGGATGGTAATCAAGTCCATTACTGATTTTAAATGAGCTGAGATTGAATTCCCTCAGCCATACCATCTGTCTTCCATATAGAACTATTTAAGCAAAATTAGCTGTTGGGCAAGAGTTTGTTCTACTTAAAAAAAACACAACATTTTTTTAAAAAAAAACCTGACATCTGTATTTTCAATAGCTATGCCTTTGGGTGGAGCAAAGTCAAACAAAGTTACTGGTAAGTTTTCAGAGATATGTTCTACAGATGCTCCTGCCTCCAAGAAACTTCAATCTACAATGGGTGGGCAGCTATGGCAACTTTATGACTGACCCGTGGGCTTTTAACTTCCATAATTGGTCTTGAAGTATTAACCTAATCCTATTTTTGTATGCATACTGTCCTGGATTGCAACAATATAGATCTGACTAATAGCCTTATCTGAAAATATGTCTGGACTTCCTCAGAAGAAGGTAAGCAGTTTTTGAAGGTGAGACTAAATTCCAATGCAGCCACTTTTTTTTAAAAAAAAAGCTTCCTTTTATAGACTGTCAACAACAAATGTGAAGCTGAAGAAGCTTCTTGGATGAGAAGTGAGATGTCTTCAAAGAAAAAACAAGAAAGTCCAGTTGCCTCCTTAAAAAGCATCTTTGGGACAACCACGACCTGGATGACTAAGAATCTCTACAAATGTGGAGATAGTTTTCTTTTTTAATTATTTTATATTACCTGTCCATTTGTATATACATATGTATTTAAATCTCACTTCTCTGTTTTAGTTGTTCTTAAAGAATCTGCTTGAAGAGAATTGGCTTGACCAATCCCTAAAGAATTTGCATACAAGATAATTCATTTGCATTACATCATCATCTATGAATCCATCTCTCTTACTGTTGCCATCAAATATTTCACTGGAATGAGATTTTAAAAAAAGGATTGACACCAACATTTGGGTGGTAGGAAGAAATGCGGAGGAAGATAGCATGAGCCATATGAGGATGGATGCAAGCAACTTTGCTGATACCATGTAAATAGAGATGACTGAAATACACAGCTTTGGAACGAGCTGTTAGAGCGGTTTTAAAAATACTGCTCTCACTGGTAAAATATTGGAGTGGGGGCTTCTCAGCATATGAAGTGGTGCAGGGCAACATGTGGTTCCTCTCCTCTATCAACGTGCACTACTGGACTTACCTAAAGGAAATGTGGACAAGAGAGTATCCTCAGAAGCATCATTGATAAACATTTTAATTTCCTAATTGCCCTTGATGCAGCATTAATCAGGGGAACTGTATGAAATCAAAATGATGGAGCTATATATTTACACAGTATCTTCTCTGAATCAGAGAAGGTATTGGAAATATTTGAATATTAAGCTATGAGGAAATTATTACAATGCGGCCATTGATTCCACATTCTATAGATGTCTCCTAACGGAACTAGGAAGGTTTTCTGCTGTGTTCTGCTGAAAAAATATCCCAAAATGAGTTCGAAATCACCTTAACTAGTAGTCTGACTCAATATAAGCTACACCAGAAACATGATACCAGCCAGTTAGGTTGAACTTTGATTCATATAAAACTGCAACCCATCTAGGCTAGTTGAATACAGTATCTCTCTAATTGGGGGAAGATTGCTCTAAATCCATCACGTACACTCATATTCTTGAAGCGAGTAGCCAATTGTGAACAGTGTAGACATATGTTTTATATTTGCTATAGATAATTTTAGCCTACAATATTTTAATGAGTTTGTCTTGTCTTCATTTGTGTAAATCTAAAATAGAAATCTTGATATTAATAACATTTTGTACTGCTGCCTGCTCAAGGACCTTGTTATGTTAAAAATGTAAAATGAATTAAATTTGGAGGATTCATTTTCTTAATTTATAATTTCTCACTTTAAAAAAGGAAGCTTGCTTAGGATTGTGCCTTTAAATTCATAACTGCTCTAAGCTTCCTCTATTCTCCCTCCTTCTTGTCTCTATATATTTAGAGAGATTTCACAAAACTTAAACTGCAATCCAACAAGAAACTGCGACCCAACAAGAAAGACACAGACTTCAGAGGATAATTAGAACTGCAGAAAAAACAATTATTACCAACCTGCCTTCCATTGAGAACCTGTACACTGCACGAGTCAAAAAGAGGGCCGTAAAAATATTTAAGACCTCTCACATCCTGGACATAAATTGTTTCAACTTCTACCCTCAAAATGATGCTATAGAGCACTGCACACCAGAACAACTAAACATGAGAACAGCTTTTTCCTAAACACCATCACTCTGCTAAATAAATCATTCCCTCAACACCGTCAAACTTTTACTAAATCTGTATTACAATTACTATTAATCTTCTCATTGTTCCTATCACCCACACCTTCCACTTATTACTGTATGACTGTAACTTTGCTTGTATCCTTACGATTTATATTGTTTCCTAGTATGATTTGATTGCTCATTTGTACCCTATCATTAAGTGTTGTACTTTATGATTCGTAATGAATGTATCTTTTCTTTAATGTACACTGAGAGCATATGCACCCAAGACAAATTCCTTGTGTGTCCAATCACACTTGGCCAATAAAGAATTCTATTCTATTCTATTCTATTCTATGCTATGCTATGCTATGCTATGCTATGCTATTCTCCCAATCAATCCCTATACTCAAATCAGTGTAAGAGTATGTATCACTCAGTTCAGCTAACAAAAATACGTTTATTAATTAAACATCATCAAACATCAAACCATCTAATTGAGAAAATGAGATAAATGACAATCTTTCCCTCCCTCCTTCTCTCAAATACACACAAACATATATAATAAGCAAGAAATTATATTATCCATTTATCTAAATGGCAAAAGGCACTGAAATTTCCAGAGCCACTGGAAACAATAAAGTGGGCCATGAGCATGAAGAGACCCAAAAAGTTCAGCCTTCACCCTTTTATGGATATAAATGCAGGAGAATAGGCATGTGAAGTAGGACACTAGCTAATCCCTCCTCTAGTCTGTACCATTTAAAGAATCAATTTGGTGATGGTGAATGATGTAGCCAACATTATCAGTGTAAAAAATCTGCAGCTAAATTATCCCAAGCATGGCTCTCCAGCCTCTGCATGAAGATCTCTAGTGAGAATAGTTTACCATCACAATAGATAATTGGTTCTTTTTCTTATCTTCTTAATGTTAAAATAAAATCTGTTACTTAAGTCTCTGAAGTCTAGTTTTGTCCTCTGGAGTACCAGAGAATGAGTCTCTGCTTTCTTCTTTTGCATCAGACACAGAGAAAACTCCAACCATTTCACCTCAGTTTTCTAACCTCTTTATATCTCCTAATGTGTCACCTAATAAATAATGCTGGAGAAACTACCATCGCGTTCAATGGGCAGAGAGAGAGCAAATGGGACAATTCTTAGGATATTGTGCTGAATTTCTTCCCTCATCCCTTGGCTTATGTTCTCAAGCTATTGGAAAAGGTAGAATACAAGAATAAGAAATAAATAGGACTTTTTAAATGGGAGGCATTTACAAGGCGGTGACCAGATCCCAGTGTCGGGGATGAACCTCCAAAAATTCAAGGACCTGCAAAGTGTAATTCATGACTAATGACGACGGTTTGGATTCTGACTGGATACCCAAGAGATATCCTAAAAATTGATGTCATACAGCTGCTGTTTACTAGTTCTGAGGAACAGGAAGCAATCCATCATCCATCCTTCAGCTATATAATTATCTTGGATGAGCAAAACTGACACCTTCCAGAACAGGGAAGAGAACATGTTGTCATCCTTTTTATTTCTTAAAGAAAAAAAAGCCATTCTCCATCACCACTTTGTGTTCATCTGTGATAACAACCCTCATTATGAAAATAGTGCCTGTGCTACAAGAATCTCAGACAACAATCCGACCCGGGCAAAGCTACAGCCTCTAACAATGAGACAGCACTTGGCATTTGTGCATTGGCACCTGATTCCTGAGTGGCTCAAATTCCTGGTGGATGGCAGCAGGGCTGGCTTAGGGAACATTTACTGATATTTCCAATACATTTAGAAAAGCATTTTCCCTCTGTTTTCTTTGCTTGCCTCTACCCCCCCTTCCCAGAGCCAAATAACTGTTTGTCAATTGTGTGTCTCCTTTCTTGGACTCCTCTGCCCTTGGAAAGTTTAAAACTCTCCTTTGTCAAAGTGCATCAGGTGAGCCTCGGCTGTCTGCAGTTTTCATGAATACACAAATCATGCAGCCACACTCTTTTCCTTTAGTGCTCCAAAAGTACATCCCTTTTCCTGAATCTTCAATTGCATGTCTGCATTTAAATTTCTCTTCAATTATTTTGGTTAATTGCAGTCTTATTATAGCTTTTAAAAAGTCTAGGAAAGAAAAAGCAATGCTTTTAAGTGGAGGATCGAACTAACATCTGTTTCCCTGTCTCTTTCATTAATCTCTTGGGTGGGAGTAGTGAGTAGCATATTCTTTCTCCCCAAAGGACTTTGGTATTTTAATTTTTCACAATTTCTTCTAATTTAAATATTTTCCAGCTTTTATTACTTAATGCTTTAATTTGCATTTCTTATAGAATCTGCCAAGTGAGAGTCTGAAAGTGTTATTGACTTTAAAAAGATTAATAAATGCTGATTCTATGTCATCTTGTAGCTAGGAGACTTTTTAAGGAAAGGGATGCGAAGGTAGTGGGTGCGTTCACACAATTCATTTGATCTAGTGAACTTATTCACAAGTTTTTCTGCTTTTACATAATATCCTGAATCATAAATGAACCAAAAGGATGAATTTCCAGTAGTTGCTATACCAAGCTAGCCCAACTTAGCATGTTATGCAAATACATCTTGCTGTTCTCTCATCCGGCACTTTTCAAGTATCTTTTTCAACCTGGCATACTGCATATTTTTGGGAAAATGTAGTGGAAACCTGTTTGAAGTTGATTTATTAATGATTGGAAGGATTTGTGGAGATGCAAAGGGGAAGGCATTGATAGGGGCAGCAGAAGATTAAGATTAAGAAAAGCCTCAAGATTTTCCTTCTTTTTGCTCCTTGAGATTCTCTCTTTTTCCAGGGGTCAGCCTTGATGTTCCAATGTAGATCAATCAAGTTTAAAGATAAAGAGGTGAATATGAAGAATCCCAACAAAGGGGGGGATAAGTACAAATTAGGAAAATAGTATTATATATATATTGATATATAAAAGAATATATTATAATTATAATGAGCATATTAAGGTTAGAAGTTGGAAGATAAAAACTATGTATATATAATTGTATTATTACTGTCAGCACTGTGTAAAAAATGTATTGACCCAGTCAATGTACTGTCCACAAAATATGTCGGTTGTTAAAGGAAAACTGCAAATAAAACATATACAAAAAAAAGAAAAGAAATAACAGAAATGCTAACCAAAAATAAGTTCATCACACTCATACAGCTGCATTCAACAGAACATTCATGAACATGTCAGTGGTGGGATTCAAATTTTTTTACTACCAGTTCTGTGGGTGTGGCTTGGTGGGTGTGGAATGGCTTGGTGTGCATGACAGGGAAAGGATACTGTAAAATCTCCATTCCCACCCCACTCCAGGGGAAGGATACTATAAAATCTCAATTCCCTCCCCACTCCAGGGGAAGGTTACTGCAAAATCCCCATTTCCTCCAAATCAGCTGGGACTCAGGAGGCAGAGAATAGATGGAGGCAGGGTCAGTCAGAGGTGGTATTTACCAGTTCTCTGAACTACTCAAAATTTCTGCTACCGGTTCTCCAGAACTGGTCAGAACCTGCTGAACACCACCTCTGGAACATGTTACTCTGAACTCAAAGACTACACCTCAGATAAGACTATCTATTGGTGAAGTCTAGTAGAAAGTATTATGTCAAGCAAAGACCTTCCTGGTATTTCTATAGATGATCTTGCTTATTCTTGCAGAGCAAAAAATTAAGCAGAACAGCTGGAAAATTTGGATCCAGGCAGATGGAGTTTAAAAATTACCATTCTGAAGTTCTACTCTCACGACTTTCAATGGCTACCAGCCCTTTTAGAATGTCTCCATGGCCACGGGCTAACCTACCTTTCTGCATCTCTGAGATTGCATTCAATGACTTATAAAGTAAGTTCCGCTGAGTTCAAGGGCTTTAATCATAAGCAACTGAATTAAAGGCTGCAGCCAAAATAAGCTATGGAAATCTTCTACATACTAATAATTCAGGAACAGAAATAATAGAATACCCCCCTCTCCTTTTTAAGTAAATTAGACAAAACATCAAGTGATGTTTTTCTGTTTGTCTTAAAAATATTAAATGGCTGACACAAATATACAACAGGAGCAGTAATAAATTTATTCTTTTGATGTAAAGGAAAGATATCTAAATTGGAATCATATTGATTTGGCCTAGCACTGCCATTTTTAATTCCTTTTCTTATTTTTCAATTAATCAAAATATAATTGCAGTTTTATGGCAGCCATATATAAAAGCAGTCAATAAAAAGCAACTACTCCTTATCACCACAGAATGCTAGTTGAACAAGGAGATAATTATATTTTTACAGTTACAAATCTTGCAATATTGAGTGGTAGGAAAATGCTGTCTCTTTGCTAAGAGGAAGCCCCTGCAGAAAACTAAGTTTGGATCCCATATGAAATACTGTTGTACCCAAACTAAAATTATAATCATTTTTGCTATTCACCACTCCCAAATCTGCAAAGGAAATAAATACAATTATGTGGCACTGAAATCAATGGGACATGTTGGCTGAAAATAATATGTCTGATTAATGGAGATGTGTAGACTTTTTCCTGCTATGGAGTTTTGTTGTTCTGTGTTTGACTCTTGGTGACTTTATATGCAAGAGCTCTCCTGTTAAGCACAGCTTCTTTCAACTATTGTATGTTCAACTTTGCATCAGATTTGATGTTATCAAGCCAGCATGTTTTTGCTCGCCCCTTCTTCTTTTCCCATTAACCATTGCAATGGAGTTTTAGCTTGGACCTATTTATCTTGGTTTCCCTCTCCAATGTTACTAAGCTCTCTTTGAAAAGACCTCTAGTCCTGTTTATAGGTAATCCTTGAGTAGAGTCTTAATGGAACCTGCCCTTCAGGTTGTAAGTTGTGATGGTCATAAAACAGGTCATCATGTGACCAACCTGATTTTAGGACCTTATTTGTGGTGATCATTAAATTAATTACCATGGACGTTAAATGAATCCACAATCTTCTAAGTGAATCCACAAACTGTTAAATGAATCCACCAATGAATCTGCAAATGCTGCAGTCATTTTTTGCTGAAAATCAGAAGTAACGCCAGTTTTCGGCAAAAACGTACGTTGCGGTGACATCACCGCAGATGCTACACATAGCTGTATATGCGTGTCAGATGCCAAGTATCCAAAATGCAGTTATGTGACCGGGGGGGAGGGGGGTTTTGGCCATGAGAACTTTGGAACAGGGTTGTAAGTACATTTGGCGGAAGTACATCATAACTTTGAATGGTTGCTAAATGTCCAATTCTAAGTTGAGGGCTATCTGTATGCAAAAATCTCCATGCTTAACTTCATTTAGTTATGTCTGCATGTTATGTAACCCATTCATGTATTGTCTGTTGTTGCATGATGCAAACATCGCTGCATTCTGGGTTTTAGTAGGAAAAAGTCTTTCAGACATTGTTTTGTCTTATATGCCTGTTTAAGAAGCCATTGACTGAGTGAGCCAATGTAAATGTAAAGTAATGTAATCTAACGTTAATGTAATGTAATATAAAATAATGTAATGTAATGTAAAATGTAAAGCAATGTAATATTAGATGTAAAGTAATGTAATGTAAAATAAGGGGGAATTTTAACTACCCTGATATCAACTGGGAGACAAAATCTGCGCCTAGTGGAAGATCAAGCAGATTCCTGACAAACCTAGCAGACAGCTTTGTCTCCCAAAAAGGTAGAAAAGGGAACTAGAGGTCAGCCATACTGGACTTAATTCTTACCAACAGAGATGAAATGATAGAACGTGTTGAAGTTACAGGAACCTTGCAGGGAGAGAGGATGACCATGCATTATTGGAATTCAACATTATGCAAGCTCAAGCAATAAAACAAAGTCAAACTGGAGTCTTTGACTTTAAGACAACTGATTCCAATAAACTTAGAGAGAATTTGGGAAGGATTCCATGGATGAGAATCCTCAAGTGGAAAAAAAAACACAAGAAACTTGGGAAACTTTGAAAAGTGAGATTATAAAAGCCTATCCAACCTATCAAAAAACACTATACACTGCAGATTAATCATGCAAGTCAAAATAAGTAAGAAAATAGTAAGAGAGCACCTATAGCAATAGCACTTAGACTTATATACTGTTTCACAGTGCTTTACAGCTCTCTCTAAGTGGTTTACATAGTCAGCATATTGCCTCCAATAATCTGGGCCCTCATCTTATTGACTTCAGAAGGATGGAAGGCTGAGCAGTCAACCTTGAGCCTAGTGAGATTCGAACTGCCAAACTACTGGCAGTTGGCAATTGGCAAAATTCACCTGCAATACTGCAGTCTAACCACGGGGCCACCAGTCTTTTATCCACTGTATCCTATCCACTCTAGGCAAGTTCAAATCACCAGGACCAAATTGATTAAACCCCAAAGTTCTGAAGGGTTAGAGTAATCTCAGAACCAATGAACCATATCTTTCAAAGAATCTGGAGCATCAGGGAACTATCAGAGAATTGAAAAAGGGCTGATATAGCTTCCATCTTCTAAAAAGGAAAAAATGGACCCAGAAAATTACAGACCTATTGGCCTGATATCAGTACCTGGGAAAATTCTGAAAAATATATCTAGCAACAAACCTGCGAACACCTAGAGGCAAACAAAATCATAACTGGAAGCCAACATGGGCTTGTCAAAAACAGATCATGCCAGAAAAATCTTATTGGATTCCTTGATAAAGTGGCAAAATTAATGGAACAGCAAAATTCTGTGGATATAATTTACTTGGATTTCAGTAAGGCATTTCATAAAGTAGACCAAAACCTACTACTTAATAAGATAGAAAAATGTGGGTTAGACAGTATCACCACCAGATGGATTTGTATTTCACTAACCAACCGCACTCAATGTGTGGTCCTCAATGGAATGGCATCTATAATGGAGGAAAGTATAAGGTGGGATACCTCAAGGCTTTGTCAGGTCCAGTACTCTTCAATATCTTCATCAATAATTTAGATGAGGAGATAGAAAGGGAACTCATCAAATTTGCAGATGACACTAAGCTGGCAGGAATTGTCAACACTCCAAAAGATAGATTCAAGATGCAGAAGGAGCTTGAGATATTTGAACACTGGGCCCTATCTAACAAAATGAAGTTCAATAGTGAGAAGAATAAACTTCTATTAGGCAAGAAAAACCAAAAGCAGAGGTATAGAATAGATGGTACCTGGCTCAACAGTAGTAACTGTGAGGGGGATCATGGAATCTTGGTGTTCAATCACTTACATTTGAGTCAGCAGTGTACAAAAAAGCAGCTACCAAAAAAGCTAAGGCAATGCTAGGCTGCATTAACAGAGAGCTAGAATCAAGATCACGTGAAGTATTTTTTATAAAGATTTTTTAAATTATTTTTGAATAAACTCAAACAGACAAAACAAACAAAAAAGTCAATTCAATTCAATTTATTACATTTATATGCCGCCCTTTTCCCCCGAAGGGGACTCAGGGCGGCTCACAACTCAAACCAGGGAAGGGGAATACCGACAAAAATTTAAAGAAAAAACAAAGCATAACAATACATAATTTAAAACACACAACAGTCATACCATTTAAGACGGGGGAAACAGCTCTTTAGCCCCAGGCCTGTCGGAACAGCCAGGTTTTAAGGGCTTTGCGGAAGGCCTGGAGGGTGGTGAGGGTCCGAATCTCCACAGAGAGTTCGTTCCAGAGGGTCGGAGCAGCCACAGAGAAGGCTCTCCTCCGAGTAGTCGCCAGTCGACACTGGCCGGCGGATGGAATTCGGAGGAGGCCCAATCTGTGGGATCTAATCGGTCTAGTGGAGGTAATTGGCAGCAGGCGGTCTCTCAAGTACCCAGGTCCAATACCATGAAGGGAAACCATCTTCCATTACAAATTGTAGAAAGTGTGTTGATTGGTTACACAAAAAATGGCAGAAATGAGCAACAAACAGACCATTTTTTGTCCCACTCAGCCCCCAGCAGCACTCCATAAGCCTCCATAAAGCTATGAATGCAATTTTTTTGACAAAAAAAACAGGCCCATTTTTTGCTCGTTTTTGCCCCCCCCCCATTCCCCCAGGATCACTCTGCAAGCCCCACCCCCCCAAGATTATTCATGCCTTTTTTTGAAAAAAATGGGCTGTTTTTGAGAGGTTTGCAGCGTGCAAAAACTTTTTTCCCCCTTTTGGAAAGCTCTTTAACTGATTGATGAGAATTACATTGATCAAGTGCTGTGCCAGCAGAAACACCTACCTATCTACTGTATTTCTCTCTATCTCTATTTCTCTCTCTCTATCCCTCTGCCTACCTATACACACACTCTCTCACTAGCTACCTACTGTATTTCTCTAGCTCTCTATCTATTTCTCTCTCTCTAACTACTGTGTTTCCCTAAAAATAAGACAAGGTCTTATTTTCTTTTTACACACAAAATATGGCTTGGGCCTTATTATGAGGGGAGAGTTTATTGTTTTGGGGTTGTTGGGTGGCTGCTCTCTTGCGAGCGGGCTCCCAAAGAGCTGGGCACAGCCTCATGGGCGAATGGCTATGTTGCGCTGTCGCAGCAGTACAACACAGCACCCATGAAGCGACCACACTCATGAGCAGCCACCCAACAAACCCGCTTTCCAGCCGGGCACAGCACCATTCATTGACCATGGGGTATCGCCAAGCTATGTGAGCGCCTGTTCTCTGCTGCCCTTGGCACCTTCGAAATGGCAGTAAATGGCACTCTCCACAGCTGGAGAGGGAGGGTGCACGAGCAGCTGTTCCACTCTCGTTCATGCACCTCCCAGCCTCACGATGCCCTGGCCCAGCTCTCTCTACAGAGCCAGGGAACCTCCGCTGCCACTGCTGCATGGCTTTTTCTGTCACTTCCAAACCAAGTCTTCCGTCAGTGGCCACTCTGGACATATGCTCTATGGTTGTACGCTCTGCCAGCAGTTGGCCCACAACCATAGAGCTGGAAAGGGGGTTTGTCAGGTGGCTGCTCATGAGTGTGGTCGCTTCATGGCTGCTGTGTTGCGCTGCTGCAACAGCGCCACACAGCCATTCACCCATGAGGCTGTGCCCGGCTCTTTGGGAGCCCGCTCACAAGAGAGCAGCCGCCCGGCAACTCCCCTCTTCAGCTGGGCACAGAGACGCTCACCAATCTAGTGGTATCCTGAAGGCGCTAAGCACCCTTGCCTCCCCTCCAGTTCCCGCAGCTTGGCACCTTCAGGATACCACTAGGTTGGTGAGCGGCGCTCTGCCTGGCCGGAGGTGGGGGGTTGTTCAGGGGGTTTATTTGTGGGGGAGGGCTTATGTTTTTGCCCACCAGAAAAATGTGGAATGGCCTTTTTATCAGGACATGTCGTAATTTTGGGGAAACATGGTACCTACCTAGCTACACACTCTCTCTCTCCCTATATACCTACTGTATTTCTCTCTCTCTCTCTCTCTCTCTCTCTCTCTCTCTCTCTCTCTCCCTTTATTTACCTACCCACCTAACTACTCTCTCTCTCTCTCTCTCTCTCTCTCTCTCTCTCTCTCTCCCTACATACCTACTGTATTCCTCTCTCTTTCTCTCCCTCTCTATCCCTCTATCTACCTACCTACTTTTTTTAAAAAAATTGCCTCTTCAAAACCTTGGTGCGTCTTATACTCCAAAAATACAGTATATTATTCATGGTATATCTTGAATTCCAGGAAGTGACTGGAACATCTAACCAAATAAGGTTCTGCACTGCTGACTACAAAAAGAGCCAGCAGGAAACTAAGCTCTTCTTTCTTCCTATTCAGCGGTTTAAGAGTAATTCAGGTGACATCTAATCCATTCCCTGCTGATGAACAATCTCCATGGCAGTCAAAGGATTGTCACAAATTTGGGCTTTAGTTAGTCACACAGTTATATCGTGAAACTGTGTTATGAGGTCATAGACTGAGAGTTGAATTACAGCACAATATTTGGCTCATAATTTTAGAAATAGTAAGAAGAAAGTAAAATAGTAGAATAGTAAGGAAAATGCAGATGGAATTCTACGTTTAATTAAAATAAAGGACTACATTGGCTTCAAATTGGATTTTTTTCCAGTAGTTATTTGGAGCATAATATTTGCACTGACGGGCTGTCTAGTGAGAGTTGTTACTCTCCATGGGTCCATTTATATCTCCAAAATATGAGCATTCATTTTATAGTCTGTTTTGTATATGCAAAACTGTTAAAGAGTTAGTGCACTGTCAATATATAATGTTGGCTTAAATATATACTGACACTTCAAAAATGCTCTTGGAATGAATAAAAACATGCTGTCTGTTTCAATATATAATCCTAATCATTTGGTTTTATGCATCCACCATCATCCTGATGGTGAATTCTGCCTCAGTTATTCAATTTATTCCAATAGGCTGCAAAAAAAAAATGTTTTCATGGTAGGCTGCTTCTTGCTCTTGGACTTTACTACCTGGTTTTGAAAGAGGGTATGAGAGAAACAACACAAAAATAAAGCAAAATGATGTGATGCATTTACTAAAATCCATATGAATCAGTTTTTCGTATTACTATTATTTTTATTGTTATTTTTCAGAATGCACAGTAAAATCAAGGAGAAGAACAAGTATTGCTTAGCCCAATCCATCTTATAGCATTTTTCTGCCTGGAGAAAGAACCATGGATGTTATCCTGAACTTGTGCAGCTGAGATCGGTAATCCGTGACCCTCCAGATGTTGTTGAATAATAACTCTCAGCAGATCTATTGGGCAGACCAGTGGTAAATGATGAAAGAATTTCAGCAACATCTGGAGAGTTCAAGGTTGTCCTACAATGTCTTAGAGAAAAATTTCTATACTACATCAGGTAAAAAAGAGGAAGAAGGGTAGATTATCCTGACCAAAATAGCTGAAGTAAGCCAAATACATGTTATGCATAATTTACATTTCAGTAACAAGTATAATTTACCCAGTCAATGTATCAATTTTAAGACATTACCCTAAAATAAATCTATACCTATACCTAGAATAAAGCTAGCCTTAAAACCTGATTTGTTGCAGATTTGATTACATGTGTTCAAATTCTTCTATGGAATGTCCTTTTTAGGATATGGTGAATCAAATGCAATCTTGTGTACTTAGCTTGTAAAGATGGTTTTGAATTTCAGGAATATTGTTAGTTACAAGATAAATCAATGTCCTAATGCATTAAAAATAATCCTCCTCTGTGAAGAATGGCACATATCAGTCAGTCTCTTCACTCTTAGCACCTATATGGGGAACTTCATTGATTTGCTATGACTGTGATGGTGAACCTATGGCATGCGTGCCATAGGTGGCATTCAGCGCCCTCTCTGTGGGTATGCGAGCTGTTGCCCCAGTTCAGCTCTGCTATACATGCGCGTGTGCCTCCTGCTGGTCTTCAGGTCTCTGCGGCACATGTGTGTGTGGGGGTGTGTGCGTGGGGGTGCACGTGCATGCATGCATGGGAGGGTGGGGGAGTGCGGGGAAACATGTGCATGCATGGGGGAAGGGCATGTGCGGGAGTTCACACACATGCATGGGGCATGCATCCATGTGCGAGGGTGGGGCGCGTGCAGGGATGCACACATGCACGGGGGTGGGGTGTGTGCAGGGGACAGGGTGCATGCATGGTGGGCGCACACACTGCATTTTGGGGATTTGCACGCACTTTGGTCACTCGGTCTGGAAAAGGTAAGCTATTACTGTACTATGATTTCCCCAATATCATCTTCCAAGCCTCAAATGTTCCTCAGACTCTTCTGCCTGTGAGAAGTATGAAGGCAGCACCAGGTCTGCAAGCTTCAACTGCAGTTACATAGTTCTTAAAACTTTATATGCCATCTCTGGATAGGCCAGAAATGTGATCTTAATTAGGACATGACTGATTCTGATGATAATCTGACTGGCAACCAGCGGTATGAAAGTGTGACAGAGTCTTGAAGAGCCTGATTGGAGCAACAGTAATGGCAAAAAAGCTGAATGAGTAGCTGGGTAGGAGTCCATGACAAATAAGGCCTCATTGAGGAGTAGGGCTATCAGATGCTTGGTGGTTGCTATCTAATTGGCTCATTAGCTAAAGATAGTTTCAGAGAAGTAACAGCTGCAATGGAATTCATTGCCACTAAAGATCTGTAATGCCCATAGGTACCCAATATTCTGCAAAGTCTTGTAATCTTTCTTTCAGCTACAGTTAAAATCTGGCTGGTAATAACTTACATAATCACAAGTTTATGGCATAAAAATTGCATTAATCCTCAAGATACCAAAAGACTCTTGCAGTATCTCTGAAAAGAACTAGCTTGTCTAAGTATTAGAGAGAACTAGCCTTTCTAATACATAATGATATGGGGATTTATAAATAATCTAAGAAAGCAATTCTGAATGAGACTTTTCCCAGAATAGCTGCATCTCGGTTTTTCCAATGTAAGTGTATTTGCCACTGAGATATGTATGTTTTCTCTTGAGATCACTGTCAGTTCAGCTTTCACTGATTAAGCCCCTGACTAATTTGTATCATATCTCTCTTATTAGACACTACATCTACTAATGTTTCAAATATACAAATTTTTGGACAGCTTATGGAGAAAATCCTCTACAGGGCACTGCATTCTTTACATATCCTTTCCTTTTAATTATTTAGTTATTTAGATTACTTAATCATCTTCCCACAACAAGTTTATTAGGACATCACACAGAGTAAAAATCAGGAAATTAAAAAAAGTAAAATGCAACAGTTAAGGCACCAGTTAAAACGAAAGCAAGTTAAAGAAAATTTAAAAATAATAAAGTTTAAAACAAGAAATGCTGTGAGGTAATACAATACAATAGCAGAGTTGGAAGGGACCTTGGAGGTCTTCTAGTCCAACCCCCTGCCTAGGCAGGAACCCCTATACTGTTTCAGACAAATGGTTATCCAACATCTTCTTAAAGACTTCCAGTGTTGGGGCATTCACAACTTCTGGAGGCAAGCTGTTCCACTGATTAATTGTTCTAATTGTCAGGCAATTTCTCCTCAGTTCTAAGTTGCTTCTCTCCTTGATTGTTTCCACCCATTGCTTCTTGTTCTACCTTCAGGTGCCTTGGAAAATAGTTTGACTCCCTCTTTTTTGTGGCAACCCCTGAGATATTGGAACACTGCTATCATGTCTCCCCAAGTCCTTCTTTCTATTAAACTAGACATACCCAGTTCCTACATCATCGTGGTGACCACAACTGAATGCAGTATTCCAAGTGTGGCCTTACCAAGGCATTATAAAGTGGTATTAACACTTCACGTGATCTTGATTCTATCCCTCTGTTTATGCAGCCTAGAACTGTTGGCTTTTTTGGCAGCTGCTGCACACTGCTGGCTCATATTTAAATGGTTGTCCACTAGGACTCCAAGATCCCTTTCACAGTTACTACTGTTGAGCAAGGTACCACCTATACTGTACCTGTGCATTTCGTTTTTGTTGCCTAAATGTAGAACCTTACTCTTTTCACCATTGAATTTCATTTTATTACATAGTGCCCAATGATCAAGTTTGTCAAGGTCCTTCTGTATCTTTAACCTATCTTCTGGAGTGTTGGCTATTCCTGCCAGCTTGGTGTCATCTGCAAATTTGATGAGTTTCCCATTTATTCCCTCATCCAAATCATTGATGTAGATGTTGAAGAGTACTGGGCCCAAAACAGAGCCTTGGGGTACTCCACTGCATACTTCCCTCCATGAAGATGCAGTTCCATTGAGGACTACATGATGAGTGCAGTTGGTCAGCCAGTTACAAATCCATCTGGTGGTGATGCTGTCTAACCCATATTCTTCTACTTTATCTAGTAGTAGGTTATAGTCTACCTTATCAAATGCCTTACTGAAGTCCAAGTAAACTATATCGAAGGCATTCCTCTGGTCCACTAATTTTGTCACATGATCAAAGAATGCAATAAGATTAGTCTGGCATGATTTGTTTGATTGACAAGGACTGAGAATGAAGACTTTGCCTGTTGCTGGAAATGCATTAGGTTAGGCATCCACTACATCTCCTCTGGAAAGATTGTGACTATATGGCAGGAGTTGTCACACTCACATCAGCACGGCTGCTGATATATTGCAACTTCCCCCCCCCCCTTTGCTAAAGGGAGTGTGACGCATCTGCCTGTGGGCCATGAGTTTGAAAGCCCTGCTGTATGGAGAAAACAGATAAGTTGTCTCCTAATCAGTCATGGAACATTCCAGACTCCCTCCTGTAGTGTAATAATGACAGGCTGCAAATCTAGCCTGGGAAAATGTGAATTAAAGAGACAAACAATTATAGTTGCATGCAATTTGGAGGAGGACAAGAAGTTAAAATGAGGAAAGGTGCAGGCAGAAAAGAGAATCAATTTGCAGCAGAGTTGCTGGAGATGTGGAAGAAAACAAGAAGGCTAGTGAACCATTAAAGGTTTAGACAATATTAATTATGTCCAAGCTCACTAAACAGTTCCAGGACAGTATGAAATGAGACCACACAAGAAAGAATATAGACAGTGAGAGCATCAGGCTAGGGACATATCTCTTCTGTGCTCTACACAAACTTGATGGTGAACATCCGAGACAGCAATATTCAGCTAGCTGAGGGATTGCTGGCAAAGTATAATTAACACCCTTGATTAACTCTAATTAGAGGAGTTGGAGATAGCTGCACACACATCACAGTCACAAGTTAAAGCTAGACACGCTGCAGCCCAAAAATCAGGGAATCATGAATTACTGCTTTTGTGGTATGCTAATCTTTTTATGACAGAATCAGTAAGTGAAGAGAGAGATGGGGAAAACAGATGTTTTAACCACTTACAGGATTAGCCCAGCACAGTATAAAGGGAAAGAAATGTTTTCCAACGTAAGCCTGAGTTAAATTCAAATAGAGATGGAAACATCACCAAAAGGTTCTGGTATGCTGGATTTCATGAATCCCCAAGTACCTAACAGGGCACATTTGTGACATGATTCAGAAGGCCTGAGAAACAGAGGACTTTTGGTTAGCTGCTGGAAACACATTAAAGGAGCTCCTTGCCAATAGTATTTCACAATTAAAAAGGCCCATTTAACCATATCCAATCTGATAGGGCCGTGATGGCGAACCTATGGCACATGTGGGTGCCAGAACTCCGGAAAACGGCCCAAAAATGGCCTGAAAATGGCCCCAAAAATGGACAAAACCAGTCCAAAAACAGGCATGCATGCGCCGGCAGGCTGGTCTTTGGGTCTCTGGAGCTCCAGCGCACACAAAGATCACCTGGCTGGCATGCATGCATGTGTCGGAAACTTGAAGTCCAGCTGGCTGGCATGCGCACATCAGTTGATCTTTGGATTTGCGGCACTCCGGCGTACACATATGCATGTGTGTTCCGGTTTGGGCACTCGATGCCGATAAGGTTCCCCCTCAATGTGATAGGGGTAGTCAGAAAATAGCCTCTCATCAAAAGAAAGAGATACTTCTTTACATGCCAAGGCATGTTCTTAAGGGTTTTAAAGGTGAAACAAGCACTGAATTCTATTTATAATTAGACTAGGAGTAGTGAAGTTAATAAAGTACTGATGTAATATGCATGTCACTTTCTAAGATGCAATGCTACATTGCTTTGCTCTAAATGAGAGCCCGAGAATGGTATATAAGAGGTTTCCAATAGATTATGATAATTGTCTTGATCGTTTCGGTGAGGAAATAGCATAATGTACTGTAAATTAGTAGCTTTTACAATGAAGAATGAAAAGATAATGTAAAATATGCTGCAAAATAAACATGGAAGAAAGTCAGTTCAAATTCTAAAACGTCTACATGCCCAAGTTTTAAAATTTCAAGGCTGTATCATCCTCTAGAAACTTTAACAAATATAAAAATTCGACACTGAGCTATAGGATGTGAATTATAAAAGCATGCCATTCATAAGTAGGATACTGGAACATTTGAGATGGGGCTAAAATTTGCCTTTTAAATACATTAATGTTTTATTCCATTAATCCTTTTAATATGAATATCCTATGAACTTCCAAAGAAATATATTCCAGATATTAACTCATATTATAGGTCTATTTCTATTTTAAGTAGTAGCTGATTTTCTATACGTGCATCCTTCCTTCTTGTTGATATTTTCACTTCTATTGCTTCAATAATATTTCATAAGGAATTGTGCTTTGTATCTGTGGAAATATCAAATAAAACTTCTCCTAATGCATTTGGGAAATAAAACTGATCTTTCTTAGGTTCATACAAACCCCTAAAGAATCTTCTGTTATTAAATTAAAATTAATTTTCATGACCACAGGAATATGTCAAAGAATTTACATCATGAAGTTTAATAAAGTTTTTCCCCTTTTTATTAAAGACTGAAACAAAAAGGAAACTATAGATCCAAAAACATAAATAAAAGCAAATAAAAATAATAAAATCAGACTATAATTACACACACACACACACACACACACACACACACACACACACACGTACATAATCTTAAGGAACTACATGGATATTTAAAACATTGTTACTAAATATTCAAATATAAATATATTTATAAATATTGAATATAGTTTTTCAATATGTACCATAACATTACATTAGGATAAGCATTGTTAATACAATAGTAAATGTGTACTACTGTAGATTGAAGTAAATCTACAATATACTTTAAGATTTTTTTCAACACTCTTTTCTTGTGTTAATTTTTCAGTCAGATCAGTTTTCCATCCTGATCTAATCAAAGATGTATTTTTATTTCCTAGAGTTTTGCCTGAATAAGCCTGACAGGTAACAACAGGAATTGGGTCGATTTGTTATGTTAGATCAATTTATATGTTTTAGTGGAAAGTGATTGTACATCAATTGCAGGATTCATTTTCTAAGACTGATGGGTTTTAATTGCAATTTTCTTCAAAAAATTGACAGCCTAAAGAACTAAGAAGCTTATTACGCACCAATTTGCAGATCCACTAATGCCGAATAGAAAGCTTACAATTTCTATTGTGTCCTTTCAGTAGAGTATACTGCAATCTAAGAAATTCTGTGTCACGAAGAATTCTAATGAGAATCAATGTGTTCAGATCTTAATTTATATAATTTCGAAGATTCCTTTACTATTTAAAAAAAGTAGATATAAACCTTTGTTCAAATGTTGTTAAGATAAAAACTAGTAAGGTTTAAATATCTGACGAAGGAATTTTGAAGTTAACTCATTGGAAACTAGGTGTGGTCTTGTGTCCCAAAGGTGCTTTTCAAAAGGCCGTGGAATTTTGCTTTTTCCTTGAAGACCATTTCACTTCTCATCCAGAATGTCTTCAGAACTAAATAAGCTTTTTGGATAAAAAGTAAGTGTCTTCAAAGGGGAAAGAGAGAAAGTCCTGCTGCTTTTTGAAAATAGCAATAGCAATAGCAGTTAGACTTATATACCGCTTCATAGGGCTTTCAGCCCTCTCTAAGCGGTTTACAGAGTCAGCATATTGCCCCCAACAATCCGGGTCCTCATTTTACCCACCTCAGAAGAATGGAAGGCTGAGTCAACCTTGAGCCGGTGAGATTTGAACAGCCGAACTGCTGAACTGCAGTCAGCTGAAGTAGCCTGCAGTGCTGCACTCTAACTACTGCGCCACCTCGGTTCTTTGGGACACCAATGACCTGGATGACTGAGAAACTCCATAGGCATTGGGTCTTGTGACCACTCCTTTTGCAAAATATTCAGCAGCAACAGAGTTTCCTTCAATAAGTAACTATCTAATCTTTTAAAAAAATCCTCTATAGTCTCATACCTTGATTGAACAAATGTATTCTCGTGTTTTACAAAAACAGTGATAAATGAATAGGAAAATGGACAAACAGCCAAAACTTTCACCCTCTCCAAGCTTTTAAATTAAGTTATTTATATTAATTAGAAAAGAATTCTCTGTTGGCAGGAGGCAGCTTCAAAGGATAAATGTATTAAGAACAACTCATATCAAATCTATTTGTCTTTTTTGACAGACCAAACTAGTTGGCATGGTAATGCAGTAAACAATATATACTTAAATTTCAGCAAAACATTTGATAAATGTTCTGTAAAAACCTAGCAGACAAGATGGAAAAAGATGGACTAGATTATCCTACCATTCAATGGCTGCAGAGCTGGTTAAATAGTTGCACACAAGCATATGTCAGTGCCTCGAGATGGAAGTAAGGGTCAAGGAGCATACTACAGGGCTCTGTTCTAGGCTCTGCATGACATTCAGTAGGTGGAGTGATAGCAAACATCATAGAGAACGGTATTAAGATTCTGGAAGATTTTGATGAGCTGGACCAATGAAGAAAAGCCAACATGATGAATTTCAACAGAGATAATGGCAATCTTTTGGGGAGGAAAGTCAAAAACATCCATAGAAAAGGAAGAGATCATTCTAGGCCAGTGATGGCAAACCGTTTTTCCCTTGGGTGCTAAAAGTGCACATGTGTGCATGTGCAATAGCACATGCCGACACCAATAATCCAATGCCCCCCCATAGGCCTCCCATGCATATGTGCACGACCCCTGTTATGGTGCTAGCAGGCCTCCCTGAAGCCTCCTGGCACCAAAAATGGGGATGGCTTTGGCTCTCTTCTAAAGGGAGGAGATCAGCACCTAACCTTGACTTGAAGTGGGGAACTGCTCTGGATCGCGTGCCATAGATTCACCATCACGGTTCTAGGCAATAGTACATGCAAAGAGTATCTGGGTGTTTTTTGGTGAATTCCACATGGAACATGAGTTAACAGGATGATTTAGATTTTAAAAAGATGAAGAAATGTGGATGGCAAGAAATGGAGGACAACACTGAGGAGGAAGATCATGCTTTATTGGAAGCAATGATCATTAAGTTCAAAGAAGAAAGAGGGAACAAAAACAAAAAGATTGTGACCTGGGGAGCAGGAAATTTTAAGACTTCGCTGGTGGCTTTCTATGACCCTGGAGGGGGTTAGTGGCGGGTTGTTTTCATTACATGTAAATGAGAGGCAAAAGCACTGCACCTTTTCAAAAGAAGGAGAAGCATTGAAATGCTCTGTTCTCATGTTAACAAGCAGTAGAACATTAGTTTAGACACCTGTCCTCAATTTAAAATGGAATGTCTGCAGTTTTCTACCCAGCTAAATTGTTGCAATTCTTTTATTAGGCTTGCTGCTGGGCATTTGTGAAACATTTCTGTCTTCTGTTTGTTGCATCCAGGTGTGTCTTTTCTTCCTGCTTGGCAAGATTAAGGGGACTTTTGTTTTAGGGCAGGAATAGTCTCTTCGGGTCTGATGGGATTATCAGTAAAGGAGGGGGTGGCATGACTATGCTTGGCCTGGATTTTGTTCATGAAGTTCTATGAGTAATCCTCTAGTTTTAGTTTGCCACAAAAGAAAAACAAAACAACCCCTCCCCCCAAAAAACCCAGTGTAATTCTAGGCCACAACAACAAAAATACAGTGACAAGACCAACACAAGTCATTCTCTCCTCTTTACTGTGTTGGCTTTAGAATACTGAAATGTGTGTTCACTTCTAAGCTTTGCATTTTAAGAAGGTTATTGACAAACTGGATGGTGTCCAGAGGAAAAGCAGCTAAAAGGATTAGGGTGCTGGAAGGAATAGATTTAGGATGAACATTGAAGGTATTCTAAAAGCCAGTGTGGAATAGCAGCTAAAGGACTGATCTAGCAATGGAGAAACACGGGTTAAATACATCTGAAAGTCAGCTCACTGGCTGACTTTCGGTCAATCACTGTCATTCAGTCTAACCTACCTCAAGAGTTGCTGTTGGTGGGAAGAGGGGGGGGAATGATCCAAGAGAGCACTATGTACCCTGTCTTGGGATCCTTAATAAAAGGCCAGATATAAATCCAACACATAATTAAAAATAAACCTAGTGAAGGTTGCAGGAAATATGATAGCTCTCCTCAAGTAGAGGAAAGATTATTTTGTGAAAACTGGGTTATACTTGCTCAGTGTTGTTCCCAAAAATAAGAAACAAATAGTAGATTTATTTTTTTTAATTAAAAGTTTTTTTATTTTTGTTTTTCAAAACAGACACAAAAAATCCTCTTTCTTTACATACTGAAGAAAGTGTATCAGTTGGTTACAAAAAGTTTTCGTGCATTTCTTTCACAGTCACCCATGATTCATATTAATTCTAGTATTTTAAATCAAATATATTTGTACATATTACCATCATCCTACCCACATTCTCGTTTGACTATAATTGTTTAAACGTCCTTCATCATAAAACATACCAAAACTCAAGACATAATTACGTACTGGCATCTCATTTGCTATTTCTAGTATCCCAATAACACTATTCCTTATGGCCTATTCTAGCTAAATATCAATAACATTCAGTAACAAAGGTTTCTAATCTTCCTTTCCAAATCACTGTTTACAATTTACATCCAATTTCCCCATGTTGTACCCATATCTATATATACATTGTTATCATTATCTCTCCTTTATTTGACTATATCCATTATCATAATTTAGTTCTTTTTTATTCATCTTTATATGTAACCAAACCATTTCTCATCTTCCTTTCAAAGGTACCATTCAATATTCATATCCAATTACTACTTGTTATACCAATACATATGGTTTTAAGGTTTTATTTGGTTTGCATGCCGCCCTATTCCCGGAAGACTCAGGGCGGCTAACAATCAGAAAGGGGAGGGGGTACAAAATAAAAATAAAAGACAAACAATTTAAAATACAGCAACAGTCGTAACCTCAGATGGGGCTGGAAAATTCAACAGCCCCAGGCCTGCCAGAACAGCCAGGTCTTAGTTGCTTTGCGGAAGGCCGGAAGGGTGGTAAGGGTCCAGATCTCAACAGGGAGATCGTTCCAGAGGGCATATGTATACATTATTATCATTTTCAATGGTTTATTTAACCATATCTATTGTCACTAAATTTCACTAAGTCCAACTAGTTTTATGTTAAATACTTTCATCTATCAGCCTGTATCTTTTCAGTAGTGAAACAGTCTCATGTCTTCTGCCATTTGTGGCATCAGTCCTCTAATCATTTCCTTAATCAAGTTTGTATGGACTCTTCTTTGCAACTCCTTGTTTATTGATTCTCTCATGTAATTTCGATGCCCTTCTTTTTCCTTAATCAACTTGTCTTTAATTGTCAGTGTTGTTATTGATGGTTTTACTAATAAAATTTCTCCCTTTAAATCCATAAGTTCTTTTATTTTTTCTTCTTCTGTGTCTAGTCATCTAGGGTAGGGTTCCCTCCCATCTGGTTCCCCTTTTCCTATTCCACTTTTTCCATTTCCAGACAGAAACCATTCATTATAGATGTCAGCAGATTTGATTTCTTTGTAGCTATTTTTCTCTTTATTGCTTGGGACTCTACCTTATATTTTTCCCATTTGATAAGCATTTCCATCCTTTTCATCATATTTTTCTGTTAGGTGCTCTAATTTTTCAAACATTTTCTTAAATGTATTTGATAATTTCTGTATTGCAAATATTATCTCTTGCAAGATGACAGATTCCAGCTGTAGAAACACTGCTGCTCTGACTTGGAAGATTTTTACAAGGTTATACCTAGGTACACCATGAGATCTCTGGTTAAGGATATACTTCAAAGGAACATTTGTGTAAACAAATGGTGCTTTACTTAGCAGTTAGACTTATATACCGCTTCATAGGGCTTTCAGCCTTCTCTAAGCGGTTTACAGAGTCAGCATATCGCCCCCAACAATCTGGGTCCTCATTTTACCCACCTCGGAAGGATAGAAGGCTGAGTCAACCCTGAGCCGGTGAGATTTGAACAGCCGAACTGCAGCTAACAGTCAGCTGAAGTAGCCTGCAGTGCTGCACTCTAACCACTGTGCCACCTCGGCTACTTCTTATCACTTTCTATAAACAAACTGTGAGACTTTAAAGTTCCAGACCAGAATAATCAGTAGTGAAAGTAAAAGTATTTTGTTTTCAATACTCAAGTTTCCAGTCTTCGAGTAGCAGTTATCTCTCCCTTTGTTGTTACAGTTGTTGCAATTCTCTTTGTTCTTTTTGTATCTTTTAATATTCCAAGTTTTAAAAAAAGTCAAATTCTTACATTAAATAGAGAAGAAAGAGTAAAAGACACATGTAGTGATGAATAAGGAGAAGTTTAGTCCGTAGGTTGTGAAAGTAATAGTAAAAATTATAGAAGAAGAAAACTTGATCCATTCATTTCAAACGGTTTGCATAAATTCAATCCATGAAAATAACATTTAAAAATTAAAAGCTTAATTCTGCCGCTTATTTCTTTTATTCTTAGATTTAAATTAGCTTTAAGGTTTTTTTATAGGCAGGCTCTTTTAAAACGGGTAAAAATTCCTCACCAGCTGTAAACACATTCTCTTCTGTTTCCTTCCATTTTGGAGCTGTTCCTACTTCATCAGCCTAGGGGCTGAGCTTTTAACGCCAGCTGAGAGACCTTCTCCTGCATCAATCAGGGACTTTGCAATGTCCCTGTGATCAGCAGAACATAATCTTCCTATTCACCGTCTCTATGGGACAGTTTAGGTCCGATTGGACCACCCAGCAAAAAAAGTATTGGTGGCTATCTTGGAGCATCGAGATCGGGTGACCATTTTGTAGCGACATAGGCTCCTCCTCCCAGTAGATTTAATTTTTAAGGAAGCAGGTTTTGCTTGGACATCAAGAAAAAGTTTCTTACAGTATGAATTGTTCAGGTGCCTTTGCAGATTGCGTTTCACCTGAGATATGGTCAGCCTTCCCAGCCAGAAAACATCCTGTTACCATATTCTCTAAAAGGAAGATAATCCTTAAATTAAGATAATCCTCTCAAGAGTGAACAAGGAATGTTATAAACCCACTAAAACTTCCTGGGTGATGCCTTCTTAATCTGTCAACCTAGGATTGCTGATTTTGGTTCAACACACCACCTCTCCCTCAACAAATGCATGCTTAAAATATGTATATATCTCCAGATACTTAATGTGTATACATAGAAATCTACCTAGCCACACTACAAAATAATGGCTGGCCAAAACAAAAAAATATTTATTAACTGATTCATTATCTACAAATATCAACCAATCATTTTCACAGTTGAGTCAAGGAAAGATAGAGAAATAAAATTGGATGGAATTGAGGCAAGACAAGAAAGGAAAGGGACAGAAACCTTACAACAATGTCAACTTTAGCAGATAATTTAGCTCCAATAAACTCAGGCAAATCTTCAGGATAATGTCTAAAATCATGTAAACTTTTTAAAAAATTGTATCTTCAGCCCCTTGCAACTTTTCCCATCTGGGAAAAGATCCTATCCAGGAAGGTAATGCTTGAATGGCATCAACATATTTCCTAGTTTGGTGTGCTTTGGTAAACTTCGATCAAAGTTTGCTTACATTGCACAGTTTCCATAATTATTGATTTTAATCTTTGTGCATACATGGGGAAAAAAACATCTTTACATGTAGAGAGCCAAGTAGTCTGTAATAGAATCAGGACTGTTGAAACATTAATGGGATTTGAAGAAGAATGGTCATTTTATCATGGTCCTACTAAGCCATGCTAATGAAAAATGTCGCCATGATTTAAGTTCCATTTTAATCCTGAGCAGAGAAGGTTCATATTATGTTACTTTAACGGGTGCTAATCCTTTAGAATACTCCCTTCTGCATATCTAATCCAATTGGATTTACATGGAATTCCACATTTTTCCTCTTTCTGTAATTCTTATTGCTAGTAATTAACAGTAGATTATTTGTCCAACTTCTAAACCTGCTGCTATATGAAATCTAAAAACAAGCCCAGCATTAGCACTTAAGATTTATATACCACTTTACAGTGCTTTACAACCCTCTCTAAGCAGTTTACAGTGTCAGCATATTTCCCCCAACAATCTGGGCCCTCATTTTACCCACCTCGGAAGGATGGAAGGCTGAGTCAACCTTGAGCCTCGTGAGATTTGAACTGCCAAATTGCAGGCAGCCAGCAGGCAGCAGAAGTAGCATGCAGTACTGCACTCTAACCACTGCACCACCGCGGCCTAGAAGTCTAAGAAAGGAGGCATCTGCCAGGGATGAGTGACAGGAGCCAAACTTGGAATCCTTTCTCGTAAACTACCTCTCTAGTATTTTTTAAATATTATCCTGATTTGCCAAGACAATATTTTATTCTGTTCTAATCTTTAATTGGACTTCAATCTACTAAACTTATTTTCACTTTTTAAATTCTGAAGCAAGTTGGGTCCAATAATATGTATAATCCTCACAATACAGCTACTTTCCCATTACTTTTGACCTTTTGGTGTCTGTGTGTCTGTGTGTTTAATCCTAGAATTATGATTCCCAGTTTGCAGCACCAAAGTTCTTTTTATAAATCAGATGAAGAAAGGGAAAAATCTGAATAAACCTATCTGTTGGGGAATGACAAACAATGTTGCAAAGCAAGTAAATCTGGGCTTTATTATTGCCTTTGGGAAAACTTCCATAATGAAAATATAAACACAGATGTTAAAAGTGGAAGGGCAGAACAAGTTATTACTGGTGTATTATTTAGAGAGTTAAGATGTGAAATTATGTATTTCTAAAAGCATTGTTACTCTGAAAATATAGTGCTCACGCTTGCCCCCAGGCAAGTCTGAGGTAGTTATCTTAAAATAACATGTGTGTTGCTCTTTGTGGAAGAACAATGCATTTATAGCAAGACAGAGAATTTGTCACCCTCCAGATAGAACTGGGCTAGATTCCAGTTTTCCCTATCTGCTATGCTGGGTGGGCTGAAAGGACTACACCATTTATGCTATTCAGGTAGTCTTTGACCACAACTGTGATCAAAACCTTCATCACTACATGATGTGGCCCATAAGTGAGTTGTGCCTGACTTTACAACTTTGTTATGATCATTAAGTGAATCACCGCAGTCATTAAGCAAATCCAGCTCCCCCTATTGACTTTCCTTGCTGGAAGCCCCCTGGGAACATGTGATTCTGAGATGCTGCAACTGTAATAAATACATCACAAGTTGCCAAGTCCCCAAATTTTGATCATGTAACCATGGGGGTGTTGTGATGGTCATAAGTGTGAGGACTGGTCATTTTTTCCAGCACCATAACTTTGAACAGTTATTAAATGAATGGTCATGAGTCAAGGACTATTAGTACATTCAGTACACCTCCAGAAAGTATATCTTCTCCTAATAGATCTTCACTCAGTCCTCAAGAAAGCCAGCAAGGATGGGTGAAAATTAAGAAGATGAAGAAAAATAGAAATGAGGATACCAAAAAACAGTTGAATCAGACAGGCATATATGGGAGTAACCTTTAATTTGACCAGCAGCACAGTTTGAATATTTGGGGAGCAACTTGGAGATGGCAAAGGATGATTAAACAATCTTGAACCATGGAGGAGAGGAGAGGAGAGGAGAGGAGGAGAAGAAGGGAGGAGCTTCCTAGGAATTAGGTAGGGCTCTGTTTCACAAATAAGGAACATGGAAGATTTAGAGAAGATTGTGGAAAGCAACTATAATGGCACAACCTTTCTCAACTTAGTCCCATCTACATGAAGTCAAACTAAACTTTGTGGAGATTATGGAAAATCAAATACTTAATTTTCTTCAATATTTCAAGTTCACTGCTGCTTTCCTGAGTCAAGATGAAAATTTATTTTGTCCATAATCATAAGGGAAAGTTCTGGAAAATAATCAAATTGAATGCAGTGACTTAGAGAAATATTAATTATTTTTTATCATTAGGTCAGAGGTAGCATACAGATGTTGCATGCGTGAAGCCCTGTCTTAATTCCTAGTACTTCCAGTTAATGGATTTCTTGTACAAGAGAACTATCTGTGACACAGAAGAGCTGAGCACGGTGAGAACAGCAACTACAACTGGATATTGATCTGATTCAATGTAAAACTCAATTTCTTACTTTCAAAGTAACAAATACGTAACTCAGAAAAGTTTACCAATTAAAAAAAAGAAAATATTGATGTGAGTGGATACATATTTTCCCCCTGTGTTCCACTCCTGCAGCTTCAGGACCTTGTTTTGTTCTTATTGGAGAATGCAAACAGGAGAATACAAAAAATTGCCATCAATTCATTTATAGGGGGAAAGCGCGCTAAATACATTTAAACAACTTTGTACCAAAAAATGGTTATAAATTATTTATATTGTGGGGTTGATCTGGTTAAGCACCTCTGCCTACCCTCGTTTCTACCAATGGGGCAACAATCTACATTACAATGGTCTTGGTTTCATGCCATCAAATATCCTATAGACCAGTGGTTCTCAAACATTTTCACGTCAGAAACCCCTTTACATTCTTAAAATGATTGAAGGCCCCAAAGAACCCAAAGTGTATGTGGGTTCTATCTACCAATAGGTAAGGGAAAGGTTGTGCTAGTCGTTCCTGACTCTAGGGGGTGGTGCTCATCTCTGTTTCAAAGCTGAAGAGCCAGCATTGTCTGAAGACATCTCTGGTCATGTGGCTGGCATGACTAAACACTGAAGGCACCCAGAATGCTGTTACCTTCCCACCAAAGGTGGTTCCAATATTTCTACTTGCATTTTTATGTGCTTTCGAAAGGCTAGGTTGGCAGAAGCTGGGACAAGTAACGGGAGCTCACTCCGTTATGCGGCACTAGGGATTCAAACCATCGAACTGCTTACCTTTCTGACCGACAAGCTCAGTATCTTAGCCACCGCACCCCTTATCAATACGTAATGTAGCAGAAATTAAAACTGAGAAATGTTAAAATATTTATTTGACTTCAAGAACCCACCGAAAGGGTCTTGGGGCCTTCTCCCCATCAGTCAGAAACTAGAGTTCCCCCTTTTCTTCCCTACCAGTTGAAAAAGCTTTTTGGATGAGAAGTGAAAATCCAGTTGACTTTTGGAAAGCACTTTGGGTAAGTTTCTCTTCTTAAGGGGCTGCAATTAATCCATAAGCCTTCAGAACAGATGAAGTTAAAACGATTACCAACATCGTAAATCATCTTCCATACAAGTTGATTTAGTATTTCCTGTTCGTACAAAGTTAATTTTTCGGAACATTATTGCCCATTATCTTAAAGGATATGAGGGTAATGTATTGTAACAAACAACTCTGGTTTTTTCATAACTGACATTGAATTTCAACAGCAAAACTATCAATTTTGAATGGGGAGGACGGAATCATCAATATTTTCCAACCTAATCTGCTTAAAGAAGAGAAATATAAAAATCAATACATGGAATTGAAACGTTATTATCCTATCGCTCACAAGATAATGAGAGATAATAGCCTATTTCCTTTTTCCCCCTTAAAGTAAGCTGCTTTTCTTTGGAGCTTGTTATGAGATGTGGAACTTAAGTACTGGTAGTTACTGTCTATGGAGATTTTCAGTCATCCAGGTCATGGATGTCCCAAAGGTGCTTTTTCAAGAGGCAACTGGACTTTCTGGATTTTCTTTGAAGGCGTTTCACTTCTCATCCGAGAAGCTTCTTCAGCTCTGGCTGGATGGTAGAGAATGTCAGAGCTGAAGAAACTTCTCGGATGAGAAGCAAAAGTCTTTGTTCTGACCTAGGCCTCTCCAGAGCATGAAGAAAACTCCTTGTCCTGACAAAATCCCTTTTTATTACTTTACTGTGAATTCTGCTCATTCACATCCAGCAGAATTCACAGTAAATTAATAAAAAGTTTTTCAAGGGAGGATTTACAGTCACATACCTTATCTGGCTTGGACAGCTGACAGGCCGATATCTGCAAAACTTGGCGAGGAGTCTAAAAACTTGGCAAGGATTCTTGGAGAGTCACAAACCAATTAAGCGAACCAATTGTCTCCTGCAAACTCTGCTCCCCTTTTGCTCCTCTTTTATTTCCTCTGGGAGGGGCCATTCACCATCCACCTGTGGCCTTACTCCCAAGTCGACCCTTGTTCTTTAGCTGTTCCATTTGTCTGACAACTCTGAGCATGCACACACTGGGAACAGGCTCCAGCTATTCATCTGCCTCACTGATGTCTGACTCTGAAGGCAGCTGATAACTGGCATACAGCTCTGGCCCCCTCTCTGCCTCCGACACAGAGCCCTCATCAGAGCCTTCCCCAGACTCCACGACTGGCTCATGTTCCTCCCCAACCTCTTCACTATCTGAATCTGCTGCCAGCTCTGCTGGCTGCTGGCAGGCCACAGCAGTCTTCAAAGAAAAAGTCCAGTTGCCTCTTGAAAAAGCACCTTTGGGTTAAGTGGTTACCAAATCTCTGATTTTGGCAGGTGGTGTCAACTGGTATGGAAGAAAGGGGAGAACTTTAGTTTCTATTCTTTGGCTGAGAAAGGGAAGTGAAAAGAAAGAGCAGATGGCTTAAAAAGAAACACCCAGGGAAGGAAATAGTGATTAAGACTTACCGTCACAGTTTTTGAAAACTCTGTTCTTTTTAGCTGTAGAAGTTTAAGGAACACGATGGCACTCCTCTTCTCAGTAATGCCATCAGAGCAGACTTCTCTGTTGAATGCTCACCAGTATCAGCACTATCGAGTAACTTACACATCGTCAAGCTTTATTTGTGCCTATCATATCTCATTCATCGACTTCATATTTCTTAATTTAGATCTACAACATTTTTTCTGATTTGCCACCTCTGAGACATGTGAAGACTATAATCCCAGAACCCCTTAGCTGAGATTATGCAGCCTCCTAATCTATGGAAAACACTAGCTTTACTATGGCCAACGTGGGACTTTCGGCACCTTTGTTTCTCATAATGAACTTCTTAATCTGATGATTATTATCTGCTTTTTAGTGCAAGAGTTTTCATCAGTTTTTTCTCATTAAACTGCTCCATATTTAAATAGTGGCTGTGTTGTTGATGTGCTTGACCTTGAAAGGGAAGCAAGCTCGATAGAGGGGGGGAAAGGAAGAGGGAGCCCAGAACATTAAATATTTAGGCATTCAGAGAACATGATTCCTGAAAGGCAGGGAGGTGGTAGAGTCTGGGAAAACATGACCTGCATGCCAAGGGAAAGGCTTCATGACTTACTGATGAAGGGAGAGGCATTTGCTGAAAGGGATAGAAGACAGTGAAGGAAAATCCTTTTGACGTACCTTGTCGGTGTAGACGAAGAAGAGAATCACCACCGTGAGCTCCAGCACAAATATAATTAACAGCATGATAAAAAACTGTCAAGAGAAGAGGGAGCGGGAGAGAAACAAAAGCCCAGAAACATCAAAATCTGGTTTGTCTTCCTGGCACTGAGCAACATATAAATCCATATACAAAAGGACTGGGATCGTGTAGTACCACTTTAAATGCATGTGGAGGATCCACTACTTGGATGTTCTTCCACACAGGAAAACTAGCACGTCAAAAAGAAGGCTAGAGTACAGTTTTTTCTCTTGCCACACCACACTGTAAGTGGATAGAACACTTTTAAACACATTGGCATCCAGTGATTTGATCCTTACCTGCAGGCTGAAACGGTGCATCTAGATAACTTCAGTGAGAACTTGGATGAGGTTATCTAGATGCAGATCAACATTCCCCTACCTAGTGGGTTTCCTCCTGATGCATAAGGACTATAATCCCCAGAGTTCCCAGCAAGCATGGCAGCCATACTGATTAGTAATAGCAATAGCACTCAGACTTATATACTGCTTCGTAGAGCTTTACAGCCCATTCTAAGCAGTTTACAGAGTCAGCATATTGCCCCCAACAATCTGGATCCCCATTTTATCAACCTCAGAAGAATGAAAGGCTTGAACCAGTCAGGATCGAACTCCAGACCGTGGGCAGAATTAGCCCACAGTACTAGTTTCTAACCACTGCATCACAACAGTTCTTCAAATTACCTTAGATAATTTCTTAAGATAACAAATAGTCAGCGAAAGACACGTGATTAAAACTCCCTAAAGCATAAGAGAGTTTAAAATATGCATATGATATTAAAATAAGCCTAAAACTATGTTAATTAATCAAGAGACAAGATCAGATATTAAAAACTAGCTATGCGTATCATTCTGCTGATTTGTTTTGTTTTGCTGCTTTTTTTTTTTTTTTTGGTAATGAAAAACAATCTCAGATGACTGAATGGATGAGTCAAGTAATTTTCTAACCCAAAAGAATTTTCTTTATTTACTAAATTTATATTTTTCTTTTCCACTGACAATTCTGCAACACACGTAATACTTATGCCTCCAGCAATTTTTCTGCTTAAAATCACTATACATGTTGTTCTTTTTCCCCTCCGGGGCAAAAGGTATTTCAAGAAAACAGCTACAGGATGGCACTTAGTGACAAAATAGATTAAGAAAGAATTAAGCACCCTTGCTTCTGTTTTTCCACCACTCTGCTTTGTAGAACATGGGCTCTTTTTAAAAGAAGAAGTCAATGTAAAGATACAAACAAGTGTACAGTATCTAAGAATGGGGAGAAAATTGTTAGATCATTAATTCATATTATCCAGGGATATAAATACATAATTCCCAAATATATATGTTAACCAGAAAACAGTAAAAGATTTATACTTGCCCTATTCCTACTTCTGCAACCCCATTTTCCATTCAAAATTTGCACGGGAAAAATGTATCCATTACAAAAATGAGCACAAAAATGGATTTATATTGGAAGAAATCACAAAATGTATTTAAAAAACGATTTTTCCCTGAAAAAGTGTATACTTTAAGGAAAACGTGTACTGAAGTGATTAATACAGACACAGCAATTGGACAAAATGACTATAAGGATGGGGGAAAAAATGAGAAATAGAGGGCAGTTAATTTGGCATCATCTTGAGACCGCACCCACCCACACACTGTATATGTAGTTTTGTACTACATAGGGTTTTTATTTTGTCTTAATAAATTTAAGTTTCAGCTAAGAAGTTATAATAGTATAGTATTTACTTCCCTGTAAGAATTGCATAGTCCTTTAGCTTCACAATAATGAATTATTGAATCCCGCTACATGTTTACATATCTTATCTCTATTTTATAAATCATATGCACCTGGAAATCAGTTTAACTGTAGCTTTTTACTTCCCTGTGAGTTCAACAGTGGTAGAAAATCAATAACTTGTCAATATTTCTTGAATTACAACTCCCAGCATCCCCAACCAACCACGAGCAATGAGAGAAATTGTAGTTCTGCAATAGAATCCCATCCCCCGGTCTAAAAGATTTCACAGAGTTGAGCAAAATCTTCCTTCCTGTTTGTTTCAAAGCCTTTCTAAAATGCTTTACAAGTCGAAGCAAGCTGGATTACTTCTATGGCAATATAGCCAAAATTGACTTCCAGAATAAAAGACAGAATAAATTTAAACAGCAGTGATAATAGATAGTGATGAAGTAGAACAGACTGTGACACCCTGGTTAGTCCTAGGGAACCAATAGTACTGCAAATGTGACACTTGTGGATGACCAGTTGCCTATTTGCTTCTAGATTCCATTTAAAGTATTATATTTGATTTTCACTCTGAAGGGTTAAGACCAAGAAGCAACAACTAACAAGCTGAATTGAATTTAGATGCACTGCTCCTCTTGTTTGTTTTCATATGCCCTTGATTAAGAAAATAGTTTTTTTTTTCCCCATTCATGTTCAGGCTGCTAACAGCTTTTACAAATTTATTTGATTAGCTTGAATATGACCACTTAATGCTTTAAATATTTAATAGTAAGTGCAGAGTTGGGTTTTTCTAAAAAGATATATAATATATTTAATGTAAATGTGGCCAGGGGCAATATCTATTTGTCTCTCCATCTGAAAGTTTGTAAAAAATCCCTTCCTTACCCGGGCAGCCTGGTTTGGTTTCTCTGTCCATCACCTGCTTTCATCTCTCCTTCTCTAAGTTGCCCCAATTTTGTTGACTTGAACCTGGATTGCCCTGCTTTTATACAAACATCAATCACTGCACCATGCTGGCTCTCATTATTTGGCGTGCCATGTGTGTGATATGTAACTTTTTTTCTCCTCTTCTTCCTCCTCTCCCTCCATACATTTGTTTACCAAAATTAGACTGAAAATGCAATGCACAGAATAGCTAAATCCATCAGAGTAGGATATATTGTAGGAATAGGGGTGGCAAACCTGGGGATGGAGTCAAAAGAGAGATGAGCCTAGAATCCCTATGTAGTCACAACCAGATTAAGTCCAATCTCCCTTGAATTTTGTGGGCCTTTATCTAACTTCAAACAGGTGCTAACTGTTGGTTGAGAATATTCCTGTGCATAGATTGTTTAGCAATAAATCAGTTTAATTGGACCTTCATATGTGGACCTGGTCTTTCATGCTTGACTATATGGAATAAGGAAACAGTAAGGGAAAATGATTCTCTGTTATTTACAGCTTTAATTTCTCCCTTAGGTAATTCAAGTAATAGAGAGTTAACAAAATGGATAGACTTTTTTCTTCATTCCATTCAGCAACAGAAGTTATGGGCAAAGGCGAGTTAATCAGATTCTTAATTTGGCTTTAAAGAATCTGAAAAAAATTCACATTTGTTTGTAGAAATTCTCAGTCATCCAGGTCATCTTTGTCCCAAAGGTGCTTTTTTGGGAGGCAACTGGACTTTCTTGTTTTTTTCTTTTGAAGACATTTCACTTCTCATCTAAGAAGCTTCTTCAGCTCTGACTGAATGGTGGAGAATGGAAGGATTTGAATTCCTTGCAGACAGCTGGTCATTTGCCTCCTTTTTGAGGGTCATTGAAACACGAGGAGGTTTATCTGTGTCCAGAGGGTCACCTGAGAAGGAACCATTAGCACTACTCAGGTGACCCTGAGGACACAGATCTAAGTGCTTCAATGTTCCTCAAAAAGGATACAAAGGACCAGCTGTCTGCAAGAAATACAAATCCTTCCATTCCCCACCACCCAGTCAGAGCTGAAGAAACTTCTTGGATAAGAAACGAAATGTCTTCAAAAGAAAAAGCAAGAAAGTCCAGTTGCCTCCTGAAAAAGCACCTTTGGGACAATTTCATATTTAGTTTAACCTTTTCCCTCCTGCTCATGCAGAAGTAACCTCCCTCAGCCCAACACTGTTCTGCTGGAAACACTTTCTTCAGCCCACTAATTTCTGCTCATTCCTGATAAGCAAGTCATTTTATTTCCATTAAAAAATATTGGAATACTTCTATTGGAAAGAAAATATGTGTCTTTTTAAGGCGTCACTTAACTACAATGCTGCACCAAAGCATCTTTTTCAAAAGTCAGCTAACATGCTTGGAACTTGCATCCCTCAACCCACTAAGACTAATCCAAGAAGCTAATTGCTGTCTTCACCCTTCCTGATTAACCATGAGTTGATCAGGTTTAACCAGATGGATTTGACTAGATCTGATTTACAATAGCATGCTTCCACCTGATTTACTTTAATTATATCCATTCAACAGAAACTACCAGATCCATCACCAAAAGAGATGCATTATTAGCTTGCAATCTTATTCTTCAACCTTATTGGGAAGCAATTCCCATGGATTTCAATGAAATAACTCCTCAGTTGAAATATTTTCCTCCTACATTTTATAACTTCATAGATTTATTAGGGAAAGTGTTTCAGAATTCTGCGTAGGAATATGCCTCTTGCCTATTTAGCTTATCAATATTCTCATTGGCTGGCAATAATTCTGCTGGGCTTCAGAAAAAAGAGATGCTCGGGATGAAATCAGGGTCTTTTCTGCATGCAATGCTGGAAGGAAGGAAAGAATTGGTCTGCTTGACTTCTTTATATCTTTTTTGTGTCCACATTTTTGACAATAAGTGAAGCATACTTGCAATTATTGTGAGAAAACCATCAACATGGACAGAAATAAATAAAGATACAAATGTGCAAAGATATTTTACATTGATAATTAAGTTGTCTGAAAAATAGCTTACTGATTCAACTGTGCCAGTAGCTAAAGGGGACAAAATACAATAAACTGCATATGAAATTTTCTCCATATGCATAAATTGCTAGAACCGAAGTCAATCCAATATCGAATAAACTCTTTATCTAACAGATTGATAGTGCACTTGATTATATCTATCAATCTATAGAATTGCTGAGATAGGTGGCATATAAATCTAATAAACAAGCAAAAAATATTTATACTTCATTCCTAATATTATAACAACAGAATTCTTTGTATTTAGGAAGGCAGGATTGTCATTGAGGACCAAAAGGAATGGAATGGGGGAGTTAATAAGAGACTGATATTCATGAGTTTGGAGCGATGCTCAAAAATTGGAAATTAAAAAAAAAACCTCTGTAAAAACATTAATCTGAAAGTAATTCTCAAAGGACATAATGGGATTTATTTCTAAATATGCATGCATAAATTGTGGCTATAAATTAACTTTCTAAAGCAAATGTTCTTATTTGCCAAGGTCTTCTCAAACAAAAGAGAAAGCCGAGCAGGTTTGTATTACCATTCAAAACCATTCAGAAGGCAATAACTTATTTATTGCACCAAATGTCTTGAAATCTCAGCAGAGAATTTTCCTTTGTGAATGGCAAGCTCTTGTGAGGGAATACATGTATTCATGTGTGTGCGCTGCAGATGCTTTGAATTATGCTGATATTGTACATGGTTTTGTGTTATCTCTTATTTTTTTATTGTTCTGGTTGTGCCTTGGAGTCCATACGAAAGAAAAGCAAAACATAAACCTGATTAAATGAATGTGACTAGATTAAAATAATGCACTCAGTGGAATAATGATAAAAGAATAATGAAATGTGTTCCCTAAAGATGGCAAGTGGATATAAGAGCATATTTGTAATTTTACATTATAAGAATCTAGAAGTTGTTTACCTTGCATTCTGAAATTATCTATCCCTCTCAATATTATATATTTGTGTGTGTGAAGAAAAAAAGATATTAGGGATTGTTATCAGTCAAGGAATTTTGGCTGGCGGGGTCCAGAAAGGCCTTTTCTGCAGTGGCTCCCACCCTGAGATGAGGTCAGCTTCCACCTTTCTTACCTTGTTTGTTTGTTTGTTTGTTTGTTGGATTTATATGCTGCCCTTCTCCTAAAGGACTCAGGGCAGTGTACAACATTAAAAAACCACCATATTACAAAAGTTAAAAAGAAAATTAGATAGAGTATCCAAAAACAAACCCAATTAATATTAATAATAACATTTAAAAATTAGATTAAAATTAACACTTAAATCAATCATTTATTTTATTTTGTTCAGGCCAGGCTTGCTTGCTGGAAAAGCCAACATTTTAGGGCGGGTCGGAAGGACCGGAGGTCGGGGATCATATGATGCTCTGGGGGCAGCTCATTCCAGAGGGAAGGCGCTCCTACAGAGAAGGGTCTCCCATTGGGGGTCGCTAGCCGACACTGTCTGGCTGACAGCACCCTGAGGAGGACAACTCTGTGGGATCACACTGGATGGTGGGAGGCTACCGGTGGCAGTAGGTGGTCATGCAGGTATCCTGGGCCTAAGCCACGGACTGGTCATAATTAGTACCTTGAATCGCACCCGGAAGACAACCGGCAACCAGTGCAGGCCACCTAAAAGGGGCGCAACATGGGAGCACCTAAGTACCTCCATAATAACCCACACAGCTGCATTCTGGACCAGTTGAAGCCTCCGGGTGCTCTTCAAGGGCAGCTCCATGTAGAGAGCGTTACAGTAGTCCGGGTGAGAAAGGACGAGGGCATGAGTGACTGTGCAGAGAGCATCCCGATCCAGGAAGGGGCACAACTGACGTACCAGGCGAACCTGGTAAAAGGCCCCCCTGGTCATGGCCATCAGGTGTTCTTCTAAACTAAGCCGCGTATCCAGAAGGACTCCCAGATTGTGGGCCCTCTTTGAGGTGGCTAAAATTTCTCCCCCTATCATCAAAGATGGAACAAGATGCACAAATTGGGATGACGGAAACCACAGCTACTCAGTCTTGGACGGATTGAGCCTGAGCCCGTTCCTCCCCATCCAGATCTGCACAGCCTCCAGGCATTGGGACATCATGTCGAGGACATCATTGGGGTGGTTTGGGCTAGAGATGAAAAGTTGGGTATCATCAGCATATTGATGATACCCTACCCCAAAACCATGGATGATCTCACCCAGCGGTTTCATATATATGTCAAACAGGAGGGATGAGAGAACCGACCCCTGGGGCACCCCACAAGTGACGCGCCTTGGGGTCGATCCCTGCCCTCCAGTCAACACAAACTGCGACTGATCCGACAGGTAGGAGGACAACCACCATAAAACGGTGCCCCCCACTCCCAAACCCCCAAGTCCAGGTAGTGGGGAGACCGGACAATAGTTGGCTAAAGAAGCTGGGTTCAGGGAAGGCTTCTTAAGGAGGGGCCTCACCACCGCCTCCTTCAAGGTGGTGGGAAAGAACCCCTCTCTCAATGAAGCATTGGTAATTGCCTGGAGCTAGCCTCGTGTCACCTCCCGGGAAACCAAGACTAACCAAGAGGGACAGGGGTCCAGCACACAAGTGGTAGCACTGAGTCTCCCCATAATCCTATCCATGCCCTCGGGAGTCACAGGGTCAAACTCATCCCAGATAGTCTCCACAAGATTCATCCCCATCGACTCGCCAAAGTCTACCCAGTCAGAGTCCAAGCCTGTCTGGATCTGAGCAATTTTATCCTGCAGATACTGAACAAATTCTTCAGCCCTACCCCGCAAGGGGTCTTTCCCAGTTCCTTGGTTAAGTAAGGAGCGGGTCACCCTAAAAAGGGCGGCTGGGCAGTTATCTGCGGACACGATAAGAGTGGAAAAATGTTGCCGTTTTGTTGCTTTTATTGCCACCAAGTAGGATTTAATATGAATTCTTACTAGTGTTCGATCAGATTCGGACCGGCTGGCCCTACAACTACTCTCTAGGCGTCTTTTCTGGCATTTCATCTCCTGGAGCTCCTCAGTAAACCAGGGAGCTACCCGGGATTGATACTGGGTCAGAGGCAGCAAAGGCACAACACGATCCAAGGCCCCAGTGGCAGCCCTATCTCAGGTTTCCACTAGGCTTCGGTCAAGTTGTGAGCAAGGGATTCAGGAAAAGTCCTAAGCTCCATCAGGAACCTTTCAGGGTCCATCAGGCGCCTGGGGCGGAACCATCTAGTCGGTTCTACCTCCCTGCGGTGAGGGGTAGCAGTATGGAAGTCAAGCCTGATGAGGAAATGATCCTACCATGACAAGGGTTGGATAGAAATATCCCCTAATATATCCCCATCTTCTGAAAGAGCCTGAGGACCTGGCTCTGCCAGATGACTTGGGACCCCCATGGGGGAGTATCACACTGGAGATGGTTGATTAATTAAGAGCTCATCCCACCTCCTGCCCTTGCACATCCAGCTCCCCACCTTCTTTCCTATCTTGGGACCATGGTTTTACTTTGATTACATTGCTGTTTTATTGGGTAACAGATACTTATTTCTGATGGTTTTAATGTTTTTATGCTGTAAGCCACCCAGAGTCACTTGAGATTGAGATGGGAGGCAAATAAATGTAAGAAAAAAATAAGTCTAAAAAACAAAGTTTAAGAAACAAAATATCAATGGAATGGAATGTTGAGTGATGTGCTTCAATCAGTCTGTCTGTTTATGAAGACTTTGAATAGAAGGATGATAGCAATTCTGGAGGTGACACAGAGTGGAGTGGAGTAGTGGAGTGGAGTGGAGTGGAGTGGAATGGAATGGAATAGAATAGAATAGAATAGGTTTTTTAATTCCCAATTTCAAGCCTGTGAAATTTCAATAGCTAAAAACAAAATTTGATCAATGAAAGCCCAATCTTTCAACCAGCACCTTTTCCATAATAAAATAAAAGCCAAACAATCCGACTTGCCACTACTCTAATTGTGATCTTCTCCAGCTCATATTATCAAGAGGCTTAAATTAAGGTTTATCTTCTATTCTATTAAGTTTAATGAGCAGAATATTCTTCTCTGGCTAAGAGCAATGCATCACCCAATTGAATCTAAACTGGCACATAGGTGTAATCATTTCTCTATTATCCAATTGCTTTGATAGGTCACATGAGAATATTATCTCCCCCCCCCCTCTATCTACAGAAGCTGCGTTAAGTTCTGCTTGCAACTATTGGGCTTCAGGGAGAGAAGATAATTATCAGGGGTGATACAGCTACATGAATTGTTGTGTCTACAACTTAAGTTATTCATTTCATTTACTAATTTAAGGATTTTATTTTACTTTCTGTATTATCCTTTTGACTTTGTGTAATGTATAATTTATGGATGAGTTTTTTTCTACTAAATCAAGGAGTAGGGCAAGGAGACTGCAATTCCAATAGCTACAAATGTGGGCAGACATGTTACTTTTAATTTCGTATAGTTGATAGCAACCCTATCAGCTTCTGAAGGTCTTTGATCCCAGTTTTCAAATGCTGAGCACAGTGTTTGTATCTAAGTGACCCTGCCAAACAGATTCAAACTGACAACCTCCAAATTAGATAGCAAATAATCTCTGAAGATGGAAAGCACTGATATACTATGTCACCGCAGACTGAAAGCTGATATATAATTGACTTTTCATGCATCAAATACTTTTTTTCTGATTCAAATCCATTATACTTACGATCTATGTACAACACAGGAGATTACTTTTTCCATCAGATGTTACCACTGATATTGGAGAAAGTTTTTTTATGATAACACATCACACAGCATTTGATGTTAGATGTTCCAAAGGACTTGAAAACTTATTACAAGTGGATCTAATAGTGAAATCTCGGCTGACTCCAAGGTTATATTACTCAAGGCAACCATAATATTTATTTTTATTTGGGGGTGGGAGGGGGGAATAAATCAAATAACTTGAGAATGAAATTTGGAAAATATATATGTCCTTAATTTTTGCTTTTATACATTCAAAAAATGTATAATGAAATAATACATTGCCTGGATAGGATTCTAAGCTTGTAACTTTGCTCATTTCCACTTTAAAGGAGCTCAAGTAGAAAGGATGAGAAATACTTTTGCTACCACATTCATGAATTAATAGTCCAGATTGGCATACACCAGTATAATACATATTAAATAATTCAGACCCAAACTACAAATGCAGCTACTTCTCTGAGTTATTTTCTGACAACCAGATTTAGAAAGTTCATTATTTCTGTTTTATCTGACCTGAAATACACAATCCCAATAACCCAGCCAAATTGTATACCAGGTTCTATGATTAAATGGAAGGAATAAAAGGAAAATCAAGATCGTACCGTGCATGCAATAGCACAGTCAAGTAAGCTTCCCAGCTGAAATGCTAAAAATAAAGAGAATAAAAATGAGCTTTGCTATTGTGCCTGGGGATTGTAGGCAACTGATAGAACGATTTATGACCCAAGACAACACAATCCTAATGCAAAGCATTTACACAGAACCTTACAAAGATGATTAATCTTACTTTGCAGTGACATATATTTTTCCTTAGAAGTTTCTTGTAACTAAGATGGTATCTGGACGAGGTTGCTGAGGATGAAAATCACTCAGTTACTTATTTTTTCAAAAGACTTCCGGAAAAGAAAGGGGAAAAATATATATTGTTCTTAGAATCAAATTAAATTTTTAAATCTTAAACTCTACCACTTTTTCTATTGGGAATGTTTACTTAATTTTTGTTAACACACTGATTCTAATTAATAGATGATAATGATAACTCATAGCCGGAAAGGTTGGAGACCACTCTCCTATCTCAATGCGTGTCTCCTATTAATTCTCTTCTTTCTCAATTTGAATTTGATTGCTCCTCTGTATGCAGCCATAATCTATTCGCTTCCCATCACCAACCTATTTCTCTCACAAACATATGCAGAAACTGAAAGGAATGCCAGCCAATGCCTATATTTGCCCATTGTTGGTGCTTTACCTTTTATCGTTTAATCTTTTCCTTCTAACATGGCTTTTGAGAGCCTTAGACAGTAAGCTCCTTAACTAGGAGTTCCAAGGCACCTTCATGTAAAGGATGTAAATATTGTGTTTCAGTCATATCGTGAACATATATTTCCCCGGTCTAACAGAGGGTGATTAAAGTCATTATTAAAGGTAATACTTCTTTTGTTAACATTTCAGTTTTGCCTAAAGATTATCCCAAGCAACATGTCTGAAGCATAATGTGATAATACACCTTTTTATTTAACATTGGTTTCAACATCTTGAATGATTCTTTGTAAGTTCTGCTTCCTTCAATAGATTCAGTATGTTCTCTTTGACCTACAGGATAGCACATCTTTCTCTACAGAGTATGTATTCACAGAAAATTGTATTCTTTGAGTTTTTTAATCATTTCCATTTCACAATTTTCTACAGAATTCCCTTTTGGACAGAGATATTTTCACTTGCATCTTCTAAGGATGAGTCTTTCCCATTCAAATATCTCTCAACTCTTTATCTCCTTTTCCTGAAGATCAGTTTAAAAGTGTGTTGCCTCCTTTTAATATTAAGTACCAACAGTCAGTTTCACCCTGATACTGATGGAAATTGTCCTTTGTGTACAGAGATGGCTTGTAAAGATACCTCAATACCTAACAAATTTACCTCTCCTCTCTTTATTCCATAACAAGATCTCTGTGGATAAACTGTCACAAAATTTGCATGGAAACAAGAAAGAGGTGGTATTCATCAGGTTCTGACTGGTTCTGGAGAACTGGTGGCAGAAATTTTGAGTAGTTCAGAGAACCAGTAAATACTACCTCTGAATGTCCCTGCCCCCATCTATTCTCTGCCTCCCGAGTTCCAGCTGATCGGGAGGAAATGGGGATTTTGCAGTATCCTTCCCCTGGAGTGAGATGGGAATGAAGATTTGACAGTATCCTTCCCCTGCCACACGCATCAAGTCATGCCCACCAAGCCATGCTCACAGAACCAGTGGTAAAAATTTTGAATCCCACCACTGAAGCAAGAACCAATGAAGCCTTAAGAGTTAACATGTATAACACTGTACTAGAAGTTCTGCAAATTATAATTTACAGTACTAGCCTAAATTATGCAATTATATACATTTTGCTCTAATCTCTGGCATTACTTCAAGATGGCCATCTTCACTTGTCTAAAATACGGTTTGAGTTTGAGTTTAATAAAATTTGTATGCCGCTCACTCCCATTGGGACTCTGGGCGGCTCAAGATAGTCCTCAACTTAACAACAGTTTAATTAGTGACCATTCAAAGTTACAACTGCACTTAAAAAAAGACTTATGGCTGTTTTTAAGAATTACAATTGTTGTAGCATCTCCATGGTCATATGAGCAAAGTTTGGATGCTTGGCAACTGCCTCATATTTATGACAGCTGCAGAGGCCCAGGGTCATTTTGCAACTTTCTGACAAGCTGTGTCAATGGGGAAACCAGATTCACTTAATAACCATGTTACTAAGTTAACAACTGCAGTGATTCAGCTGTGGCAACAAAGGTCATTAAATAGGGCAAAATGCACTTTAAAATTTAGCAACAGAAATTTTGGGCTCAATTATAGTCATAAATCATGGACTACCTGTAATACAACCCAGTCAAGTTAACGTCTGGATATTCAGTGCAATGGTGGGATCCAATTTTTTTTACTACAGGTTATGTGGGCATGGCTTGGTTCGGCTTGGTGGGCATAGCTTGGTGAGCATGGTAGGGGAAGGATACTGCAAAATCCCCATTCCCTCCTCACTCTGGGGAAAGGATACTGCAAAATTCCCATTTCCTCCCCACACCTAGGGAAGGATACTGCAAAATCCCCATTCCCTCCCCACTCCTGGGGGAAGGATACTGCAAAATCCCCATTCCCCACCCCCACCCCACTAACCTGCTTTCCAACTCAATTCTCCTGTGCAGGGCAACAAAAGAAGATGGGAGGCAGCTGGGACTCCGAGGCTGGGAATAGATTGGGGGCGGGGCCAGTCAAAGCTGGTATTTGCTGGTTCTCCAAACTACTCAAAATTTCTGCTACCAGTTCACCAGAACTGATCAGAACTGGCTGAATACATCCTCTGATTCAGTGGGAATGATACAAACTTTTGCCAGATAGATAAGATTCTTTGCACACATGTCAGGGCTGATGTTCTAGGATTAGAGCATTGCTAAGAAATTGTTGAACAAGTGCTCCCAAAGTTGGATATACAACATACTAGGAATGTGTAACAGGACACCAAACATCTCTGTGTTACCTGGTCTACATTATTTATTACTAGTTTTCCCAAGGCAAAAGGAAAGAAAAAAAGGGTTTGTAAAATGCAAACACCACATAAATCAAGTTGTGTGTTCTCAGAGAATAAATTCACCCTTTTTCTCACCTGGGCTTCTAACATGAATCATTTGGTAGTATTAGCCCAGCTAGTAGAATGAGAAAAGAATGGTGCTTTGACTGTGTGTCAGACAGCTGATTTAATTGGTATTTTATGGCATTTTCAGTATTTTATGACTTTTGGAAGAAAATAGACGCTAATCAATAAAATGTCACAGAATACCAAAGCTACAGATCTCTGTCACAATCTAAGCATGATCATCCCAGCTTTTTCTAGATAACCATAGGCACAGAACAGCAAAATATCATTTCTCTCTTTTAAAAAGGAATTTGATTTTTGCATTCATCTCCCTTAGGATCCCATTTCCCAGGACACAAAACTTGAGTAGACAACTTGAGTATACAACTGCTATAACATCTGCTCGCTATGCATGAGCTAGTGAATTAGACATAACACCAACTGTACATTTTTGGCCCATCTCAAATTCTACAGTTGGGATTTCTGAAAAGAATTAAAGGAGGTCAAGGAAGAAGCACGCAATATCTAGCACACTCAGAAAAATGTCTTGTTCAAAAATGTCTAAAACCTTTGCTCTAAGGAAGCTGTTTTATGATATTTTGAGGCCTGGTTCCAATGTATTTGTCTTTTAGGCTTTTAAAGATATTTTAATTGTATAGGGATATTTTGTTTTATTGTTTTCCACATAACTTGCTGGGCAATGATTAAAATAAAAGAAGGGCTGACTAAAGAGTGACAGACTAATTAGCGATGAGGTTTTTTTTTGTAAATATAATTTTATTTATAGTTTTTTTCTTTGACATATAAGTGGTCAGTGAACAGTGTATTGTCTGGGTCAATTTACTTTATACACCATACTAATAACAATAGTAATATTACTGCTGACTAAAGAGTGACTAATTAATTAGCAATGAGGTTTTTTTAAAAAGAAAATACTAAATAAAAGTGGTGGTAGTAATAATACATGACAATAGTTACTGCAGAAAGAAGAACATAGCATTAAGAAAACAAAAAATTAATCATGTTATTGTACATATGTTGTTTTGCACATACATACATGCATACACACGTGAGCGCGCGCGCGCACACACACACACACACACACACACTTGGAATACTGCATTCAGTTTTAGTCGCCACGATGTAGAAAAGATCTGGAGACTCTAGAAAGCGTGCAGAGAAGAGCAACAAAGATGATTAGAGGACTGGAGGCTAAAACATATGAGGAACGGTTGCAGGAACTGGGTATGTCTAGTTTAATACAAAGAAGGACTAGGGGAGACATGATAGCAGTGTTCCAATATCTCAGGGGTTGCCACAAAGAAGAGGGAGTCAAACTATTTTCCAAGGTACCTGAGGGTAGAACAAGAAGCAATGGGTGAAAACTAATCAAGGAGAGAAGCAACTTAGAACTGAGGAGAAATTTCCTGACAGTTAGATCAATTAATTAGTGGAACAGCTTGCCTCCAGAAGTTGTGAATGCCCCAACACTGGAAGTCTTTAAGAAGATGTTGGATAGCCATCTGTCTGAAATGGTATAGGATTTCCTGCTTAGGCAGGGGGTTGGACTAGAAGACCTCCAAGGTCCCTTCCAACTCTGGTATTGTATTGTATTGTATTGTATTGTATTGTATTGAACTGGTAGTGGAAATTGCGGGTGGCCCCACCCACCTTTCCTGGCTCTGTGGCATCCCATTTAGGCACTTTTTTTAGCCAAAGTGCATGCGCAGAAGGCTGAGTGCATGCGCAGAAGGCTGAGCACATGTGAGGACGCGAGCGCTCACATTTGTGAACTGGTAGGGAAGGTAAGTGAATGCCATCCCTGCCTTGAATGTAATGGAAACACTGGCAGAGATAAGTAGACACCATCATTTCACAGGAGACATTTGCATGTTGAATATCTGGAACACTTACACCAAGGCAAAATATTCTCTGTAGTAAAGATATGTAGAGGTCAGGATATGAAACATCTGAATGAATCCCTCTTCCTGCTGCAGAATTTTAAAGTCCTGAACTGAAAAAAAGATACAGAACAAGAATCCGGTAGCTCTGGAACAATGTGTCTCATTGCCTGAGTAGACAACTTCTTGGATAGTAAAAATACTATTAATAGTATTAATACTATTAATTATGGCAATCAGGCATGATCATTCACTCACTCACTCACTCACTCACTCACTCACTCCCTCACTCACTCACCCACCCACCCACCCACCCACTCACTCATTAAATATATTTGCCATGTCAGTCAGACTTTCATCAGCATATATACAATATATTCATATATAAAATACAACATTCAATATTATGAATGAACAAGATCTTATTGCACGGGAATAATTTTTCAATAACCAGAGCAATCACAAGGGACAGTGAGTATCCCTCTAAAAATAATCTTTAATAACTTCTGAATTTGCCTGAGGATTTCACATCTACAGTACTCCAATCTCCATCTCCTCCAAGACAGCAAAAATTGGATTTAATATATACAGCACAGGATGTCAACTTCCAACTGATTCTGTTTTGTTAGATTCTGGCATTTAACAGAATTAGAATTGCTCTGCAAATCCTAGCTTAGAGGTAGGTCAGTCAGAAAAAGTGAAGGGAAGGTGAATGAGAAAAGAATACCTCTTTGAATATTTGAATTTTACATTTCCTTCCCTGACTCTCCAACAATAACCCCCTCTACTTTTTAAAACTATTAAGAAGGGGGGGGGGGAAGGTTCTTAGTTTATTTGGCTGTGAAAAATAAGGAGCAGGGAAACTTAGACAAACGAGAAATACAATTTAATACTATGAGATCTCTATAATTTCTCATAGAAACTGGTCTTTGTTTTTTTTAACAATCTGATCATTACCATATATGTGTCCAACCTTCAACAGCAAAAATACAGTTGAGGGGGAAAAAATGCCTAATTCACACCCCAAAATCACAATTCTTTGACGTCTTTAGGAAGTGTTTGGGAAAGACCCATATAAATCCAGAAGCTGCTTTCTAACAATAGAAACTAGGTAAGTTTGACTCAAGAAAAGGTATCACTTTATGAGAAAAGTAGAATATTTTATCTTTCATTTCTTTTTTATATTTATTTAGTCAATTTCCTTGTAGTTGGTAGAGTTTGGGGGTGTCAGTTTTTCAGTGAAATCTAGAAATAATATTTTTCAGAAAAGTTCCTGTAATGCATCTATTACAAATGAGTCTTTAAAGCTTGCATATTTTTTTTAAAAAATGAAAAGCCAACTTATACTATTGGTAGATATGTGCTGACTTCACTGTTTTATCTGAAATCACGGCCTTGCCTTGTTTATTAGCAGACTGAAACCAAAGAACAAATGTTTAAGCTTTCCACTAACTGCAACTCTGCAGTTGAAATGCTGCACAAAGGAACGGCTCATTGACATGGCCAATTATCAGAAAAGAAAAAGATATTTCATTTGTTGTTCAGAAATTTCATTCTAAGTCTGTCAAACAGTTGCCAGACATTTGTTGTTCTAGGTCTGTCAAACAGTCACATTGGAGATGTTCAAATTGTGGATTTCTACTTAAAGCTCTTCTCCAATTCTATATTTCTAGGGACTTTCCCGAATCATAAACCATACATGGAGCATGATCAATAGCTAAAGAACTATGTGATATGTAAAGTAACAGGTGTTGAATTCTGACGATGAAGTTCTAAAAGAGAAGTCCTAGTTTAAACTTAAAAGTTTCAGTCTATCCAATCTCATAGATTTGTCATTCAGACAAAAGAGATGCATTTTTGAATGTATCTGAATTTCTTAAAAGAAGGAAAAGAGAAACATGTAATGAAGAAACATGAACTCACTAATACAGAACAGAGCAAAATACTTTAATTTTGGGTAAGTTAAAGTGTATTTGGAAATAGGGGATTCTGAAGTTAATCTTAAAATTGTCTGCTATTATAAATCAAATTAAAAGTGGTTATACAAGAGGAACACATTTTACTGGACGAGACTGAAACTGAGGTTGATTTGAAGTGACTCTTTACCATATTCTTATTTTTTTCTTTCTTTTCTATTTTACTTTCTATTTCATTTTCCCCTATCTATCCCCTCTTTTTCATTTTTTATGCTTTTTAAAAATTTGTATCATTCTTTTATCTTTGTAACTGCAGAGTTTATTATGAAATGGTTCTGCACTTTTCCCATGCATGGTCCTGCCAATGAAGAACACGGAAGTACAAAGGCTCCTGACTCAAGTCATGATGACATCATGTGCACCATAATGCACTGCTTATGCTGTTTTCATCCACTAACTAGATAAATGACACAATTTGTGTATGAAAAAAAAAGAAATATCTGACATCATTTGTCTCACTCCTTGCACAATTCAAGCAGAGGCCCATGGGGAAGCACTGCATGCTTTTCCTATAGGAAAAGATGTGCAAGACTCAGTTGAATGAACTATCTATCAGTATGAAATAGGATACAGACTTATATTTGAAGGGAGAGGGTTTTTTTGTGAAATAAGCTGGTCACGAACCATATGAAAAACTATGCATTTAATATGTTGGGCAAACCTATCTTTCAAGTGTCTAAACTATTCTAATCCCAACAATGCTAATGACAATCAAATAAGGGGGCTTCCACCCTTTCTGGACAATCTTCTAGATTAATCAAAAATAATAATAATCAAAAGTCAAGTAGCTGTCCAACTAGGGGGGAAATCAGAAGCAGAAATCTCAAGGTGTCTAATGTGAGATTTGAGGATTCCAATGCAACTGGAGGTAAACATTAGCAAAAGCATTTGAAAGGGCTGCTGGATTCTAAAACAAACAAATAGAATTGACCCTAGGGAGAGAATTTAGCTCAATTTTCTGATTGGCAGAAGGGTTGCATCCTGTCCCGCTCCCTCTTTAACTTTTATATTAATCCCCTGATTGATCTCTTACAGAACCCTGATTTCCATCCTCCTAACCTAGCACAACGCAAAATTCCAATTCTCTTATATGCTGCTGATGCCGCTATTTCACAAACCCCTGTAGGACTGAAGAGAGCAATTAGGGCAACACTCGGCTATTGCAGGCAAAACAAGCTGGTCCTTAACTTTGATAAATCAAAAATTTTAGTTTTTGCTAAAAGAAAAGACCTAGCCAATACCCCTGGAAAACAGAAGGACATAGTTTGGAACAGGTTAGAACATTTAGATACCTTGGGGTGGTTTTCCACTCGCAAGGGACATGGAAGGCACACCTGGATCATACATTGCAAACAGCCAATAGGTCCTCAAATGCAATTAAACACTTCTTTTACACAGGCGGAGGCCAGTTAGTACCTGCTGCCTTAAAACTTTTCGAGCCAAAACATTGGCACAAATTCTATATGGGGCACAAACAGGAATCCTTGCAAAGAAAGACTTGCTAGAAACCATACAAACCAAATTTCTGCCAGCCATCTTAGCTGCACCCAAAGGAATTCCAACTGCCCAGCTAAGAATTGAGACAGGCATGCCTCAAATTCAGGTAAGAGCCTGGAAGATGATGATCATTCATTGGCTTAAAATGCATTTCTTTCCAGAGGGACTGTCTCCACTAGTGTTGACTGACAATTTCCCCTCCACTTGGAAATAGGCAATTGATCACAAGCTGGGCTCTTATGGGTTCTCACTGGTATTCTTAATGTCTCTTTGATCAAGCAAAGCAAGTAGTAATCAATAGAATGAAGGACATGGAGTTCCAAGAAGAACTAAATAGGTTGCCTCTCCACAGTAGGGGCAGAATCAAACAGGTTGTGTGGGAATCGGCAAGATATCTAAATGACCTGATCTTCCCAAAACAAAGAATAGCTTTCTTCAGAGCCAGATTTAACATTCTTCCTTCAACATTCCTCCAGGGCAGGTATAAGAGAACACCAATAGCAGAACGGGTTTGTATATGTGGTAAAGGAGAAGTTGAAGATATCTCACATGTTCTATTACACTGTGAGCTATACAGTGTTTGTAAGTCTGCATATATTCTCCCCTTATTAGAGAGATTGCGAGGGAGGGCAGACAATTTTTATATAGGCTTTCTCCTCCAGAACACAAACCTGGCTACCACATATGCAGTGGCAAAATTCTGTGTTGCTGCAATGTCCACAAGAAAAAAATTGGTTACAAAAGTATAGTTGTCATCTTGTACCAATTATTTGGACATATCTCTAACAATTTCTGAACCATTGTATTTATTCCCATACTTATCGGCTTTTCACCCAGGTAAACCAGGGAGTGACCCGAACAATTTGAGAACATGAATGTTATTATCCACTTTTAACGTGGATAACACTTTTTTATTATTTACTTATTATTATTTTTATTATTTTATTTAAAAAGTACTTTTTATACTTTTAATTATATTTTAATATCAGTACTTTTTAATATATTGTAAAAAGTAATGTGTATTGCTGGTCTTTGATGGTAATAAAGATTTATAGTTATAGAAATCTGATTAGCAGATGCAACAATCCCCAATTTCATCTGTAGGAACTGGATTGTCTACATTTATGTAACTTCTAACTAAGGATTTACCCCGTCATTTACTGAAGCAGATCTTGTTATTGTGTATGTATGTGTGTGTATATGTGTGTAGAAGGAAGGAGGGAGGGAGACAGAGAAAACACTGAATTTCAGGAAGCAATCTAATGTGGTTCTAAGGAGTCTCCTAAATTTATTTTTGTTGCGTGAGGGAAACATGTCATTGTGAAGTGGAAGAAAACAGTACACGCTGCCTACATATCAAAGCTCTGTACTCTTTACTTAACATAGGAGAACAACATGACAGCTTTCTTTTCTATATGAAAGAGTTCAATCTAAGGAGTGCCATATTTCTAGTAGGCTTTAAATTGTGCGGACTGAGACAATTTAAAGGAAACATCTGGTCTAGGATGAAAAGTTGATTTCAGTGTTTTTTTTTTCCTCAAGCAAAGAATTTTTAAGATCTCAAATACATCAGTATGGATGCTCATCCAGTTTATAAATGAGGACAGTGGAACTTATTCCCAAATACTAACGCTGATATCCTGTCAGCAATGTATTTATTAAAATGCAAATGCACTTCTTATATACAGTGGGTGATTCTGAACTAAGATCAGGACACCCTATCACAAAGATATAACAGAAGAGAACAGAAGATATAAGAGCCGAGGTGGCGCAGTGGTTAAATGCAGCACTGCAGGCTACTGCTAGATCAGCAGTTCAGCGGTTCAAATCTCACCGGCTCAGGGTTGACTCAGCCTTCCATCCTTCCGAGGTGGGTAAAATGAGGACCCAGATTGTTGGGGGCAATATGCTGACTCTCTGTAAACCGCTTAGAGAGGGCTGAAAGCCCTATGAAGCGGTATATAAGTCTACTGCTAAGTCTAAGTCTACTGCTATTGCTATTGCTTCTTAGCGAAGCCTGACTTGTCTTCTTCATTTTTAAGGAGATAGTTCACATCTCTTTTTTATGTTATTTTATCATGATCTAACATTTTAGTCTGTCTCTCATATTAGTTTGAAGGCTGCACAATTCTTCTCCTAATACCTGATGTTCCTTCTTCCATTTCTTTTTGACAAACAGAAGGAAATCATTATGTTGGATTAAAGATACAAAAAAATAATAATTTTTGTAGAAAGACTATTTTGGATTGGATTGATACTGCTCATGTTTTAGTCCCTTTCACATCATTCAGAGAAACTTGCTAACATGGTTAGATTTTATTTTTTTACAATATCCCACTGATTCACAAAAAGTGATGCTTTATTTGCTCTTCAAACCAAAGGATCAAAGTCAAAAGGGATGAACATTTGTTACAAATACCCTTTCTTGAGGTAACATCTGAAAAAAGTATAGCTTGGGGCCATGATGGCGAACCTATGGCACATATGCCACAGGTGGCACATGGAACCATATCTGCTGGCACATGAGCCATCAGCTCCACCGTGCATGTGCATGCTGTCCAGTTGATTTTCAGCCTTCCAAGGCTTCAGAAAAGCCTCCAGATCCTGGGGAGGGCAAAAAACAGGCCCAAAAGGTCAACCGGAAGTTCGTTTCCAAACTTCCAGTTGGCCCATTTGGCCCATTTTTCGCCTCCCCAGGTTTCAGAAAAGCTTCCGGAGCCTGGGGAGGGTGAAAACTCCCCCCCATGTGGGGGGGGGTTAGGCATGCACGTGTGGGGGCACACGCACACATGCACAGGTGGGTGGGGTTCATTGCATTGTGGCTGTGCGTGTGCACTATTTTGCCACGCATTTACAAAAAGGTTCGCCATCACTGGCTTAGGGTATATCTCTCAAAGTTGCTCTACAGAGTGAAATGGGCAGCATATAAAACAACCAACCAAATAAATATTTTAGGGAATATGCACATGCACCATCTTCCAATGATGGGAAGAGGAAATAGCAAGCAAATTTAGAAAGGCTTGGTCATTAGAGCATGGGATGGCTAAGGTCTTGAGGGTGGTGGGACAGAGTTTGTTTGGTATAGTGGTGAAACTTCTACCCTAGAAAACAGGAGACCGTGAGTTCTAGTCATGCTTTAGGCATAAAAGCCACCTGGGTGACATTGAACCAATCACTCTTTCTTAGCCCAATTGACCTCATAAAAATGGTTGTGGGAAAAATAAGAGGAGGAAGGAGTACTACATATGCTCACTACCTGGAGCTAAAGTAATAAAGACGGGATAAAAAATATAAATAAAAGTAAATAAATAAAAACCCTTGTTGTCCATATATTCTTGTTACCAGAAGGCAGGCCTAGCAGAGAAAGGTATTCCCAATTCCTCCATTGCATACAGACAGAAACTAGGAGGCCGGGAGTTGTTGCTTTAAGAAAAATGTGTATTTCTGTAGACACAAGTAAATAGGTTTTAACTAGATTCTGTGCTAGCTTTTGTTGAATTTTGGTTGTTCTTTGCTATAACCTCAAAATGGAACAGGAAGAAGAAGAAGAGGAGGAGGGATTCTTTATTTCTTTATTGGGGTCATGGGATGGGAAATCCTAACTGTAATGTACCAGTGCCATTTTAGGTGTGTTGCCTGGTGCATGAGATTGTCTATTGGCTTTATCACTACTGAAGGGGAGGGGTGATGAGCTGGGTGAACCCTTCTAGCCAATGCCTTAATGCTCTATGACTAGGAGATGATAATACAGGAATTGTTTCCTTTTACTTTATAATGGACAGAATGGCAGTACAGGGTGCGACAGTCCTCTCTCTCTCTCTCTCTTATATATATATATATATATATATATACATACATACATACATACATACATACATACATACATATCTATATATATCTATATATCTATATCTATATCTATATCTATATCTATATCTATATCTATATCTATATCTATATCTATATCTATATCTATATCTATATCTATCTATCTATCTATCTATCTATCTATCTATCTATCTATCTATATATATATATATATATATATATATATATATATATATATATATATATATATATATATATATATATATAACCTGAATGATCATTATAGCTGCAAGAACTATTAAAGTATGATCATAAATCAGGAGGCAGGGCCAGGATTTGAGTATCGAGAGATTTTGGGGAAAGAAGATCTGAGACCTCCAACCTTCCAACTTCTAGACTCATCCAATTTCTGCATCAACTCCTCCCTCTCCCTCCCTCCCTCTCCCTCCCCCCCCTCTCTCCATCCACCCATCCCCAAATTTGATAAATAATTTCTGCTATTCTTTATCCACACATGCATTGTTTCTAACTTTTATTTTCTATGTTACTGTTGGACTAGGGAATATCAAATTCATGACCAGCCACAGCTATGGAAATTCCCTGGGTAACTTTGGACCAATCTTATTTTCATAGCCGAACCAATTTCCCAACCTTGCTGTGTAGGAATAAAATGAAGGAAGATCACTGTTGTGAGCTGTCCTGATCACCTGGAGAAAAGGCAGGATGTCAACCTAACAATTAAAAACTAACAATTATCTATTGCTGTATCACAGACATTTCAAAATGTCTCTCATCTCTGTTGTTAAAATGGAGAGTATACCTAAATTTAAAAACAGGATGAGTTTTGCAAATAGAAATCTGCTTATAACAATGGGATTGCTTCTCACTCTTTCCTCTAACTATCTGAGAAGATCAGGGGATCTTTGCTTGGCAAAAAACATTCCATCAGCAAATACAATCCACCATTTGAAACTTCAAAGGCATTCATCTATCAGCACAAGGAGTAACAGCCTTGCATTTTAGATTGCCATTTGGTTTGCTTGATGGCAACATCAGGTATTTACAAACATGCATTCCATTTTTCACAATCAATTAACCCATAATGCTAAACATCATTAAATATTCTAGATAAAGGTGTCTTACTCCAGATGGGAAACTGCTTGTATTAGATGCTGGGATATGCTCTATGTGAAGTTGAAAATATATTGGGTATTAACACATGCAGAATCACTCTGAGGTCACAAGGTAGGATACAAGTAGATAAGAGGCGTTCAATACTCACACTGAGTAGGAGGCACTTGTTTTCTTTGATGGCTCCTATGCATCCCACAAAGCCAATGATCATCACAAAAGTCCCTGTAATGATCAGCAGGTTGGCAGCTGACAGAGAAGGGAAGGAAGAAGAGAGGGTAGCGAAGTTTCCTTGAGTAACGGCTAGCCATATGCCAACTCCAAGGATACCACAGCCTCCCAGCTAGAGAAAAAAATACAAAGAAAAACAAAGAAAAACAAGCTCAATCACACTGCCAAGACACGTGTTCTCATGATCAGCATCACAATTGCTTTTCATTAGCATCAGCAGCCATAGAAAACGCATTATCTAGAAGAATGGTTATTTTTGAACATAAACATACTTCTTTCCATTGAAATTACATTGGGTCCCTAAGTCGGGAGAAATGCCTATAGAACTGCTGATGCACATTCACCTTGGGACACAGATCACATAGACAATCATGGAACTTTCTGGTTCACTAAGCCCTTTCATAAAACAGCAAGGAGCAGGAAACGTGGTTAAGCTCTGATCTCTCCTCCTCTGGGAATAAATTAAAGTAATTTAAATCAGCATCACAAAGTGAGCTGCCACATAGTTAGGATTAGAAATAAAGCTCAAGGACCTCAGCCAAGTAGCTTTGCTCAAACTGTCATGTTTTTGCTCAAAGGAAATGCACCCATTGCAAAACAAACAAACAAACAAACCCTAATAAGTCCATGTGTAGCTGAAGACTAAAACAAACAAACAAAACATGGAATAATTTAGGCAACTCGGAGATTTGAAAAGCAGAGTCGGTCTCAGCTGTAAAACTCATTGCTGCAGGCAAAGAACTGCCCGAGGCTTTCTCAGCTGTCCTGCTTACAGCTGTAATATATATTAGGGCAATTTTTCGAAAGTGTTCAGGGATCAGAGCTTTCCCATTTCATTTCCAAGGGGAGGTGTGCTTCCAGAAAGCATCAGTAGGCATGTGTCTCCTTGCTTCTGCTGCCTTTAGCCATTTCACTGTGTAAGTGAGTTATAGCTTTGCTCTGCAAACATGTGGCTTTAAAATAGAAAGGTTCCTTCTGTGTGCCAAGAACTGCTGGACTCTGGAGTAGGGAGGAATTCGGGAGCCAAGAAAAATTGGGGCAGATATGCCAAAACAGGCATGTGCTGATAGTCAAGCCTGCCACCATTACAACACTCATGAGTAGAAGGAAGGAGATCATTAGGCCCTTCACTTCATCTTCGCCAGTATGAACAACAAGGAGCTGGTTGGAGGTATATATTACAATTCCAAAAAGCTGGCATCTGCTAAATAACAAGTAGGCTTTGGTTCTAAGCCCAGACAACATTCAAATGATTAACAATAGTGGGGGGGAAAACCCTAATTATTGAAAATTCTGCGGAAAATGAGCAACTGAAGATAGCTCCAGGAATGAGCAGAACCAATGTTTGTGGACTTTTTACTTTTTATTTTTTTTACATCAACAATTTTATTAGTTTCTAGTGTAGCATACAAAGAAAATACAAACGTAAATAATAGGACTTTTTAAAGGAGTCAGTTGATTAGCGCCTTGTTTCTCTTTGGATAAAAGAGAGGGACATTAGATTACCTAAACTGTTGGCAACTGGAATAGTCATCCATTTTCCTCACAAATAGACACAAGGCAATGATTACTGATGACAGAGGGGAAATTTACCACAATTCCTTTAGCTGTAAATGGAGCCTTTCAAAGGACAGTAAATTTGGACACTCCTCTTGCTAACTACATTTAGAAATTGTTTATTAACGGCTTGAAAGAAGCTAGATACCTTCGAAACGAACAAGGCATCAAGTGAGTGCCTTCAAACCTTAATATATGAAAACAAAAACATATTTTTATTACTTTTAGGAAATTAAAATAAAGAGCAAAAGGGCAAGCTTTTGGCTACACATTTTTTTTTAAAAAACGAAGGACTCCCAAAATATTGAGGTATTGAATTTTGAATAGTAAGACTTAAAATATTTTTAAAGAATAAATGCATGTTTGTGGGAAATAAATTATGCCGTTTAGAGATATCTTTGAGGAACTCCAGCAAGGATGTGTCAAGACTTTGAATTGATTATGGCAGATATGTTGGATCTTTTTGAGAACAGTCTGTCTTCAGAACAAAATGTTATTAAACAAAATATACAACAAATTCTACTTGAATGAATGAAACCTTGGCTAAGAACCTGACATCAGATACAAAGAAAACAACTGTATGAAGTTTTAAAAATTAAGAAGGAAATAAAAAAGATAATCCCAGAGACTAATGGGAATCATTTTTCTTTGTTGGATTTACAAAACAGACTACTTAAAAGAAAATAAGAAATTTGTAACAAGGATCAATAAATACTGGTTCACCAAAGAAGACTGTTCTGTGTTTCAAAATAAGGAAGACAAAATTGATTTGTTTGACCAATGGTTAAAATGGAACACATCATTCTGCATGGTTCCTTTTGGATTTATTAATATTTTGACTGGAAATATGTGGCTTTGGTTAAATGTTTTGTTTTACATCTATTTTCTGTATCCTAATTGTTTAATATCTAAATAGGGAATAGTTTTTCTGTAAGGTTAAATTGTAGTCTTTTTTATATTAGGATGCTGGGATTACTTACATAGTTTAGAACTGAGATGTTGAAATGTTTATTCAAATGGAATATGTTGTTATTTGTGGTGGTTCTCTTGGGGACAGTTCAGTGGTGGGTTCCTACTGGTTTGGCCTTAGCCGACCTGGTAGTGGTTTGGCAACCTGGGGCACTGTAACCGGCAGCAACCCAGGCCTGCCACACTGCTGAACTGGTTCTCCTGGCGGTGCCACAGGCTCCGCCATAGGCACCACCATCTTGTTTTTTGCTTCTGCGCATGTGCAGAGCAATGTTTATTGCTCTGTGCATGGCATGCAGCTTGCATCAAGCGTGCAGTGCATCCACAAGTGAACCGGCAGTAGAGACTGCCAGAACCCACCCCTGGGATGGTTGGCATTTAGCCTGAGTGTACTGCAATTTGCCCTTCCTTTTTAAGGAGAAATGGTCTCTTTTTGTTATGTTAAACTTTTAGGTATAATTTATTTATACTAGAATTTGGGGACCTTTTTATTCCTTTTAAATTGGGTTTTGCCAATAGCTGAAAGTTGAGGTGTGGAAAGTTGAGTTTTATGTTCATTAATTTTAATACAATAGAACTCTGTTTGGGGTTTTTGCTGACAATTATATAAGGAGAAGATATTGCTTATTTCATCGATTATATAACAAAGAGATTTATATTTGTTAATTAAGAGGGGTGAAGCGATTATGAAATTGTTAATTGTTTTTTTTGCTAATCAATTAAAAACATGGATATAAGGAAACAGTCATTGTCAAAAAGAAAACATCAGAGTCAAGAGAATATAAACTTTTAGGTATAAGTGAAGAGATGGGTTACAATGGCCTTGAAAGTAAGAGCCAAAGTAAGTTCATCTCCTTTTACAATTTGGCATATTTCACTACAATTTTGTGATCAATGTATAGCAACCTACTCATTATGTGACACCCCCTCTCCCCCAGCTCTGTCTTTGATGCCTGCAATGAACAGGGCAGTTAAACACTGGGGAGGTCATAATATGATGGATTGCATTTGACTTCATGGGTCAGAGGCTTGATATAGACGGAAGCATTATAAAATATACATCAAACTCTAAGGAAAAGAAGAAAATAGCCTTATAATATAAAAGAGTCAGCTCTCTTATTCTGCAGCTTTAAGAATAGTGTTTCAGAGTACAGAGGTTTCTAGATGTTTCCTTAAATAATGAGTTGTTTTTGTTTCCACAGAACAGAACAAGTTAAACTGTGAGCGCTCTAATGGATATTTTTCTTGACAGCATGGAAATGTAGCATCCTGTATTCAAATCAAAACTTTTATTAGATCGTGGTAAAAGTTTTGATTTGAATACAGGATGCCACATTTCCATGCTATCAAGAAAATTATGTCCTATGGGTTGGAAAGTACATTCATAATAACAATAGTGATAGCACTTATTTACCACTTCATAGTGCTTTACAGCTTTTTCTAAGCAGTTTACAGAGTCAGCATACTGCCCCCAACAATCTGGGTCCTCGTTTTATCAACATTGGAAGGGTGGAAGGCTAAATCAATCATGAGGCAGTCAGGATCAAACTGCTGACAATTGACAGAGTTAGCCTGGAATACTATATTCCAACCGCTGTGCCACAACAACTCTTTAAAATACATCAACCTGTAATTATTAATTGAACTCTTAAAAAATTGCAATAAAATTTCATAAAATTCTTTATTATAGTAACTAGTACAAATAGCTATTGCAATCAACAAATTTTGTGCTAAATATCCATTGTGGGTATTACAGATACAAACAAATAAGAATAATCTTATAGTGGAGATGGATTTGGAAATGGAGATGGATAACAATTTAATAAATAAAACTAATAATAAATGATAGCACAAAATCAGGCAAGCTGGAAAGGTATGACAGGGTCCTGTCACACAACAGCAGTGACAGGTATTTTATGTTCTCTAACAGAGTACCTCTTAAACTGGTGTGTGTGCGTGTGTGTGTGTGTATCAATAGGCTATCATCTATCTATCTATCTATCTATCTATCTATCTATCTATCTATCTATCTATCTATCTATCTATCTATCTATCTACCTACCTACCTACCTACCTACCTACCTACCTACCTACCTACCTATCTATCCATCCATCCATCTATCTATCTACCGCCTATCTCAATAACACTTTTCACTTGTAAATAGCAAATATATATTGCTATAGCTTAAATATATATTTAAGAATTTCAAAACTTTTAACTATGTGTATTAATAGTTAGGAACTTCAGTTGCAGCTTATGCATAAAGCTCAGATTATACAGTCAACAAATGTTTTTACTGCTGATTCAAAGCTTTTTTTTTTTTTTTTTACTGCTTGCGCCTTTTTGGGAAATGAATAAATAGATAACTGACAGCAACCTTAAAAGTTGGTTTTCCCATTATGTCTGCTTTCCATGAAAGTTTAATTCAAACATAAATCTTCTCCCCAACATATTTCAAATGTGTCTTAGAGCATTTAGGGCAGAAGAAGAAAAAAACAGAACGGTGACTAAAACTGGAGCCAAGGCTGCCTAGATATTATAGAGGAACAATAATAGCTTTGTAATTATGTGTATTAATGGTTTTTGAAATACAAAATTGTATATTTTTTCTGCCTTATAGAGATCATCCAGAGTTTTGCAGCCTAGAACTGATAACCCAAGGCATGGTCCTAGGTAAAATCTAACAAACTACAGATTATGGATTATGCAAACTCGTCAATGGTGAGTCACGCAGAGGGGAATTTACTGCCCTTAGGGACATTCCCCCATTGAACCAAATCATCTTTACAAAGCACAAAATATTAGGGTTCCAAGTAATAGTCCCAAAGCAAACAAAATTCTGAGACTTGTAGATTTCTGAAAGAATAGTTTTATTGGATATATCATATTGGCACTGATCTGGTAAAAACCGACTCTGAGGGTTCCCACGGTTTTCACCAAATTAAAAGTTTTTTCCCTTCCCCAAACATGGTCCAATCAGGGTGCCGTCCAGGTGCTTGGTAATGTCACTCCTCCTCTTCCTCTGACCAGGTGTGAGAATATCCATAGTTCCCAAGAGAAAGTATTTTGTTTTGGCTATAAACCCCAGCTATCTCTATCCCCCCCCTTCCTATCAATACAATACAATACAATACAATACAATACAATACAATACAATACAATACAATACCAGAGTTGGAAGGGACCTTGGAGGTCTTCTAGTCCAACCCCCTGCCTAGGCAGGAAACCCTATACCATTTCAGACAGATGGCTATCCAACATCTTCTTAAAGACTTCCAGTGTTGGGGCATTCACAACTTCTGGAGGCAAGCTCTTCCACTGATTAATTGTTCTAACTGTCAGGAAATTTCTCCTCAGTTCTAAGTTCTCTCCTTGATTAGTTTCCACCCATTGCTTCTTGTTCTACCCTCAGGTGCCTTGAAAAAGAGTTTGACTCCCTCTTCTTTGTGGCAACCCCTGAGATATTGGAACACTGCTATCATGTCTCCCCTAGTCCTTCTTTCTATGAAACTGGACATACCTAGTTTCTGCAACTGTTCTTCATATGTTTTAGTCTCCAGTCCCCTAATCATCTTTGTTGCTCTTTTCTGCATTCTTTCTAGAGTCTCCACATCTTTTCTACATCGTGGTGACCAAAACTGAATGCAGTATTCCAAGTGTGGCCTTACCAAGGCCTTATAAAGTGGTATTAACACTTCACGTGGTCTTGATTCTATCCCTCTGTTTATGCAGCCTAGAACTGTGTTGGCTTTTTTGGCAGCTGCTGCATACTGCTGGCTCATATTTAAATGGTTGTACACTAGGATTCCAAGATCCCTTTCACAGTTACTACTGTTGAACAAGGTACCACCTATACTGTACCTGTGCATTTCGTTTTTGTTGCCTAAATGTAGAACCTTACTCTTTTCACCATTGAATTTCATTTTATTAGATAGTGCCCAATGTTCAAGTTTGTCAAGATCCTTCTGTATCGTTAGCCTATCTTCTGGAGTGTTGGCTATCATCTGCAAATTTGATGAGTTCCCCATTTATTCCCTCATCCAAATCATTGATGAAGATGTTGAAGAGTACTGGGCCCAAAACAGAGCCTTGGGGTACTCCACTGCATACTTCCCTCCATGAAGATGCAGTTCCATTGAGGACTACATGTTGACTGAGTTTGGTCAGCTGGGAACAAATCCATCTGGTGGTGATGCTGTTTAACCCCCATTCTTCTACTTTATCTAGTAGTAGCTTATGGTCTACCTCAGTGGTCCCCAACCTTTTTATCGCCGCGGACCAGTCAGCCTTTGATAATTTTACCGTGGCCCGCTGAGCGCGCGCAGGGGTGGGGGGGTGTTGTTCGCGACGACACATTGATTGTTTATATATCAGATTGTTTTGATTAAACAACTTTTATTTTATTGTATTTAAACATGCCTTACAAAATAAAATACAATTACATAAATATAAAGTGCTTTAATATGCCCCCCCCACCCGGACAGACTTATGTTCCTCAAAGACCATCCTGAACCCTCAACCCGGACCAACCTTTCTGCCCGCCCTCCCCCTCCCCACCACATTCGGCGGGCAAAGAACAGAGCGCGAGCGCGCGAATGCCGTGGAGAGAGAGAAAATAAATATATATATAAATATATAACTGTTTGGGAGTAAAAGCGGGGAGGCGCACCCGGCCGGGGGGGGGGGAGGAGGAGGAAGGAGGGTGGGAAGGAAGCTGGCAAGCGAAGAACAGAAAGTAATTAGCAAGGATTAAAACGACCTGCCGGAAAAAGGAGAGGGGAAAAAAAAAACACCAGATCTGACGGCTAGTGCAGCCTCCACCGGAGGGGCTGCAGAAACACACACTGCCAGTCCTGTCCTTCCTTTCCAACCAGTCTCTCTCCGCGCGCGCATACACACACACACACACACACCACACAAACACACACCCGCCGGCAGATATGCACGCACACACACTTTTTTTTTTTTTGTAATTGGCAGAACTACGGTTTTCTTTCTTTTAAAAAAAAATAATTAAATGGAGGTGGGGTGTGTGTGGAGAGAAAGGGAGAGAAGCGGACACATAAAACCGAGCCACACTCGCGAACCACAGCATGCATCTGGGTGACAAAATTGCAGGGAGAAAGCAGGAAAAGCCGAGGAGAGAGCAAAAAAAGAAAAGAGCCAGACCAAGCGCGGCAGGGCGGGAAGGAAGGCGATGATGATTGGGGGAGGTTTGAAAAAGCAGATCCAAGCGCAAAAGTTACTGAGTCATTTCAGCGGCGGCCGGAACAGTTTTCTTGACTCCCTCCCTCTCTCCCTCTCTCTCTCCTCTCTCTCACTCTCTCTTTCCCTGGCGATGGATCGGTGCGGGAGGGGGGGAGAGAGAAGGGAGGAGACGGCGAGGGAGGGAGGGAGAGAGAGCCGAGGGTGGGACCAAAGGGGGGGGAGAGAAATGCATTTAAGAGGAGCGGATTTAAAAGAGCGATCATGGCCCCCGGCCGCTGCGCGGCCCGGTGCCAGGTACTCCACGGCCCGGCACCGGTCCGCGGACCGGGGGTTGGGGACCACTGGTCTACCTTATCAAATGCCTTACTGAAGTCCAAGTAAACTATATCAACGGCATTCCTCTGGTCCACTAATTTTGTCACATTATCAAAGAATGCAATAAGATTAGTCTGGCATGATCTGTTTTTGACAAACCCATGTTGGCTTTTGGCTATTGCTTTGTTTGCTTCTAGGTGTTCACTAATTTGTTGCTTGATTATCTTTTCCAGAATCTTTCTTGGTATTGAGGTCAGGCTGATAGGTCTGTAGTTTCCTGGATCTGTTTTTTCCCCCTTTTTTAAAGATGGGAACCACATCAGCTCTTTTCCAGTCCTCTGGCAGTTCCCTGGTGCTCCAGGATCTCTGAAAGATATAGTTCAGTGGTTCTGATATCTCATCTGCCAGTTCCTTCAGAACCCTGGGGTGTAATCCATCTGGTCCTGGTGATTTAAACTCATCTAGGGTAGACAGGTGCTCACTTACCATTTTCTTCCCTATTTCAATTTGTGTTCCTAATCTGATTTTTGTGGTACTGTTTTTGATAGTTTGGACTGTTTTATCCCTTTGTGTAAAGACAGGTGCAAAACATGAGTTAAATAGTTCTGCTTTCTCCCTGTTGCTTGTCACCTTCTTGCCACTGTCTCCCAGCAATGGACCAATTGTTTCCTTAACTTTCTTCTTGTTTTTAACAACTCCAGTGTGGCAATGTTGAAGCTTCAAAATGGATCTGGTCAGGTCACCTTCAGAGTTGACACAAAGCTTTATGTCTTTTAGCAGAGGTCTTATTCATACAATCAGGCTCTTCTCTGCTGCCTGAAGTAAAAAAAAAAGGCTTGTTCCCACATGCACAATTCATGTGTTTACAGGGAGCAGTAACATCACTCAGCTGCTGCGGTGTCAAGTGCCTCATAGACATCATTCTGAAGGGTGATACATTACAAGTTGCATATGCAAATAGACAGCATAGTCATCTTACAAGACAACAAGCAGCTTGTTGGTCTGGAAGCAGCAGAAAAGAGCTGCACATTTCAGGCTTTGTGAGGAATTAATAGAATAACAGAAGGGAACTTGGATGTCTTCTACTCCAATCCCCTGCTCAGGCAGGAAACCCTATGCCATTTCAGACAAGTGGTTGTCCCTTTTTTTTCTTAAAAATTTCCATTGTTGGAACATCCACAACTTTTGGAAGCAAGTCATTCCACTAATTAATTGTTCTGTCAGGAAATTTCTCCTTAGTTCTAGGCTGCTTCTCTCGATTAGTTTCCATCCATTGCTTCTTGTCCTGCCCTCAGGTGCTTTGGAGAATAGGCTGACCTCCTCTTCTTTTTAGCAGTTCCTTAGATATTACAATTGTCTTAGACAACATATTGTAAAGGTACCCACTACAAGCTGATACCCAATGATCGTTGTTTAAGTCTGTGCCCAAGATAGCTGCTTCTTTCCACATAAAGGCAAGGTTGGTCTCATCTCAGTGATTGTTTCTAGACTATCTGGGCCACATGTAGCTTTCTAATTCTATCACGTTTCTTAGTTTATTGTATAGTCTGAAAATACAAGTCATCTTGACTAGACTTTCTGTTGAGGAGGGAACATATAAATAAAACAATCTGGGAATAAAGAACAGACCCTAAAGTTTTGCTTTTTCTGCTGTCAACTACTCCTCTATTTCTCTCCATCACTTGATACTAAAGATGTGTAATCAATAGATAATCATATTGCTTTTTTAATGAAAGAATGTTCCACCATTCCTTGCCAAACAATTCACCAAAGAGTGTTGAGACAATGACATCTGTGAGTTTTCAGAGCTTGCTACCATACAAAAGAAGGATAGAAACAGAACTACTAGATAGGCTGGATCTGATAGTTTTACTATCTCAGGGAAGCCCCCCCCTCAATTGTCAAAAAGAGAGGAGACACTAATCATTGAAACAAAAGAGTAACTACAAAGAAGCCAACACACAAAAAAGGGACTTCAAAAATGGCATGATGCATTAACAAATAAGCGCCAGGCTTGTATTGATTTTGCAGGAAATGTGTGAAGCTGGGCTTGTTTATCAAAGATGACACCTTCAGCTAGTTTCCTGATGACGGCAGCATTTATCCGCCTTAAATTAAAATGCAGCAGGTCCTGAATGCTGGTCCTGAGTAATTATTTTTGACACCTCCTCTATCCAACACAATTACGACAGATACATTACCACCTCTTTTCCTTATCTTTATTCTTGAGCCAAGACATAGAGGGATAATGTGATGTGGTTATTTATATGAACAAGGCCGTTCTTATCAATTGTAAGCCACCTTGGGAGACTGGAAAATGAAGGAACAGCTTCATTTTGACAGAGTGGTCTTGAGGTGTTGGGCAAGGGCAAGCTTCACATTTCTCCCCCTTTGAATATTCAAAAGGTTCAATCTCTCTTCTGTTGGATATAAGCATGGGCATGTGTTTTTATAGTAATTTTATTAAACATTACAGCTAAAAAGATAAAAACTGATGCAAACCAACTAAAAATAAAAGAAGAAATTAAAACAAAGAAGAAAATAATAAAAAACAGAAAAAATAAGCATATAGTAATGAAAAATATATAAATACATACAAAAATGACTACACCTTTCATCACAAGAATAAAAATTTGGTATCTTATCATCGTCTCTTAAAATATAACAAGTGATCTCTTTTTCCAATATGCTATCACTTGTTTATAATTAAATCCTCAAGTTACTGAGTCCTGATCAGCAGAAGTCCATCAAGAGTTACTAGACATAACAACGTACAGGTAATCCTCGAGTTACGAATGTAATGGAGCCTGCCGATTTCATTCATAACTCGAGGAGTCATAGGAGTGAATTCACTAATTGAATGTGAAGGGCAAGGGCAAGGGCAAGAGATATCTCAGGCTGGGCCATGGGGGGAGAGTCTAGTGATGTAACAGGCCACCCAATACCTCTCTGACACACTGAGATACCTCATGCATCCCTCCTTCCATGCTAGACTCACTTACTGTACAAAGATGTATCTCCTCTCTGATGAGGTTTCTTTGCCTTTGGGGGAGAGGAGAGCAGGATGATTTTCCTTCCAGTGTCCGGTTGGCTTGCAAATGCTTTTTGTGCCGAAAGGGGGCTGTGATGTTGTGCAACTTCAGCCACCCATCTGGTTTTGCAGAGAATGGGTGCCCGAAGTCACGCAAAATCATGGCCTCCAGAACACTTCACTCTCGGCATGAAAAGCATTGCAAGCTGACTGGATGCTGGAAGGGAAATCATCCTGCTCTCCTTTCCCTCAAAGGCAAAGAAACTCTGGTAGAGAAGGGACAAATCTCTGCAAAGTTAGTTCAGGGCAGCAGGATAGGAGGGGAGAAGTAATTGTGGAGACCGGGGGTGGGGGGGTTGGGAAATAGTATGAATGTTGCAGTGCCTCTGTGGTTATTCACAAGGGCAAAAAAACTGTTGTGGTCCTGCAACATTTGTAATTTCAGGCCTTTGTCATAAACACTTGGAGAAGGTTATCACATAACTTTGAATGGTCACTAAGTGAACTAAGTGAGTATTATTGGTATCTTTTTAACCTTGATGAAATAACTAGCTTTATATTTCTCCCCTTTGATTTTTAACAATCTTGATTTTTATTCCCTTCAAATAATGTCCTATAAATTGATCTCTTTTCCTTTTTTTTCTTGTCCCTTCTCACAAAATTCTTCAAAGATATAGCAAATCTCTTTTATAAATTGTTAAATAAAAATTCCTAAATGATATGCATTATTTAAGCACTGAGCAGCTTGTTCTGTTCTGACTCTACCGTTCTGTAAGTGGATTGGTAGATATATAACATTAAAATCCAAACCAAATCAGAAGAGGATTCTAGTACTTCGGACATGTAGCCAGGATTTACATTCTAAATAAGATGGTCATTAAAATATATGTTAAAAACGGAATGGCAGTGATGAGAAATATATTTTTTAAATAACTAATTGCACCTCCAATTAAGACATCAATAATAATAATGAGTAATGTTAAATGTGTAATTACAAAACTTGTATAGGCCACAGTTGTTATTTATGCTCTTTCTTAGCATTTTACGCTTTCTTGTTGTTCCAGAAAATTTCATACATGACTTTACAGGCTTCTAAAAGTTGAAGTTAATTTAGAGTTCTTTCAAGTTCACTTTGGGTCTCTTAATTAATTTGTTTTAGATGATATCCTGATTTCACAAAATTATAGATCCAAAAACTTAGGACAGCACAATTAACACATCATTTCATGTTTTTCTTCTAGCCCAAATTATTGTTATTTTATTGTTTTATCGTTTATGACTAGTTCAATCTGAAGACAATCAATTTACTATTATATTAGGATGCAGAAGAATATCCCGTCAGTTTGTAACATGAATGATGAAATGACAGGTAGATTGTAAGAGAATAGATAAAAGGATGAGGTTAAAAATATTGTAACACAGCTGGCACAGAGACTTGCTGATCATAATGATCCAATCTCAGTAATGAAGCAGATCTCTGGTACCTGCACAAGACTCTAGGATCTCATACAATTACTTGTTCCAAAACTTAGCTAATTGCATAATGATATAGGATTGAAGTGGTCGTGAAGTGAATGGCTATAGGCAAAAATGGGGTTATCTATGCTGAATAAAATAGATTTTAAAGAATCTGAGCAAGAGAAAAGGACAGAAAGCAAAGAGGCAAAGAAAGTAGAATGGATTTCAAGATTGCACTACATTGCATTGTTTTTTCAAAAGTAGAACATTTACAAGGGCTAAACTGGATCCCTGGAAATATTCAGAGATATCATCTGCCATGCAGATAATTCTTGGTCTAAAAATTATGAAGAAAACTATGAAATTACCTTTACAGTTTTAAAAACTCCTTTAATAGGTGTTTGAGTAATATAGCAATAGCAATAGCAATAGCAGTTAGACTTATATACTGCTTCATAGGGCTTTCAGCCCTCTCTAAGCGGTTTACAGAGTCAGCATATTGCCCCCAACAACAATCCAGGTCCTCATTTTACCCACCTCGGAAGGATGGAAGGCTGAGTCAACCCTGAGCCGGTGAGATTTGAACAGCCGAACTGCAGAACTGCAGTCAGCTGAAGTAGCCTGCAGTGCTGCATTTAACCACTGCGCCACCTCGGCCACCTGTCAAACTGTTAGCCCGTGGGCTGGATAGGTCACACACAGGCCATGCCCACCCCAGCTCCGCGAAGGGGAAAAATGTCATGATGGCAATGTGATGCTGCGAGTTTGACACCTGTGGAGTAAGGTAACTTACAAACCCAAAGAAGTTCCTAACTCGTCTTTCAAGTTTCTGTAAGTATCAGTGATGAATTCATACACTGAGATGCTGCTGAATTACTGCCAGCAGTTCAATAAAGTCTATAAATAATTCCACAGTATGACTGCAGGCGGGGGAAGATAACATTTTGATAAATTAGCGGTATATCCATTATCACTGAAACATTTCAATAATGTTCTGGGGGATTTCCCATCTTCTAAAGCCTGCAAGTAACTTGTCCAGGAGCACTAGGATTTTAACAACTGGTCAGTGCCTACAACAATGCCATAACAGATGAACTTGTTTTTAACTTTGAAAAACAAAATGAAATAGATAGAAGACCTTCATCTGCTGTCTTTGTCTGCTGACATACCTTTGGGGTAGATATTTTATCAGAATCAAGCTGTATTGCAACATGCATTGTTGTGGTATGCAAAGAATGAGCTGGACAATTTGGAGCAAATAAGCTTTGAGCCCTCTCCTCTCCTTTTTTTTTTTTTTTTTTTTTTGCTTTTTGATAGACACTAAAGTCCAATAAAAGAGAATATTTGTAGTTCAGGGTTGAAATGAGGAATCCTTGGTGCTCTCTGATATTGATTGTTTTCTTACAGATATTTCATTACCCAAACTATGTAACACATAAGTGCAAGGAAACAATCAAACTCAGGGACCCCCTCGCACTAAAATCCATAATTAACATTAATATTGCACATTCTATGTGCTGAAAATTTATAAAGAAAAAGTCACGTTTCTTGACTGCCAATGTCAAAGCTAAAAACATATCTTGAACTCCCTCTCAGAATGATAATATCTCCTAGTGCATAGAAATACTCTGCTATACCCTTATTGGAAACATATGGTTAAAAAAACAAAATAGGCCTCTGAAGTCATTTAAAAACTTTGGGACAGAGTATGGTATTGGAATGTTGTCCAGCTAAGCTTTTGCCTCCATTTTACCACATGTAAATATACACCACAGTCCACTCTTCTATAGGACTAGCAATCCTTTGCAACATGATAGACTTTACAAAGTTCATCTTAGCGACTTGAGGCATCACATGAAATTTGGAAGGGAAAAAATGACAAAGGTGATATTCCTACACTTTGAGAGTTCTCTATACTTAAACAAAATGTATTTGTTTAGAATGTCCCTTGCTGCAAATGTCCATCCACATCACAGTTGTCTTTTTGTTTTTTGTTATAATGTGTGTTGTTGTTTTTGTTTTACATTCAGAATTAAATGAAATATTTTGTTTGGGTATTTGGAATAAGCTAGGTAAACAGAGTGTTTTCTGGCCAAAATTCCCCTTGGGTACATCTGGGCAAACTGTTTTATTACCCAACTTCCTTTATAGTACAATTTATTTGATAAAAACAATTTTCCTGTTTCTTTTCTATTCCCACCACCACCATCACTTTCTTTCATACGAAACACAACTTTGCTTGTTGCTTTTCTCCTCTGCAATTTTTCTCTTCTGCAAGCGTGGGTACACACATACAGTATACAAAATAGAGAGGAGTTCTATCTGTTCTATTATCAGGGCATGAAAATCAGTTGACCTGGTAATAAACCTTTCAACATTCTATTGGCAGTTTGTGTCAACAAAAAGAAGACTGATTTGGAAGTTTATCTCAGAACTTTTTTTCTTTCACCTTGCCTATTTCCTTTCTACCCAGACAACGTCTGCCTTATCCCCATGGAAGACTTTCTGCCATACCCCCATGGAAGACTTCCCGGAGGCCAGTCAAATCAGCCTTGCATTTTATGCATTATTAATTTCTCCAACTCTTACTTCATGAGATATTGGGAGAGGAACACAAGCAAAACAGACCAAAAAAGCAGACCATTGTAAATGAAAGGAAAAAATATCAGAACTGTCTGGTATACTATAGTTTAAATATTTATATTCAACTCTAAATACTGTATAATTACAAATTCAGTAGAAATTCCTTTCACGATTACACATAGAGGGAGACTCAAGAAGATAAGGAAATATGTTTGGAAAATAAATTATTCAGATTTAGAATGCATGTGTTTCTATTGATCTTTCATTATTCTAAATGAGATAATCTCAAGTAACATCAACCACAAGAATACAGTTGAAGGGTTTTGTTTGTCATGCACCTCAACGGAGAACTTTATCTCATTGTTAATTCTACTAGTGGCTCTGAATTATTTTTATTCATTGTTTAAACATAGATTTAATCAACAGTTTGTTTACTTTGTCATCAAATCAAAATCCATGAATGCCACAATGCTTATTCATTTTATTAAAAACAGGACCTCTTGCAACAAACAAGCCTCAGGTTAATATCAGCCATATATCTCCATAGGTCCTGTTACCACAATAGTTTGACCCAGTCAACCACTAAGTTAAACACATTTTCTTACCGATAGTTCTGGAAAGCCACAATCACATTAGCTGGATCAAAATTCAGCCTTGCCCTGTTATCTGGGAGCAGTTTGAGCCTGTTGGAATTGAGGAAATGGACAGGATGCTTATGACTATGAGTTCAATCATCTGGTATTTAGAACCATGCTCCTTCTCGCAGACTAAAGCTACATGAGTGAGTTCTAGAGATGATGAATTCATCCACCAATATTGGTTCCAATAATAGGTGAATGGAAACTGGAAGTCTTTTATTTTGGGCCTTACTATGTGGGATGCTGCAGGATTCAGAATTTTCTCCACTTCTATTTAACCACCACATGAAGCTATTGGGTGAGACCATTAGGGGTGACCAGTGGTGGGATTCAAACATTTTTACTACCAGTTCTGTGGACGTGGCTTGGCTTGGTGGGCATGGCTTGGTGGACATGGCTTGATGGATGTGGCAGGGGAAGAATACTGTAAAATCCCCATTCCCTCCCCACTCCTGGAGGAAGGATACTGTAAAATCTCTATTCCCTTCCCACCCCACTCCAGGGCAAGGATACTGTAAAATCTTCAGATTTTCAGTTCACCAGAACTGGTCAGAACTGTCTGAATATCACCTCTGAGGGTGAGACATAAGAATGTGGATGATGCCCAGTTGCATATCTCCACCCCCAATGAGTTAAATGATACTGTTGATATCCTTTTTCAGAATGTGGCATTTCTGAGGATCTGGATGGAAAACAACAAGCATGAATTAAACCCTGGTAGGAATGAATGGTCTTGAGTATTAGAGTTTTCTGTATCTGGGAAGCCCTGAATGGGTTGGTAATCCAAACCCTAACCCTAACCTTAACCCTAATGCTAACTACCCCAAACAAATCCAATGAACATTTTTGGGGGCATGGGGGGTTTCTACTAGACTCATGACCTACTTGAAAAGCAAACAACAGACATGGCCAGAAGGGCCTTTGTTGTGCATCTTGTTCTTCACCAGTTAGGCCCATTCCTAGATCAGGAGGCTCTACTCATCTCCACTCACACCCATATCACTTCCTGGATAGATTACTATACTATAGTGCACTCCACATAGGGCTACCCTTGAAGAGAATCCAGAAACTTCAGCTGGTGCAAAATGCAACAATATGGGCAGCTATGTGCACTTCAAGAACTGCACACACTATACCTTTGCAAGTTTGCTTAGCAATTTATTTCCAGTCCAGATCAAGTTGCTGGTTTGGGCATTTAAAGCTCTACATGGAAAGGGGTCAGTGTGCTGTCCCAATAGTATATAGCTAATATAGGAATTGAGAACTGTCTCCTTTAAGAAACTACCTTATGGGAAATGTAGGCAGAACTGCCTTGTGTAATTCCATAACATGTGACCACATCTGTGTTCCCTGATTGGGCAGTGGGGTTCTCTGCCTGGGAAAAGTGATTTATTACTAGTCACTCTCTGAATCGGCCTTTGTCTACCAGAAAGCAGCTTTGCGCCAGTAGCATGGGTTAGAGTAAATTAATGTCTTTTTACACCACATAATGGAAACAGATTAAAGAAGTCAGAAGAATCTTAATACTGAACTGTAAGTTTTGCTATTAAGAATGCCTGATAATAAACCTTATCTGAAAGAGATTCCTATGTGTGGAGTTAACTGGCTGCCCAAGTGAGACCTCATTGCCCGGGACAGAACAGTCAGGTTACCTGAGGAACCATCTATTTCCAGTTACATCTACTTCAAATCTGGCAGGAGAGAAATGTTGTAAGCTTGGGGGTCCCATGGTAGAGTGGATCCTGTTGGATAGTTATATGGACATTAATTGATGCATTCTCGGTATGCTGGCCATCATTTTGTTTTTTACTTTCTTTTTATTTGTAATTAAAATTGTGATTTTATTGGTTTTTATGTATTTTACATTATTTTATTATGTATGTTGCCCAGAATCAATGTGTGAGATGGGCAGCTAGACAAATATGATAAATAACTGTACAAATTTTATCAATGAAGAATGTAGAATACAAAATTCTCATCCACCTTCTTTAGGTATTCCATAAACCCTTCCATCAGCAGAGTTTTCTTGACTTCTCTCTCCCCTACCCCTCTGGCAAGAAAGTGAGGTAGGAGTAGATGATCAATGATTATTGTTAGGTGTGTGTATGTGTGCTTTATGTGCTTCCAGGCCTTGACAATATATTTGTAAAGGTAATACTTTTCCACTACTCTTTCTCTCCAACTCTTTTTCCTGGAAAACTAGGTGTATGCAAAATGAATCATATGACTAGGTTTAACATGATTATTAACTTTGTGTTGCCCAATACATATCTGTCTAGTGCAATACCTGTCTGTTTGGGGGTTAAATTTAACATCCAGGGCTTAACAGAGTCAATTGACTCTTTTCTGATTTTCTACCTTCCTCTTCCAACCTGCTGTGGGAAATCAGCTATAGGTAATGGAGAAAATCTATCTTCTATTGAGCTGTATTTTGCATTGACATGTAAATCCTAGTTTAAAAACACTATGCTTGCTGAATAATTTTATTCAATTATTAGATACCAGACGAAACATTAATCCAATGGCATCAGTAAGATTGATAACAACAACTATCTCCATTTGGCTATTCAGGGACTCAGTGTTGTTGTTCCTTTAATTGTTCAGCTTCACAACATGCCCTGACAACAATTCTAATGGGCATTAGAACATTCTAAGGCACCGGCTTGCTTAGAAGAAAAAGTGACCTTGGAAAACACAAAGACAAATATTTGGTTCACAGAGGGAATGAAAAGCAAACAAGAGCTGCCTCTTTAAGCTCTAGGCTATTTTCTAAGACATGTTATCAGTGTTTTTGTCTTGGATTTTGACATCACCATTTTAAATTGCAATTGTGTTGCAAAAGTCCTGGGAACAGATCTTTTTTTCTTTTGCCCCATTCAACAACTCGTATAGCAATAGCACGTAGACTCATCGTGCTTTACAGTCCTCTCTAAGTGGTGTACAGAGTCAGCATACTGCCCCCAACAATCTGGGTCCTTATTTCACCAACCTCAGAAGGATGGAAGGTTGAATCAATTTTGAGTTGGTGAGAATTGAATTGTTGGCAGAATTAGCCTGCAAATCAACTTAGATTATGAATAAGGAAAAAAAATGGCAGGCACCAGTTTTTCTTTTGGTGGCTATTCTATAGAATCACAGATATCCCAACAAAGCTGCAGGTCCAGACGGGGGTGCTGGGGAAAGTGGTGAAAACCTGTGCTGACCAATTTGCAGGGGTACTGACAAGGATTTTTAACATCTCCCTGTAACAGGCTAGAGTCCCATCATGCTTGAAAGCAGCCACAATTATGCCACTTCCGAAGAAAGCAGCCATAAATAGCCCGAATGACTATAGACCCATTGCACTAACGTCTATAGTGATGAAGTGCTTTGAGAGACTGGTCCTACAACACCTCAGGTCCTGTCTTCCACCAAATTTTGATCAACACCAGTTTGCTTATAGAAGCAACAGGTCAACAGGGGACGCCATCGCCACTGCTTTACATATTGCACTGAGCCACCTTGAGAAATCTGGGAATTATGTCAGAATGCTTTTTATAGACTATAGCTTGGCCTTTAACATCATCTTACCAGGCATTCTCATTGAAAAGTTGACTGACTTGAATTTCCCCCCCTCACTTGTGATTGGATCAAAGACATCCTGATGGATTGTCCACAAATGGTAAGGGTTGGGTCCTTTACATCTTCCACGCTGAAGTTCAGCACAGGCTCCTTTCAGGGCTGTGTGCTCAGCCCCTACCTGTACTCGCTGTATACATATGACTGCATATCCTCTGATCCATCCAATATCATAATAAAGTTTGCAGATGACACAATGGTGCTGGATCTCATAACTGGAGGAGACGAATTAGCATACAGGGAGGAAGTCCAGAAAGTATCCACATGGTGCTCAAGAAACAACTTACAACTAAATACTAGTAAGACAAAGGAGATGGTGCTAGATTTCCGGAAGCACAGAAAGGAGCCTGCCCCATTGTATGTCGAGGGGGGCTGTGTGGAGAGGGTTTCCTCTTTTAAATTCTTGGGAGTGCTCATTAGTCAAGATCTTACCTGGAAAAAGAACACATCTCTGGTGATTGGAAAAGCCCAACAGAGACTTCATTTCCTTAGAGTCCTGCGAAAAAATCAGCTGGAATAACAGCTGATGACCTCTTTCTATCAGTCCACCATAGAAAGTGTCCTCACATATTGTGTTACAGTATGGTATGCTGGTTTAACTGCTGCGGACAAGAAGGCACTACGTAGAGTGATGAATTCAGCACAAGAAACTATTGGTTGCCCTCTGACACCACTGGATGACATCACCAGATCTCGCTGCTTTAGCAGAGTAAGGAAGATACTCAGAGATGATTCACACCCTGGTCAGTGTCTCTTCGCACTTCTACCATCGGGCAGAAGACATCAAAGTATAGCCAGCCGAACAAAGAGGTTTAAAGGTAGTTTCTATCCTTGGGCTGTCAGACTTTTAATACAACCACAATCACTCCATGCACACGCTAGTTTTTATTCTTTTTCTTTCTTTTTTCGTTTCTGCTATAATTTTGCACCAGTGAGGTTAAAACCCATTTCATTGTATTTAAGTACAATGACAATAAAGATTATACTTATATAAGAGAATTGCTGGTAGGTGCTTGGATCCAGGAAGGTTTTTGACTCCAAACAACAATTGCTGAAAAATGTATCTTACTACCACTTAGGCTACTGAAAAAGAACATCCACTGACCAATGAACAAAATGTTGGGATTAGGAATGTGCTTAGAGGCACTGATTTGAGCACATTCAATCACATATGTTTCACATAGGGCCCACCAGATGCCATTTACTTTTAAGAAAGAAGTACTATTGGGAGACTTTTCAATCAATTAAAAAGAATATATGACACCAGTAAGAGTAATTAAGAGATGGGGAACAAATGAATCAAACAATTCTCAGATTTACTTCTGCCAGCTGAATTCAATTCTTATTGCTATATAAGCAATAATAAAAACCATGCTATCTTAATTCACATCATTAAATTTTCCTACAGTTTTCTAAGATGAAATGTTTTATTTATTTATTTAATTGATCAAATTTAGATGTCGCTCATTTCACAGTGGCATTTTCCCACATCTGATACAATAAATGTCTAAATTACAGTGTTCTTTATGTAGCCATAAGGAACTTAATCATGCTTGTCTGATTTCATAGTATTTATAAATATGTAGCTGTTCGACAGTCTTTGTGTATTGTGAAACTTGGCAATAAAGTGGACTGAAAGCTAAATGTTATTGAACAATGGGATCTGTATTCTTGGCTCTTAAGATTCACTCAGAACTAGGATGTGAAGCTGGTTTCTGTAATTGATGCAGAAGACTACAATGCAGGAATGGATTGGCTTAATCATTCTTTTTTTGTGTCTACTTCACAAATCAAGTCCAAAGAAATGGGATATTATTATGGTGGATTTTACAAAAAAGATGCAGCTGCTACAAATATTGTCCAGTTTTGATCCAATTAAGGATCAAAAAGAAAACACGGGCAAAGTCTAGGCATAAAAAAGTCAGGGAAAGCAGATTCAAATTTCAGGTCATAGTTATGCCTTGAATTAGTGATTTCCTAATCGCATGTCCAATATGATAAGCTTATTTTCAGGCATTGTGTCTTTCTGACTCTTCATGTGTCCATGCAAACAACTAAGCTCTCTATATTAAGTTCACTGATAAACAGTTGGAAACAGACGTTGGTTTAAATTCTCATAGGACGTAAGTTCTCATAAAGGAAGCAAGGGGGACAGGTATAGAACTGGCAAAGGGGGAAGTTTTAAAATATCTAGAAGGCTAATGGAAAGGACAGGAGCAGCAAAAATGGGTGAAATTGACTTGGAAAGTTCTAGGGCTGAGGAAAATAGTTCCTTTAATCTGGAAAAAGAGTGGCCAGTCATCCTAGAATGTATTTTTGTGAGGCAGATTGGTTATAGTCTATGAGTCAGAGGTGGGTTGGTCCCAGTTTGGCCCGATTTTTCCGAACCAGTAGTGGTTATTTGGCCTGGGTCACAGAACCTGCAGCAACCCAGGCTGGCCATGCACACAAACCAGTTCCTGGTCTCTTCTGCCATTGCTGGCATGTTTTTGGACATGTGCAGAACAATTTATAGTCAATTGCGTATGCGCGAGTAATGTGTGGTGGGCGCACGAGGGCGCGAACCGGTATCAACCGGTACAGAAACCCACCCCTGCTATGAGTGTTTACAAGTCCACAAAGCATTCAATGATGAGGCTTGAGAGAAGACTCATTAAAGATGAAAATCACTGTGAAACTTAACATATCAATTCAGAGGACATGGTTAGGTGATAAAATCATCAAAGGTTTTACCTGTTAGGGGATCACTTGACAATTCATCTAATTGAGGGAGGAAAGAAAGCCCTTTCCTTAAATCTGAATAAAACTAGCAACACAAATATGTTAATCTCATATCATAACTTGCTGAGAAATCCATGCTAAGCATTGTATTGAACTGATAGTCAGAGTGCATAAACCCATACACTTGGCTGCCTCCTGTATTTTTCCACAACAGACTACTGCATTGGGGAGGGGAATGGAGAATGATCGACTCTAAAATGTCATGTCATTAGTGGATTGGGAGTCTCTTGCAAAGCTTAGTTGAAATTACCTATCTCTGTCTTTTAAATTAAATAAAATAAGAGAAAACAAGAAATGCTATGGGGCACTGCCTCTTCCAATCAAATTCTTTGAATGGTGTGTATGTACTCAGTGACATTTCCCTTCATACACTCTTAGCATCTAGTGATAAAAAGACTTCTGCATTCTGGTGACACTATGACTTATAATACTGGGAGTGTATACTCCCCAAACAGTTATGTATAGGTCATAGAAGAGGAGTTAGACTAAATGTGAAATATTGGTGAAGATACTACTGACTCCAGTATTATGTCAGGAAAACCAGATGAAGCAGGATTCAAACTGAGTTTTAACAAGAAAAACGGATGATCAGAAAACACCTGTTAGAATGGTATATGGTTCAAAAACTGTGCCATGGTTATATGCTTTCTTCTTTATCTGAAGATCTTTAGTTAAATGTGCAATATTTATATTTCAGAAGAGAAGCCAGACTCTTTGGCCATAAATTTATGTATGTATGCAGGAAGGACATCAACATGATAGATTAGAATAAATAGAAAGTAGAATTAAAATTGTTGGGGAAAACACCAATAACCTCTGCTATGCTAAGGGCTTTGATGGTGGAAAGCAAGGTATCTGGTTGAAGGTAAAAGAAAAGGAATAAAAGGGAGGGGAAGAGAGCATATAGCCAGACAGCTGATCAAAACAACAACAAGAACAAAAGCAACAGCAACCGAAGATGAGGTTAATCCAATGCAAACAAGTAGAAAACAAGTTCAAATGGGAACAGATTTTATTTTTCTAAGCATTAAAATTCACTGAGAGGGTAACAGTAGCTAGGAAATAAGGAGACATCTGCTGTGTGAAGAAAACAGTATCTGAACAAAAATATTCAAGTTCAGAGACATCACATTGGCAACAAAGGCACAAGTGGGACACATAATGCAAAGGAAAGCATCACTGACGATCCCGATCCTTGGAAAAACTGAAAGCACTCAGTAAAGCTGATAGAAAGCAAGGTGGCTAGATGCTGTTGCTGATGACACAGGCATGAGCTTATAAAACCCCGAAGTAGTTACTAATCAACACTCCTGAGAAATGTCCATTGCATCACCAAAAATCAGAAGTCGCTGAATAACAACAAATGTTGAGCCGAGGTGGCGCAGTGGTTAGGGTGCAGTACTGCAGACCACTTCAGCTGACTGTTATCTGCAGTTCAGCGGTTCTAATCTCACCAGCTCAAGGTTGACTCAGCCTTCCATCCTTCTGAGGTGGGTGAAATGAGGACCCAGACTGTGGGGTCGATATGCTGACTCTGGAAACCGCTTAGAGAGGGCTGAAAGCCCTATGAAGCAGTATATAAGTCTAACTGCTATTGCTATTGCTATGTGCTTCAATCACTCTGCCTGTTTATGAAGACTTTGAATAGAAAGATGATAGTAATTCTGGAAGTGACACAGAGTGGAGGTAGAGGTGGAACGGAAGGGAATAGAATAGAATAGCATAACGGAGTTGGAAGGGACCTTGGAGGTCTTCTAGTCCAACCCCCTGCCTAGGCAGGAAACCCTATACCATTTCAGACAAGTGGTTATCCAACATCTTCTTAAAAATTTCCAGTGTTGGAACATTCACAACTTCTGGAGGCAAGTTGTTCAATTCTTTATTGGCAAAGTGCGATTGGATGGGATCATGTGATGAGATTTTACTTTTTGATTTTAAATAATATTTTATATAATATTTATGATTGCACATGTTGCTATAAATGACCAATGGAAATGAGTTATAATTTAATAAATCAAAGAAATATACAGAAAATGTTACTCAAACTAAACAGAAGCTACATTCAAGCTGTCATGATACGTTGTGCCAAACTAACCCTACAAACTGTGCTCCTCCTTGGCTTATTTTGCTTCCAAGTTGCACAGAAATTTATCTTCAAAGTTAGGGCCATTCTGCTAGAACCTAGTAATAGATAATCATACATCATGCAACAAGTTTTCTCTATGGAGTGTCTTGCGCCATTACTTTAGAGCTAAATCTGTCCCTGCCTGTATTTCCCTTTCTCTTTTATCATTTTTACCCTGCTGTCATTTGTTTCTCTGTTGTCCTATTGCACTGAGATTTGTTACAGCCCTAAAGAAGAGACTGCTTCTCAGAGGCCCGGGATTCACTAAATACAGAAACCCACTCCTTGCAACTCTGAAGATGATAAACAGTGAAGGATGATTAAAAATTAAAAGCTCTCTGAAACTAATTGTTTAGCTTCCCATCCTATATTCTTGCTCTCTGCTTCAAAAATTAATTTGAAACATAACGCTACAATATTCAGCCTTAATATAATGGAGACTTGAAAATCAGCACAAATTGAAATTGTGCAAAACAAGCCAATTGTCTATGAAATATAAACATAGCAATATATTGTTAATACTATTTTTCTACTTAACTTTCTACCCTGAGGAATTACTGTGATATTTTTCTATCCCCTAAAAATATTGGAGGCTAGTTCCCCACCGTTTTTTTCTACCCACAGGAAAAGTGTGATAGGTTGTCCAGAGACTAAATATATTTTAGAAATTCAGATATAGTAGTGCAGCTACCTTTCGTACCAAAACACATTATTTAGCCTGCAGAGTGATGTTTCTTGGAGGCAAAATCCAGCAGCACAGATCATGGAAGGAATAGTGTGGAAACTTTGCCCTGGATTTTTCTGGCTTTGAATCATGCCTCATTCCTTGCTTAGTCCATCACAGCCCCATTACTTGGCAAGCCTTCTGGGAAATACTGACAAACTCTACGGACAAACTCCACATTTCTTCAGAGGATGAAGCCTTTGATGGATTCTTCAAGGTGCTTTTCTAGTCTTTCTTTCTTTCTTTCTTTCTTTCTTTCTTTCTTTCTTTCTTTCTCTTTCTTTTTTGGAAAGATTCTCTAGCTATAGGAGCTGCTTCCCAGCCTAGAGATTCAACTGGGAACTACAATCACATTAATCAAACAGCCACATGTAGACCCAAAGATATTAGCAATAGCAATAGCAGTTAGACTTATATACTGCTTCATAGGGCTTTCAGCCCTCTCTAAGCGGTTTACAGAGTCAGCATATTGCCCACACAGTCTGGGTCCTCATTTCACCCACCTTGGAAGGACGGAAGGCTGAGTCAACCTTGAGCCAGTGAGATTAGAACCGCTGAACTGCAGATAACAGTCAGCTGAAGTGGCCTGCAGTACTGTACCCTAACCACTGCACCACCTTGGCTCTTATGCTGCAGTTTGTTGCAATTTCCTCAGTTATTACATATACTGTACCAACATATCCAGCAAACTGGGTTTTGCATTTTGTTTCCAGCCTAATTTTGATTCACAGTTCTGGGACCAAACCTTGGCAACCCCCCCCCCCAAGAAAACACAGTTGGATGGCAAATGGGTACTTGAGAGACTGCCTGCTGCCAATTACCTCCCAAAGACCCATTAGATCACACAGGGTTGGCCTCCTCCGGGTTCCGTCTACCAGCCAATGCCATCTGGCTACTACCCAGGAGAGGGCCTTCTCTGTGGCAGCTCCGGCCCTTTGGAACAAACTCCCCGCCGAGATTCGGACCCTCACCTCTCTCCAAGCCTTCCGAAAAGCCGTTAAAACCTGGCTGTGTCGGCAGGCCTGGGGTTGAGAGTTCCCTTCCCCTCTCGATTGTGTGTCTGTTGGTTATTTTAAATGGTTGTATTGTAGTTCTTGTGTTTCCCTTCCCCTCTTGGGTTTGTGAGCCGCCCTGAGTCCCGCTGGGAATAGGGCGGCATATAAATAAAACAAAACCTGAAACCTGAAACCAACCCAGACTCAAAACCATTGTCTCATTTTCCAACTTTCTGGGTATAATCCACCTCCTACAATGCCGTTTCTCTTTACCCAAGCAAATAATATTATCAAGACAAACAAATCTTTATTAGGTTTATCCAGAGTATTTGGTCACATTTTTTTTTTTAAAAAAAACCATAAACATGGGAGAAATAATTTATCATGTGCACATATTCTCCTCTGAATGCTCTGTCATTTGCTAAAGATAGGAATGACTTTGGATCAGTCACTGTCTCTCAGCCCAACCCACCTCGCAAGATTGTTTCTATGGATAAAATAGGAGAAGGTGTGTTGGATATGTTCACTGCCCTGAATATAAAGGGGGGATTCAAATAAATAAATAAATAAATAAATAAAAAGGCTCTTCTCCAGCTATTCCTCCCCATAACCATTTGGGCCTCCTTTGCAATCCCTGTGCCCACCTGAGGGATTAGTAGAGAAATTGGAGTGAGATATTTATCATTTACATTGATAATAAACAGTGAAAGCAGGAGTTCTCAAACCCATATCTGACAGAAGACAGGAAGAGTTGATTGCAAGATCAAATATAAACTCAGATATTGTATGAGGAGATTCATGTTAGTCTCTGGTAGACAAAAATTAGAAGGAATATGGTAGCACCCTTTCAGACTAACACATTTTATTAAATGGTATATGATTCTGTGAACTACAGCTGATCTCAACAGATGTATGTAACTGAAGCTCATATTTTGAGACTTTTGGCAGCCTTGTTTTTAAGATAGAGATGTGTTATTAAAAATATTGCAATTATACGAATAAAGATAGATTCAAACATCACAACTGACTGCTTACTTAAATATTTAACTGTGTACCCAAATGATCATCTTGCATAGTTGGGAAAAGAGAATGAATAAAATACTAAGCAAAAATTGCTGCAGGCTCCTCAAGGGGGGGGGGGGGAATAGAATATCCTATTGCTTTCATATTTGAATGAACTCTTGTCTTCTACCTCCAAACAATGTTCAATAAGTAAAGGCTGAAATTCAGCAATGAGAACACGCTTTGTGTGGCTATCATCCCAAGCAAAATCGTAGCATCGCTAGTGAATGGAATAGCTAATGTAGACAAGATCTTAAGATGTTTGAGAAGATCCCGATGCCTGTCAGCATGTGAGACTTTATTGGGGAAGATGGATGCTGGGGATCAGATGGGATTGCTGCTATCACAGCAGCCTCTCTACCAGTCCTGTAGGTTTGACAATGGAATCCCCCAAGCTATTGGATCTTGGGGGGAATTTAATCTGCCTTCCTTATCCCAGAGATGACTTGAGAACCTAACCCAGACTGTTGAAAGACCTGTGGTATGTGTGTTTATGTATGTTATTCTTGGGGCAATGGTATTTTCTGGATCTGGGGAGATAGTACCATTTGTCCTTTGTAAGGACAGAGCAGTTCCTATTAATTATGGAGTTTTCTGTGGCCATTTTCTGCCATAGGGAGAAAAAATGGCTCTAGCTGGGCTTCAGAAGGAACTTGTGGTTGCCCTGAGGTTCTGATGAACCAGGTTTTCTATAAATGTTTAAGGTCTCTGTTGGTTTCGTTACAGCAGCTAATACCAGTAGCTCTCTAGAATAAGTACTCTAAAACCACTGATTTAATCAGGTAAAACTGTTCACCTTGAATATATTTAAATTTAATTAAAGTGAATTTTCAATAACAATATGTATGAGTGTATACACACATGTGCACACACACCCACACACACCAGAGGTGGTATTCAGCAGGTTCTGACCAGTTCTGGAGAACCAGTAGTGGAAATTTTGAGTAGTTTGGAGAACCGGTAAATACCGGTGTCTGAATGGCCCCGCCCCCATCTATTCTCTGCCTCCCGAGTCCCAGCTGATCAGGAGGGAATGGGGATTTTACAGTATCCTTCCTCTGCCATGCCCGCTAAGCTGTGCCATGCCAACCAAGCCATGCCCACAGAACTGGTAGTAAAAACTTTAAAATCCCACCACTGACACACACACACACACACACACCAACAAGAAAGGAGAATATAAAGCTAAGGAAAATTCTACATCTGCATCATTTTAAGCAATGCCAAATTTAAAAAAAATTGACTCATGTGTTTCTGAGTTACAATTTCTTGAAGTACAATTGGGAATGACTGTTATGAATACAGTATGATCAAGAGGAAGTTTGGATGTACAAGCTCTGAAAGCATGTTCAATTTTTGAAATGGCAATCTGAAAAGAAAGGTTGCTGCCGTATAAGAGCTCCAGAGATTTTGTATCAGAAAACAAATCAATGAAACAGAACCACTTTAGTTTAAACTAAGGATGGCTAACTTTCTGCGTTTTGAGAAAAATCTGGCTTTTCAGATAATTTTACCTGCTTTTTGAGGATCTTGTCACAGTTATATTTTTTACAAAGAAAACAATAATACAGTATTTTCCTATTTTAAGATAAAATGACAATCCAAATTTTACTATCACAGCTTTTTTTTATTCAGATGATACATTGCTTTTAATTAGGTTTCAAAATGATGAAGCTCTGCAATGTCTTACTACTATGTAAGATGAATCTTACTATTTGCTATTTATTTGTTCTCAATAAAATATGTACACAGTGAAATATTCATCTGACCTTTGACTATTATCAAAGGAATAAACAAAGTTGACTGGAACTCAATTCTAAAATATGCCTTAACATAGAATATGGATTTAAAATAATGATATTATAAGTAATGGATCAAAATTCATTAAATGCAAAATGTTCTAATGTTTTCCAAGTAGTTCTGATAAAACAAGAAAACATTTGTTTAAAATATAGATCAGCCATTGATTTGTTTATGAAATCTGATAATGTGCATGTTGTAGAAGACCCTGACAGTAGAAATTATGCTTTAAAATGCTGGCGGGGGGGGGGGGGGGGGGAGTAGAAAAAAACTGGTCCTGCAAACATGAAAACAGCAAAATCATCAAGAAAGTAAGTGCCCATCCCAACATAATCTTGGAAGTAATTTATTTAGCTTCAAGTCATTTTACACAGAATATACAAAATCTCTGATCAATTTATTGATGTATGTCATACATTGTTATGAACTATTAGCGAGCACATAGATTTTCTCCATGAGCAAAATTTCTGACAAATTAAAATGAAAAACTTGCAGGGATTGTGTTGCTGTCCTTGGTGCTGAAATATATACTTTGAAAGTCAACGGATGCATTGCTAGCCTTCTTTATTATTTTTAAAACCTCCCGATGGGTTTCAAAAACAATTTTTCATGTTTACCAGAGTAATTTATTATTTTAAACGTATGCGGAAAAGGCCATTTAAAAGATCTACTTCATTAACAAAATAAGTTTCAAAATGTAGTAAGGTATTTTCTGAATTACAAAAAGTTTAGCCGCTTTGATGGTGGCAGTACCCATTAGAATAATGTATTTGCCAATAAAGGATAATACAGTCCTGGAGATATTTGTGGCACACAAATATTTAAAGGATCAAGGAACAAAAATGCATTGTGATAACATATTTTGTGTATATTATTCAAAAATACATATTATTCTTTTGATTACTGGGTTGGAGACAAATGTTGTAATTCCATGAAATGAAGATGTTTCCATTTACAAAGCACTTCATTCTGTGAACACAATTCCAATTCTCTGAAAGAAAGCTCTGATGCAAATCACATCATAATTATACTCATGGAGAATGAACAAAGGAGGGGATATGGAAAAAAGGATAGTTCCAAAAGGATAAACACTGGTTTGGTACTATAAAAAATTATTGACAGAATCTTCAGTAGTATCTTCAGAAGTCACACTTAAACCTTGGTGGGTCAACATGCAGATTGTGTGTGTGAGAGAGAGAGAGAGGGAGAAGGAGGGAGGAGAGAGGGGGAGGGGAGTATTTCTGTTGCCTACCATACCCTGAATGGAAGCTGCTATTTTTTAAATAAGAATTTTATACCCATTTGTTTCCCATAGACTGGAGTCTACATTCTAGCAATACAGTACATCTGTATAAAAATAACTTCTCCCTACTTCTGAATAGGGTTGATCTAAAACAATTATCTTACTTTTACTCTTAGGGGAAGATATATTCAATGTCTTCTCAGGTCAGGCATAATAAAGTTTTGCAACATACTACAAAGACTTAACTATCTTGTGGGTTTCCATGTTCCAAGTATTGGACTATAACTGGAAAGAAACTGACTTAGTGACTTTGGGCCAATTGCTTTCAGCCAAACATACTTCATTGGGATATTCATTTATAGATAAAATGAAGGGAGATTCTATTGTAAGTTGCTGGAAAGAAGGTGAATAGAAATCAATCAAAGAAACAATATTTACTTATATGTATTTTATAAATCATATCAAAGATTGTCTGATAAAGCAGCTTCACTGCATTAAGACTAGCAGTCTTAATACAACAAATGAGCATCCATGAGCACATACACTTGTTTATTTTGCCTTTTTGTGCATCTACTAAAAGAGTAAAACTTTAACAGACCCCCATTTAATGGACTTTGGATGCAACATATAACATCCGTGCCCACACATTACCCCAATAACAGACTGTCTATCTCAAGCCGCCCAGATTATTCACCTGAATTTCAATTATTTTTTGTCAATCTGTATTACTTGCGTTTGGATGTAGGCAAGCAAGCATGTGTCATTTGCATCTATTTACATGATTAGTACAATGGCATCATTATGCAAATGTTATAAAAAGACATAACATGATGTGAATGATGTACATTAGGATTTAATGTACAACTGAGAGCAGTGGACAGTTCCTCCACTGAATGAGCCATTAAATTAAGGTTTTGCTACACACTCTTGAAGAAACACACTCAATGCAATGTAAATGTTGCAAATGAAAATGATTAGTGAAGGACCTCCAATTCCCTTCATCTTATTATTATTATTTGTTAGATTTGTTATGGTTCTCCACTCCAAAATACTCTAGGGCTCTGTACTCTACTTCTCTGTCTCTTTCACCCAGACACCTGCCAACCACAGGAATGAAAAGAGTGCCCCAAGAAAGTGAGAACGTATACTAATTTTATATAACAGTGAGAGATTAATTTTTCTTTATCCAATGCTCCATATAATCTTACTTACTATATACTATGATACTTTGCCCGTGAAACAATTTACTTTCCACTTCAAACCCATGAACATGTTTTGTTATTATTATAATTATTCATGATAACATATGAAATGCTAATAAGCAGGGCTGGGTTGCAGGCGGTACACGCCAGTACGGGCATACTGGAGCCTTCCTGGAGCACCGGATACCGTTCCGGTATGGTGCTCCAGAAGGCCCATCCATCTGCCCAGGCTTCTTACTGGTCTTTTAAGTCTTTGGTGCTTCCGTGCATGCGCACAGCATGTACAGTGCCTGTGCAATGCTACACTGAGCAGCTGGAGCATTGCGGAGGCTTGCAGAGGCGCTAAGATGCATGCGCACGCTGCACGCATCCATGTGGACGCCACCGGTCCCATTCCAACCATACTGGTTGGAATTGGATCCGGAACCCACCACTGCTAATAAGTCTCCAACTATGAATAACATTAAATATACCCATTAAATAAATAGGCTGATAGGAACTACTTTCTACATCTCCTGTAACAAATAACTCCTTGAGGGCAAACAATTTATGAGGAAATGGGCTTACAGCCAACTCTTCAAACACTATCTTGCTTCCTCAGCTTGTGACAGGAAACATCCCTGAAGCATCAGGCATTGATTGATTTGATCAATAGCAGTCTTCTGAACAATAATTATGCTGTGACAGCAAGTAGAAACATTTCACAAAGCAAATACTTGGAGTGCTTTGAGCTTTGTAATTTTTTAAAAAAAACATTAGGAATATTTTTCAAATTTATTTTTAAAGTTCTGATCACTGGCATTATTAGAACATATACTAATTTTATATAACAGTGAGAGATTAATTTTTCTTTATCCAATGCTCCATATAATCTTACTTACTATATACTATGATACTTTGCCCTTGAAACAATTTTAGGCAATCTACATTTATCTCTTTCTACCAGAAAATATCTTGGGGGGAAACCAAAAATGGAAGAAAAGTAGCCTTAAATTTAGAAACGAGTGTTTTCAAATGTGAACATGAAGGTAAAAGGAAATTCTTTTTAAAAAAAATCAGGAACTGGATCAAATTATATCAGAAGAAGGATATATATTTTAAAATTAAATACAGTACTAAGCACTATATTAGATATTCAACAGCAAAAAGGTACAGCATTCCAGGTTACTGCATTACTAGAATTTTTTTTAATAAATATTAAATGCAGGTATTGGAATAATGTACAGATTTCTTCTTAAATTTGATATTTGAAACCAGAATATTAAAAACGTCCTTTTATATCTCTGATGTCTCTGCCACAGTTACCTGCAACCTGCTTCACAATGTACTGTTCCATCAATACTTCAGTACCAACATTCATCTATGCTAGGTCTGGCTTTGGTGATAGGAGGAGGGCTAGGCAAATAGAACTTTGAGTTACAGCCTTTACAGTACTAAGGTTATTAGAACTTTATTTCCTGACCGTAAGAACTTCCAGGAAATTTAGTTAAATCTTCAGCATATGCTTCTTTCAGATTGCTTGTTTATCTTGGGATTGTTATTCCAAAGGGTTTATAGATTATCATTTAATATCCTTCTTAAGTACCATATTTTTGGAGTAAAAGATGCACCAAGATTTTGAAGAGGAAAATTTAAAAAGTTTAATTAAAAATTTTGCACTGTGCAAGCCTCCCCAAAACAGCCTGTTTTTCGCGGAACCAGGCCCATTTCTTTTTCAAAAAAAGGCACGAGTAGCCTTTAGAAGGCTTGTAGAGTGCTCCTGGGGTGTGCCCCCCCAAAAATGAGAAAAAAAGCTCCCGTTTTTCATCAAAAAAGGGCACACATAGCCTTTAGGAGGCTTATAGAGTGCTCCTGGGGCCTGGAGGTGGGTGAGCAAAATTGAGCAAAAAATGGCCCATTTTCACTCATTTCTGCCATCCCCAGCCCCCAGGAACACTCTGGAAGCCTCCTAAAGGCTATGCATGGCTATATATTTCTGAAGGCCAAGAACTGGAATTCATTTGGGACAAATAAATACAGTTAGCTTGTTGGCCAATATTAACATGCACATTGGAAAACAACATATAAACGAAACTATGTTTTGATCTTACAATATTTGTCAGGAATCAGATAGTTCATGGATTTCATAAAAACACAGAAGAGTTGGGGACTTTCATTCTTTTAGATATGAGGGGGAACCCACAATTTGTTCCAAGTTTAGTCAGACGGCAGTCTATGAATATCTGAGTCAAGACTTGGTTTTCATATATTTTCAGTCTGCTATTAATTTCCCGCTGCCCTGGTTGCCTTTTATGTGTGGTTCTGATAAAAAAAAACTGCCCATGGGGGATGAATATAGTTTTAATTCTCTTCTCACATTGTTTGATATACATACTGCTTGCACAAACTGATAAGGCATCCTAACTGCAATGAAATTTATAGCTTTTTATTACTTTACTTTTGCATGCTATAAATTCATGGAACTGTTCTATTTTATTACAATGTTTATGTTTGCCAATTTTATTTACATACTCTTCCTTACCATCTGAGGAAGAGAAAAATGTGGGAAAAGATATGAATTTTGCAGGTTTTCAGCATTACATCCTCCACTTGGCTGGAATATCTATGATCAGAATACTATCCTATGGAAAAACAATATTTTGCAACTTTCCTAACAATATTGATATATATGGAAATGATATATGAAATGTATGAAAATTACAAAGTTTTATTATTCTGGAAACAATGACATATTCCTAAACACCAAAGCAGTATTAATGCTGCATATTTTTCAGGTTACAGTTCATTTGCCTCCTAACTAGAATTCAAAACTTCTAAAGTGCCTTGGTCAATGCATTTCAGTTTCATTGCAATAGCAAAGAATGACACATCCACTTCATGCTCCAAATTTAGCATTCCCATTAAAACCTTTCCTTATCACTTGAACTTTCTCCCCAAAGAGATAGACTGCATGAGTGGCATACTCACTAAAGAATGCATGATATTTACACTGTAGAGATGCAATTACTGCCTATTATGACAGCTTACACAAACTAGCTTTGTTTGATTTCATAACTAGTTGGACTTACTGAGTTGGATTCAAGTACATTTCTCCAGTATCTTTTCCTTCTACTTCCTTCAAAATTGCCAGAGTTATCCATATTGTACTCATTTGACATGTCTAAAATATGCTAGTTTCTACTTGGTGATCAACACCTCAAAGGACCAGTCAGTCTTTATATTTTTGAAGAATTAATAAAGAGAGTTAGAGTTAGAGTTTTATTGATTTGTATGCCGCCCACTCCCGAAGGACTCCGGGCAGCTTACAATAAAACAAGGGAGGGGAATAATACACAAACAACATATTAAAATATACAACAGTCACAATTTCCGAGGGGCTGGATATTTCGAGAGCCCCCAGGCCTGCTGGAGCAGCCAAGATTTAACGGCTTTGCGGAAGGCCGGGAGGGTAGTAAGGGTCCGGATCTCCACGGGGAGATCGTTCCAGAGGGCTGGAGCTGCGACAGAGAAGGCTCTCCCCCGGGGGAGATAATAAGGGATTCTTCTTGCAATCCATGGTTCTCTTAGCAACCCTCTCCAACTCTGTAATTTGAAGACACTTCCTTCTCTCAATTCTAGTTTTCATATTTATTACTGGAAATACCAAGGTTTTATGACCTATATTCTCACAGAAACATTCTTCTTTTGTCCCTGTCTTCTTCCGTAGGATTAATCTCTTTTTTACTTCCACAACATGTTTCACCTTTGTCTGTTCATAAGTCCTAAAACACAAAACTGCCTATCACCACCACTTCTTGATCAGTCACTGAAATTCAATTTCATGTAGTCTGAAATTATTCTTGTCTCCTTAATATTTAACATTAAATCATACATTTCACTTTCCATTTTTGCCATCATAATGAGCTCTTCTAACTCTTTTACTTTCAATCTGTCAAACTGCTTATTATTTTAGCTTTCTACTTTGATTCTAAAGTATCTCATCTCTTCCAATCCTCTATCTCTATAATATACCTGCTGAATTATCAGATATATAGGAATCCTTATCTCATTCCCTTCCTTATTATTAACCATTCTGCTTCTCCACATTTAATTATTCTACAAGCTTCTTGTTTATTATTAAAAATCCAAAGGATAATTAAGGGTTCCAAGATGTTAATTAATTTTAGAAGATACCACATTCTGTCATAGTTTTGGAAAACTCTTCTTGTAGTCAATAAAGCAAGTGCAAATTTCTTACTTCTATTATCTCTGTCTCTCCATTATCCATCTTTTGTGAATTATCTGATCTCCTGTTCTCTGCTCTCTTTTTAAAAAAATGAATCTGCTTGTTTGTTTGGCCTTCTTCTCTCCATATATGGCACTGTTTTTCTTAGTAAGAATTGAAGCAAAACATTCAACGGTTTAATAATAATTCACCATATAAAAAAGAACAGGCTGGGATGCTATTACTATTACCATCATCCATTTCAGACAGTTTAGGAAAGTGGGTGAGATGGAATTTATTTTCTTTTATAATTGTCTTTGTCGCCTGGAGAATAAGAAGTGGCTGAATGCAAAAAGGCCAGTTTGTATGAAAATGCAAGATTTGAGGATTTTAATACAAAAAATAATAAAGCAACTGGAATGTTCATGCTTTAAGAATAAAAAGTGCAAATTGATTTGAGTATTGAAATTATTTTTCCTCTCATTAATTTATCTTTCATTCTTGGATTATGATCTGTCTGGAGGTAAAGACAAGGCAAATAATTTCTGTGACCATCATGTCTGAGTCCTTCTCTCTCAACCTTTTGATGAATCATTATTATTTCTGTTGAGGATTGTTATGTATGTCCCCTCCTCCCTTTTTGAATGTCTTAAATCATTCCTCCAGTACTGTGATTAAGAAAAGAAGAACATTTGAAGCCTAGGCATGTCTATCTTTTCTTCTCTGCCTTCAGGCCATGATAGGCACAGTTTAATATCAATCCAAGGATTCTGATATGATGAGAAGCCAGGGATATCTTCTCTATGCCAGTAATCTTTAGATACGCAAGGCCCAGAGGCTTGTCCTAGAGCCCTTCCAGCAGCTATTTGCACACATCCCAGTTGATTGCAGAATCCATTCTTCGCTACTTCTAAACTCAGAGGAAAATCTCTAAGTGAACTCTATTGGGGTTCTTCTTCTTGATTAATACTAGTGCAAAGGCAAACTCCATGGAAAGGTAGAGCCTTTTAATGCAACATTCGCATTGCTGCAGGAAACCTTGGGCCAGGAAACCTGCCTTTAGGGAAATGCTTCTAATTAAGGACGCTTTAAGAATCTACCACTCAGTGAAAGTGAATGTTAAGTGCCTAAAGCAAGAGGTGGGGGCTGGATGGCTTCCTGAGTGCTCCATTCCTATTACATCAACTATTTAACAGGTGAAGCTTGAAAAAGATTCAAGAAGCTACTTCTATGTTAACTTTCTTTTAAAAGCTCTCTTTCTGATGATTTGAATTGTCTCCTGCGGACCAACCATCACAATATTTTGTCAGTCTACAAAAAAATGACCTTAACAAAAACACATATTCTGAACAAAGCAGAAGATAAAGGGAAAAGAGTTTGGCATAGAAGCAGCAGCGGATCATTCAACTCTATTAATATTTGTGCATTGTGCTATTTACCAGAACCTAATTATTCATTTGAAGCAATGCTCTAGATTTGTCTAGAAACTTTGGTATCAGTGTTGACTCTAGATGGGGTTGTATGCCTCATAAAAGAGTAGGTCCGTGACTTGGAAGTTGTCCTAGGTTCATGGTTCCTGTGGCCAGGAAACCTTTTATCTAGATCTATTTGGTGGACCAGGGGACATGGTGGCTCAGGGCTAAGTCACGGAGCTTGTCAATCAGGAAGGTCGGCAATTCAGTGGTTTGAATCCCTAATGCCGTGTAACAGAGTGAGCTCCAGTTACTTGTCGCAGCTTCTGCCAACCTAGCTGTTCGAAAGCAGGTAAAAATGCAAGTAAAATATAGGGACCACCTTTGGTAGGAAGATAAAAGCATTCTGTGTGCCTTCGGTGTTTAGTCATGCCAGTCACATGACCATGGAGATGTCTTTCGACAGTGCTGGCTCTTTGGTTTTGTAACGGAGATGAGCACCGCACCCTAGAGTCAACGACTAGCACATATGTGTGAGGGGAACCTTTACCTTTATCTGGTATACCAATGTGTTATTTGGTAGAGGCAATACTAGCCTGCCCTTACCATCCTGTGTCCACTACTGTAAAATGGTCTATATGTGGCTGTCTCTGAAGACAGTCGTAAAACTACAACTGGTACAGAATACAGCTACTAAATTTACAATGGGTGGAGTTGAAAAGGTAACATTGGTTTCCTATGCTTCTGTGTCCCATAAAAAAGTTGCATAATGTACTGCCAGGTTATATCAGGGACTTTCTTACCCAAAATTATCCTGGCTGTATTATATAGAATTGAGAGACGGCTGATTCAAGGTTCCAGCAGGGTTAGAGGTAAATGGTATGCGGGTCAGAAGGCAAGCATTCTCCATGATTGCTTCACGTTGAGGAATACAAGTCAAGTCAAAGCCTTTATTGTCATTATACATCATGTATACAACACTGTTAAATTGCACAGCTCCAATAATACAAGCTGACCCCTTTAATCTTGGCATTCCAGAAAACTCTGAAGACTATCCTTTTCAGATGAGCATTTAATCATTGAGAGTGATTGCACAACCATTTTTAGTTAGCTTGTAATGCATAAATTTGTTAATAGCAGTTAGCAGTTAGACTTATATACCGCTTCATAGGGCTTTCAGCCCTCTCTAAGCGGTTTACAGAGTCAGCATATTGCCCCCAACAACAATCTGGGTCCTCATTTTACCCACTTCGGAAGGATGGAAGGCTGAGTCAACCCTGAGCCGGTGAGATTTGAACAGCCGAACTGCAGAACTGCAGTCAGCTGAAGTAGCCTGCAGTGCTGCATTTAACCACTGCGCCACCTCGGCTCTAAGTTGCTATTCATAAATATATCCACAAATCAATGAATGAGATGGTCTAAAAATGTTGTTAAAGTAGACTCAGCTCTACTCAGATGTGGTTTCATTCTGAAATTTAGAAACACAAGCAAATACTTTATTCTAATTAATTCAGTTCTAATCCTATTACAATGTAAACTATCTAAATGCTGTAGGTTGATGATCAAGTTTCACACAAAAGTTGTGTTTGTCATATTTCATGGTGAATGTCCATGGAGACTCTCTGTCATCCAGGTCATGGTTGTCCCAAAGGTGCTTTTTCAAGAGGCAACTAGACTTTCTGTTTTTTTTGTTTTTTTTTACTTTGAATACATTTTGCTTCTCATTCAAGAAGCTTCTTCATCTTCTTGGATGAGAAGCGAAATGTTTTCAAAGGAAAAACCAGAAAATTCAGTTGCCTCTTGAAAAAGTATCTTTGGGACATGGATTGGTGAATGTTTATTTCTAAATGGCTAACAATGATCCAACATACAGTGACAGTCAGCAGTGGTTCAGAGTTATAGATCCTATCATTTCAATTTTCCAAAAATTGCTACAAACAAAAATTTTCAGTAGCTTCACAGTAGCTTGGCTAAACATATTTTAGCTCCCTTTTTAGTTATAAACTGCACATATTTGATGTAAAGAATGCATCAAATTACATTTCTTTTCATTACTGACTACCAACTTTATTATTCTGAATTTCTGTCTATGTACAGTGGCACCTTGGTACTCTACTGCTTTGAAACTCATTGAATTTGGTGTTCAGTGCATTTTGACAAGAAAATTTGGTCTCAATACTTATTGTCTACTTAGTACTCAATGTACAAGCTAGAACTTGTCCATGTTGGCTGCCGTTATATTATACTTTATGGGTATTCATCATTTTTTGAACTCAACACATCTTCTGGAACCAATTAATGATGAATACTGAGTACCACTGATTGTATATGTCAGTGGTGGGTTCCGGATCCCGGTGCAACTGGTACGATGCAATGGGGCCTGGTGTCCAGTACATGAACGCACATACATGCACGTAGCATGCCCATGCATGCTTACTATCTGCGAAGCTTGCGATGCCTCCGCAATGCTTCAGCTGCTTGGTGGAGCATCCCACAGGTGCTGTATGCTCCGTGCACATGTGCCGAAGCCCCAAAGAGCTCAAATACAGGTAAGGACAGTGGGCGGGCAGGTGGTCCCTCTGGAGCACTGTACCGGAACTGTACCCAGTGCTCCCAAAAGGCACTGGTACGCCCGTACCAGGGCATACTGGTCGTAACCCACCACTGGTATATGTGTATATGTATCCCACAATTAATCCTGTTTTCCCTATATTAATTATATATCGATCTCTATAGTTCTGGTGTATGTATATGTACACACACACACACACACACACACACACACACAAATATCGCAGAGGTGGGTTGCCAAATTTTTTATTACCGGTTCGAGTGCACTCCTGCATGCGCTCACGCACAGAAACTTCCAGGTGGGTGGGCAGAGCCTCCTGCTGCCGCTACTACCTGTTCGACCGATCCGGGCCAAACTGGGAACAACCCACTTCTGACATGCCAGGTACATATGAAATATCACTGTAACTAAAGAAGCAATTTGTGGGGCTCCCTGGAAAGCTCCTGTCACTTTTTTTTTTTACCCTCCAACAAAGATATCTAAAAAAGATAGTAACATGGAAGTTTGTTGTGTATGTTTTTCTTATATAGCCAACACATTCACTTTTGTTTTTAAATTTTATTGAGAATTCCAGCTAGGTAACACATCCTAGCCAATTTATCTTGAGTACAAAAAACCAAGCAGAGTCAGTTAGAATGATGAATATGGTAAATTCAAGAAAACAGGAGTGGTTTCTAGTATTGTTTCTCGCATACAAGATGTTGGTCCTATTAGATTCAGCCTAGTAGAGAGAAATTTACCAAGTTCTTATTCATGAAAAACCTATTCTGAGTTACTGTATCTTCAGGAGGCATCCTACTTTTCAGGCAGGTTTTGTTCAACTGTTGGTTGATTAATACATTCTCTTGTATACTTTGTAATGTTTTTGGTTACCGCCAAGTGACAGTATGTAACAGTATTTATTCGTTTCGGAAATCATCAGATGTACTGTACATAGTCAAGTCTTATTCTAAGGAATGCAAACCCTCTATTGGAAATTGAATCAACAGACCAGTACTTTGTTGTTGTGTTACAGTGCAATGATCTATGCATTTGATTCCTGGTAGAGGGTCTGAATTCCACAGAACAATATGATGCTACATATGTACAACCTCTATCATGCAAATTCTTTAGAACTGGGCAGTGGCTTACCTAGTAACTCAGTTCCAGAAGGAGACCCTCAATGGTGGTTAACAATAATTTGCAGTTCTAGATTTTGCTTAGCAGAAAAATGTGTGTGTGTGTGTGTGTGTGTACATGTGTGTGTGTAGGACAGAGCTCTCGAATTCCCGCCCCGCAGGCCAAATGTGTCACATGTTGACCCCGCCGGTTTAGTGAAGGGGGAGAAAGTCTCAATATGTCACTTGACGCCGCTGTGACGAATTGAGTTTTTGACAGCCCCCCTCCCAAAATAAACCTGGCTTCTTCTTCCTAGTAGAATTTGAGATAGCCATTAGCGCAGCTTAATATCACTTTGGAGGTACAGATGGCTTGAGTGCCAGCCACATTTTGCTTATTTCCATCTCCCACTTTTTGGAAGCGGGATTTTTAACTAGCTTGCCTGATGTAAAAAAAAATATTACAACACTGAAAGGTGGAACAATATGGCAAATCTTTAATTAATATTTTAAATAAGAATTTTGTCTATTATGGTGAATGTGGCTGTTTTCCTTTTCATGTAGAAAAAAGCATGGGTCTAAAAGACTATTTTACCAGAAGAAGAAAGAAGAAGAAAAAAACATACTGTTGCATAAATAGATGGAGGGGAATAGGGAAAGACACAAATCAACATATATTTATAGCAAGCAATAAGGAAAGACAGAATTGAACCTGTTTAAGCTTATGCAACAGAAATTCCAGACTTATTGCTCAGTCAAAAGAGAAAAGTAATTCTAATATATACGATCAAACTTAAAAACTTTTTTTTAAAGAACAGCTTTATGGTATAGGATGCTGCTGCAAGCAAAATATTAAGCTTGTTTTCAGAACCAGAAACCTATGAACCAAAGGTACTGATCTAACAATGGCTGCTACTATATGCCAAAGCATTGGACTCTCCAGGATTCTGCCTGCAGACAGAAATCAAATAATGTGGAGGAAGTGGACCAGTGGTGGGATGCTGCCAGTTTAACAACCAGTTTGGTGAGCGCACTTCCCTAAAGAGTTTGCAAGCAGCGCTGAAAATGGAGCATTTAGAAGCTCAGCTGCTTATCTTCCAAGTCAGCAATGGTAAGTAGAACAGCGAAGTGGGGGAATCAGCTGTGCCGAGTGATTGAGGTGAGCTAGAAAGCAGGAAATAAAGGACAGGATAGGACAGGGGAGGATGGGCAGAACTACTGGTTCGCCCGAACCAATGTAAACCGGCTGAATACTACCTCTGAGGTGGACTATGTAATTATCACATTCTTTGAAGACAAGTGGGAAGGTTGATAAGTGGGCACAGATGAATTTCAATGGAGATATGGGAGAAATAAGATGATAGGCCATACCTATCAGCCTCACTACGTAGATGAGACCAAGAATTCAACTCTGTAGCTTTAGGAAGCTAAAACTACTTTGGGCTATAATAACCCAATCATGCAAGTCTGGTGTTGCTGCGTCTCCTTGTCTTTCTTATATTTCAGTGAATTTGGAAGGCATCTGCCTGAGCCATTTCTGAATGTTAATGGAATGTATGGATAACTTTGAGGGATGAAAGAAAGAGAGGCTGCCTAGGAAACATTCAGACAAGAGGAGTGGGGGCTCCAAAGTCTTAATGATCAGAGAAAGTAAATTAAAAAAGGTCTGTCCCAATTGATCAGATGGTTAAAAGTGATAGTGTAAGTTTGCATCTTCAGACTTGGAAGATTCTGTTAACGTAGCTTTACAATAAAGTAGGTTTAGCTCATCTAGACATGTTTCCTGTTTGGTTTTACTTGGGAGGGAGGGCTGACAAATCTAGACTTAAAAAAATGCTTGATCCCGTTATACCTAGAAATGTTTCTGTATATTTCCATCAATGTGACCTTCCTTGCTCTCTACAATACCCAAAATTACATGAGAACGCTTGTGCTTTACAAAATGGGATTACCCCTTCATCTCTCATCTCTTCTTCTCTTGAAGGGCCCTACAATATATCTGGCAAAAGATCTTCAGACTTCACAAGTGGATTTGGAGAGGGTAGAAATGGGAGATTTTTATTTATCAGCAATAACCTTTCCGCTGATACAAAGAAATTATTGGATATCCTTTGCTGATAGGTAAGCGGGCAGGCAGAAAGACAGTTATAAATAGATATCTTAATGTAGTAAGAATGGCCCCTTCAGGAAATTAGTGAAAACTTAGTTCTTCCAAGAAGCAATCTCGGCTATATCCCTGTAATTATGTCTCCTGGGGAGGAATTAATTTTAGTATTTTGAGTATCATTCTCAGCTTTATGTTATTATTTATATTATTATAACAAATGATTTCTTTTAAAATTGCTTCATATTGTTTTTAACTGCAATTATATACTGGGGAATTCTATATCACTCTGAGTTGTATTATTGGAGCAAGCTAGAAACCCTGTTTAATTTTTTTTTCTTACATTTGATAATTTTTGCAGAAAAAACATGGGAAGGAGATGAATGGAAACATTCAGGATGTTAGTCAGTTAAAGTGTAATTGATCAACCCATTTATTTTTCATATGTTTTAAAAATAAAAATATAGAAATCAAAATGTACAGCATCTTGTGCACATCTGTTGGATAAGAAGTGTGATTCTTTAGATTCTCCAAATTTTATGTTCCCAGCTAAATTAGTAATCAGATATTTACAGGAAGGTGTCGGCAATGTTACCACTACTGCCAAATATTTAAAAGTGACATAGGCAAGGTAAAGGTTCCCCTCACACATATGTGCTAGTCGAGCCTGACTCTAGGGGGCAGTGCTCATCTCTGTTTCAAAGCCAAAGAGCCAGCACTGTCTGAAGATGTCTCCATGCTCATGTGGCCGGCATGACTAAACGTCAAAGGTGCATGGAACGCTGTTACCTTCCCACCAAAGGTGATTCCTATTTTTCTACTTGCATTTTTACATGCTTTCGAACTTCTAGGTTGGCAGATGCTGGAGAAAGTAACAGGAACTCACTCTGTTATGCAGCCCTAGGGATTCAAACTGCTGAACTGCCAACCTTTCTAATCGACAAGCTCAGCATCTTAACCACTGAGTCACCATATCCCAAAAGGTGACATGTAAATCTTTAAATATATAAAAGCCACCAATAATTTATTTATATCCCTGATTTCATGATTTATATCCCCCTTTCAGGATAGCAATTCTCCAAAGCTGCCTACAAGTACTATAAACAACTGAAAACAAAATACAAGAAATAAGCTGCTAGGGAACTCCTCACCTATAAGGACCTATAAGGATATCAGCCTAAAGGGAGGTAATTTTCTAGCAGAATCCATGTTTTTATGGCGGTTGTCACTCACCTTTCTCCTGCTCTGATGTAGCAAATTAGCAATAATGTATTCAAGGAAGAATAATAGCCAGCTTCAACATAAGGGTAACACATTTTGTTTCTATTGACTTGAGCCCAAGGCATTTTCTGAAATGAAGACAATTGACCTGCATTGAAGGTGGGCAGCTTGGCATGGAATATTGAGATGTACCACTTATGAGAATAAGAAGTTTATCACAGGATGGAGAGACGGGGAGGGGGGGCTGTTCTGGGCAATTAGCATCAGTAAGTTCCAGTATAGTAATAAACTCAGTCCCTTCCCTTAGAGAGAAACCAAGAGATAAGCAATAATAATAGCCAGAATAATAAGAATAGTCAGAAAAATGGGCAATTGTTATATCAGCTTGTAAGATAGCAAGCTTTGCAGATTTGCAGATAATTAAATTTGGTTTCTCAGTGTATTTAAATACATTGGAATGCAAGAGAGGTTCAGTAATTCTTATCCGTGTTTACAAACTACAATATTTTACTCTGCTGAGACCAACTATTTTCCTTTAAGAACACAAAATTAATCATGTCAAAATTTCATATCCCCTGGAATAAATGTTTTTAATATATAAATACCAGCTCCTTAGTCACACACAAGATAACTAGATGAAATTAATAGCTGCAATATCGACCCCTTATCGCTGGGGAAAGAATTTCCCTACTGAATTGGTAGCACAGAGTTTGGGACCACACATTGATGTTTGAATTTAAAAATGTAATTTGTCTGTAAAAAGAGATAATGTTTATATAAAAGTTATAAATTTATTTGCTGCTGACTGAGAAGACACATTCAAAAAGTGTATATTCATACATAAACTTTGTTATAATGGGAAAAACAGGCTTTAATTTACATTGCAAAACTATCACTTGATTTATTCTGTTCCCAAAATCATTTTCAATCTTTCTTGAAAAGGTCTGGTCCTAGATATTTATTATCTTGTTCAAATTTGCACTCTAAGCAACATATTTTATTAACCTCTTTACATTCTGATTTCTAGTTGTCTGTTTTGCTATAAATCACAGCGGATTAAAAGATAAAATATTGCATTGATTAAAAAAAAGACCTGATGGAATAGCAAGTTGGTTAAAGATAATTTCCAGAAGAAAAGATTTTGCAGGTCAGAAAAGTTAATAATAAAACTAAAGAGAAATAAGAGCCAAAATAATTGTTCTGAAAGCAGAATAGTTCTGTTAATGCAAAGAAAAAGTAAAAATAGTTTTAGATTATAACATACTCTGATAAGAGGGAAGTTCAAAATCAAGAATTATTTTTATGTTAGAGAAAGCAAGTATTACTACAGGTAGTCCTTGATTTACAACAGTTCATTTAGTGACAGTTCAAAGTTACAAAGGCACTGAAAAAAGTGACCTTTTCAGTTACAACCTCTGCAGCATCCCCCATGATCATGTGATCAAAATTCAAATGCTTGGCAACTGGTTCATATTTATGACCATTGCTTTGTCCCCAGGCCATGTGATCACCTTTTGCACCCTTCTGACAAGCAAAGTCAATGGGGAAGCCAGATTCACTTAACAATCGGGTTACTAACTTATCAACTGCAGTGACTCATTTAACAATTGAGGCAAGAAAGGTCGTAAAACTGGGCAAAACTCAGTTAACAAATGTCTCACTTAAAAACAGAAATGCAGGGGCTTAATTGTGATTGTAAGCCATGAATTAACTGTATTATGTTAGAAAGTATTTACCTCATAATAGTGGATGCTTGGAACAGGGGTGGGTTCCTGTACCAGTTGATACCAGTTTCCAGCTTGCGCGCCACGCAATGCTCACGCATCTACATTTGACTGAACATTGTTCTGTGCATGCGCAGAAACATGCCCGCAACGGCATAAGAGACCGGGAAACTGGTTTGGGGGCATGGCCAGCCTGGATCACTGCTGGTTCTGTGAACCAGGCAAGATCACCACTACCGGTTTGGCCGAACCAGGCTGAACTGGGAGCAACCCACCTTTGGCTTGGAACCATATTCCAGTGGAGGTAGTGGGCCAATTGTCATTACGTCAGCTTAAACATGCTTGGGATAAGCACATATCTTATCATCCATCAATTTGTTTTAAAAATAAAATAAAGACAGAAAGAAAAATATTAAAAATTATAAATAAATTAAAAAGAAAATGACAACAAGAAAAAAAAATCAAAGAGCAGATTTGGGGAATCTTTTTCTGCCATCAGTTTTCTATGTTTCTGTAATATGAAGTTTAAATAATCTATTCTTGGAAATAGTTCAAATCCATGGTTCTTCCTAAAGCATGTAAAATTAGGCTCTAAATTTGAAATCATCCATCCAGAAAAATTAGGTATACAATCAGCGTTTCACCCTGATCTGTATTAGATAATTAATATTTATTATGATATAATTATGTCATAGAGGAGTTTGTTTTCCTAATCTAAATCAATCCTGACTATTCTTTGGAAGGACAGCTACAGGAGCTGAAGTTCAAATACTTTGGCTACCAAATGAGAAGAGAGGACTTCATTGGAAAAAATCCTGATGTTGGGAAAGATGGATGGTCAAAGGAGATGATGAGATGGCTAGATATTGTCATTGACACAATGAAAATGAATTTAGGCAAACTCCAGGAGTCAGTGGAGGATGGGGGTTTGTCTAGCATGCTATTGTCAATAGGGTTGCAAAAAGTTGGATGCAACTGAACAACAAGAGATTGTTTATCAGAAATACAGATTTGTTAATATACATATGCAGCTTGAAAGCTGAAAGGTTGTGGATGAGATTTGCTGTTGAGTCACCAACATGATGTATTGTTTGTGGACTCAAGGGGTGAAATGCAATTTGAATCTAGGCCAAGAGTGTGATGATTCAGAGACTGGAGAAGGAAACAACTTTAGCCCCACGTTTTGTTCCCAAACACTCTGCAAGGCCAGCATGGGAAACCTCAAAACATTAAGCATCCTATTTGTTCTTTTTTTTCCCCTGACTTTTTCCCTACCTTTGTTGTAGTTCCCACTCACCTAAAATCACTCTGTTGCACCTTTGTTGCCATTTCACAGAACTATATGCTTAGAGCAGGGGTCATGACAACTATAGGCCAGAACTGTGTGTGTGTGTGTGTGTGTGTGTGTGTGTGTAAAAAAGTCGGGTTTATGCAGGCAAAGCAAGGAAGGTGTTCAAACTCCCTCTTGTTTTGCCTGGACAAGCCCACTGCAGGCACAGACTTGCTTAGAAGTGAGTGTTGAGCTACAGCTAAGCATGGAAGGCTAGCTATTTGTCAAAACAAAAGTTTTGCACTAACTGATTTCCATATACAATGTATCCAACATTCAGCATTCTTTCCATTGTGTTAAATTTCTAGCCTTTCAAGATGCAGACGTTTCTCTGAACATTAAGAGAAAAGGCTGATCAATCTAATTGGGAGTGCTGATAAAAGTAAGACTAAATTGAGCAAGTATGATGAAAGTTACACATCTTTTTGTAAGTACCCTTATATATTTCTTTTTTCCTTAAACCCCTTGGGGATCAATACTTCAAACTCATGTATTATTTTTAAAGGGTTGCATTCTCTGAGAACCTCTGGCTTAGGGAATACTATCTAAGATTTGTATTTTAACAAGGTGCTTCTGAAGACTTCAAATTCCTCTACCTAAGAAGAAAATAAGACTCAGATTTATTTCCTTCATAGGCAGTTGAGTGCCAGGGCAATGCCACAGAATTTCTAGGAAAACCACAGCTCTCCAATTAGTTGAACAGGGATTGTAGGAAAAAGAATGGGTGAAGAGCCGAGCAATGTCCCAGCCATGTTCAGCAACACCTGCTAGGCACACCTGCTGCCTGGGAACAAATGCCCTTGCTTGCTTGCTGGCCAGCTTGACTGAAGAGCAGTTTGCTTGTTAGAAAATGCAATGCTTTTCCCTCTGTGTCAAGTTGGCTGTTTCTGGATTTACGCCAACCGCTTAAAATCAGTCCTGTTTGTTGATATAATTATGCAGCAGGCAAAAGTTAATGTCATATCAGTCTCAAAGTCCCAAGGCTTCTAACCCAATGAAAATGAAGGTTGCAGCAGGTGCATCTTGCTCAAGTGAAAATCAAGAGAGAACAAATAAGGATGGTTGGATAAGAAAGCATCTGCCTGATCCCCCTCCAGCTTGGTTGGTAACTGGAGAAATGCACCCTGCACAGCTGGATATGTTCCCTTTCCTATGTTAGCTTTATCGAATGTATCCACCTGGAAGATTTTTGTTTTAAATCCAGCAAGATGTTAACATATATGGAGACAATTAAACCCGGCCTCATGGCTGATGATATTTTGAAAGGTTAACCAGACTTCCTGTTGATGTCTCAGTCTTTGGCATTTAAATACTGCAAAGAAGCCAAAGAAAACTATATGCCATCTCAAAAGAATTGTCCTCTTATTACACCAATTTGAAACAAAGGCTAGAGAAAGCTTTTTAGTATATGATCCACAAGGGAGAAAGTGGAAAACTGGACTGGTAAAGACCCAGCTTATGCTTTTTGTGATACTCAACAATACAGTATATTCCATTGACACTGCTCGGTTAAATAGCTGGAGGATAAAGTGAGAATATTCTGGAAACATTTGATAATTCCTAAGGCTTTGAAAAGCAGCGGAAAGCGCTTTAATGTTCTTTCAATGGTTCTTTCATCTAAATTTCCAGATATGCACAAAGAAATGTGATCTAGTTTTTTTCAGCAACTATCTATGGTAAACCATCATCAAGCTATGTCTGGAAATGCTCAGAATTGGTAACTACTGCAGAAGCATTCATGGTCTCATCACCACCAATCCCATGAGTATGTTCAGATGTATGCTTCCAAAAACTACTTCTCAAGAGGCTCAATCTTTGCCTACATTCAAGATACCTCACTTCTCTACCTCTTTGATAAGGCCTAGAAAACAGGCAAACGCTGTGGTGCTGCAGTGGTAAGAATGCACTACTGCAGGCAAACTCTACCCACAATCAGGAGTTCGATCTTGACCAGGTCAAGGATGACTCAGTCTTCCATTCTTCTAAGGTGAATAAAATGAAGAACCAAACTGTTGGGTGCAACATGCTGACATTTGTAAACCACTCAGAAAGTGCTGTAAAGCACTGTGCAATGGGATATAAGTCTAAGTGCTAAGTGTTAAAAGCAATATGGGAGTTTTCAGTTCGCACGCAACCCAAGTGGCAGCAAGCGGGTGTATGTCGAATAAAAATATTTGCCTGGCATGTTCAAATGTCTTAGAACTTCCTCCAGAGACCAATGTCCACCAAAGAAAGAGAGATTCTGAAGTATAATGTTTCATAGGAATTTCCTGTATGTTTTATTTTATATCCTGCTACACACTGTGCAAAAAAAGGCTGGCAGCCTCTTGAGGAGAATTGAAACATGTTTCATAATACATGAAACGGCCCTTATTGGGTAAACTTCTGTGTATTTTTATCTTCTTCTGCAATTTCCCTTGGCTTGTTTTCCATGGTGCACCTGCTTTCTGATTGTAGTTACCTCAGCAGGCCAACATCATACTGGGAGAGAGGATGATGGGAAGATAGTTCTGTTTTTTTTTTTAACGGGGCATTTATACTTCTATGCACCTGTTCTTAAGTTCAGCCCACTAACTTAATCTTTTGGGTGGAAAAGCAAATCTACCAGTAGATAGATTGTAATTGGGCTTCATGCATAAACTCATGAGGGGAAAAAACTATTCTGCCTTGTAGGATTGCCTGGCAAAGAAAACAAATGATGCCCATATACAGGGAGGACAAATTTGAAAACTTTATTTTAAAAAATAAGGAAGAGAAAAAGTGATCTGAACCACAAGTCACCTGTAAACACATAACAAGCTGCACATCCTATTCAGTGGTGGGATTCAAAAAAATGTACTACGTGGCTTGGTGGGCGTGGTATGGCTTGGTGGGCATGTCTTAGTGGGCATGGCAGGGGAAGGTTACTGCAAAATCCCCATTTCCTCCTGATCAGCTGGGACTCAGGAGGCAGAGAATAGGTGGGGTGGGGCCAGTCAGAGGTGGTATTTACTGGTTCTACGAACTACTCATAATTTCCGCTACCAGTTCTCCAGAACTGGTCAGAACCTGCTGAATACCACCTCTGATCCTATTCTGGAGGTGGGAGATTATTGGAATGGAGGCCCAGCACATCTGGAAGGGAAATTTGACAGGAAGGATAACAGAAACCAGGAATCTTCTAGGATCCTAATTTTAAAGTAGCAGTGCTATAAACATGCTTTTGCTTTGAAACAGGTCAGGATTGAATATTGGGAATAAATGCCAAGGCCAACAGCAATATTTCAGGGAGACTGAATCAAGCAGGACAGCATTTAATATTGAGGGAAATTGGAGCCTTTGACTTCAGTTTATTTGGATTTCCCCTCTTTTTTCTACAGGGGTGTGTGTGGGAGATGGATCAATTTTATTTTTTTAAAATCTTAAATCTAGATATTATTATTGTTGCTCAGCCAGTGAACCAGATGTTGAGGCTGGATTTGGCACTCTTGTCAATATATTGAGTCCTTCCCAAGGATGCGAGATAGGCAGATGCTGCTGTTTAATAATAATAAAGATATTAGCAGGATGTAAGCTGTTCCAATTATTATGATTGCTTTCACAGTCAGCCAGATGTTGAGATTGGATTTTGCATTTTATCCACCTATCAAATCCTTCCAAGGATGTGGGGTATATAGATATTGTTGTTGTTGTGATGTTAAAGGTATGTTGCGGGATATCAGTTATTCCAGATAAGGCTGCCTTTTGAAATTGATTGATGGAGGTTTTGTCATTCCTGATGGTGTTCAACTGGTGCTCCAGATGTTTTGGGATTGCTTACTAATATTGGTACTATCTTTTCTTTCTTTTATCACAATTGTTCTACTTCCATTTGCAAGCCATTTTTGTATTACTACAATCAGAACATGTATGCAAAAAAATACAGATTCAACCATTTTTCTGATGTTTCCAAACCCTTTCTCCCGCTCTCCCATTAACTCAATAGAGGATGAAAATGAGACACCAAAAACATTCTGCGCACAGTAAATTTTATACTGGAAAGTAGTATATTGCAGAAAATAAAAGTTGAAAAAGACTTCTGGGTAGAAAGTAGGCTTACCTTAATTATTTCATGATTTCTGTCTTGAGGCATTATTTTGGAATCTTATTGCTCTTATTTTTAAATGTAATCTTGTTACAGTATTGTGGAAAAGCAGCTCTGTTAAGACTGTGTTTGTTCAGAAGTCCCTTTTATACTTCAGGGAACTTCACAAGAGATCAACATAGTCATTTATATCAAAACAATCTTGCTCTCTCCCTGGGGAAGTACAGCAGGGGGCAGGAAAATAGAGAGAGAAGGATGCTTGTCTCAGATGAGAGGGGGGGATATACACTGTAAGCTGTTCCTGAAATGGTTACCACAAAGTATTGAGCATTTCTAACACCTTAATATTTGTGTATATAAAGCTACAAAGGAAGAGAGCTTTGTTCTATGACCTGATTCCAACTTCTGCAAATTCCTCATGGAGCCAACCTCATTGCTTAAACTGTAATATCAGCACAGAAATGGAAAGCACTTACAGCAACCACACATTTACCACAACGAGCAATCAAAATGGGACAAGTCTAAACAAACTCTTAATAATCAGGAAGCATCTCTACAGGCTCAGAGCTATCATACTCCTGTGCAGAAATGATTATACACAGCCCTCATTAGCCATTAAACGAAGAAGCAAGTGCCTACGGCACCAAGGGAAAGAGGCTGCCATACAGCATTTCCCCCAAAACTGTCATGCTGTTAATTTTTTCACTGCCATTCTTCATTTTAGAGCAGGGGTAAGGAATAATGGTCCTTTTATGACTTGTGAACTTCAATTCCCAGAATTCCTGAGTCAGCCAGGCTGACTCAGGAATTCTGGGAGTTGAAGTCCACAAGTCATAAAGGGGCCATCATTCCCCACCTTTGTTTTAGAGGTAGTGTTCAATTTACAACTACAGTTGGGCCAGAATTTCCATTGCTAGGGAAAGGTGATGGTTAAGTGATGCCTGCTCAATTTTTTGCCATGGTTTCCAAGTGAATTACAATAGTTGATAAGTGAATTATGAAATCGTTAAGCAAATCTGGCGTTCACTATTGATTGTGCTTGTCAGAAGCCAGCCAGGAAGATCGCAAACGGTTATGACATGACCCCCGAGACACTGCAACCTTCATAAATGCATGCTTGTTGCTGACGGTTCGGATTTTGATCATGTTACTGTCGGGGGGCTGTGATGGTCATAAGTGAAAGAGTTGGTCATAAGTCACTTTTTTCAGTGTCACTGTAATTTCAAATGATGGCCAAGTGAATGGTTGTATTTGGAAACTACCTCTCCTTCATTTTGTTATAATTGTCCTTATCTGCCCTATTTGGTTTAAAAATTTTCTTTGGCATGGCGACTTAATATTAAAAGCTTGGTTTGAGAGATTTTTAAAATGGAAAAATATGCTTTCAAGATCATGCAATTTCAGGAGAGATAATATCAACTCTTATTTTGCTTCACCATCTTGGGGAGGGTGATTAAAGTAGTTTTCAATATATTTTGAATTAGCATTTTTCCACTTATAACAATTCTATTAAAATGCATTAAAAATGTTGAAAATGTGCATTCTTCCGTTGCTTTAATAATACGTAAATAATTTGCTTATAAAGCTCACTGCTATTTTTAGCACTAAATGATTCCCCTCCCCCCCAAAAAAAAGTTTACACATAATAACTATTATAATAGTTGTGGGATATTGCCTAAGGGATGGTCTGGAAGAAAACTGGCTGTTTAATTTCTTAGTTCATCTTCAGCATTTATTGAATCTTAATATCTTGCCAGTTAAGCTATGAAAGGGCCACGGAGCATCATTATTGGACTGTGATTAGGCATAAATTGGTCTTAATACAGCCCAGATTATAAAGGCGAGATTTCATAAATTCTGAACTACATTCAAGTCCAAGAAATACAGATAGTCCTCAACTTGCCATCACAATCGAGCCCAAAATTTCACTTGCTAAGCGAGGCAGTTGTTAAGTCAGTTTTTCCCCATTTTATGACCTTTCTTGCCATAATTGTTAAATGAATCACTACAGTTGCTAAGTTAGCAACAGGTTGTTAACTGAATCTGACTTCCCCTTTGACTTTGCTATCACATGACTTTGGGACACTGCAACAATCCTAAATATGAACCACCATGGGCATGCTACAATGATCGCAAGTGTGAAAAATGGTCATAAGTCACTTTTTTAAGTGCCATTGTAACTGCAAATAGTCACTAAACAAATGGTTATAAGTCGAGGACTACCTGTAAAACAGTTATTCCAATACCAGCACATAGTAGAATCAAACCACTTCAGATCAACTAATATGGAGGATGGGATAATTTCTCAGCTCAGTATCAGGATGATGTTTCTATGCATCGATGTTAGCATTACTATGAAAAATGACTGCATGAATACAGACAATTAATGTGTCAGCCTTTCAATGTAAACTAGACAGAAATCATGGCCAAATGTGTTGTTTCTACTTTAAGAGCCACAGTGGCGCAGTGGTTAGAGTGCAGTACTGCAGGCTACTTCTGCTGCCTGCTGGCTGCCTACAATTTGGCAGTTCAAATCTCACCAGGCTCAAGGTTGACTCAGCCTTCCATCCTTCTGAAGTCGGTAAAATGAGGACCCAGATTGTTGGGGGCAATATGTTGACTTTGTAAACTGCTTAGAAAGGGCTGTAAAGCACCGTAAAGCGGTATATACTGTAAGTCTTAAATGCTATGGCTATTGTAAAGTTATATTAACAGAGTCTTGCAACTCTGAAAGTACATTTCTTCCGCTATTTCCTTTACAGCTGAAGAAATTGGCCAGGACCCCTTCTGAACTGCTTGGCCCCACCTACATTCCTGCTGTGAGCTAAGCTGCCTTTTATCTGATCGTTCCCTCAGCTGCATCTCTTCCTCCCCCTCCATCCCCCAAGGTCATCCCCACATATTGTTACTTACTGCAACTGAAGAATGTATTTTAGAATGCATCAAATAAATGATGCAGAAACTGCTGGAGATTGGAGCTATGTGTAGCTGGTTCACAATTATCTCACCATGGATTATAATAATTATTAGAGGATGACATACCAGGAGCCAAAAAAGCCCAAATATTACTCAGTAATTGGTGTAGCTTAGTGAGCTCAGTTCTAGGGAAAGGGAATCATTCAATTTTATCAATCAAGGGCTCCATAGAGAGTCTTTAATTCCATTTCAGAATGCTCACAATTAATCCCCACGACTTCCAAAAATTGAATTTATACTTGCTAAAATGTGATTTCCCCCTCTTTATATACAACATTAGAACAACTAAGATTGCATTTCTTTTTTTTTTCTTTTTTTTTTAGATTTCTGGCTTGATGAGAAACGGTGAAAGATGTCAACAGCTATAAAAATATATCTGCTATCATCTAAAATGACCAGAACAGGAAGTCCATGGTTTACTGTCCAATGCTTGGAGTGAACTATAGAAAACAGTGTGCTGTGTTTTATCACTGCCCTCTTCTATTATAAACTTTGCTTTTAGCATATGAAACAGGTGGCTCTCAGGAATAGGACTCAGCTGCTTTTCTTTTAAAACAGACAAATATACACACTGGGCAGATGGCAGTTTGGCACTTGCTACTTCCACAAATGATTTTGTATTGCTTCTGGAAAACAATGTCTGATTCTGCATCAGTTAACATCACTGGAGAATGCCTGGTCAATTTAAGGATTGAACTCTAATTCCTAAGGGGACCTTAAAGAACTAGATAGATCCAGAGGCAGGTTCCTCCCGGTCCAGTCTGGTACGCCAGGAGAGGTAGTGAAAATCTGTCATATCGGATACAAGTTGGCCACGCCCACCCGGTCACATGACTGCCAAGCCACACCCACAAAATAGGCCACACCCACATGATAGGTAGTAAAAAAAATTGAAACTCATCCCTGATAGTTTCCCTCTACTTGGATATTTCCTTTAAGACAGAAAATCAGTTTTACATATCATTATCAAAATAATTTGATGGGAGGGAGTATTTTCTTACAAGGACTATAATAGCAACTCACTTTCTTTGTCACTGAAGAAAAATCAGAATTCATGTTTTAGAGACTGGCTTACAAAATAATTACTTCTCTGAGCCTACTTCAAAGTGGTTATCTATGTGTATCAGAAAGAAAACAAGAGGCAGCTATTTAATTAAGTGGCAGCTGAAGAATTAAGGCTAATGCTAATTATTGTGGAAGACACTTTATTTCCATAATAATCAGCATCAAGGGGAGAGGTTAGGAAAATCTGGAAAGCAATATCGGAATTACTGACTGATAGAGGTTCTCAAGCCATGTTTAGACTATGGGTCTGGTCATATTGTCTCGGATGGAGAGCTAAATCATGGTGGGTTAGAGTAGAGAAATCTAGCCATGGCCATTTGAAACTTCCCTGGATGAATAGAGTCACATCATGGTGCTACCTTCATCATCCCCAACAATCTGGGTCCTGTTTTTACCGATCTTGGAGTCAACCTTGAGCCGGTGGGATTTGAACTGCCAAACTGCTGGCTATCAGCAGTTAGCAGAAGTAGCTGCAGTACTGCACTTTAACCACCACGCCACCATGGCTCAAAGCTTTAAAGAGATATAGTGTAAATCCATTTATTTATTTCTTAGATTTGCCGCCCATCTTAGTTTGAGGCAACTCTAGGCAACTTACAACATTAAAAGCCAATAAAACCATGAACAATAAATATTCTTAATAACAGTAATAAATTACAATAAAAAAGAAGGGGAGGAAGGGAGCATGATGTACATGGGGAGAGGTGGGGATCTTCTCTTAATACCTCAACCACCTTCAGTGTGAACCCCCCACCCCAATTAGGGCTCCCAACTGTCAGAGCCAGGTTTTCAGGCCCTTATAGAAGGTCAATAGGATAGGAGAAGATCTCATCTCAGGGATTGATTTACACCAGTCTTAATGGAATAAGAGATGCTATACCACCTCAAAATGGCTTAGCTTGCCTGCAAATTTCATCATATTCTGAAGAAGCAACAGACACACAGGTATTCTTTGCTTCTGGGTTCAATAGGAGAATGGCGCTCCATTTTTCAAAAACACAGTTTGATCTCTTGAATCTAATCTGATCACCAGATGGGACTTAACTATTTTTGAAATTGTCAATAGCCAGCCCTTCTCCCCCAAGTTACAGAAAGAACTCTGTATTGTGCATATGAATGGAGATTATTTGACAGGAAATCCCATCAACTATTATTACATGGATTTATACAGAGATAGGTGCTTTCCATAATAATATATTTACGTATAAGGCCTTTCGTTATTTATGTACACAGCATTTAAAAAAATTACTTTTGTTTGCCCAAATAATTTTATGCAAATCTCTCAAGGATGCTTCCCTGCTATTCCATGATCATTTCTAGTGCTACCTCAGCAATTAAAAAGCTGAAGTGTTATATATTTCTTGTGGCAAACTTCAGTTAATATGACAATTTCTCCATCTCCTTTACAAAAAGAACATTGTGCCTAAATGGACTTCCAGTAAATGGTTCTATCCAAGTGTTCTATCTGCAGTTTAGAAATACCTTAGACTTAAAATAATGCACTGACATTATTCAAATCCCAGAATATCAGCAGATTCCATTCATTTACCTTTTTAAAAATATAAACCTGTCCCATAATCAGAGCCCTCTGAATGTTTTCCAATAAAACATATTTTTTTAAAAAAGAATAATTTTATTATTATTATTTTAAAACAATTACCTGAAAACAAAAGCACCATATATAAACTAAGCAACTGCAAGTCTTTCAAAAACTAAAATAATGCAGGGGTGAAACCCAGCAGGTTCTGACAGGTTCTGGAGAACCGGCAGTGGAAATTTTGAGTAGTTCAGAGAACCGGCACATTCCACCTCTGGCTGGCCCCAAAGCGGGGTGGGAATGGAGATTTTGCAGTATACTTCCCCTGCCACACCCACCAAGCCACATCACACCCACCAAGCCACGCCCACAGAACCGGTAGTAAAAAAATGAAATTTCACCATTGAAATGATGTGAATTAAAATGCAATGAAAAGCTTCAGGATCCAATTTGGGCCAGTCACTGCGACCTGAATTTAAGTCTTCCAAGCTTTTGGACTCGTGCTGGAGCTCATCCTCAGGGAATCTCTCTATAGCACATACTCTGCCACATTCTGCTAGAGAGAGGTTCCCTGAAGATGGGCTCCAGAATCAGTCTCAAAGCTGAGAAGACTAAACCTCTGGTCCCGGTGACTGACCTAGATTGGATCATGCAACATTATCCTGGGACACGTATATTTGCCTTCATTTGTAATGAAAAACTAGTTTAAAAGCCTAGGAAAACAGAAAGGCCTTCAAATGATCCTGGGTGCCGGTTGAACTTTCTGGGGAGAAAATGCCATGTCCTCAAGGATTTACCAGTCAGAGAGGGATTGCCTCTAAGAAAGACCAACAGCAAGTAATTACCAGCAAGTAATTATTCAAGAGGGGGGGGGGATTAACTAGTCTTGCAAACTAAGTACATGTTTGAAGTTTCAACCTGGTTTTCTACTATATACTTATGCAACAGAATTATCTCAGAGGTATCTGAAATTTAAAGTGATGGCAGGTTGCTTCTTGAAAGTTCATTCTATGTGCCCTCTGGGCATAAACAGCACTGCATTCTGCCAAAAGGAAAACAATTAGAGAACAATATATAATTAACCATTTGCATTTAAGAAGAATGGTTTGCAGTCTTCACAGAAATATACTGCAAAACGCTTATGCTGGAACGTTCCTATGAATCCATCCTGGAAATATAGCGACAGTACATTTAAATATTTAGTGTACAGGAAGTGAATCAATGCTTTGGCAATCTGCAGTCCATAAAGCATTCCAATTAGAGGAAATTTTATAAACATTAGCCAGTATTTTAATATGATGCTGCACTATGTGCTGTATGTGTTCATAGAAATAATAAACCAAGCTAGCTGTAGATGTATCCATAGCAGCTGGTCCATTTCTCTCCCCCTCCTGCAAAGCCATTCCCATTGTTACTAGCAATTTTGCAGCAGGCCAATGCAGTGTAATAAACTGTGAGGATGTCATCATGCCAATGCTGCAGTTATATACTCTAACTCTGAGTTAGAGTATGTCACAGGCAGGTCTGTTGTGGCATTTGTGTCCTGACAATCATTTCCATGCTATCACTTCTCCCCTTCTTTGAGCAATCATGGCCTGCTTAAAAATCTCCGTGGACTGCTAATGGAGCACCCACAACTTCTGAAGTTGTTCCACTGGTTAATTGTTCTCACTGTCAGGAAATTCCTCCTTATCTCTAGGTTGGTTCTCTTCTTGATTAGTTTCCTATTGCTTCTTATCCTGCCCTCGGGTGCTTTGGAGAATCTTCTTTGTGGCAGCCCCTCAAATATTGAAATACTGCTGTCATGTCCCCCTACTTCTTCTTTTTCATTAACGTAGACATGCCTAATTCCTGCAACTGTTCTTCGTATGTTTAACTCTTGAGTCTCCCAATCATCATTGCTGCTCTTGTCTGCACCCTTTCTAGAGTCTCCATTTTTTTATATCATGGTGACTGAAACTGGTTGCAATATTCCAAAGTATAGTCTTACTAAGTAAAGCATTATAAAGTGTAAGTAACATTTCATGTGACCTTGTTTCTATCCCTGTTAATGGCAGCCTATGACTTTATTGGCTTTTTTGGCAGCTGCAACACAAACATTCAAAGTAATATAAAACATCACTATTATGAAGAGCCAGTTTCAGGAAAATAAATAAAGAACAATAAGGAACAACCTAACTAATAATGAACAAGACGCTGTCAATGTAGATTTACAATCAAATAGAACTACCTTATCTAGTTGTGATTTTTATCTGGATTACCTCACAAGGCTGAAAGTATATTTCTCCCTGTCTCCTATACAACCCAAGAAACTAAGGAGGATCCCTTCTGAACCTCTTGCCATTATCCAGGGGCAAGTATGCTGTCTTTTATGTGACTCTTCTCTTGGCATTGTCTCTTGGCTCAATTTCCCAAAGTCTTTCCCACACACCATCAAAGAAACTCAGCTTGTAATAAGAATTTATGATCCATAGCTCTCAATTCAGTTAACAAGATACCTACAATGCCACATTACAGTATTCTTTTTCCAGAATATAAATCTCATAACACACAAACTTACCATGAAAAGAACGCTTCTGCCAATATTGGTAGGAAAGGTTGGACAGGCATAAAGGGAGAATATTGTTACTGAATAAGAGCCAAGAACATTAAACATTTCACTATGCTTGGCAAGTATTGGGTCATTCATCAGAGATAAACCTCCTTCATGTCAAAATGTCTTTTGTTACTGGAGGGCAATTTTTTATGGCATCCGCCCCCCACATTTAAAGTCAGAATTAAAGGGTCCAAGAATAGTTAACAATTGTTTAGGAGTCCTTTCCTGCTTCTTCTTTTTTCAAGTATCATATCAACCCAAGGACTTGCTTATTAGCAGCTTCATCACATCCATTCAATATTTTCCTTTTGAGGGTGACATTCTTTTCCGAATATTCAGAAACTAAAGAAGCTTATTGAATGAGAAGTAAAATGTTTTCAAGGGGAAAAAAACCAAGAAAGTCCAGTTGCGTTTGATAGAATATTCTATTCTACTATGCTGTTTCATTAGTGGGGAATTGATTTGGGTTAATGTCAGGGTTCCAAATAACATCCAAAATTAAATCAGAGTCCAAGGCAAAGTATTGCTCAAAGTTCCAATTTATTAAGAGAGTCGTGTTGGCACATCTGGGAAAACCTGAATCTAAGCTTCCTGGGTTTTCCCCACCCAGTTGAGAGTTCATGCTCTTGCCCCCACACCCACAAGTCCATCACATGGTCCAATCTTCCACTGCCATGCTGGCAGTTCCACCCATCCAGTTCCAGTCAGGAGCAGAGGTGTAGAGATAAAGGATGACCTTGGATTCTAGAAAGGAATTTTATTTTGACAACATCACATTCTACTCCTGACTATTCCCCCTCCCAATTCCCCACTAATGAAACAGCATAGTAGAATAGAATATTAGTTTGGCAGGCCAAAGATCCCAAAAGGAACTGGCTGCAGGCATGACAAAAGCATCTTTGGGGCAACCATGACTGGATAATTGAGAATCTCCACAACATTCATTCCTGAACTAACCAGATCTATGGTACTCATTTCCATGTAGCCCCATCATATGGACTGCATATATCAAATGCACATATCTGTGAAGTTTACTCTGGTACAAGTTCTCTTGCCCAGTGCTGCCGAAGTACTTACAAAGTCAAATCACACAATGCTGAAAGTAATATGTTGCGAACTTCTTTCCAAAGGTGCTCGAGACCTAGAGAAGGAGCTGCATGCTCTTCATTTTAGCCCTGTGGTAGCTGTTATTGCTTTCCTATGAAAAAGAGGAGTCGGTGGATGGTTTAAATTGTTAATATCACTCATTTTTTGCTCATAAAAAGGCACTGCTAATGTCTGACTGCTGTGCCTCATGGATAATTCATTGTGCTTCTTAATGCACAAAGCTCTCCTCTGCAATCCATTTCTTAAGATAAAAAATTACCTGCAAAAATTAGATCCCTCATGAAATATGTATATGAACCTGAAATTCAAGGGAGACCCTGGGTATCTTCATTAACTATTATAAAATAAATAAATAAAAACAAAACCATTAAAAGACCAGAACGGAAATGAAAGGGCAGAGCTGTGTATTGTAGTGCTATTTTTTCTCCTCAAGCTTCCACAATTATTGCAAAGGAAGTGTTCCCAGCTTGGCCTGGTAGGATAATCTCTTAGAACAGGGGTGTCAAAATCACATCGTCATGGTGGCAGTGGATGATGTATGGGGAATGTTTCACCAAACCGGGGGTGGACATGGTCAGTGTGTGACACATCAAGCTGTGGCCCAGGAGTTTGATAGCCCTGTCTTAGAACTGCTATCAATATAAAGAAGAGTGTCTCCAATAGTGTCTCAAATTGACAACTTTCAAAATCTTCCTCCCCACAAGATTAAAAAAAAGTACCATTCAATCCTCCCTTTTCCTGCAATCCTCCCTTTTCCTGCATCTCAATCAATGTTCAACAGGTATCAGCCACACTTTGAACTAAAGCCCAGAAGAAACCATGACCAATTATTGTAACTGTAACAGGAAGAAGGAATAACCTTGAGGAACAGATGGAAAAGCCACAATCAAGACAATGATCAGATAAAAGAAATCTGAGTCCGGCCAGAACTTAACTTGAGTAATTGTCTCAGGCAAGACTCTACTTTTCAGGAAGATAAAGGGAGAGGGGAAGCACATTCAGACTTGAAAGACTTTGTTCTACAACTTATAATAAAAGTAATATTAGCATGTGTGACTTTGATTTCATAGCCTGGTGTACATTGAAGAGTTAATACTAATAGTAGCACCATTAGAACTGGTCATCGTAATAACTAGGTTTCTGGTCAGGGAAGATTCTTTGACACATAGCAGGCATTAATCAGCAGCCACTAATGTTGCACAAAACAAGTTGTGATGTGGATAATCTCATAACTCTATACGTCCTTGGTGCCCTTCCAATAACCTGCTTTTCATCTAATTTGCATTGAAACAGATGGAAGAAAATTGCTTCTAGTACAGTTTTGAATGACTGGAAAGCCTCATGAATGGAGTCATTTCCACTCACTGATCCCTCACCTAAACTTATGGCAGATCATTCTTTAGTCGTATGAATAACACCGGCAACTATTTTCAAAGCTAAGTTTGGTCTGCTTTTAAAATACTTTGCAATTTGCAATGCAAATTGTAGACTGAAAAAGTAAAGGAGAAAAATATATATGGCAAAGGACACCAAATGTGGGATAAATTAAAGCTGAGATAATTTAAGAAGCCGGATGCTCCCCAATAATTTGTAAAAAAAGGCAAATGCAACAAGGGCATTTGAATGTTATATTACAACAGGAGCTGAAATGAAAAGAGAAATGATCACAAAAATATGCATTTCGTTCATTGTTATAAATGCACTTAAACTGTCAATCCAAATTGGCTTTTTGCCTTCAGAAATTAAAAAGCAGAACTTGTATACAAAAATGTGCTCTGCTGTCTCAAAATTGATTGTTTGATTATCTGCAATCAACTCATTGTCAATCCTTAGTGACTGTACAGACAGATTTTCTGGATGATCTGGCCCTAATCTGGCCCTTCAGCTCTTCCAATGCTATTGTGACTGAATCCATCCGTCTTGTTGCTGGTTTCTTCTTCCTTCATCTTTTCCAGTATTAAAGCCTTCTTCAGAAAGTTGATCCTTGAGGCTTTCAAGAAGGGAGAGAGGGAGAGAGGGAGGGAGGGGGGGGAGAGAGGGAGGGAGGGAAGATGATCCAGGAAGCTTTCAAGAAAAGACTTGACAGCAACTTGTCAGAAATGGTATAGGATCTCCTGCTTGAGCAGGAGGTTGAACTAGATGACCTACAAGGTGCCTTTCATCTCTGTTATTCTGTGTAATGTGTCTTAAGGTAGGATAATTTAAGCTGGTATTTCTGCCTCCAGTGAAGATTCTAGATTGATTTGGTTCATGATCCGTTTGTTTGTTTTCCTGATTGTCTCTGATATTCTGAGCAATCTTCTTCAGCATTAAAGTTTAAAAGCATCAGTGCTTTTATTATCTTGTTTCTTCAAAGTCTAAATTTTGCTATGATAGAGTATAGAGCCGAGGTGGCGCAGTGGTTAAATGCAGCACTGCAGGCTACTTCAGCTGACTGCAGTTCTGCAGTTCGGCTGTTCAAATCTCACTGGCTCAGGGTTGACTCAGCCCACCATCCTTCCGAGGTGGGTAAAATGAGGACCCGGATTGTTGGGGGCGATATGCTGACTCTGTAAACCGCTTAGAGAGGGCTGAAAGCCATATGAAGCGGTATATAAGTCTAACTGCTATTGCTAGTATAACAGAATAACAGAGTTAGAAGGGACCTTGTACGTCATCTAATCCAACTCCCTACCAAACCAGGAAAACCTACACCTTTCTGACAGATGGCAGCCCAGTCTCTTCTTGAAAACTTCCAGTGAAGAAGCTCCCACAACTTCTGAAGGCAAGCAGTTCCATTGGTTGATTGTTCTCACTGTAGAATATTTCTCCTCATTTCTAAGTTGAATCTCTCCTTGATCAGTTTCCATCCATTATTCCTTGTCTGGCCTTCAGGTGCTTTGGAAAATAGGTTGATCCCCTCCTCTCTGTGACAGCGTTTCAAGTACTGAAACACTACTATCACATCACCTCTGGTCCTTCTCTTCACTAGACTAGCCATGTCCAGTTCCTGTAACCATTCTTCATATGTTTTAGTCTCCAGTCCCCTAATCATCTTTATTACTCTTCTCTGCATTCTTTTTAGAGTGTCATACCATAGCTTCTACTGTTCTGATTTTTGTAGGTATAGACATGGCATTTGACTATCTTTTTCCCACACCATGGCTGTCCTACCTGCAGCATATTTACAGTATGTGTTGTTCCTTTACTGATGATGAAGGCAGAAGATATCCATCACTTTGATATCTTCACTGTCAATTCTAAGGCTGATTGTTCTACTGCTATCTTTATTTTGGTTTTATCTATATTTTATTTTAGTCCCTTTTTTTCACTTGGCTCCTTGTCTTTTATTACTAGGGTTTGTCACATCCTCTATTTTTAGCAGTCAGGGTAGTGTCATCAGCATCATGAGGGTTATTGATGTTTCTTCCTCTTGTTTATTAATTTATTTCTTCTCTGTTCAAACAATACTCACCTTCTTCCAGTCCAGCTTCCCTTAGTATATATGTATTTGGTCTATAGGTTAAATAAAGAGGGGGAGAATATACAGCCTTGGGGCTTTATCTTTGCCAACTTGAAGCCTGTTTGTTTTACTACCTTCTGTCCATACTGTGGCTTCCTGACCCATATATAGCTTTTGCAACTGGACAACGAAATATACTGGGATTCCCACTTTTCTGAGGATTTTCTGCAGCTTAGTGTGATTGACAAAAACAAAGGACTTAATCAATGAAGCACACAGTGACTTCTTTTTGATATTATTTGGCTTTCACAATTATCCACCATGCCTCAACAATGTCTCGACTTCCCCCAAGAATGCATGCTGAGTGGCAGAGGGCGAAGAGGAATTTATACCTCCTGCTGATAAACAGCTGATTTTGCTGCCGAAACAGGTTCTTCGGCAGTCAATTCCCAAATCTAAATGGTAGATTTATGGTACATAAGAAGCCGTTGTAGACTTTCTACAAGTTAAATACAATAATAGATTGTTAACCGAAGGATTTGAAGTTTCATTTTGCTATTGGTTCAACTGTTAACTATTTTGCCTTCATATATATAGTAAATAGATCTTCTTCTTTTGCCTAGCATATTCCTGCAAGTGCAGGGTCGGCTTTTTCGATCATTGAACAGCACTTTCAATGACAGGTCAAATTGGTTAGAAATATAGGTAGAAATTTATAAATTTGGGGGGCAGCCTTGCAAGGGAGGGAACTAATATTGTTCCAGTATATTTATCAGTATTCAGCTAGGGGGGAATATATATGCATATGTGTTTTTTTTGTCTTTTGTCTTTTTATGCCCATTTTCCCCAATGGTTTGTTTATCTTTGTTTTGTTTTGGGGACAGTTTTCTTTTCTTCTTTTTTTAAAGTTTGTATTTTATCCTAATTTCCAAACAATATAAAATTTATTTTAAAAAAGCAATAATGTCTCATATTCCTCATCCTTTTCTAAATCCAGCTTGAGCATCCAATGTCTCTTTTTCCATATTGGGCTCTAATTTGCTTTGGTTGATCCTAAATTCCCCATGTCCCCTAGATTCTGCGATCTCCTTTTTCTGGTACTGAAACTTAGATTGACCTCTTCCAGTCTTTGGAGTATACTAAAAGACTCCCATGGACAGACATTTACAGATTCAAAGGAGACAAAGCAAAGATGGAAGGGGGTACTGAAAAAACTGCACAATGCCAACATATGTTAGAAGATATTCCCTACCTACAAGAGGTCTATGGAGACTCTCAGTCATCCAGGTCTTGGCTGTTCCAAAGCTGCTTTTCCAAGAGGTAACTGGACTTACTTTGGGTTTTTTTCCCTTGAAGACGTTTTGCTTCTCATACAAGAAGCTTCCTCAGTTCGCTGAAGAACTCTAATAGTAGTTTGATCAGCATTACCTAACTGGAAGGTAATAGAAAGTGATAGAATACCTACCTAAACGTGGCAAGCAACCAAACAAGAATCAGCAAGCGTTCTAACAAAGCTACTGTATGTCTGCAAATATGTGCAATGACATAGGGGCCAATCTCAAGAGATCCAGTAAATATTTCAAAAATACTTATTTTAATCTTGCAGTAAATCGAAAAGCAAATGGTTTCTGGGAAGATTGCACATTGCATTCTCAGATCTCACACATTCACAAACACATTTATACATCTTTTGTATTTTTTATACATTTAGAAAAGCATTTTTTTCCTCCTAGAAGGAGATATACTTGTGTAAAACCTACATACATTACCCAAATGGACAGGTTTTAGTAGGACAACTTTCTCAAAACATCCACACCACACACACACACACAAAAAACAAAGCCCAATGCATGCCTTTTTAACATGGGCAATTTGATAAACAGATTCAAGAAGTACTTAAGTATTTAATTGAACCAGAGAGCCATTTTGCCCTTGACAAAAAAAAGAGAATTGTGGGGATTTAGATAATTATTATGTCATTGCTATATAAAAATATAATAATTTAATTCAGGTAACCTGACTGTGATGTGATCAAAGAAACTAATAGATAAGAATCTCTTGATTTAGTATAAAATAGAGGATTCTCCAAAGGCAGAATTTTAAAAGAGCCTTGAAAATTACCTTGTTTCCCTATATTAATAATAAAGTGACCACATTAATGGTGAAAGCTTACACTGTTTTTGCAAGCTTAAGCACATAAAAGTCAACTTCTCCAATTTCACAATTTTACTATGAAATAGAGGAATAGACTGTTTTTTAAAAGGCCTTGAAACATATCCTATCTCCCTCTTATTATTGATGCTATCATTTTAATGTTGTCATGACTTGTTATGGATGCTGCTGTTAGAATCTATTCATTGTCTTCTGTTTCTCATCCAACTACCGATCCAACATACTTACTTTTGTTCAATCAGCCAATGTCACCTAAGTGTTCCTGTCACTCATCTAGGCTTAAACATATTTTTATAAAGAGTAACTGTCTTCTTTATATTTAATTTTAGTCCCATTTTTTTCACGGCATACTCTGACTTTTACTACTAGTAGCTCTTAAATTTATAGAGCTTCTATAAATAGGTCTAACTCTAAACCTCTTCTCACAGCAATGCCAAAATTGCTTTGGACCATTGATGTCCTTGATGGTGACCACTTGGACAAGGCAATAATATTACTTAAACCAGTACCTCTTACCTTGGGAACTTTAAGATGTGCAGTTTTCAACATGAAAGTTCTCAGATTTCTGGGATTTTAAGTTCCTACATTTTGATGTTTCCAAGGTTGAAAAGCAGTGATTAATAATCAATGACAATGATAGTTGTATATTAAATCATTTTCATTTTCCATGTTTAAATTATTGTTAATAACTTTCTTTTTGTTTTTATTTTAGAGAATAATAGGAAACAAACATTTTTAAAAAAAATGGTGGACACACACAAACACAGATACTGAGGTTATAGCTATAAACTGTGGATTAAATAACCAACTATGTCCTGTCCTTTAAGTAAATATAAGCTGTCTCAAAGGTGCTTTTTCAAGAGTTGCCTCTTGAAAAAACACCTTTGGGACAACTATGACCTGGATGATTAAGAATCTCCATTGACATGAATATAAGCTGGAAAAAAATCCCTTCAGTAAATAGTTCACTAATACAGTAGTTAAATAATGTTGATCAGACTCGTTTTTAAAAAGTATCAGGATTTCTCCTTCTTTTATTTTAGGAATGTATTTCACTAGCCAAATCATAGTTCAGACAGATTTGAGAAATAAATCATTTTAAAGGTTTGAGACTCAGATTTGTAGGAGGTTAGAGATACACATGTGAGATTCATGCATCACTCAAAGCCAGAATATAACTGGTTGGTTTGCATATGATTAAAAACCTAGACAAATCATGGATTCCAAGACAACCAATTTTATTTTGACTTAAATAATTCTGATAGCTCCTGCTGGAAGTGAGGTTCTAGAAGTTGTAGAATACCTAGAATCACATAATTGTTTTATCTTAGAAAGCACAACGGCATGTCACTTGGAATTGTCTTCAATTGGATCTTATATTCTTGAAAACATTGTGAAGACATCTGGCAATTCGTTGTTTGGTGGCTTGTGAACATCCAGACTTATCTGGCTCAACGTACTACTCATTCATATGTATGCCTCAGTGTCCTTATAAAAGCACCATAGCTTCTGACTCAGAATTATAAACCTTAAGATCACTTATGGATGATCTTAAAAGCTATCCTACTTTAATATTCAGAAATTCTCATTTGCCTAATTATATTCATGTAAACACTAATTTCCAGGAACCCATGGAGGTTTTAAAGATTTAGTAGCAATAGGCTCTACAGTCAGAATGCAAAATTATAACCATGGCTGCCCAGAGAAACACTGTGTAGCAGCATTCTGTGTAGACCAAGTATTGCGGTCTACCACATCCAATGTCCCTGTGTCTCCTGCTTGCTTATTTTGAATAAGCTTTAAACATTATTTTAATGTGTAGTGCTTAGTTATATATGTGTGACTGAAATGTGGCTTAATGACTGTTAAAAGTAGCTCTTCCCCTTTTAATTATGTTGCATATTTCTATGTTATGTGGGAGGGAAACCCCACCACCTTCACCTCTGTCTGAGAAATCTCTTATCTGAGAAAGTAATACAATAATACAATAGCAGAGTTGGAAGGGACCTTGGAGGTCTTCTAGTCCAACCCCCTGCCTAGGCAGGAAACCCTATACCATTTCAGACAAATGGAATCTTCTTAAAGACTTCCAGTGTTGGGGCATTCACAACTTCTGGAGGCAAGCTGATCCACTGATTAATTGTTCTAACTGTCAGGAAATTTCTCCTCAGTTCTAAATTGCTTCTCTCCTTGATTAGTTTCCACCCATTGCTTCTTGTTTTATCCTCGGGTGCCTTGGAGAATAGTTTGACTCCCTCTTCTTTATGACAACCCCTGAGATATTGGAACACTGCTATTATGTCTCCCCTAGTCCTTCTTTTCATTAAACTAGACATACCCAGTTCCTGCAACCGTTCTTCATATGTTTTAGCCTCCAGTCCGCTAAACATCTTTGTTGCTCTTCTCTGCACTCTTTCTAGTCTCCACATCTTTTCTACATCGTGGTGACCAAAGTTGAATTAGCCACAAAGAAAATGTTTCTAAGGGTTTTTTTTAGAACAATTGTGTTATATACAGGTAGTCCTCAACTTATGATTGCAATTAAATCCAAAATCTCCATTGCTAAGTTAAGTTAGTTTTGCCCCATTTTATGATTTTTTGTTGCAATTGTTGAGTGAATCAATGCAGTTGTTAAGTTAGTAACATGGTTATTAAATGAATCTGGCTTCTCCAATGACTTTGCTTGTCAGAGGGTCACAAAAGATGATCATAAGATCTCAGGACACTGCAACTGTCATAAATACATATCAGTTGCCAAGAATCCAAATTTTGATCCTGTGACCATGGAGATGCTGCAATGATTGTAAATGAAGTAGGGTCATGTCAATATTTTTTCAGTGCTGTTGTAACCTCAAATGGTCACTAATGGTTAGTTGCAAGTCAAGGACTACCTGTACCTACATAGAATATTAATTGCGTCTAAGCTAGAAAGAAAGGCATATTTGTTTGGTCAAATAGATCTCTACATAAAGGCACAGCAGATAAGCTCAGATGTTTTTTCTTTTCTTTTCAAAACTTACAACAGTAAAAGTGTTATATTAAATATGATTATATTATTCTACTCTATTTCTTGTTTTGCCTTCCACATACACTGCAAAATGATGTAATGTAGCAATATGTTTTCTGTGCATCGTATCACTCCCGAAGCAATCTGCACATGCGTTTCAAGAAAACAATGAGTGACGAGAAAGTCTGAACTCTAATACACTTTTTTTCCTGAATATTCGGAACACTGCCTTAGCACTTGTATTTTAAATTAAAATGTCCATGGTCCTATTTAATCACATATTTAATCACTTAAGTATAAAACCAACTAATCAACTTTAATCAGTGCAATCATTTTATAATTCTATGAAGCTATATTCATAAGATACCCAGGTTTTTTTTTAATATAAAAAATGCTGCACTTCACTGGCTAGATGGCTTAGACATTAATATTTGAACATAGATCTTTCTGGCATTTATATTTTACTGGGTGCTACTAATCTAGTTGAAATGTTACTTTTATATTGGTATGACCATGTATGACATGCCATATGCTAAACAAACAAAGAAATAAACAAATAACCTATTACAAAACAAGCCATACACCTCAAAATTCATTTGAGGAATAAGTTGATAGTTTTCAATGCTATTACCTTAAAACAAGTGATTTTAAAGCTATTTTCACATTCGCATCACTTTAGAATGTTTCAAAGATATATGAGATAAGAAATAGCTATTTTATTTCCTATTTTATAGTTGGATAGCTAGACTTGTCACTTGAAGGTCCAATAAAATTTTTGTTGCACTAAAGTCAATAAAACTGGAAATCCTATATCTTCAACTATTATTTATTAACACTTAAACAATGTTCCCACTTTAAAGTTAGAAACTTACATTCTGTCCTAGTTCACACAGAGAGTTACATTGAGTTAGTAGAATTATTTATAATCCTTGCAACAACTAGGCTATTGATCAATTCCCTACAGTGGTGCTTGTGAAAATATAGCCCAGCTCTAGATGAAGTACACAATTATTTACTATTTGTTGCAATTAGCTTGTGTATATTTCATTCAATGTTCAATAATGTTTTTGTTAATAGGAATAAACTAACAAATAATTAAGAAACTATTCCATGTTTAATCTGCTACTAGGATTCAGGTTTCTACTTCATTTTCAGTTTGCTTCTTGGTTATTATTTACATATGGCACATTTATTCCTTTCCCCCTCCTTCTCAGATTTGCATATTATTATTTTAAGACAAATGTCCTCCAGTTAGGTTTCTCACTAACTGTTATCTTTCTTCATCCATTAAACTTGCAAGCCTATTCCTCCATTGAAAAGCTGCTCAGAGTCTTGTCCATTATTTTAATTATTTTTGCCTTAGAGAAACCAAATGCCAATATGATAATACAATAAGAACAAATTGTGCACTTCATTTTAGCCATCCATGAATTATTAAGGGCATTTTGATTCCATTTTCAAAGGGATAGATCTAATATATTAAATCATTATAGAAGTCAATACTGAAACTGAATCCAGTTATAATTAAAAGTTGCTAGCCCAGTAATTACTATCTTGTTATAGTATCATAGATTGTTCTTTAAAAGGATTTCTTTCTGGTGCAATGGAGAACAGATTATCTTAACTGCATTACCCACAGTCATAGTTAAGCAGAATAACAGGACAAAGATAACAGACACGATTACCTACACTGGATTTTATTGCCAGCGAAAGGGAAAGAAAACCAGTGCAAATGGTTTATCCTGAGTATTCCATGAGGCAAGGTAAGATTTATGGCAAAATATTTCTCCACTTCTTTTTAAAGCTTATCTCTAAAAATTCCATACCTATGTCTATGTCTGTCTATCTACCCATCTACACATCTATCTATCTACATACCTACCTATCAAGAATAGAATTCTTTATTGGCCAAGTGTGATTGGACACACAAGGAATTTGTCTTTGGTGCATATGCTCTCAGTGTATATAAAAGACAAGATACAATTGTCAAGAATCTATCTATGTATCTTTCTATGTATCTATCTATCATCTATCTATTATCTGTCTGTCTGTCTGTCTGTCTGTCTGTCTATCTATCTATCTATCTATCTATCTATCTATCTATCTATCTATCTATCATCTATCTATATGTTTGGAATGCAGTTAGACTTATATACCGCTTCATAGGGCTTTCAGCCCTCTCTAAGGGGTTTACTGTTATAGCCCAGCGACAGCCTGTGCTGCGTTCTAATTGGTCGGGGCGAAGCACAGCCTGTGATTGGTGGTTGTAATGACAGTTAAATGACAGTTGGTACCTGAGAGTATAAATACTGTGACAGTTGTAACACATTCTGAATCGCTGTCATCTCTGTCATAATAAAGATCTGTTCTTGCATCCATGGCTCCTGCGTCTATCCCTCACAACACTACATTTACAATACTGGCGACGAGGATGGGATATGCGATTCCCGCAGAGCCTAAGACAGAAGCGAGGAACAACATCAGCCAACGTGAACACAGGAAAAAATTTCTGTTCTTTCCTACTTTGAAGACCTGTCAGAGCTGCAGCAGCAGTTGCCACTGCCTCAGGTTCGCCTCCGATCAAGCCAACCTGAGTAGATCCACAGGCACGGACTCCTTCAGTCAAAGAGATGGGCAACCTATGCTTAACCTTGGCTGGAGCCGTCGCCTCTGCTCAGGGACGAGCTACGAATCGCGTTGGCTCAACCGTGGCTGAAGCTGCCTGTCTGCCTGCCTCTCTGCCGAGAAGATGGTCTTGTTGCAATAAATGGTTACTGTTGCCTAAGAAGCCTCTGACTCTTCATAAAGCTTATAAAGAAACAGCTTCCGACAAGCCTGCTCTACCTGCCTGCCAGAAGCCTGCTACCTGCATTCAAAGCTGCCAGCCCGCCGCTGCTGCCTGGAGCCAACCGCTGCTCCACCTGCGCTTACCAAAGCTGCCTGCCTTCCAAGGCCAACCTGCATTACAAAGCTGCCTGCCTCCCAAGGAGCAACTCCAGCCTTCTCAGAAGCCTGCCTGCTGCTTCCCGATTGAGCCCAGGAAGCCGCTGCCTCCAGGGCTGGTTCCGCTCAGCCTGCCTAGCCTCAGCCTATCGCTAGCTTAAAAAGCAGCCAGAGCTGTCAGCCAAAATGCCATCTCCACTCTCAAACGCTCTGCAACTCAGCCGTCCGCTCTCCATCCTGTCAGCTAACCTTCCAGCAACAGGGGACCCTGCCTGCATGCCGATCGAGCAGCCAAGAGGCCGAAGAAGGCCACGCATGAACACAAGAACACAAAAATGCAATGGTTAACTGGGGGGAAGGAGAGAATTTGTAGATGTTGAACATGAACAAAAGACAAAAAAATGCAAATAAATTGTAAATGCAATGTAAATGTTGAACAGGAACAGAAAAATGCAAATAAATTGTAAATGGAATAATAAATAGATAATACAAAAAATGCAACAAATAACATGCAAATTGACAACACAAAAAGGTAAATGGATAACACACAAATAAATGGTTATTATGCAAATAACTGGGGGGAAGGAGTGTTATAGCCCAGCAACAGCCTGTGCTGCGTTCTAATTGGTCGGGCGAAGCACAGCCTGTGATTGGTGGTTGTAATGACAGTTAAATGACAGTTAGTACCTGAGAGTATAAATTACTGTGACAGTTGTAACACATTCTGAATCGCTGTCATCTCTGTCATAATAAAGATCTGTCTTGCATCCATGGCTCCTGCGTCTATCCCTCACAACACTACATTTACAATATTACAGAGTCAGCATATTGCCCCCCAACAACAATCCGGGTCCTCATTTTACCCACCTCGGAAGGATGGAAGGCTGAGTCAACCCTGAGCCGGTGAGATTTGAACAGCCCGAAACTGCAGAACTGCAGTCAGCTGAAGTAGCCTGCAGTGCTGCATTTAACCACTGCACCACCTCGGCTCTAGATGGAGAGTCAAATTTTAGTTGTCAAGAAATTGTCTAGAAAGTTACATTCTGATGGTGAGTGGGGCTAGAATCAAGGGAATGGGACTTAGGGTTTAACATGTTACTTTTAGGCTAGAGAAATACTGAATTCTAAAACAAGTTTTCTGCCTTTAAAATACTTCTAGGACACATCTCAGGAGCATCAACTAAAAGCATAAGTCTGAAAAAAAAAAAGCACCAAGCCTGAAACCCAGTACTAAACATTTCTAGGACATCTGAAGGCAAGACAAGAAGCAATAGATGAAAATAATCAAGAAGAGAACAAACCTAGACTGAAGGAGGAATTTCCTAACAAAACAATTAATCGGTGGAACAACTTGCCTCCAGAAGTTGGTGCTCCAACACTGGAGGTTTTTAAGAAAGACTGGATAACCATTGTCTGAAATAGTATAGGGTTTCCTGCCTGAGTTTGGAGTTGGACTAAAAGACCTCCACGGTCCCTTCCAACTCTGTTATTCTGCTTTTGTTTCTACATACCAAACGTTTAACTGCAAGAACCATTTTTAAATGAAGACCCATATATATGTATTTAGAAGTACAAGTACCATTTTAGAAATCTCAGTCTATGTATATTTCTGTAGAAATAAGTGTGAGAAGTCAAATGCCATGCAATAGTTAACAATAAGAGTAAGCAAAGGATCAAACTTGCTCTATTTATTTTACTCAGAGCAAATAAGAGAACAAAGAACATATTTCTGTGCATATTTCTTTAGGAGGAAGAATGGCCAAAAAATTGAAGGGCAATATGGAGTTCCCGTTGTTTAGCAGAAGCAGTGACCATCAAAAAATTAGACATCTCTGCCCTGGAGAGCATGAAAAGCTCTTTAACATTAAATAAAAATTGCAAAGCCACTCTAGGTCCTTTTGAGAGTTGGACAATAATTATGAAACAATCTGAAAGTCTCTGAAACTGAAACAAAGCACTTGGGAGATTAATGAAGTCACCAAGGAGCTGTTTGAATTTGCAATTCTCCTGGAAACCAGTCCACATGCCGTAATACAGCCACCAATTAAGAAACAGATCTATGCAAACTATACAAACCATGCAAACCAGAAGATATAGTGAAATTAGGGGAAAAGGCAGAGAGAGAGCAAGATCCATAGTAGAGCTCACAGAATAGAAATCCTGAGCCTGGACTAACAGATACCTCTTAATCTCATCAAGATGCAGTGATCCTCTACTTAGATGGAGGCTAAGCCACACTTGTAATAGTAAAAATCTTAAATCAGAATTTAATATGCTGGACTACCAGGAACAGGGAAATCCAAGCTCTCGTCTACCTTTGGCAGCCCTATAAAGTAGACCCGACCAAAAAACTAGTCTAAACTGTATATTTATTAAACAAGTTTATTACTCTACTGTAGCAACCAAATCTTGCAAGTCTGATTGTGCTTTTTCCTCCTATCTCTTTTATCTCCATGTGAATTCACGGGTAGAGGGATCTACCTGAGATGCTTTTACACCCTTCCCCCATCAATATGTCTGTCCATTGCCTTTAAGTTGTAAGAACCTCTGAAAGCTGGCCTTTGGCCACCTTCTCCAACCAGTGTTGATTCATCTCATCTATTATCCAGAAAAAAACTGCTGGTGATGTCTTATTTTCATGACATGTTTTTTAGTAACAGCTCCTATATTTTAGAACAGCCTCCCCAACAGCCTCTTTGGCAGTGGTCTTCTAGAAGTTAGTAAAAACGTCTGAAGGGCATTTGGGAATTAATGGGATCTCGCATGTGTGTTAGCTTTTTATTGCTGCTCTGGTTTTTAAATTATATTTGTACCAGGAATATTTTGACTATTAGTATGCATGGTAATGGAATTCTGATCAAAGTCAAATTCTTTACTCTCAAGGATTCTCAACCACTCAGCTCTGGGCCAGTCAGTTTCTCTCAGCTTAGCCTCCTTCACTAGGTTGTTCTTGTAGAGAAAAATGGGAGGAGGGAGCTCTAGGTATGCTCAGTGGTGCAATTCTGCCGGTTCCATCTGGTTCAGTAGCGGTGGCAGTAGGAGGCTTCGCCCACCCACCTGGACGTCATCCTGTCCCATTTTTGATGATCTGCGCATGCGCAGAAGGTCACATTGGAGAACCGGTAGTGAAGGTAAGTTGATTTCATCCCTGGGTATGCTGTCTTGACTTCATGAATAAAAGTAGGGCATCAATCTAAAAATAAACAAACTGCACCCAGAAACCTATTGGCTGTCAAAGCAGAGCTCATAGCACTGAGCCCCAGCTGCTATTACTTCTTAACCAGCTGCAGTTTCCTGGCTGTCTTGAGATGCATTCCCATCTAGAACACATTGCAATAGTACAGGGGAGTGTTTTCAAGTGACTCCATCTGACCTCGAAGCTCTGCAAAAATGAATTAAAGTGTAAAACATCTACAAGTTCAATGTTCATGGAAAAGACACGACTTCTCCTACTTTTCTGTTCTGTCCCCCCTTCACGGCTCTTAACAAACGGCAAGACAGGCAAACTTAAAAGGACTTTTCTTTATCAGTTCTCAGTTCAAACTGGCTTCGAGCCCAAAAATAACATAAATACAAGTATCCGACAAGAATGCAAAACAAAACTCTTACAAGCAATGCACTTCTTCCAAAGTCTCCATGAATCAGGGTTACAGGAAACACCAAAGCACTTATCCAAGTGTAACAAGCAATGTTGTATGAACCAAGAAACCCACGAAGGAACGTATGTTGACTCCTGCAACTAGGGCGTGGCAGCATCCGTCCTTTTATCTCCAAACCTGCCTCTCACAAGCCCCAGCTGCATAATGAATCTTGTATCCCGAAAAGACTCACAGCAGACATCTGCTGAGTCACAACACTTTTCATATACATGCTATTCATCTAATTTAGAGAAATGTATGTCCCAGTTCTCCTTGCAGTACAATACAAGAACTGCACCATTTGCATAAAGTGTGGATTCATACATTCCTCTTGAAAGGTTATTTCTGGAAGCACAGGAGATGCATTCTTAAGCATCACCTCCCTTCTCCACTCAGTAAGACCTTATATCCATATATAGCTTCCAATGTTCAGAGTAGCTGTTTCCAACTGTAGCTCTCTGATGCTGATTGACAAGGCTCATCATCCCTATCAATGCAAATATGACAGGAATGATGATCCAGCATCATCTTGAGGACCTGTGATTGTAAACAAGAGTTGTCAAGAAAGGGCTAACACCTTCAGAAAGAAAACATGTCCACTGGCCATTGAGTGCTTTGAAACTGCCACATCTTGCTGTTGCTAACATGCTTGGATTGTTTTGTTGTCTTTACATTTTGTAAGCAGCCCTAGAAATTGTATTGAATAATTAAATACAAATCCCTCAAACACTGTCATTGCTTCAAGGAAAAGCTCCCCTATGAGGCAGAATGCAGTTATTCACATCATAATCATGTACTAATGAAGAGTCATTCAGCCTGAAAAGTAACAATATGGCTGTCATTATTTCTATGTTTCTACTTATAATAGCTACCATTTTCAAATCGTTCCTTGTTTGTAAACTAAACATAAAGAGCCATCACAGTGAGACTATTAAAGAACCTCTTACAGTTTATATTTGCTTTAGCACGTACAATTTCCCATGGAAAAAAAATCCTCATATTTTAGATAAGCTAGTTTCACGACATAATATAAAAGGCAAAAATATTGTAAATAAAAGAAAAAAGTCAAGGGAGGCAAGGCATTTGAGCAGCAAAACAAATAGGTTTGATGGGGGATGAGAGAACCTTGAGAAACACGATGTTGAAAGAACCCACTGACACAGCAAACTGTTTCAATCTGTAAAAAAGCAATTTTGGAAAAAATGGAAATTATTTGGAAAAGACCTTTTGAATTTTTTAAATGCTTGCAGAACTTTTCTAGTTGATGCTAGCAGAGCTTTGTGCTGGAATATAAAGGGAGCCTAAGTAAAGTTCAAAGTTTCTCTGTTTGTAAACAATGAATTCTTTTTCTTTCTTGCATTCAAGAAAGAAAAGTAAGAAACAGATGTTTTTGGCCTCTACATGAAATACTTCAAGTATGTTCCACTTAGCTACTAAGTTAGAAGATTTAGCCCAAATAATGCAAATTCAAAATTTGTACTAATGTATAAATTTTACATGTATTTTATTCTGTGAAGTATGGTTTAAGAACAATATCCTACCTATCTACTAATATGATTCAGGTTTTTACTTCATTTCAGTTTTGCTTTTTGGTTATCATTTAAATATTGCACACTTCTCCCCCTCCTCTCAGATTTGCAATATTATTATTTAAGACAAATGGAGGCTTTTAAGAAGAGATTGGACAACCATTTGTCTGAAATGGTGTAGGATATCCTGCCTGAGCAGAGGGGTTGGACCTCCAAAGTTCCTTCCAACATGGTTATTCTGTTGTTGTTATTATTCTGTTTTTCCTGTTCCCAAAATGTCTCTGTCACCAGATTACTTGGTAGCAATAAAGGGAGAAATAACCCATCATAAACTATTGCATTAGAACTAAGTGCTTTCCTAAAAAAAGGCTGCTAAAAGCTACTCTCTTATTCTATGTTTATTCCTTCTTTCCTTATACTCATATTTTTCAGAGTATAAGACACACTGAAGTATAAGATGCACCAAGGTTTTGAAGAGGCAAATTTAAAAAAAAGTAGGTAGGTAGATAGAGGGAGAGAGAGGGAGAGACAGAGAAATACAGTAGGTAGGTAGGGAGAGAGAGAGAGTAGGTAGGTAGGTAGGTAGAAGAGAGAGAGGGAGAGAGAAATACAGTAGGTAGTAGAGAGAGAGAGTAGGAGGTAGGTAGGTAGGTAGGTAGGTAGGTAGGTAGGTAGCAGTGACATGCGGAAAGGTTCAGTGAGGCAAGCGGGCAGGACCTCTATATTCTCCTCCCCCCATCCCTCCAATCTAGGCAGGGTCGAAAAGTTCCCTGGGCAGTCCTAAAGCCGGGCCAGATTGCTCAAGAGCCAGGAGCCCTTCTCCAGAGTTCAATGGCACGCGTTTCCAAGAGTGTTACACTGTGCCGCGCAGCCACCCTAGTTTCCAAGAGGACCGCTGGGGCAGGTGGTCAAATGTCGGCATCCATTCCAAGCCGCTCCAGAAAAAAAAACTGCCCGCCTCTTGCCTTTGAAGGAGAGGAGGGGAGGCACCCGCTTGGGGAGCAGGGTAGGACAAGCTGTGGGTTTCATCTCCCCGCCACATAAGGATCGGAGGCTCGCCTCGGAGCCCGCCTCTCCGAGCGCGCATGGACTTGCTATAGCTGGGTGAGGGGGCCGGCGGGGGGGGGTTAAGCCAAGCGTCTGAACGCCTCCCCTGCAAGAATGAATCATCTCCCCGAGCCAGCCTCCGGAGCAGCCTCGCACACCAGAAGCACCAAGGAGGGGCAGCAGCGGCTGGCGTTGGCAGATCCCCCTGCCTCCGCCTGCCCTTGCGCACCAGGATTTTTCTTGTGGCATTCTGCCTCCCCCCCACCAGCCGGAATAGTGCACGTGAATGCGCCATCCACCCCACACCCCTGCTGCACCTGAGGAGAGGGGGGAAAGCCAAGCAGAGCCTCCCCCACTTCCCATGCAAAGCCCCCTTAAAGCAGAGAAGAAGCCCGCTCTATGGCGGATAGGCACGCCGGCACTTTAAAGTGAATGCCGCCTCACCCCGCCATAGAGCAAAACATGTCTTGCTTTATGGGCAGGAGTGGGAGGCACGCTGGCACTTTAAAGTGCATGCCGCCGCCCTGCTGTATGGCTGGTATCACCATCAGTCAAATATAAAAAGCCGCACTGCTTGGATCCGCACGCATATTACGAAAATACGTTATGACGTCCTAGGGCCCTGGGTGGGGCCCAACTAGTAATCAATGCCAAATCCGGCCAAACAACTGGCCGCTGTGATACAATTCTGTTGTTGCGATAATAATAATAATCTTTATTCATTCAGCATGAAACTCAGTCAATGGAACATTTAAAAATGTATCACAATTATTATTATTATTATTATTATTATTATTATCATCATCATCATCATCATCATCATCATCATCATCGGTATTGGTATTGGTATTTTATTATTTGTATGCCGCCCTTCTCCGGGAGGACTCAGGGCAGTGAACAATTCAAAGGGGAAAAAAAGGGGAACATAAAAGACAAAATACAAATAATAAAAGTAGACAACAGTCGCACAACCATACATGTCGAGAGGGGAGGGAACTCATCACCCCCAGGCCTGCCGGCAAAGCCAGGTTTTGACGGCTTTTCGGAAGGCCTGGAGGGAGGTGATGGTCCGAATCCCTGCAGGGAGTTCATTCCAGAGGGCCGGAGCTGCCACAGAGAAGGCCCTCCCCCGGGTAATAGCCAGGTGGCATTGGCTGGTAGATGGCACCCGGAGGAGGCCAACCCTGTGAGATCTAATGGGTCTGTGGGGTAATTGGCAGCAGGCGGTCTCTCAAGTACCCAGATCCAATACCATGAAGGGCTTTATAAGTTACGACTAGCACCTTGAAGCGTATCCGGAGACTAATCGGTAACCAGTGCAGCTCGCGGAGCATAGGTGTAACGTGGGTGTACCGAGGTGCACCCACAATCGCTCGCGCGCGCTGCGTTCTGGACGAGTTGAAGTCTCCGAATATTCTTCAAAGGCTGCCCCATGTAGAGCGCATTGCAGTAGTCCAGTCTTGAGGTCACGAGGGCATGAGTGACTGTTGCGAGTGCCTCCCAGTCCGGGTAGGCATCATCTTTGCACTGTGCTTGGTAATTCTAGAATTAGATTTCTAGAAAATCCAGATAGCTCCAAAGACTTCACAATTGTAGAAATACCACTACTACTACTACTGTTCCTATGAAAAGTAATAATTGCAATGGGGTAAAAACTGAATGACTGCTGTGCTAGGTCAAAGAGATTTAGAACAACTGCTCTTCTAACAGACCATTGATAATCCTTTAGGACAGCAAGCAGAGCCTTGTTCCAGTGAGTTCTGCTGCTCCCAATTAACACTGTATGCACAGATGGCTAATGTCTCCATTGCAATACAGACATGTCAGTTTATTGCTTTCCATTCACAGTGAAAATATACAATGGGGTATTTCTCCAAGTAAGGTATGTCTCTGGGTTATATTAATGCTAAAGGGAAGAAAAATATTGATAACTTGGCAGCATAAGGCAAAATGAGATTGTACAGAGTAGCCAAACATTTCCATCTGCTCTGCAAACTGGGATGCATTAAACAACCATCTGGTCCAACACTTTTATTCTGTATGGACATAGATATGCTGGCAGAGAAAGCCAGGCTTATATTTATCCCACAGAGCCATGGGATGTAAATGCTGGCAGATGATTGGTTCAAAGGACACGTCTCCTCCATAGATGTAGTTTTGTAAGGCTCTTCAGAGGAAGGGACATTCTCACCTATCTTGCTGAATTATAACAGGATGTAATCCTCCTTAAAGTTCTTTCTTGTAGGTAAACTAAGATGATGGGAATACAGGAAATGAAAGACCAGTTTAAAAATATTTCATCTTCCAACATTTACTACATTACTTCTAGGACAATTAAATGGGCTAGTTTCGCAAAGATATTTTGCTAATGGCAGAAAAAAAGTTTAGATTTCCTTTGAGTAATTGGAATTATTGAAAAGTATAATGTGGGCTTTCAAAATGCAAATTCGTGGTATTAATGCAAACATGTAAATAAAGGCAAACATTTTTCATTATCAGGGGTTCATGCACTTTAATTACAACCTTTACATTTAGATTAAATGTTGTTTTAAATGTCAATTCGGCCATACAGATGGATATACTCAATAGACCTAAATATGCAAACAAATAAGTTTTATGCAAATATTTTTATCTGTTGGCTTCTGTTCTCTTAAAGATTTGTTCAAACATATAATTTGAGCAAGGGTGCCTGAATCTCTATGTGAACTATACTTATCTGTCACAATATTCCCTCTTTGAGTGAGCAACATTTTGCAGAGCACTGAAAAGAATTTAAGAAATCAAGAAAAAGAAGAAAAAGAAACATAACTAAATTTAGTTGGACCAACACCAATTCATTATAACACTCCATACTTCTGTATAATTGAAAATCATCCTTGTTTCTGCTGCATCCATTTACCAAATTATATACTGCCTTTTTCTTTTTAAACCTCCCATTTCTCTTATTTTGAGGATCTCATCAAGTTTATTCAAAGGTGTATTTCTCAAATTTCCCTGTCCTTTCTATACATCCCTTCTTCCTTCATATGCTAATATTTAGTCCTCAATCAGCAACATTCAACATACTTTTTCCCTACCAGTTCTTCATTGTGCATGTATTCAGTTTACATTATAGCAATAGCAATAGCAGTAGACTTATTTCAGCCCTCTCTAAGCGGTTTACAGAGAGTCAGCATATTGCCCCCAACAATCTGGGTCCTCATTTTACCCACCTCGGAAGGATGGAAGGCTGAGTCAACCCTGAGCCGGTGAGATTTGAACCGCTGAACTGCTGATCTAGCAGTAGCCTGCAGTGCTGCATTTAACCACTGCGCCACCTCGGCTCACATTAATTCAGCATCCATTCAATCTGGATTAGAATTTTCTTTTTTTACCCCATATTTTTCTTGAATATTCTGTTCTGTGTTCAACCTGCTTTTGTGTTTTGTAATAGCTAACTCTTGCGTTCGTTTAGCAAATTGAGTGAAAATATCCTTATTTGTTGAAAACAGTTGTTTTCGCTTCTTTACAGAAACTTTCTTTGTAGCAGACCATATAGTACTTTCTACTTTTCTTCTAGTTCCTGTACATTTTAGAATGTTCCCATCTATTTTTCTAGTTCTAATGAAACAAAGTACAAATGTTCATCTACTTCTAATTATTTGTGAACATATGCAAAATGGAATTATCCATTGTTTTCTATCAAACACAGGAAAAATTTACCCAGTCTTTCATGCCTTACATTTAGATCAACACTCCTTTTTTGGATCATGAAGTCTATCCAGCATTCACAACAAATTAATTCAAATTATTTTTTTCTTGACTAAAAAATGTAGCCTTGTCTGTGTAAAGAACACATATCTTCACATATCCAGCAACGTATTTCTAACATCACCACAAACATTCCTTGTACATCTTTTATTTGTGCATTAAGGGACACCATGCAACCATATCTTGCTTAGTACTTGAAGGTGAAGCTTTTGTCAAATTTCTGTAAAAAAAAAAAAAGCTCCACAGTGTTTAAGATACATTGTATATATTCAATGCCCAAACTACTCAACTCACAATTGAGCACAAGAAACTATATTCCTGCAGGGTGTTTGTTTGTGATGAGTAGCTCTTCAGATCACAAATGGATAATCCCCCTATTCCAAAGAAATGTTCTTTCAGCCAGAACCAACTTCCGGCCTGGCTGTCAATTTTACAGCTATGTTCTCTCTGTTTGTGGAGCCACTCGCAGAGACATTGAACTGGCCATAACACCTTCCATATTAAAATATTTGCTAAGGATTCCATTTATTGTATTTATTATTACTCTGATCACATTTAATAACCGACTTTAACACAAACGTTCTAAAATTCATGCCTATTGACTTTATCATGCACTTTCTCCCAAACCAATAAACATATAATAAGATTATTTTCTCATATTCATCCGTGGCTTAATGATTTACTGAGAAGTACAAATCTGCTCTGCATATCCAGTGCCCATAAAACCACACTACTCTTTTAAAATTGGCAACAAGAATTCTGGCAAACACTTTCCCAGACAATTTAAACAAATTAATCCTTCTGTAATGTTTCCATTCATTCTTACTACCTTGTCTTTGTATAGACCAGTGGTTCTCAACCTGTGGGTCGGGACCCCCTTTGGGGGTTGAATGACCCTTTCACAGGGTCGCCTAAGACCATCGGAAAACACATATTTTCAAAAAATACGGAAAGCATAAAATAATTTTATGGTTGGGGTCACCACAACATGTGGAACTGTATTAAAGGGTCACAGTATTAGGAAGGTTGAGAACCACTGGTATAGACCATAGAGGAATAATAATTCATTATGTCAGTTGTTAGGCACAGATGCAGCCTTCACACAAATGCTAAGTAAGTTGCATACTATTCCATAAGTGAAACAAACACATATTTTAACATTTCTCCAGTTACTCCATCAGTATCTGCAATGGTGCTATTTTTCAACATTCACAAGCCATATAGGGCAGTGATGGTTAACCTTTTTGGCACAGAGTGCCAGAATTGGTGTGTGTGCGCAGGTGCACATGTTCCAGAGCACCGGAACCCAGAAAGAGCAGCTGGCCAGTGTACATGTGCACACCAGCCAGCTGCTCTCTTCCGGGTTCCATCATGTGCATGTGCGCCGGACAGCTATCTTTGCACAAAGACTACCTGGCCAGCATGCATGCGCGTAACAGAACCTGAAAAAGCAGCTGGTGATGGTACACATGTGCACAGAAAGAGCTCTGCGTGCCACCTCTGGCACAGGTGCCATAGATTCACCATCACGGATATATGATTTGCTTTTCATTTTTTCCCCTTGGAAACTAACATTTACAGCATTCATTTTAATTGCTCCCTTCAGCATATTACTATCACTGCCATAAAAATCCTATTAAGCATTCCCACACTGCAGTTTCACCCCAAATCATTTCAACCTTTTTATTTCCAATCGCATTCACACTATTGGAGGTTTCTTTTTTTATGCTTCTTTAACCACTTCGGAAAAAAAATTGTTTATTTTCATCAAAACTGTCCTGTTTCTTCTCTCTCTCTTTTTAATCTTAAGGGATTCCTTGTTTCTTTGATTACGGTTTTTGGTACTATCTTTTTGTCTTTGTTTCATTCTCCTGCAAACGATATTGTCTTGTATGAATGAAGTAAATAAATATGCAATTCTTTCTCATTTGCAACTTACTTCACTTTTTCATTCCGCCAAGATCTTCTTTCATACTTCCAATTAGCACATTGCCATAAGCATTTGTGGCACCTGCAATATAATTAAATGGATCTTTTCTTAGATCCATTTCCCATTATTTTGTTGGAAGATTATTTTTGACCTTTTTTCACATATTACAGTAGTACCTTGGTGCTCATTGTTAATTGGTTCCAGGAGGTGCAATGAAAGAATACCAAAAACAATGACTACCAAACATATGTTTCCTGTAAAGAGTAATATAGTGAGTCACAAGGCAACTGACACTGACAAGTTCTAGTTTATGCATTATCAAACAATGAGTACTGAACAAAATTTTCACATCAGAATGTGTTGAGTACCAAATGTGATGAGTTTCAAAGCAGTTGAGTAACAAGGTACCACTGTACTTGCATCTTTTCTATTTGTAGTCATTCTACTTTCACTCATTTCTTTTCTTTTTTAATGTTTTTCTGAAGATCCATTCTTGACACTGCCCCCCTCACCACCACCAAAAAGCTGCTCCTGCATCCAGAACTTTTCATCAGTCTTATATCTTTCATGAATTTTCTCAATCGAATCTATTACATATCTGGAATAATATTTCTTGCTTTGCTATGTATATATTTAAACAAAGTTATGGGTAACCTTTTTCTAAATGGCTTCACACAGGAAGTCCACATTCACATTTATTTGGGGTCGCCATCAATTTCTTTTGTACTTTCTTGTTTCATTTGTGCCTTTTATGCCCTGCATTTCATCCTTTCACAATGCTACACAATATTCTTCCAAACCCAACCCAGGTCTTTCATTCAATGAGTCTAACATGAACAATCCTCAACTTTTGGATTCCTGCTTTCAAATAAATTAATAGATGACAACAAATCATCTTTATGAGATAAAAGTTAACTTCTCATTTATAATTAAACCAAGAGCCAGCATGCATTCAATGATGCCACAAGACCATTTATGAAGCTTTATTACATCTTATACTTTTCTCTTGGGTACATATTAATAATAATAAAAAATAAATAAAATAAAAAAAAAAAAAACATCAATAAACACCAATTTTTTACTCTTTTACTCCTCTAACATGAAAGACACAATATTCATTTGCTGTGATCATCATCAGATATTTATTTCTCACACTCTTCCTAATTTTGCTTCATACAGGATTTCACCATTCCTTTTAGTAAAATAGAGTAAGTATTTAAAAATGTATCACGTTGCACATAGTTTTTCTTCCTAATGGTAACTACAGTACAAAGTAGAGCATTTTGACATGTTTTCCCCAGTATGGACCCACTAATCAGTTTGCTCCCAAGCATGTCCATGTGATTCTCTGCAATCTCAAGACTTTCTTGAAAACCAAATTAATTTTGTTCACTTCCCACCAACTAGGTGGTAAATGCAGTGTACTGTCACATTCAAGATACAATTTAAATTATCTAAGTAATAAAAACTGCGGTTGCAGACAGAACAGATTAGATATTAGCATTATAGTATCTCATTTGTAAGCAAATTATTTTTATGTGCAATGCTTCCTCAGGTCGCTATGAGGTCTATGGCTTTCCAAAATAGCTACCAATAGTGCCACGCAAGCAAATTCCCTCAGGTATACTATATGTGGGTTCTGATGTTTGGGATATGGGTATATCTGCAAATATTCTTATGTGTGACAGATTACTAAAATGATTAAGTGTGACAGACAGATCATGACCAAGAGACCCAGTTTAATTTTTAGAGAGAAGCTGTTTCAGAGAATGGGTGCTACAGCAAAAAAAAAAATTGCTTTCCAGTATAATCCTCCTCACTACATAAACATTCATGGATGGATTGACACAGGTTAGAGCAGATAATCCTGCAGATATCTTAGTGCTAAACCATATGGGGTTTATAAGTAAAAACTAGGACTTCAAATAGTAGCTGGATTAATTATATCTTAATAATTCATAGAACAACTTTCTAGCTGTTTTAAATATATATTCTTAAGAAACTGAAGCATGGGTGTTCTCCCTTCCTCTCTCCCCCCCCTCTCTCCACATACATACATATCAGTGGTGGGTTCTGGACCACAGTGCAGCCGGTATGCTGTACATGGGGCCGGGTGTCCTCGACGGGCATGTCGTGCTGCGCCTGCCGGCACACACCACCATCCTGTGACACCCAGCTGCTCGGCGGAGGTTGCGCAGGCGCTGTATGCTGTGCGTGTGTGCACAATGGACTGGTTGCGGTATAAACAGCCATAGCGGGCGGGTGGGCCAAACAAGCCACTGTACCGATACGGTGGGTGCTACTCTTGGCTGCTACCGGTATGGCCGTATCGCCCGGAACTCGCTACTGATACATATACACAGAGACAGATATAAATACTGTCTCTCCCTCCCTCCCTCCCCTGTTCTCTCTCTGTGTGTGTGTGTTTGTTGTGTGTAGGAAAAAATTAATTTAATGGTCCAACCAACACTATTGCAAAAAATAAGTAAAGCTGAATTTTCACTATTTTTCAAAAACCTGAAATTTGATTATTCTATCAAATAACCCTATCCTGCATTTTCGGCATCATGTTATCTACACTAGTAGTAAAATATCAGACAAACAGAACTTCCATTTCATCATGCCCTGAAGTGAGGTAAGGTTAGCACACAGGTTTAAATGACTTAATATAAGTTCACAACATCCAACCTAGTTCAATTTAAATCTACATTCTATGTTGTGTAATAAGATGAGAGTTTTAGTTCATATATTTGGATGGCAGGGGAAGAACACGAACAATCTTGAAGTTCTTTGGCCATCATCTACAAATCTGTCTCCAAATATGTATCTGTACAAATATAAGTGGAAGAAGTGAAGATGAATTATTCCATTACAATACTGGTTATTTTCAGATTTGTCAGTGCAGAATGAATCTTGTTTGCAAAATTAAAAATGATTGACTTAATTAATATATTAGGAGGAAAAATCTTTACTGAATCCACACCTGCCTCCAACTTGAAAATGCCAGAAGGTTTTAAACATCATCATGCATCAGATACCATATCATATTCAGCAGTTCTCCTAATTAGACTATTAATTAAGATTATTTCCTGTTAATTTTATTGGTGTAAATAATATTAATAATTCTACTAAGCATCAACATAAACTGGCAGTAAGCATGCTAATCTCACTTTAATAACTTGTTATGCTTATGGCACAATATAACTCCCTTCCAACTGTACTCTCTGTATGCTTTAGATATTCTTGAATTAATTATTTTGCTTCCTGTCAAATAATAATGAACTCCTGTGGTGCTTTGATGGAAATCAAATACGTTGAAAAATGACACGATGATGCAAAAAAAACCCACCAAAAGAACAAGATCACCCATGATTTATTTGCTTAGATTAATAATGAGTAATAGAATTATATGACAAATGAAGATTGTAGCAAATATTACCTTCAGTACTTGTATGGCAGAGCTAATGAAATATTTCAGAAAAGAATTAGTGTTGTGCTATGGAATTTGTAAGGACATAAAGTCTTACTGCTATTTCTGAATGTCACCTCCCAATTTTCAGAGCATTTAAAATTATTTTTATTTAATAAACAATATTTAGCCCATAATCCTTTGTTCAAAGCAGAATAATTGAATTTGATGGATCTTATATCTTTATTCGCAGGATTTCTTATTAACACTGCCACAGTTAAATATTGTAGCTCTCTTTTATTATTTACAGATGCAGCTAACTTTTTTTATACTGACAATTCACTAATTAACTCATCAATTTTAATTAATTCACTTTGAATAATATTATGACATTTTTACAGGTCATAAACCCAGGATCCTTTTTGAACATGCAAACATACCCTGCTTTATACAATTAGTCATCACAAAAGTGTTTTGTATAACAGATACCGTGTTTTCCAAAAAATAGGACAGGGTCTTATTTTCTTTTGACCCCCGAAATAAGCATTTGGCCTTATTTTCAGGGAGGTTTATTATTTTTGAGGTGCAGGAGGACCCTTAACCTCGGCCTGCGGGCCACAGATCAGTGGACCTAGAGAGGGCCAGAAGTTCTGTATCCATTTCTGGCACACTTTTGCCAGCCCTAGCATCACTGGGCCTGCCACTCTTTTTTCAGCCGCCACTAAGAGAAGGGGCCAGTAGCTAGGGTTTGCGGGAGCAGCCTCCATGAGGCCATTCTATGTGGATGGCAGGTGCATGTGGCATGTTTCCCCGCCTCCCCAGGAAATGGCAGGGACTGGCTGCGCATGTGTTTAAATATTTTCAGTGAGGGCTTATTTTAGTGCATGGACTCAAATCCCAATTGGGTTTATTATTCAGGGAGATCTTATTTTTGGGGAAACAGGGTAGGAACAATATTTAGATTTTCTACAGCCTTCAGTATGGGGGAGGGGAAGAGAAAACTAAAGACTTTCCAAATTAATCAAATCCGTAAGTTGAATAAAAATAACTTTCTCTCTCTTAACTATGGAGTGATACCAAATCATTGCAGGTTTTATTTGCTGAAAATGTAGTTAGCATTATTTTTATTTATTGCAGGTAGGCTATCTCTAAGTTTAGGCGACCAGTGCATGGAGGTGATCTCTTCTCCCCCCTCCACTCCCCCCTCCTCCAATATAGTCCACTCCTCATACTAAAATAGCTAAAATTATTCTAGAAGAATAATTTCTCTTCAGAGAAAAGATATTTGTGTATACTGAAAGAAGAGACAAATACTGGTGGACTCGGGGCATTTTTATTTCTTAATTTCCCATTTCTATTTCTTTAAAAACAAATGCAGCCATCTAAGAGTACTGATGTCATAATTATCAGAAGTCAATCGTTCCTTTTGTTAGTTCAATGTGCTTTGCACTCTATTAAGCAAAATATAAATGAAGAGAGTCTTGCTGCTTCTTATAAACCAATAGAATCGTATGGTTCATATCTTTGCAACACTGAAGTTCAGGCTACTGACCTCTAGGGAGTATTCCACAATATTTTAAATCACAGAGCCAATACCCTACCTTCACCCCAAATAACAATGGATGCCATTTTGAGAATGATCATTGTCTGGCTTCCTTTTCATCATCCCATGATCTGACCTTTAGAATCAGAGACCTTTAGAATGATTGTTGTAAAGCTCTTAAAGAATTGGGGCTAAGCACTAGGATGTCTCTGAATTGTTTCAAATATTTGTGCCTGAAGAAAGATGTTAAGGAGGGAAATATTTTTATTGTAAGTATTCTAAAAAGAAATTATATTAGATGAAACAATTTGTGAAGGAGTCATGCAATATGCAATGGTTTGCATTCCTGGTGCATATTTTAATTTATCCTGTCTTGCAATAAGAAAATAAAATAAAATACAAAAAGTGTGACTATGAGCTTCTAGGGCTTTAAAATCAATTTACATCTGTATCCTATTATGGAGAAAATTATTCAAGATTAAATTAAGCTATAAGAAGTGTACATTTGATCATGTCTCATCTAAGCCTAAGATGTCCAAAAATTAAAATTATTTCAATATCATACTGCAAAGAGGAGATGTGTCTGGACTTAGATTAAGGTGACTTGGGTACAAATTGTAATTCAGCTATCACTTTTACCTTCAAGGCAGCTGTACAAAACCTTCCAGAGGACACAGCTATTTTAATGTTTCAAGGAGAGGTGATACCAACACTTTGTTTGAAGTACCTGTTCTGATTGTAAGCCATTTAGGGTTAGAAGTGACAAAGAAGTGACAAATAAATCAATTAGGGAATTATTTTTGGGTGCTATTTTTTGGGTGCCTAACCCTAACCCTTAGGCTCTAGGGACTTACCACAAACATTTACAATTCTAAAATTCAGTTTCCAATTATTTAAGTGATAGTAGATATCATGGAAACAGTAACAGGAAAGCAACCCCCACACAAGAAAATATTTAAGAAACTCTTGTAGTGCACATCAAATTGAAAATTCTTCATACATGACAAAAATCAAAGCAGTGCCTTATCGCAGTGAACCTGGATTCTGAAAACCAAGGTATCTCCTGGTGTTCTACATTTTAATCATGGACATGGCTGGGGAGGAGAGAACTGAAATTCCAGCTAAGAATATCTGCAATCCTCCACATGTTTCAGAATCTTGAGCACTCAGGGTCTCGACTCGGTGCAAAAAAACTGGGAGACTGTGAGTTCTAGTGCCGCCTTAGGCATGAAAGCTGGCTGGGTGATCTTAGGTCGGTCCCCCTCTTTCAGCCCAATTTACCTCACAGGGTTGATACTATGGGGAAAATAGAAGGAGGAAAGAGTATTAGATATTTTCACCAATTTGAGTTATTTATGAAAATAATAAAGGCAGAATAAAAAAACATAAAAACCCATATTTAGATTTTAGAAGCAGCTTAAAAGCATCAGAGCAGGGGATCTGGGCATGATTGGAATATGTATACCTATCCCTAATCCAAAATTAGGGATAGGTATACATAATTGAATGCTTTGAAATTCATTACAATACCTACACTTGAGGATATAAACGAGATCCCACTCCTAAAACAGCTGTTTCCAGCATTTTGCCTTCAACATTCTTTAAATTATGGCATTGTTTGGTAATTATGGAACGTTTAAACAATTTGAATCTAAAATGCACTTTTTGTGTTAGAAAAGAGAAGTAAATCAGTTGGTATTTTCCCCATTTCCTCTACCATGCAAACTCCTAGCTTTAATATTTTCACAGAGCCACCTAGTTCAGAAGCTTCATGTCAAAGCATAAGAAGTAGCAATAGAGAGATAACAGATTCTATGATCTAAGCAGTTAACTGAACTACTGATGCACTGACATGCTGGTGGAGGCTAGGAGGACTTTTAATCCATTGCTTTGTTGATAAACCCAGTAAAAACAATTAGAAATATCGATAAGCATGAATGCACTTACTTTATCACACAGTCCAATAAAATACTAATGCACTGATAGTGCGGAAGTAGTTTTATTAACATACCCTTTTCTTTCACAGGCATTCTGTGCTCTTTCTACATTTAAGTCTGTCTCACCAAGTCTGATGACTCAGATACATGGGTTACTCTTCTTTTAAGTAAGGTTTGTGATCTAAACCTACCTGGAAAATGAACAAGATTAAGTCTGTGGAACCCTGAGTCATCTCAGTTATCCCATTCACCCTCAGTCATGAGTGAAATACACAAAAACTAAGAAAAATGAATTTTTTTTTACCTATGACATCAAATTAATATATTGACAAAGCTAAAAAAAGTTAATGAAATGGAAACTTAGGTGATATACCACCAAGTCATTTCAGGACTTCAGAGAAGAATTAGAAATTTAAAAAACACATCTGGAACCTAATAATAGCCCTTTTGCATCATGGCAAGCTAATCTTTGTGCAACATTCCATGTCTCAAATGCCCAACTAGATGTTGGAGTGCTCACAAGTTGGATATGGCAACAGACCCATTTGTGCTCATTGGTCCTCTGCAACTTTATGTAGAGGTATGTTGTCCTGAATCCAGGGAGAACATTAAGTCTTCAAGAATGAAAGAGATACCAGCTCAACCGAATTTATTTAAGACTGCTGCAGTGTTGCCAAAAAAACTATGTGGGCGTATCCAGTCACCAGGATCAAACTTGATTTGCGGGAAATTTTACTTTTAATAATAACACAAGTGAATCAAAGAAATGAGTTCAGTTTGAAATGGAAACTCAATTTTTTAGATGTGAGGGTATGTCCATGTGTTTCCAGCACAACACACTGTTTTAGAACTGTGCAGTTTTTAAAACACAGAGGCTACAATCTGATTCTTACCTGTATATCTCGTTCAAAGGTATTAGATTGAATTTCCACATGCATATGTAAATTTTGTTCCACAGAAATGGGTTAAGTTTAAATGGGATGAGCTAAATATGTCTCATGAAGAACAAGGAGGCTCTTTCCCCTACAAGGTTGAATTGTATACATAATTCCCTTTGCTAATTTTAGAAATTCCAATGCTTATGAAAAATTATCCTGTTTCCCTGAAAATAAGACCTTCCCAGATACTAAGCCCAATTGGGCTTTTGAGCACATGTGCTAAAATAAGTCCCCCTGAAAATATTGCAACACAGCAGCAGCCGTGAGGTGACCACACTCGCTGCCTGCTACACCTAAAAATAATAAGACCTCCCTGAAAATAAGGACAAGTGCTTATTTTGGGGGTCAAAAGAAAACAAGACCTTGTCTTATTTTGGTGAAACACAGTATAACTAAGAATAAGATTGATTTTCCATCTAAAATAGTGCACTTTAAAAAAAATGACCATTCTTCTGTCTCCTATATAAAACAGTGGTAAGAAAGAAGCATTACATATATTGATGTATTAAAATATCTATTAATGCTAATCAAATGGCATCTTGTAGCATCTTTTCCAAGGTATTAGCATACTTAGAATCTGAAATATGAAATGTCTTTAAATACTGTTCTAAAGATTTTGATTAGAAGTTTAATTAAAGCATTTAGTGAAGAAAAATGCTAAAATCACAGAGAGGAAAAAAGTTGTTTTCCTTATTTTCTAAATATTTTTAAACATTTACGTTTTAACATCCTTTTGCTTAAGTAGAATTTTGCAAATCCATTCCTCTTCAATAAGAAAACAAAATTGTGAATCTAAGGCATTTATACCTCTCCCTTTCATCACGACTAAGGCTAGTTCTTAAGATAAAGCTATCAATAGTAAATGGTAAAAGAGGGTAAAGGAAGTGCAGAAGCCCCAGGCATCTCTTCTGTAAAGGCTGTTTAGTCAATGTAAAACTATTATGACTCTTGACATCTGTTCTGATTTCCCTTGCAGGTATCAGAGCAAGAAGAGCAGTATAGAAACTGCTCTAAGGTGGAATCTCAGAGTTTTTGGCTCATGTAAACAAATAATGCTCCAAGACCTGGGAAATTTAAAAATCATACTGTTCAAGAGGTAGCCAAAGGAAGCAGAAGAGAGTTGAACAGGCCAACCTAGGAGGAAGACAGAAAGAGAAGGGCTGAAGGAAGACCAAGCAAAGAGGAAGGAGAAAGGGAGGAACGTGAAATTGTCTCAGGAAGGAGAACAGAGAAGCATGAATACCGAAGAGGACAAAAAGCTAGGAAATATTCAAACATCTTGGCAGTGGTGCCTGTATGACCAGATCTGAATATAGGTGAAAAACCCAAGGTCTCTACAACAAACTGTAAATAGAATCAGTTCTGTTTGCAGCATAAACAAATTTCAAATAAAGGTGTTTTCCAAATGTCAAAGCCAGTGAATTGAACTCCAACACAGTTATCATTTATGCAGAAGTAAATTATTATACAACTGCAACTTCTGGATTACATTAATTACAGAAAAACTCTATGCTTTGTTTCATGGTTTAGCATGCAAATGCAGTTATCATTTATGTTCCTCCTGAACTTTTCCAAATTCTCGGCCAAATTTGTAGGCAGAGTGGGCTAGACAATTTCCATCAATTTTTGCATAGGAAGGAGAAATTATACAACAATTTCCCAAGGGTAGGATTCCTTCTTGATTGTTACAATGTCACCACTACTGAAAAAGATTGTATAATATTATATTTCTCTTTGTGTAACTATCCCCATTGTAGTTCTCCATGTAGAGTTGAAGACTGATTGCTTGCCTAGTATTTGTCTGACATGTCTATGTGTATGTATGTGCGTGTATGTATGTATGTATGTTATATGTTGTGGCCCAGCAGGAGCTGTTGGAGCTGCCGCCAGACTCCGATAGTGAGGGGGCTTATGAGTCGGCCTTGGAGGAGGTGGAGGACCCTGGACAGGGTGTCGACTCCGAGCACGGCGAGGAGAGACTGGTTAGCCACCAGGTGGCGGCAGAGCATTGGATCAAAGGGAATGTTCATTAAAACATTTGGGAGTTGTATCAGGATGCATGCAGGCAAAGGGCTACTCAGCATAAAGAACAACGGAGTAACTACAGGAGGTAATTACGAACAGCTGCTGCTCATCAAAATCCCCTCCTGCTGATAAAGAGACTGCTGGTGCCACGCCCTGGTTGCAGAAGTCAATGTTCTTGTTCTTGTTCGGATCTACAAACCAAGAGAAGCCAACTTGGATAAGTGGCTTGATAAGAGAAGCCGGGTTTGCAGTATTGTGTGAACTATAGGACTTTCTGCCAGAGTTATTATCTTGTTTATTTGGGCTTGCAGCCAACAAGAGCTTGGACTGATTAAAACATTCTTTGTATGTCTGTTTAGCTTTCGTTCCTGGATGGAGAAGGGGGGGTCAGAACAGTTTATATGTATATGCATATGTGTGTTTGTGTGTGTGTGTGTGTGTGTGTGTGTGTATGTTTGTGTGTGTATGTATGTATGTATACACACCACATAGACATGTTAGGCAAGTACTAGGGGCAAGCAATCAATCTTCAACTCTACATGGAGAACTACAATGGAGATAGTTACACAAGGAGAAAGAAGAAGAGAGAGAGAGAGAGAGAGAGAGAGAGAGAGAGAGACGCCCTCACATGGCCTCCCTTATATATATACAGCTTCTTAAAGTGGCAGTAACCCTGCTGACTCATCCTCATGTCATCATCTCGGTTTTCAGAGTTACAGCATCTGGTCAGCTATTAAATCATCATTACCCTGACACATACATACATCTTTGCCACCTCATAAACAGCAATTACAAAGAGCATCACTTGAAAGAATTTGAAACCCTAACTTTTCCTATCACCTTTCCTTACAAAACTCTCTTTTTACTCAAAACACCATTCTCTTTCTGGGACTTCTTTATTTTTTTTAAAGAGGCACTATATAAGTAGCCATTCCAAGGGACTGGCATTTTGGCAGTAAAAGTAATTTTTCCCTTGCACAAAAGGCACAAGTCAGGAAAAAAAATGATTTAAAATTGCCATCAATCTTGATAATGTACAATGCAACCAGAGAAACACCAGCCTCCAAAAAGGCTATACTGTATGTGCTGCCTTGCATACAGGTCAGTTCAAGCAAAAGGTCACTTGAGGAGTAGTAGTATTGTTATAGCTGATACTTCTGTTTCCAGGTGGCACTTGGTCTTTGGTAAAATAGTTTTTTGGTTTAATTAATTGACTTTCAAGTCAATCTAAGTAGGTAAAAATAATTTTAAAGTGGTAGATCAGAACTTTATAAACAACCCACAATTAGCAAAACAAAAAAACCAAGTACCTATTTACTTTTGGTACTGTCCAGCGGAGACTCACTGGAGAAGAGCCTAATGCTGGGAAAGATTGAAGGCAAAAGAAGAAGGGGACAACAGAGAATGAGGTGGTTAGATGGAGTCACCAAGGCAATAGGCGTCAGCTTAAATTGACTCCAGAAGATGGTAGAAGACAGGAAGGCCTGGAAGAATGTTGTCCATGGGCTCTCGAGGGGTCAGACACAATTTTGCAACTAACAACAAACCTATTTACTCTGAAGATCTGTATTGTAGTTAATCAACAGAAGAACTAGCGAAAGCCAAGGGAAACACAATAAATATAGGCTAACATCTTCACAAGAAACTCTAGTGGTAATCTTCCCTTTCAAGATAGTCATATATGCAAGACAAGACTGGAATTCTTAAAACATACTTCATTTTTTTGTTTTTTAAACTTCATTGTGTATTTAATCCACTTGATAAACCCATTGTTTGGGTGGGTTGGATAAAAATAGAACCATAAAAAGCAGACATCAATGTATGTGAAAATAAGATACTAAAAATACAGACTAACTAATTCAATACAAGAGTATTCTCTGCAGAATCTACAGTATAATTTATAACAGTATAAAAATTTTAAATGGCTGTGTTTTTGTCAGGTACTGAAAAGGTAACAATTTGAGTGCCAAACAAAAATCTCTTTGAGAAGAGCATTACACATATGAAGCAGCAGGATGGAGAAGGTTGCTCTATTATAGGCATCCACATTAATTCATTCAGTTAGAATATCCAAGAAAGATCTCCCCAAGATGATTTGAAGGTATGAGCTACTAAATTTCAATGGAGAGAATCTTGAAGCAATTTAGGACGTGGCTTGGGAACCAATGATGTTGACCCAGCAAGAGCATCATAGGATGACAATAATTTTTCTCTACTAATAGCCTAGTCTAGTCTTTTGCAATCTATCTAAAAGTTCCAATATGATTGTAGCTCTATATGCAAGGTAGACATAATGGCCACTTTAAATGAGGATAAAGTAGTCTAAAGTGCAGCTAAAGCCATATTAGAGGAGCAATAAAGCCCTTCTCCTTTCCTATAAATGAGAGCAGCTCAGTCCATGTAGAACATGCAATTTATCGTTGAAAGATTTCTTTTAGACATATATTTTAAACTTATTTGGAACCAGAGGCTTTGGCAAATCTTTTAGACATGAATCAGAACTAGGAACATATTTCAGAAGAAATGTGTCTGAAATTTCCAGGCTGTTTGAGGCTATAGCAGGGGTCCTAACCCCTGGGCTGTGGGCTATTTGGAATCAGGCTGCACAAGGGGCTGGCGAGCAAGGGTATGTGCGCAAAGCTCTACTTGTGCAAGCGGCAGATGTGGGTGCTTGCATGCATGCCACTCAGTGGTGGAATTCAATTTTTTTTACAGTTCTGTGGGTGTGGCTTGGCTTGGCTTGGTGGGCGTGGTTTGGTGGGCATGGCAGGGGAAGGATACTGTAAAATCTCCATTCTCATGCCACTCCAGGGGAAGGTTACTGCAAAATCCCCATTCCCTCCTGATCAGCTGGGACTTGGGGGCGGGCCAGTTAGAGGTGGTATTTACTGATTCTCTGAACTACTCAAAATTTCCATTACTGGTTCTACAGAACTGGTCAGAACCTGCTGAATACCACCCCTGCCACCACTCACACAGAACCATACTCTCTTTCGTTGTCCCACTCCACCGATCAACCAAGCCAGAAAGGTTGGGGATTGCTTGGTTACAGAGTCCCATTTTCTAAGAAAGAGAACTTTATCTCCTTTGAATGAGAATACCTTTTGATGGCTCCCATCACTATCCAAGTCACCTGGTCAGCTTTAGGGTTTGGTGCTTCTGCTTTGAGCATATTGTCAGTGTATTTTCAAACTATATCATTCATTCATTCCATTCCATTTCTTTATAAACAAGTAGATTTTTTTTTTAAAAAAAAGATCAATAACTGCTTTAAAATACTTAAAATACATTTTTCAAATAGATGATGTTTTTTGCAATTTAAATGGAGATTTTAGTTACAAATGAATATCTTAAAATGCCTGCCAAAGGATATATGCACCAAAATGTTCAAAATACACCAAAACCTTGAACTCAAACTTTCAATGTAAAGCAACTCTAATTCATATATGTGCACAGCATATTATACAAGCTTAATATGTGTATAATTTCTAAACCTACCTTAATTGGTTTCAAGCTACCTATGTCTTAATTCTAGAATTAAGAAAGCATTTATAGAACTCAATGCATCTCCATCTCTCTCCCCCCCTTCTCTCTCAATAGAATAATAGAGTTGGAAGGTATTTTGGAGGTCTTCTAGTCCAATCCCTTACTTAGGCAGGAAAGCCTACACCACATCAGACAAATGGCAGCTATTCTTTTCTAGCTGGTTAGCTTTGATCATACGCACTTCGGCCATTTCCAGCACACTTCTCTGTATTGGTTAGTAATTGATCATCAGTATGTTTTAATCATTTTTTTCTCTTCAGCATGCTTCTTTGAACTGTGCCCTACAGCTCCCTTCAGCATTACAAACAATGCCTAATCAAAGTCAAGATTGCCAGCCCATGCTGCTCTTTACTAAAACTAACAACTCATATCCAACAGCCACTGCTGTTTCCTCTACTTTTTAAATGTCTATTCCACATCTTCCCTTAGAGTTACATTTTTAAGATTCCCTTTTATTCTGGTCCACTGCAGTAGTCCCTCCTTCTATCTTATGAAGAAACACTTCCTTAGGGTCCTTTAAAATCCCAGTACAGTGGGGGACATATGAAACTTGAGGAGACCTAATTCCAGACAGCAGGTACTACTACGGAGAAGCTATACTTCCAGGGTACTTCTGGTCCCGAAAGATGACATGGCTTAATTACACGCTTTCCAGATCAAACTAGCCAGGTAGATACTAGAGACATCCAGGAACATATGTGGTCTCTCAAATAAGTAGGTCCTATGCCATGCAGGATTGTATAGATAACAACCAGCACCGTGAATTGCACCAAGAAGACAACTTTCAACCAGTGCAGCTCACGAAGCAGAAGTGTTACCTAGACACATCACTCTACTCACTACTTGTTCTGGACCACGTTTCCAAGTGATCTTTACAAAGCACATTACAGTAATCAAGCTGTGAGGTACCCAGGGCATGAGTAGCTGTCTGAAGTCATATCCTCCCCCCCACAATCTAGGAAAGGTTGAACAACTGCACACCAGATGCATCTGGGCAAAGGTTTTCTTGCCCACTCTGTCTCATAAGCATAGCTGTGAGTCTAGGAAGACTTCCAAATTTGCATCACTCTAGAATAGAGGAATGCCATCCCATCCAAAATCAAAGATGGAATAATAACCCCAGATATGAATGGTCCAATACCTACAGACAATCAAACTTGGTAGGATTGAGTCAAAGAAGATTCTTCTTTATCCAGACTCACAGCCTCCAAGCACTAGGACAGAACTCGACAGCCCCACTTGGCAGCCCAAAGATATAGTTAGGTGTCATCATAATATCAAACCCAAACTGGCAGATGACCTTATCTAATTGTGTCATGTACAGTAGAAGTTGAAAAGAAGGCTAGGGAGAATAGAACTCCATGGCCTCCAGAAAGGAGGACCTTAAGGAATGATTGTATTCCTGGTGAGAACAAGAGATCAAAGAGCACAAGGATGGATGCCCACCATCATCCCGGTCTGGCACAAAGTCATCAACAAGCCTGAAGATTGATTACCCTGAGCCCTCTCCAGGAGGAGATGCACTACCACCTCTTTCAATATTGGGGTCATTACTTTCTCTGTCAAAAATATTTTAAAATTTTTTTAAAAAACAGTAAGCAATAATGATGCATTTGCCTCTATTGGTTTAAATCATCGAGACCTTCAGAAAAAACTGGAACTATTCTCTGGAAAGCTACAAAAGTGGAAGCCATTCTTATTTCAGGAGGAAGCTGTTCTAACCTGTTCCTAAAATAATATGTGAACGCAGCCTAAAAGGATACTTAACTTCTTCCTTCTCCTTCTCCCCATGATGTGCTTATTGCTGTATTGATGGTCATTCACAATCATGTCTTACATCTAATTACTATCCCAACCAAGAAAGTTATTTTATGTGTGTATGTGTGTTATGTATGGGTTTGAGTCAGGGGTGGGTTCCGCTGGCACTACTGCCGGTTCACTCGTGTGCACGCTTGATGAATGCTGCGCGGGCATGCACAGTGCAATTAAAATTGTTTTGCGCATGTACAGAACTGAAAAACAAGATGGCGGCACCAATGGTGCCAATCAAGGAACCAATTCAGGGGCGTGGTAGGCCTGGGTCGCTGCCGGTTCCAACCACCCAGGCCGTCAAACCACTATTGGTTCAGCCAAACCAGTCCGAACCGGTAGGAACCCACCACTGGTTTGGGTAGATATGCACTTTCTCTTGAGAGCAGGCAACAGAATTTCATTTTTAATGTGGGCCGGTGTTCTCACAGTAAAATAATGACAATAAAGTTCTCTTCTCTTCTCTTCTCTTCTCTCCTCTCCTCTCCTCTCCTCTCCTCTCCCCATTCCACTCCCCTCCTCACTCTTTTGAACAATATTAGCACCACACAATCATTTTCAAAACTTGTCACTTGTTAAAATATTCACATATATTTACTATAAAGGACTAAACTTTCTCACTACATGTTATTTGTTTAATATTCACAGAAATAGCTTTTACGAGAGCCAGGCCAATAAAACTGCCTCCCTGCCTCCAAAGCAGGCAAAATGCCATTATTCAGCAATGTACTTAATTGCTACTAGGCATTTTCATTGGATGAAAGCCAGGAATGATACACAAAAAACCCTGGCCATTTCTCTGCCCAACCGCACAGATACAAAACACCTAAACACACTAGGCTCAAAAGCAATAATTAAAAACTAGTTAACAACTTTTTGATTAAAAGTTTTAAATGTACTTACAGACAAAAAAGTTCTTAAAACAATTCAAACATTCATTTAATTTTATAGAATAATGTTTTAATTATCTGGTAATTTTTTTAATTGATGTCCACAATAATTTTGCCTCAATTTTTATTTGTAGTTTTTCTTTCAAGCACAGAAGTAAAAAAGTTACTCATTTCATGAAAAAAAATATACTGAAGTTCAAGAGTCATGGCTATCAATCCATGTTAATCCACCACATTTCTGCTACACTCTGAAGGCAACATCATCATCATCATCATCATCATCATCATCAACACAACAACAACAACAACACAACAACATTTATTTGTCCCCCCCATCTTATTTTAAAGTGACTCTGGTTGGCTTAGAGCATACTATGGGAGGCATGAGAAGTGCAAACAGAGAACCCCTTCTCTTCCTATTTTACAAACAAGTGATATCTATTTGTGCAAAAGCGATGACACTTCAGTGCTGCATAAAAACCCGACCAAATAACTTCTAGGAGGGTAATGGAACACCTATGTTAAGTCCATACTATGTAACTCTGGCCATATAAATTGGACACCTGGTCAGCTTATTTTCCTTATGGGGATTTTCCAACAGATCCCTTAAAACAGTGGTCCCCAACCTTTTTATTGCCGCGGACCAGTCAGCCTTTGATAATTTTACCGTGGCCCGCTGAGCGCAGCGCAGGGGTGGGGGGACGTTGTTTGCGACGACACATTGATTGCGTACCTGCGCGGGGCTCTCTTCCCTGGAGCCTTTGCGCACGGCCCAGGAGCTTTTGCGCACGGCCCAGGAGGCCTTTGCGCTGCAGCGGTCCGTCCCCCGGCCGCTGCAGCGATCATGGCCCCCGGCCGCTGCGCGGCCCGGTGGCCAGGTAGTCCACGGCCCGTCACACCGTCCGCGGACCGGGGGTTGGGGACCAACTGCCTTAAAATAACATTACAGAGTACCATAATGGCCTCTATTATGGATTAATTTGCTTTTTTGGTCTAAAAGTTTTTCCCCCCCTCTCTTGTTACCGCTGCTGGAACACTAGCTAGAGTATTTAGGCAACATGTACTCTGGTGGCAAAAATCCAGAAGATGGTTTCAAATCATGTGGGGATTTAAAATATTATATATTTGACAGATTTTAAATAAATGATCTACCAACCCCTGCATACATAAGTTGACATAGCAATTTAAGAATCATACCATTTATCTGATAGTTCAGTAGATAAAACTGTTCAGATAGTCCTTGACTTACAAAAGTTCATTTAGGGACCATTCAAAGTTAAACAGCACTGGAAAAATGGCCATTTCTCATTACAATCTTTGCAACATCCCCATGGCCTTGTGTTCAAAATTCAGATGCTTGGCAACTGTTTCATATTACAACAATTGTTTTATCCAGGGTCATGTGATCACCTTTTATGACCTTCTGATAAGCAAAGTCAATGAGGAAGCCAGATTCACTTAACAACTGAGTTACTATTTTAACAGCTAATTGACTCACTTAACAACTATGGCAAGAGATGTCATAAAATGGGGGCAAAGCTCACTTAACAAGTGTCCTCACTTAACAACAAAAATTTTGGTTCAATTGTGGTCATAAGTCAAAAACTACCTGTATACTCAACAAGCGTCAATATATGTTCTTATATTTATTATTTAAATGTCTTTAAATGTTTTAAAATAAAGGAACACACCTATATGCCCTGAGCATTTCCCTCTTATGCAAATAACAACTCAACAACATGAGAACTATTTTGGTTTAGTGATTAAGGCACCAGGTTTGAAAGTGGGAGACTGTGAGTTCTGGCCCTACCTTAGCTATAAAAGTCAACTTGGGCCAGTCACTCTCTCTCAGCCAAATAAATAGATGGGTAGGTAGGTAGGTAGGTAGGTAGGTTAGGTAGGTAGGTAGGTAGGCAAGCATGCAGCAGGCAGGCAGGCAGGCAGGCAGGCAGGCAGGCAGACCGACAGACAGACAGACAGATAGAAGGTAGGCAGGCAGGCAGATAGATGGAAGGTAGGTAGGTAGTAGGTAGGTAGGTAGAGAGAGAGAGAGAGAGAGAGATGATAGAGATAGATAGATAGATAGATAGATAGATAGGATAGATAGATAGATAGATATACTGCAACGTGCTCTACATGGGGCAGGCCCTTGAAGAGTATTCGGAGACTTCAGCTTGTCCAGAATGCAGCCACGCGAGCGATCGTGGGTGTACCTCAGTTCACCCACGTAACACCTATCCTCCGCGAGCTGCACTGGCTGCCTATTGGTGTCCGGATACGCTTCAAGGCGCTAGTCGTTACTTATAAAGCCCTTCATGGTATTGGACCTGGGTACTTGAGAGACCGCCTGCTGCCAATTACCTCCACTAGACCGATTAGATCCCACAGATTAGGCCTCCTCCGAATCACATCCGCCGGCCAGTGTCGACTGGCGACTACCCGGAGGAGAGCCTTCTCTGTGGCTGCTCCGACCCTCTGGAACGAACTCCCTGTGGAGATTCAAACCCTCACCACCCTCCAGGCCTTCCGCAAAGCCCTCAAAACCTGGTTGTTCCGACAGGCCTGGGGCTAAGAGCTGTTGCCCCGTCTCGAATGGTATGACTGTTGTGAGTTTTAAATTATATATTGTTATGTTGTTGTTTTTAAATCTTTTGTCTGTATCCCCCTCCCCGATTTGAGTTGTGAGCCGCCCTGAGTCCCCTTCGGGGGAAAAGGGCAGCATAGAAAATTTAATAACTGAACTGAACTGAACTGAACTGAACTGAACAGATAGATGGATGGATGGATGGATGGATGGATGGATGGATGGATGGATGGATAGATAGATGCTAGGTAGGTAGGTAGGTAGGTAGGTAGGTAGGTAGGTAGGTACGTAGGTAGGTAGGTAGGTAGGTAGTTAGGTAGGTAGATTGATTGATAGATAGATAGATAGATAGATAGATAGATAGATAGAATAATGGATGGAGTGGATAGATAGATAGATAGATAGATAGATAGATAGATAGATGATAGATAGATAAGCAGGGCAGGGCAGGGCAGGGCAGGGCAGGGCATGGGATAGGATAGGATAGGATAAGATAGGATAGGATACTATAAATAGTTTTGTTCCTGGACATGTGTATGTGCAGACACAGATATATGACATTATGAGATTCTGGACTTAAATTAACCCTATAACACTAAGAGGCTGCCAATGTATGTATGTATGTATGTATGTATGTATGTATGTATGTATGTATGTATGTATGTATGTATGTTTATTTGTGGGCAGATTCCAAACAAAATACTATCCAAAAAAGGGCCATGCAGCTCATGTGGGCTCAGAAGCATTACTGCAAACCCAGATGCAGTTTAAAGCCAGTATATTGCATGTTTTGTAACAATAAAGAATTATTTTTAATGAAAAGAATCTTGGAAATAAATAAGTGAGGCTGGACAGGAAGCCTGCTTTATTATTATTTTAACATACACTCAAAGTATTAGTTAAATGGTTCTAATAGTGCCTAAAAGTTTTTAAAGAAATTAATGGAAACCTCCTTACATGATCAGTGCAAGCTCGTTTAGATATAATAAGAATAAAGAAAAGAAAGGAAAGGGCATACTTATAAAAAGCACACTGCTGGATAAATTCCTGCTCAAATAAATGAATCTGTTTTTATCTGCATGGGTAAGAAAAAGACTCAACAGTCTGGTGTAAATTTGCCCCCCCCCCCCCCAAAAGTTGGTTTGCTCTTTAGTGAAATCTCTTTAACACTATTGTGAATACCAGGAGTGTCTAAATATTGTCTTTTAATTCAAGACAGACTGCATGTCACCCCTGTGAGACCTTCAGTCTTCATACTAACAGCTGGGAACAAAGACCAGGTAAAAGTCAAAATGACAGCTTTCTGCAAAAGGGCAATGTGATATTTAGCCTTTGAAATGGAAAGATCCACAAAACTGTAAATTACTTTACCTTAAAAAAAAAACCCTCTTCCATCTCACCAAAACATACCTGCACCCACAAATTGATTCATCAGCAAATTATCTGTTCTAGAACGTAAGGAAGAAATGCTGAATAGACTTTTGCAACTACTTGGAATCAATCCAATTGCAGCAATGCATTTCTATGTATTTCATGAAAGAGGTAGCCTTATATTTCCTAGCATCAGTCTCACCTGCTGCAATTTCACGGTGTCTTTCCTACTCATTGCCTTGAAGCTCTAGCTTCCCCGCTCCCTTGTTTAGTGGGCAGCCACTGACCTCTGCTGAAATGATCTGTTGGTCCCGTGTTTCCTTCTCATCCTGCGCTACATTTTAATTATAATTTAGGGATTAGAAATATTGCCTCAAAGGAAGCAAGAAAAATACATTTACTCTATGTGACAATTCATTCAGGGACCATTTGAAATTACAACATTGCTGAAAAGAATGGACTTATGACCCATTGAGTGATGCAACACTCACAAGATCAAAATTTGGACAAGTGGCAACTTGCCCACACTTAGAATTGTAGGGACAATTCAACTCCCCTCACTCACCCATTCCTCTCCTATCTCTGCCCTATTTTCAGGAGACAATGAAGATATGAAGACCAAATATAAGAATCTTTCTACAATGAACGTATGTCAGGCAATCAAATGACCAAAGTCAAGTCATCCGTGGAAATGCAAGTAGTCCTCAACTTACAACAGTTCATTTACTGACTGTTCAAAGTTACAATGGCACTGGGAAAAAAGTGACTTACAACTGTTTTTCACACTTATGACTGTTGCAGCATCCCCGTGGTCATATGATCAAAATTCAAACGCTTGGCAACTAACTCATATTTATGATGATGGCAGTATCCAGAGGCCATGTGATCACTTTTTGCAACATTCCGACAAGCAATGTAAATTCAGATTCATTTCACAACCATGTTACTAACTTTACAGTGATTCAATTGTGGAATGAAAGGTTTTTAAATGGAGCAAAATTTACTGAACAACTGTCTCACTTAACAACAGAAATTTGAGTTCAGTTGTGGCCATAAGTCGAGAACTACCTGTATCCTTACGTACTATACACTCACATGAGCATATGCTAAGGTTACTTTTCATGTTTCTTTGGCAATTCTGATTTGAAAACCAAGAAAAGAAGCAAAAAATAAAACCCCACTGAATTGAAATTCTAACAAGCGAATCAACATTCACAATCCCAAGAATAAATATAGTATCAATCACAATGCCAAGAATAAATATAATATTCTCACTATTCTCTCACCTTAAACAAGACATTTATTAAGGCATGGCCCAATGGTCCAGGTCAATTATTGTGAAAAGGCCAGGGCCGTGGATGTCAAATGAAAAACTTTCTGCCTCATTAAAGGTGAAAATAAAAGAGATTTCAGCAACAAAAGACTCTTATGCGTTTTCTGATGGGATTCAAGATTTGCTATTGATTTTCAGAGTCAAGGCACTTAGTTCTTCTTACCTCATTGAAAAGTCATTTCATCATTAAAGCAAAATCTACCAGTTAACAGAAAAGGTGCCCAACTAGAGAAAGTATCAAGATTTGAAAAGTTGCAGTAAATGTAGTTTTAGGCTACTAATTAATTATATAGCATTAAAAAAAGCTTACTGTTCCATTTCATGAATGGTGTAAACAGTGAGTCATTTGCATTCCCAAGAAGTATGTAATGCGAAAATACTTACTGACACTTGGAAATGTTTAAAGCAGATATAATGGGAACAAAAGGCAGACAAAGTATGTTTGGTGCATTGTCAGTCTTCCAAGGTACACCAAAGTAGGAAACACAAAGTTACACATGCTATATTACTTTTATTGTGGAGATTCTCAATTGTCCAGGTCATCGTTGTCCTGAAGATGCTTTTTCAAGAGGCAACTGGACTTTCTGGTTTTTCTTTGAAGATGTTCGCCTTCTTATCCAAGCAGCTTCTTCAGCTCTGTAAGCAGCTTCTTGGATAAGAAGGGAAATGTCTTCAAAGAAAAATCAGAAAGTTCAGTTGCCTCTTGAAAAAGCACCTTTGGGTTTATTACTACTTTTATTATAAGGTTATGGTAACAGAATCTTGCAAATCTGTACTTCTTCTCCCTCCCCCCTCCAGGTTATCTTTATGAGAAATAGGAATAGCTTATTCAGGTTATAGATTTGCTCCAGATTCAATTTTATCCTACCATGGTGTTCATCCTAGCTCTTCTTCCTCTTCCTTAGAGTTATTCTTTTTACCCATTCCACCCATTGAGGCCTCTGCCCTTAATCCACCCAATTTAATCTCTACATCCATTCCATCGATATTATCTAAATTATGCAAAAATCATTTCATCAGACTCCAAGTTGTTGTCCTCTTCTTGCACTTCTCACCCTCTTGTTTGGAATGGAATTGCAAATCTTCACTTAAGCATCTCTCCACATAAGTCACCAAACAGTGACTTATGTGATCTTGTCAGCTGATCTTGTTCATCTCAACCCCCCCTCGCATTTCTAAGTCCATGTGTGTTGCTTATTTCCACTCCTTACATCCCACATTTAATAATAAAGGGATTGTAAAATCTTCTGTAAACTAATAAAAATGTGATTGAGCTGCACAGACCCCTGACTTCTTCCTGCAAGATACAGAAAAGAGGCAGGAGGTATTGGTATTTATTAGGCTGGTTGAAGTATCCTAGAAACCAATATGATGCCCGTCAGGAATAAGCCTGGGAAAGGCAAGGGAAAAAATTAACACTGGGTTCCTACAAGCTAGACAAAACTGACTAGGGGACACCCTTCTGTGTGCTTTCTAACACAAATGACTCAAGGGAGACAACTGGAGATCCCTACCATAGTTTTTCAGAATGGATTTTCAAAAGAAACCTGTTAACCTGGCCACTGAAATTGCTCATTGTAAGTTGCATGATGTTTTATTATGTTTGATGTAGTATGATGCAAATAGCATTCAAATGTTATTAATGAACAACAAAATCTCTGAAGGAAGTCTTTTTCCAATATGCTATGAACCTAACCATATTATCCACCAGAATCAATCGATCAATATTCTGTAATAGAACTCACAAATGAAATTTCATTCCTCTGATTCATTTGCATTCTCTTTGTACCATTAGCACTGGTTCAAGATTCTATATAAAATATCTCCATAAACATTTTTAAATTATTTAACAATTTCCTAACAATTGGATGAGCCCTTGTACTTTTCAATAGCCTCCTAGTTTTAGCCTCCATTATCTGTATCTATGCCAACTTTCCCTCTGCCTCCCACCCTATCCTTATCCTCTGTTTATTTTGTTTTTGCCCCTTGGTCTATGATCCTTTATTTATCTGTTTCTTACATTAGTGGTCCCCAACCCTTCCAGCTTTGTAGACTGGTAGCAATGGCAGCGGCAGTGGGAGGGAGGGGAAGAGGTGATGGTTTTGTGTGTATCCATCATTTGTGCAAATGAAGCTTCACACATTTGCATGCTCTCCCACTGCTTGCCTGGCCTGGTTCCCTGTCTTACATCAATTGTATGGATTTACAAATGTAATATTTGAACCAACTTTAATTTTTTTTATCAATTCTCCCACTTTCAAATACCTCATCTCTATCTTACTTACATTTCTAAATCTCTAGATCCTCTTATAAAGGATCAAACTGGGGAAATATTTTAATTGGGGAAATTGAGGAAAATATTTAAATTATGATACAAGATAGAGTGTCCAAAGAATTAGCAATTTTCTTTCCTTCACACACCCACACATAAAAAGGCAATTGCACTAATACTGAATGAAGGTCTAAAATTTCCAAATGCATTTTCAAAATTAACAGAAAAAAAACAAGCAACCTTTTAAAAGCTCCATAAAAACAAATGTCCCCTATTTTCTATTGTAGGTTTCAGTTAAAACAAGACTCTTAGAAGAATCTGAAATAATTTGTCCTAACAAAGCATATCACCAATATTTTGAATTACACAATAAATTGCATTAAAGTCAAATTTTATTTTCATCATGGCTCATAATACAATTAAAACAGTAAAGATGCGACAGAACATACCCCAATGAAAGTCACCCTGCTAAGGATCAATGAAGAGCAAAGCAATGTTGGCAGTATTTTGATAAAGTTGGTTTATTATATGATACAATACATTTAAAGTTTCTTAGTTCAACAAAAGGGGGATTTAATGAAATGGAAACAAAACATGTGTAAGCCTTTAAACCAGTGGTAGTCAACCTGGTCCCTACCGCCCACTAGTGGGCGTTCCAGCTTTCATGGTGGGCGGTAGGGGTTTGCTGCAACTCTGCTTTACAAATTTTTTAAAGTAAAGTTAGTTCCCTACTTCATAAATCACCATTAGTGTGGAACCGGTGGGTGGTTTAGAAAATTTTACTACTAACAGAGATACAAAAGTGGGCGGTAGGTATAAAAAGGTTGACTACCCCTGCTTTAAACAGTAAATCTGTTGAAAAGTCAATGAAATAATAATTGTGGCTCTTAACGGATGTTATTGTTACAATTTGTCATTCTTGCTATTATTAGTGAAGATATTCATTAAGGTTACCTCATGCTGAGGTTCAGAAGAAGTTTCTACTTAACTGAAACAGTGAATCAAAAGTGACCCAATCTCTCTGAAGGAGAATCCCTAACACTGTATGGCTGTACTCCAAGAGAGACTAAATAGAAATCATGCTTTGATACACAGATACATTTCTCAGTTGAGATTGGTTTAAAACTAATACTTTTCTGGAGAGACACTCTGTATAATTGCAGGGCAAGCAATGAAACAATGAATGCCATGCCTACCATACAGTACTGTATTAGGTACAGAAAGGCAGCTGTTCCATTTTTTTAACACTGATAATAAGAATTGTGTTAGAATTATCTTAAAATCCCAAAGTAGGAGTAGCCAAGAAAGCTTGGAAATATGAAGAAACAACATGTAAACTATAACAATATGTAGTATGCAAAAACTGAAAGGAACAAACACTGTTTTATCAGAAGTGTTTAAAGCAGGGGTAGTCAACCTTTTTATACCTACCGCCCACTTTTGTATCTCTGTTAGTAGTAAAATTTTCTAACCACCCACCGGTTCCACACTAATGGTGATTTATAAAGTAGAGAAGTAACTTTACTTTATAAAATTTGTAAAGCAGAGTTGCAGCAAACCCCTACCGCCCACCATGAAAGCTGGAACGCCCACTAGTGGGCGGTAGGGACCAAGTTGACTACCACTAGTTTAAAGGCTTACACATGTTTTGTTTCCATTTCATTAAATCCCCCTTTTGTTGAGCTCGAGTCGTCAGATTCTAGATGACTTTATTATGGCCTATTATTTTTTTTGGGGGGGAGTCATCTGTTACTATCTAATAATTCCCAAAATGTACTGGTAGGAAGGGTTCAAGGGCATTGCCATCCATTCCTAATCACAATGAAGCCTGAAAGATAAAATTTGCATCATGATACCCAGCCACCATTTTGTATTTGTATCGCAGTTTATTATAAGAGAAGGAGTGGCAGAACCTGGGGGCAGTGTTAAAAGAGGGATCAGCCTAGAATCCCTATGTAGCCAACTAAGTCCAACCCTCCCCCTCTTTGAATTCCATGGGCCCTTATCTAACTTCAAGCAGGTTAGATTCTTTAGGAAGATTCCTGTGCACAGGCTGCTTAGCAATAAGTCAGTTTAATTTGACCTTCATGTGTGGACCTGATCTTTTGCACCTGGCATTTATGCAAGTATGTAAAGACAGTAATTTAACATCTCAGTGCATATTTTGTCACAGGCAAATGGGAATATGCTCTATGCTCCTCCATGTCTCTATTCCAGGGAGCTTTCATATTAGCAGGGCCTTCACAGCAGAGGTGGGTTTCTACTGATTCGGGTGAACCAGTAGTGGTGGCGATAGGAAGCTCTGCCCACCCGCCCGGATGCTTCTGAAGCATTGTGTGAGCGTGTATGAGTGAACTGGTAGTAAAATAAATTGCAACCCATCACTGCTCACAGTATAGGCTCTGGGAACTGTGGAAAATTCTTATGGTTGCTTATAGGCTGGTGCTTGCTTAACTGTATTTATCCCTTTTTTTGATGCAATTGAGAGACTCTCAGCAGGCTATGTTCACAATAATAAAACATCCATAGCATCATTACTCAACAAGGGCTTGGCAGCACAAGCTAACAATAGCCAATGATTTAATAGACAGCCATCAATACCCCAATCAACATCTAAAAAGCTACATACAACAGGCACCATATAAATACACACAGAATAGCCCAAAACACACATCCTGCTAGAGAGAAATTCCCTGAAGATGGGCTCCAGCATGAGTCTGAAAGCTAGGAAAATTCTGGTCCCGGTGACAAATCCAGACTGGATCTTGCAACATTATCCTGGGACACGTATATTAGCCTTCATACATGAAAGAACAAACAATTCCCCCTGAATTAAGCCACAGATAAAATCTTAAGACCGTAGGTTTGATAGCTATGACCTTATAAGGTTCCCAATGTAACAGTAATTATGATTTCTTTGGAAAGTTGTTCAAATGCCTTTTATGAGAAATAAGTGAAGAGCTAAATTAAAATGTGTGGTTCATTCAACCAGTATATTGCTAATATCTCTTTTTTGTATAGTAAATTGATTACAGTAACGTATACTTCATTGAAACTGTAGTTACAGAGTCTACAAAATATATTCCTCATAAAAATGAATGATTCTTTTTTTATTATTAAGACATTTCAGAAAAAAACATATGATCAGGCATAGAAAACAGTAAAATACAATGAATAAACAAGGGATTTACAAATATTATAGAGGTTATAATTTTCCAGTATATCATTATTTGATTGGGGATAACTGAATACATTATATTGTTTTAAAAGCTTGAAATTTGCTATTAAGCTCTAAACAAAGCATACCAGGAACCACAGTACAGTATAAATCACGTAATGAGATTATGGACTACAATAAACTTATCCATGTTACTAAATCTATTCTACTTTAGAAATCCTATCAAATTTAAATACATATTGTATGTACAGAAAACCAAAAATTTACGATGTAGTACAAATCTGTGGATTGAACTAAAATCTAGAAATGATGTCCAATCTAAATTAATGTCCACCTCAAATTTACTTTCAAGATGCAAAGTTATAGTGGTCTGAAAATCAAAGTATATCCCTATATAGGTAGTCCTTAACTTGCAACAGTTCATTTAGTGACTGTTCAACATTACAACAGCACTGAAAAAAGTGAACCGAAAAGAAATGTTCAAGACCACGTTCTTTTTCCGGTAGACTTGAGGGAGGGGCGACTCCTGGGATGTACCCAAGCTCAGTCTATCACCACCCCCAGATGTAAGATCTTTATTGTGGGTGAAAGGTGACTTTTGGGAAAGTTGACAGAAAACCCCAGGGCCTATAAGGTTCAGATGGTCAGCTTGAGGTTGTGGATGGCCCGAGCATGAGAGTGGGCCTGCACGAGCACATCATCAAGGTAGCATTGTAGTCTCGCTGGACTAGCAGAGCAGAGGTGAAGCCACATGACAGCTGACCAGTTGAAATAGGAGGCAGGTGCAGCAGATTTTATGGTCCACGCGGAGGCGTTGAAATTTTTACGTAGCGTGAGTTCCACCACTTGTCCTCTGGTTTCAACTTATCAGCCACATGCCCTGTCACTACAGTTGAGGCATTAGCAAGGGTGGCTATTGAAGTGTCCACACTAGGCAATTGAAGTGCCTGGGAAAAGGACTGCTCCATATTGTAGAAGCGGCGGTCATTGCTTCCGGGATTGGGAAGGGTGGAAGGGCGAGACCACTGATTCTTTACCACCTCTAGAAAAAGGAATAGGGACCCCCTCCTTGTTGATCACTGTATTAGAGAACATGATCAAGTTAGGGTCTCTGGGTAGTGATCTTGCGGGGTTAGGGTATAGGGAGGAAGGAAATCCCCAGATGAACCCTCCAAGGGATCCCTAACCCCCTCCCTTGGCTCCCGAGGAGAGACAGGAGGGGATGAAGAAATTTCCAGGTCAGATTTTCTGTGTGCCCCAATGGGAGAGACAGAAGGGGTAGAAGAGCTGAACGCCCTGGGAGGAGAGGCCAAATGAGTAGATCCCGACATTAAAGGAGATCTGGATCTGATAGGAGAAGAGGGCATGTTGGCTCAGGCTTTCATCCCTCTGGGTTGCTCTAGAGGGTCGCTGGGCTGCTGAAGGCTTAGCTGCTGCTGCCCTGGTTCTGGGCCCCACTATCTCTCTCTCCTCGGTCTCGTTAAGGGAACTGCCTGAGGCCTGTGAAGTGGCCATTGGTGCCACTCATGTGTCCTGGAAAGGCTATTTTGCCCAGAAGTCATCAGCTGATGCAAGGGCCTTGTGTGAAGAAATTGGGCTGCTGAGGCTGAAGCTTGCCTGCCCAACTCTGACTGCGATGCAAGCAGATGGCCCAGAGCCAGAAAATGCACGCTTTTAAAGTGGCCACCGGAGGTCTCCGCGCACCAAAAAAGACTTTCTTTCTTCAGCTTGAATTTGCGTGCCGCAGCTCGTTTTGCACACAGGCACTGTTTCCTATCTTAATTAAAGCCGCCCAAAGCCCAATCGGCGCCTCTAGCCTGTAGCCCTTCCTGCAGAGCTGCCGAAATGGAGCTTGACACCCCTGCAATTCCAGGGACCGGTCAGAGCGCCCGATATCCACGAGGAGAGAGCGGAATGCCAATTAGCTCACCCTCAGCTTGCTGCGAGACGGAGGGCTCTGTATCAGCAAGATTGCAGCTCAATGGTTTGGAATTTAAAGTAGCCAATAGACCAAATCAGAATTAAATAGCAGAATTTACTCACTCTCTCTGGGAACCAAAAGCAGTGCATGGACCAAAAGACTGAGAGGAAACTGGGAGCCAACAGGGAAAGGAGGAGGTTAAAAGACATTTCCCTCAGTCTTTGGACCAATCAGGCTGTGAGAATATCCCAGGAGTCGCCCCTCCCTCAAGTCTACTGAAAAATAAATTATACATTTTAGCAATCAAGACTGGAGTAAATATTTCAATAATACACCTTATACCAATTTTCTTTAAGTATAATATTCAGAGTAATTTAATATTCCTTGCCCATCTGAATTCTAATTGTTGCATATCTATTACTGCATCTAAATTCTGCATCCATTTAATCAGTCTTTGAATTGTTCAGTTTCTGAATCACACTTCACCAGCAGTTTCTAAAGAAAAGTACTGAGTCCAAGAATAAATTAGTTCTACAACCCAAATCAAGTAAAATGTGACCTTTGCATAGAATAATCATATGATAAGAATGAGAATGAAGATCATCACCCCAATTGAGGAAGTACACAAAAGAACTTCCACATTTATTATGATATCTGGAAGGGCTCCATGCATCCATCCTTATTTTGCACCTTCGAAATTTCTTCATAAATTAGAGCAAAGCTGTGACTTTTTATTGCTACATATAAAGAGTTTACCCATGAATATTATAATGAAGTACACAAGTGGGCACTGAGATTTATTTATTTATTTTTGGCAGCCGTGGCATAACTACCCATTTCTATGTTACTCTGTTTTTAATCTGTTTCTTTTTGCATCTTCGATGTCCACTGAGAATAAAATTTACATCTGCTTACTGACCATTGGAAGCCATATTCTATAGATCACTGATTTAAGACATGGTGAAATTTATTTAAACAAAAAAACCCCTACATTTTTAATAACACATTTATACTAATTATAGAAAGAAATCAGAAAATATGTTAGGAAATAGCCAAGGGTAATAGCAAAGCCATGCTAAGTATAGCAACTTGCCTTATGATGGTCCTTCCATCTTAGTACTGTCCATGTTGACTCTCCATGTCTCTCTAGATAATGTCTCTCCCAGCCCATACAGAAATTCAGGAGACTGAATCCAGATGTTTCTACCTGCATAATATCTGCTATTCCACTGATTTTATACTGTGATTCCACAAAAGCTTCTCAATATCTCCCAAATGTGCTTTTCCAAAAGGCAACTGGATTTTCTTTGGGTTTTTTTCTTTGAAAACATTTCGCTTCTCATCCAAAAGCTTCTTTAGTTCAGGAGAAGCTTCTTCATGAACTGAAGAAGATTCTTGGATGAAAGCGAAACCTTTTCCAAGAAATAGAAAAACCAAGAAAGTCCAGTTGCCTTTTGGAAAAGCACATTTGGGAGATATTGAGACATTGATATTGGGGCAATCATAACCTGGATGATTGAGAATCTCCATAGACATTTCAATATCTCCTTGAAACTACTAAAATGTCTTAGTGTAAAGCATCCACAAGCTAAATGAAAAGGAACAAAATTAGAAGAGCAATTAGAAAAGTTCTTACTTATTTTTTCCGGTGATCTGGTGATATAAATGTAGTAGAAACATAGAATAAGTGACTGTAAATGTCAAATTTCAAAAAGAACAAAGGCAACAATCTGGAAAATGGGAGGGCAAGATGATCTGCAAAGAAAATCTGGAAAATGGGAGGGCAAGATGATCTGCAAAGAAAATCTGTTTCTCCAGTGAGGAGATATATGGAATAATTCTTTCCTGGAATGTTCCCTGACTTCACTTGTCTAACTCTGAGTTGCCTGTTTGTTATGTGAAGGAGTAAGATGAGAAGGAGATGAAAGGAGGAGTTGATGCTAGGCGTGCCAATTAGCATCACAAGTGAATTAAATCAAGGGAGTTTTGTATACCAAAGTAATTCCTCCTTGGAGTTCATTGTTCATCAAACCAAGAAACAAGACTATTGATGGGGAAAAAGGGGGAGAAATAAGAATAAAGAGAAATTTTGAAGTATATTAGCAACAAATTTCAGATGGACAGCTAGAACAAAAGAACTGTTTGAAAAATCTTTTAAGATTCTTCAATGTTTTCTAACAGATGAATATTTAAGCTTTAGTATAGTAGTTAAAATGCAGTAGCAACTGCAACTGGACTGCAACAAAAAGGCAGTAGCCTGTAGTAGAATGGGGAGCTCCCACCCCAGTGACCCCACCCCAATGTTTCTGAACATCAGCTCCCAGTATATAGCTCAATCAGCAAAGTCCACAGTTAGGAATCCTGAGAGCTACAGCTGAGCAGCAACTGGGGAGTCATGGGAATATCCTTCTAAGATTTAATACTCTTTCCCCACATTTATATAAATGCACACTAAACAGATGTAATACTCTTTCCCCACATTCATACAAATGCACACCAAACAAAGGAAGAACAGGCACGCATTCATTTTATTTCCCCATTGTCTATACAGCACCCACAGGTCATAATTAATAACTTAAATTGTAAAGGGGCTTTGTCTTGGCAACGGTATAAGGATTATGATAAGTTACTTGGGCTTGGAGGAGAGAATAGAGCCAAACTGAATAAAAGGGAAGTACCAGGGAGACTGCTTGGGTATATGTTCCTAATATTGCTTATGCATTTGTTCCCCATATAGTATATCCGTTCCATATGATCCAATGACAATCTACAAATGCTGAATTCTTCAGGAGAATTTTTTTTAAAAAAGTCTATCTCAACACAGCCTCTTCCTGAATTACATGAAATTACATGAATTACATAAAAGAGGTGAAAAGACAAATTTAATTTAAGTAGGAAACATTAAATGCTAGATATCAGTATACAATTAAAGTTAATAATATTGGTAACTTGTTGGTTATAATTTAATTTTTTTCTTAGTAAGATAATTTATATTACTTAATATGTTTCAGGGGTACCATAAGATATTTATTCTACTTTTCCTTATCCATTCATGATTTCCTAGTACTCCTGAGGGTCAAACTAAAAGTTATATGAGAAATCCATAACCGATTCTCCCATGAAAAAATATAAGAAATGGGGGGACACAGGTAGTCCTCAACTTAAGACCATGATTAAACCCAGAATTATGGTCATAAGTCAAGGCATAACAAGACAGGACACAATTTTCTAAAAAGAATTTTGCAGGGGTTGTTAAAAGAACAACGTGATTGTTAAGCAAATCATTTTTCTCCAATGGACATGTTTTAAACAAATACCAGAATTAAGCAAAAAGTGTCAAAAATTGTGATCCTATGATCACTGAATGCTACAAACTACTGTAAAGATGAATCTGTTGCCAAGCGTCCAAAATGTGATCATGTGACCATTATAATTTCTAAAACTGGTCAGTAGTAGCTTTTGGGGAGTCTATCTTAACTTCAAATAGTTGTTAAGTAACTGGTTGTAAGTCAAGGACCATCTGTACCTGATCCACAGAAGGGGATAATGGAGATAGAAATATGTCATATGCATCATTATGATGTACAGGAGTTATGCAATTGTACTATTGTTACATAATTTGCATACATGGTGTGATGACAACATGGTACATGTGATGTCACTGTGGCCTATCAATCTAAACTATCATTGCACATAGGAGAAGGAGGAGGAGGAAGAGGAGGAGGAGGAAATATTAAGTATATTAGCCACCTTGAGTTATTTTTCAAAATAATAAAGGTGGGAAATAACTAAAGAAACAAAGAAATAAGGACTATGTGCACATATTCCATTTGTGTTGGACTGTCATGTCTCTGACCAAACAATGCATCACAACATAAGATCACTACCAGAAATGGATTTATCTATAATCTAACAACTTCTCGGATTCATTCACAAGAGATAGTACAACTAAATCCATATTCTGATGTTGTTGTAACTCAATTTCCCCTTATCACTAGGGGGGCAGGGACACTAGGGCAATGACGTAAGAAAAAGCAACCAAAAGTAAGAGAAAGAAGGAAGAATTTCATACACGTTTCATGCTTGCCTGTCTTTTTGCATTTTCGTCAATGTGTGGGTCTAGACTGTTAGATGTTAACTGATTATTGATCTTATTTTCTCAATTAAATCCTCAAGGAATTTGCAATACTTTTTTTTTTTAAAAAAAATTACATCTTCCCCTTAATCTAATACAGAAAAAAAAAAAAACAACCAGAAACTGATAAGCAACTGAAACCCATTTGGCATGCTTATTATCACCTATATGGTAAACGTGCATTAGGACTTAAAGTAGTACAATGAAACTATCTTCCCTTTTAATTTGTACCAAGTATAAGAGGCTGGAGATGGAGGTGGGTTTCTGCCGGTTCGAATGAACTGGTAGTGGCAGCAGCGAGAGGTTCTGCCCATTCGCCCGGATGCTTCTGTGCATGCACAGAAGCATTGCACACATGTGCAAGCACGTGCACAAGTGAACCGGTAGTAAAAAAAAAAATGGAAATCCACCATTGGCTAGAGAGGAATGCTAACACTTCCTACCCTACATATTATCCTAATCAGTACTGTGATCAAACACTTTTGTTTGCTTTTGTTCAGTCAAAAACAGTTCCTCCAATTTCCTTAGCACAGTTTTCCAGATGTGGTTTGTTATTGCCTCCTTCTGAGGTCTGAGAGGAGGTCCAAAGTCACCCAGCTGGCTTTGTGCAGTCTCCTAGCTTCTAGCCTGGTGCCTTAACCACTACACCAAATTGATTCCCACACATGTTTACCAGAATGTTAAAATACACCCACAGGTAATATTTTACAATATGTATATTTATGTTCTGACCTAGGCTTCCCAAAAGCCTGAAGCAAACTCCTTGTCCCAACAAAAAACCCTTTTATTAATTAGCTGTGAATTCTGCTCATTCACATCCAGCAAAGTCTTTCAAGGGAGGATGTACAGTCACAGACCTTATCTGGCTTGGAGAGGTAACAGGTCGATATCTGCAGAACTTGGCAAGGAGTCTCAGAGAGTCACAAACCAATTAAGTGAACTAATTGTCTCCTGCAAACTCCACTCCCCTTTCCCTCCTCTTTTATTTCCTCTTGGAGGGCCATTCATCGCCCACCTATGGCCTTACTCCCAGGTCAACACCTGTTCTTTAGCTGTTCCCTTCGTCTGGCAACTCTGCGCATGCACACACTGGGAACAGGCTCCGGCTGTTCATCTGCCTCACTGATGTCTGACTCTGAAGGCAGCTGATAACTGGCATATGGCTCTGGCCCCCTCTCTGCCTCTGACACAGAGCCCTCATCAGAGCCTTCCCCAGTCTCTAGGACTGGCCCATGTTCCTCCACAACTTCCTCACTGTCTGAATCTGCTGCCAGCTCTGCTGGCTGATGGTGGGCCACAACAATTTATACTTTGAACCTAATTGTTCTTAAGCAATATAAGCCCTGCCACTTAACATAAAACTTGTTAACTTTAGTCAATTTTCAAATATATATTTCTCAGACTGAAATATTGAGCCTATTTTCTTCAGGTCAGAAATCACATTTGAAATACAGAGTTCTGGCAACTCAAGCCTTTGATCCCAACTGGCCATTCCCTTTGAGATGAAAATTAAGACAAAATAAAAATCCAATGACTGGGCCATTCCAAAGATATATTTGAAATCATCCACCTAACCTCATATTGTGCTGCAGGGAAAAATAAATTCTTTGCTTGTCCAGGTTAATAAAAGACCGAGAGATCAAACAAATTCTGGTGCAGGAGGTGGTGCAAGCTGCATGCTAATGCTTGTGTATATGAATTTTACTGGAATGTGAACCCACTGCTTCCATCTGAAGATCCTTTCCACAAATAATACTTGCTGTGTTCTTAAGCTGTTTATATACAATTGCTTAGGTCATGAGTTCTCAACCTGTGGCCGGCTCTTGAGGTGCCACAATGTTATCAGAGGGGGTTCACAAAGGCTTGAAGAAATGTTTTGATTTAAATCTAGAGTTAAGTCTTGGTGGTCCGTGGCCATGATCCATGGCCACAAAAGCAGAGGTGGGTTGCTCCCGGTTCAGCCGAACTGGTAGTAGCTGCGGCCGGAGACCCCACCCACCCACCCAGAGGCTTCTGGAAGGCAATTTTTTTTGTTCGTTCCCTATGTAGAATTCAGTCTCATATCCACTGACTCTTTGGAAGCGGAATAGTGGCTTAATGAGGACACATAATTGAGCAGAAATGACTAGGGAGAGGACAGCTGCAGAGCACATGACAAACTTTGGCTGCTCCTAATGAAACATTTAAATGCTGGTTTCAGGGACGAAAATGGCACTAAGGTGTTTCTCACAGCTGAATGAAGAAGAAGAAGCTCCCCAAAGTCAGCAATGCATTTTTCACACACTTCATTGATTCTCCACTAATAGCACAAGCCTCTTCAGCTCAAAATACAGATTTCCAGCAGAAATCTGAATTGACCCAGTCAGATTCCCTTGTTTCTAAAGATTTTTTCTATGTAACCCAAGTTTCTGCTGAACCCTGGGCTTCATTCACCCAGTTGCCTTTCAAACTCTATTCAAATGATTCCAGCTTTCATTAGCAATCTAATTATGATCAAATAAATCATTTTTGAGATCTCTTGCAATCTCTATCGTATCTTGTCCATCTACTTGGATGTAAAATTCAAGATTCCTGGCTCTGAAAACCTTTGAAATATTTCTCTTCCCTTTTTGAAATATCTCTAAGATGGGGTGTGTTCAATTTTGGCATCCTTTTAAGACTTATGAACTTCAACTCCCAGAATTCTGCATATTGAAGTCCACAAATCTTAAAAGTTGTCAAGGTTGGACACACACACACACACCCTCTATAACTTCACAACGAAACATTTTGAACAAATTCTCACCTATAATAAAAGAAAAATTCTTAACCATCAGTTATTAATGGGTAATAAAAAGACATCAGGTGGTAATATATTATTGAGTCAAGACTAATAAGGTGCTAGGTGGTAGACTTGTTAGGGTGACTCTTCTAAATAAACAGTGATGGTTGTGTTAGAGTATAGTACTGCAGGCTACTTCAGCTGACTGCTAGCTGCAGTTTGGCAGATGGAATCTCACCAGGCTCAAGGGTGACTCAGCCTTCCATCCTTCTGAGGTTGGTAAAATGAGGACCCAGATTGTTGGGGACAATATGCTGACTCTGTAAAACTGCTTAGAGAGGGCTGTAAAAGCACTATGAAGCAGTATGTAAGTCCTATTGCAATTGCTATATAATTAAAATATTTATAAAAGAATAATAGTAGCTGAATGTGACCCTGTTAGTATATGTAGGAGAAGGAGTGGCAAAACCTGGGGATGGAGTTAAAAGAGGGATCAGTCTAGAATCCCTACATAGCCTCAAGCGAACTAAGTCCAACTTCCCTTGGATTTCATTGACCTTTAACCAGATGAGAAGATTATTGGGCATGGAGCTGATTAGTAATAAATTAATTTAATTGGATCTTCACACGTTGATCTGGTCTTTTGCATCTGACAAGAATTTCCTTCACTCCAAATGTATTCTGATCCAGCAGCATTTCCCAGTTTCCAAAAGCTTTACATGAATCCTAATGGATGGTTCTGCTACAAAACCACTCCCTTCTTGGTCATCAATAGACCCATAGAACTTTGTTAAAATGGACCGATCACTTTACAGAAACACATACTTTAGGTAACTATGAGTTTTATTTTGGGTTTCAATCCCCTACAGCAGTGATCTCCAACCTTGGCAACTTGGCTGAGGAACTCTAGGAGTTGAAGTCCACAAGTCTTAAAGTTGCCAAGGTTGGAGACCACTGCCCTACAGCTTTCAGGTTTCAACCTCTCTCAAGAGCACCAATATGGTTCTTATTACATCTCTTCACATTTATAATGCTCTCTGCTCCTCCTGACTTTTTAATATTGTTTAAAGCAGGGGTCCCCAACCCCAGTCCATGGACCAGCACTGGGCTGCATAAATAAACAAAGCCCCATCTACAGGATACAGGCAGCATGCAAAACCACGCCCCCTCCAGTTTGTAGAAAAACCTTTCGCCATGGAACTGGTGCCCAAAAGATTAGGGGCCACTGGTTTAAACCACGTTTTAAAGCATAGGTTAAACAATGTTTAAAGCATATTTTTTTAAAAATGGAAAGCTGGCATGCTGCAAAACAAAACACCAGTTATCACAACTTCTTCTGTGATAAATATCAATTCAAGCCTGCAAGATCTCTCCTTGCGATCTCTGTCTTGCCCTTCCCCTATAACAGAGTTCAAGTCTATTTTTGTGTAGCTATTCCTCCAGTTTTGAGAGCTTCGTCTAAGCAACAATTTATAGTGCCTTCATCTGTTCTGGAATGTGGAGAAGCCCTCCACATCTGGAATTTGGGATTCACTGACAAATGTGTGCTAGTCAAATGCGCGCCGACAAAACTGGCCGAAAAAATCGCGACGTCAAAATTGCTCACCATCAACAATCAACAAACTAGGACGTGAAAACAACCTTATAACCCATCCACTCTAACCCTAACCCTAAACCCTAATCGTGATTTTGACGTCACGGTTTTGTCGGCGCGGTTTTGTCGGCGCGCATTTTACTAGCGTGCATTTGTCGGGTCACAGGAATTTGGAAAGAGTAGAATAAGAAATATCAACTTTTCCAGGACTAAACTGCTAGGGCCTGAAAACCCTGGATACATAGTTTTTCCAGGGTTATCAGGCCCTAGGAGTTTTAGACTGATTGATGACACTACAAGCATAACATCGGAATAAAATCATTTTTTTTTTCATTTTAGCAAAAACAAAGCTGTACCAAGTTACATAAGTCTAAGGTCTGCATACCAAATCTAGTGATCTGTAAACCGTCTGAGCAAATAAAGAAAGAGATAGCTGAGCAGAGAAACGAAGCAGATGTAATACAACCCAAAATTAAGAAAAGAAATGCCGTGACCATTTTTTCTAAATTCTTTCGTATTTTTATCTGCCTCTTCTCTCCCACTGCTCTCTTACTTGTTCTTCTTCTCCTGGAACGTTTGGGCAGAGTGCTTGAGCTCTAGACATAATCAGACAAAATCTGTTTCTTTACTTCCTGGTTTCTCTGAGGGCTTCCAACCGTGTCTCCGTAGGGACGAAGAAAGTTCCATGATCCTCTCCCCGCATGCTTCTCATTGGAAGAGGAAGTAGCTTGAGGGCTATAGTGTTCTGAGAGTCACCAGCTTGACACTGTTTAAAACCAGCTTTATGCATCCTATTTATTTCTAGGAACGCTTCTGGCCTCCTCTCAATCATATAAACAGATGGTAGTCATCTGTACTGTGTGGAAGGGCGGAACACAACCACGAAAACAACTCGGGCATGTACAATACATATAATCATCAAATGGCTTTACCTTTTAAACAGCCACGAAGAACCTGTAGGCACCAAAGATGTGGAGAACAGCAGGAAACGTCTAGTAAATCAGTGCTTGGCAAATGGGCTTTTGCCATAGGCAACTGTTTTATGAGAGCATTCCCAGCTTGTCTTAAAATTCCAAGTGTGCCAACAGCTTCAATGCACCACAATGTTCTTTTGCAAGGAAAAAGGAAAGCCTAGTTAACTAGCAACTACAGTCTTGAGGGAAAAGAGGTTTTAACTAGTTCTTCCATATGCATGCCTTGGTTAGCATTCTAAAACCGACACAAAAGATGACTTGACATATCAGTCAAATAACTGATTACAGATTTAAATGTAGAAATAGCAGGGAAATTAAATCCAAAAATATCAAGAGGAAGATGTGAGGAACATTTCAAGGCTAGTCTTCTAAAATGGGCATCGTCGAAGCGCTGCAGTGGTCAGAATGCAGTACTGCAGCAGGGGTGGGTTCCGGCAGTCACTTTTGCTGGTTCACTCATGCGTGTGCTTGATGTGCGCTACGCACGCATGCGCAGTACAATAAAAATTATTCTGCACATGTGCAGAAGCAAAAAAACAAGATGGCAGCACCTATGAAGAACTGGTTCAGGGGCGTGGCAGCGACCCAGACCGCCAAACCACTACCGGTTCTGCCGAACCAGTCCAAACCAGTAGGAACCCACCACTGTACTGCAGGCTACTTCTGCTGGTGTTCATCTCCATTTCAAAGCAGAAGAGTTTTGTCCTTCAAAAAATACTTTTAACAATTATATTATCTGGGATGATCACCACCCAGTCTTTGAACCTGAAGAGCAATTAGAGAATAAAAATACCAGATTCCTGTTTCCTATTGTTGCTCACTTCATAGGCTATCTAGTTAGTTCCAATAACTGGCTAATTATAATCAAAGCTTATTTTTTTAAAAAAATGGTCCTTGAATATGTTAGCTGTAGCTTTGTCATCCATGAAAAGAAATGACTCATCAACATCTCCCCGTTTTTCTCTTATATTGATGGGAGACAGCATTTTCTCCAGAATCTCCTTTTGTATTTTAAGATGACATATGAAAATAAGCCATGGGTCAATATAAAAATTGGTCTTTGGTATTGGAATCCAAGGAATCAAAGATCCATACATGTTACACTGTTTAACTAAAAGTGTTTGAAAACAAAAAGGAAATTTGAGCATTTATACCAAGATCAAACATAAAATTAGATCAAATTAGGTTACCTGTGACTGGTGAAACTCTAGTCACTTATTCATTAATTGATAATAGTTTTATAATACCCAATGCTCTTTGCTCTAACAAAATAATAAAAAAATGAACAAACTTATAAACAAAGCAAATAGAATAAAACTAAATCAAACAATCACGAGCATCACATTAATGCTATGGAACTGAATGATCCTTAAAATAAAACATCCTGAAGGATATTAAGATCTTCTCGACACCAAAACAACTATAACATGAATGACAGCGAAGATGCATTTTTAAAAAATCCATCCATCCATATATTTTCCCCCATAAATTAATTCATAATTTCCCTCTGTGCCCCCTTCACTATCCCCCAAAAACTGTCTGGCAGACAACACCATACCCATGGTGGAATTCAATTTTTTTACACTACCGTTTCTGTGGGCTTGGTGGGCATGTCATGGCTTCGTAGGCCTAGCATGGTGGGTGTGGCAGGGGAAGGATACTGTAAAATCTCCATTCCCACCCCACTCCAGGGGAAGGTTACTGCAAAATCCCCATTTCCTCCCGATCAGTTGGGAGTCAGGAGGTAGAGAATAGATAGGGCGGGGCCAGCTAGAGGTGGTATTTACTGGTACTGTGAACTCCTCAAAATTTCCACTACCAGTTCTCCACGACTGGCCAGAACCACCTCTGCACCATACTTACAAAGCAACGTGTGAGTATTTTAAAGCTATTTTTGAATCCTATTGCCTCCCCAAACAGGCAAATAGAAAAAAACATTTTCTGACAAAACAGGCATATACATATTTACTCACGAAACAAACATTATTATAGAAATGCATTTTCTATACTTGCAACCATATTTTATTAATTAAGAAAATTACTTTGATTGATTAAATCCAGTCCACTTATTAGTTCAGTTTCTATACAAATTCATTAAAAAAATTCTCAAGCGTCCCAAGTATCTAAACTCAGAATACTGATTTCACAGCCATGTATTCAAACATCCTATTAGTAATTTCACCTCTGGGTACAAAGGCTGTTGCACTGGGTTTTTTTTTTTTTTGCATCCTACTCTTCTTCTACAGATGGTTAATGAACCGCACTTATCATTTATTTTTTTAAAAACCAGACTTTATAAATATGAAGTTGGTTCCCATTTGTGGATTACAAATTAAGATTACTGTTAAAAATGACCACAGGTCAAATTTAAAAATAAAGTGATTATTACTTCACCCTCAACGGTCAATTGCTTATCAAAAACTTCTGTAAGATAGTTTGTATCACTTTTAAATTTTGGATTTGTCAAGAGTTAATATTTGACATGACTCCTCCAGGCAATATTAATTTATGTTTATTAGAAAAAGAAATCAATATAAATGCTAAATTGTCATCCGCAATTCTCCATCAGTGTCACATCAAGCCACACAGCACAAAATCATTATTGAACTGCAGGAGCGTCTGGTGCAGAAAAGCAAATGATTAGATTGGTAGTGCCCTCAAATTTTTGTTATTCCTTCACATTATAATGATCATATTAAAGGGGAAATGTCAAGCAGTCCAAACCTAACCATAGATATGCAAATTACAAGGTTCATATTTTAGAATCTTTTATTTGAACCATATAGTGTTGAGAAAGCTCAACCCACGCCTTATGATGAAAAAGTGTTTAAGCATACTCAGTAGCTAAGACGCTGAGCTTATCGATCAGAAAGGTCAGTAGTTTGGCAGTTCGAATCCCTAGTGACACATAACGGAGTGAGCTCCTGTTACTTGTCCCAGCTTCTGCCAACCTAGCAGTTCTGAAGCATGTAAAAATGCAAGGAGAAAAAGTAGGAACCACCTTTGGTGGGAAGGTAACAGCATTCCATGTGCCTTCGGCATTTAGTCATGTCGGCCACATGACCCCGGAGACATCTTCAGACAGCACTGGCTCTTTGGCTTTGAAATGGCGATGAGCACCGCCCCCTAAAGTCAGGAACAACTAGCATATCTGTGTAAGGGGAACCTTTGTTTTGGCTTCTCAGCGATAGCAACTATTGCTCAATAAGAAAAAGAGGTTTTCTCACCGCTGACACCAGAAAGAGGCATCTTGGAAACGAACAGCCTATGCTTGTTTTATGCTAATCTGGGGTGGTAGCCTTGGATATCATACCTCCAGAAGAAACCAGAACATTTTGGAGGCCATTTTATTTGGCTAATATATCCTTGAACAAGGTAATAGCTGAATTCAGAATAATTCTCTCAACTAAGAATAGGTAGGTAGGGGGAGAAAAAGGCAGACACAAAGCCCAGCATTTCCACTAGTCAACCTAGACTTCCACTCTAGCTTAAAATCAACCTTGAATATTCCACCATGCAACAATAAATATGTATATGTGATGCCCTGAGTATGTATCAGCATATATTTACAGTTCTGTGAAAAAGTATTAATCACCTTTCATATTGTCTGAATTTTTATATAACTTTGCCCCTGAATTTTATCAGAGCTTCATGTAGCTTTTTGACAGCTTCAGCTGATGGATAGATGGCCTGATATTCTCCTTTAGAATTCTCTGGTACAAAAGAAGAATTTGTGCTTCCTTTAATGAGGGCAAGTCATTCAGCTCCTAAAGTTGCGAAATCATAGTTGATGAGATTTTTATAGGACAGAGCTGGCTCAAATCACCCTGATTATTCACACAACTGCTCCTACTAATCCCTTCAATTAAATTGATTGAACCAGGAGGGCAATTACTTTTTCATACTGGCAGATCTGAAGTTGGATGACTTGTTTTATGAAATAAATCAAACAAGCACCAGACTCTGTTATTATGTCTTCATTTAGATTCCTTTTATATTTCAGTAGGATCCACATCCAGTTTCGATAAAATAGCACATTTGAATAGATATCTGCCAACAGTACATACCCAAAAGGGGCAAGGGCAGGAAAAATAAAAAGGAAGGTCCCAATTAAATTTTATTTTCTGTAAGATAGATTTCTCCTTTAATAAAATTAATTAATCCACCCCCTACATACATTATATGTCCACTTGCCAATGACTCCAGGAGTCATGCCAGATCATTTTGAATTGGTTTCTTTCAGTGTGGCTCAGCAGCGGCCTGGCACCAAGATGGAGGCTCAGTTAGGAGCAAATGTCCTTAATAAACAGGAAATGAGCCCTCTTCCCATGCCAGCATAATAAGCATAAAGAGAAGAGATCATCAGTCAGGGAAGGAAACTAAAAGAGAGAAAAGAGGCCTTTGGAAGGGTTAGAAAAGGATTAATTTCAAAAGATAAACTCAAATGACTCCACCTTTTAAGAAGGGAGGTCTACAGTCACACGATTTCTGTATTTTGGGCAGAATATTCTTCACACTGAAGGTAACATAATTGCATCGTGAAGGGTCCTTGGTGCTCTCTGAGCTTGGTTGTTTATTGTAGATGTTTCGTTACCAAAACTAGGTAACATCACTGACTAGCACTGATGATGTTACCTACTTTGGATAATGAAATGTCTGCAAGAAAACAACCAAGCTCAGAGGACCCTCATGGCAAATTATTAGCATAATTGCATCAATTTCATGGTAATTATAAAGAGTCTCATTTGTGTATCAAGTAAATATGGTGATGCAACTAAGTAGATACGATAATAGAAGTTCACAGTGCCTGTTCTACTCATACCAAAAGAGAGTCCAGATCTTCTAAAACTGGTCTTCTGATTATTTGCTTTAGCCTGGAGCTCTAACACTGAAAATGACTATCCGAAGAAAAGCACTTGGGAAAATCAGTTCCTAGAAGACAGAGAATAAAAATTCATCCTAATGTAACCAAAGGATGTCAATTTCTTCCTTAGCAGTACACAAAGACTTTATTCCCTGGGACTGGAGAGAGAGAGAGAGAAAATATCTTTTTAGTTTGTGTCCTTGATTCTTAAAAAAAAAAGAGCCTCTTGTCTGAGGCTTTAACTAGGATGTATTCCCTGATTGGAAAAGGGGTCAAATAAAGGATAAAAGCCTTGAGAAAGTGGCAGCTACTCTGCTGTTTCTCCATGCCAGCACACAAGGAGTAAGAGAGACTGACAGGTAATACAATACCAACAATTGCATCATCTGTCACAGACAATGCAATCTTCATGCTCACTGTTAGCCTCATCTACCAGCCTCACATTACTAGTGGCAATTTCACAGCATTTTCCCTGTCTTTAAGAAAGGCAACTTCATACCAGGCCCAGCAATAAAAATCAATTCTCTAAAACCTCAATCCCATATTCAGTAAAACCAAAAGCTTCACAGAACGTTATAGTTAGATTATGATGCTTCACTGCAAACCAAAAAGAAGTCATATATATGCAGATCTGCCTCCTGCAGAACCTGGGAACCCAGCTGTGTATAGAGGGGGAAGAATAGTCGCAGGGCTTCAGTTCTAGGCCTTCTTTTCTGAGTCTTTTGACTTAATGGGTCTTTTCCTGGTCTTGAAAATCAGAGGTATCTGCTATGTGTTTTATAACAATTCTTTCTAGCCTGAGACTAATTGATGCCTGCCTTGGCAACTTCTGACTTTATGGGCTGGGACTCCCAACAAGCTCCTCCAATCACATGGAGAGGAACAAGGAATAATTTTAAATAATTTCATAGGTTGATGCTGATTTTTATTTATTTATTTTGCTGCACACTATCATCTTTATGATTGTTTTATTGGTGTGGTTTTTTGGATGGACAAAAAAGAATTAAGTGAAAGAGGAAGGAACCAGTTGTCCTTAGCTACCCAAGGAAGCTATTTTGTTGGGAAAACTTTATGCCTTTATGCCAAATTCCTCTTCTCTGTGTCATTGGGATAATTGGGCTTATAAACTAATAGCAAGGTCACAGCTAGCTTGCTTCTTAGAAAGATCTGGACACTAGCAGAAAAAAAATCAATTTGTTTCATTCCAACTATTTTATAAAATCCAGCAGTCTTCCATAGGTTTTGCTAAAGGAATGGATTCTCTCTTCCACCTACATAGTGTAATTGAGAACTACCAAGGGAATCTCAGAAAGGAAATTGATGGTAAATTGAACTGCTTGATTTGAGATGCAAAAATATTTCAATGGATTAGCTAACCACCCCTAAATGCAGAAAAGACAGGTTTGTGTCTCTTGTTGTTACCATCTAGTGGTCAGTTAGACTTTTGAAGCTAGTGTTCTTGAAAGAGAAGGACTATAAAACTTGCTCAGAGATCATTGGATGGCATTTCTTTGGGTCTTTTATCACGCAGGAGTTTTCAAATATATCCCCAATTTTGCTTATGAAAAAAGGCAGTACAACTAGGAGATAGATGTGAGTTTGTCCTTCTAGCATCATTATTTTTGCCTTCTTTGGAAATGTTTTATTCTATCACTGATTAACTTCATTATTTGCAGCTGCTTTTTTCCCTTTCTGATTATTAAAAAATAAGTTGAAACACAACAGAAAGAGATATTGATCTGTTGAACAAACAAGGGCAAAAGGAAAAGGATGAAAATGTCTCATCAACCCAGATGCTTTTATGTTTCCTGTCATCTGATCCCTCTAGATGAGAAGTAGATGGTGGTATCTTTGCCTGAAAAATCAAAATGCGCTGTGTAGTTAGCAATGGAACAAATCTATTCCATCTCTTCAGTAACAACTTCCTTGAAGTCCATAATTCTGTGCGCTAAATCTATGCTACATTATTGACTAATGAACATGTGATGCTCTGGGTGCTTCCAGTATAAATGCTTCTATCAAAATCAGAAAAGTGATGGCACTGACATTTATGATAACCTGCCTTTCTATTCTAATGGTTGGAATCCTGATCTTGCTTTGGGACGTTAGACTTTGTGATCTCAGTGCCTGTCTGCCTTGCACTCCACTTCTAAACCTACGGCACTATGCCTCTTCTTCAAGCCTTGGAGTGAACCTGGAATGTTTTCTTCTTATTAGTTTCTGTTGTACCTGAATTGTGTCTTTCCAACCCATTTCTCTATGCTTTCTCTGTGTATTCCTGATACAGGACAAAGCTAACTCTTAGGAAGCTCAGTTCCTTATAAGCTCAATTTTAAGGCCCATGTATAGGTTGTTAGAATGAGGTCCTAGTCCAAAGTTAAAAGACCCCTATTTCGAATTCCAGAGTACCCAACACAAGGATAGCCAAACTGTAATTAGACTAATGAAGAGCACAACAGATCCAGATCTCACAATGCAGCACAATTAAAGCAATGGCTTTTGATTGCTTGCTGACTACTACAAGATATCTCTCTTAGGATAATCAATGTGAAAACTGGCAGTTTGGCAACCTTCTCAAAACACCTATCCATGATAATGAAATGAAAAGTGCTAATGTGCAATTATAAGGTATTAATTCACAACCCCAAGCCAACCAGTTCAGTTGGAATAGTGTAATTAAAACAAAAGCCTTACAGAAAATTCAAATTTGGAACCACATTGTAGAGGAGCAAAGCCACAGGGAGGGGCTTTGTGTGTTTAGAAAATACACAAAATAGCTGGATAAATTAGTCCAAACTTTATACAATTAGCCCATAACAGCTTGGCATTACCCATGGAAGGTACAGATAATTAGGTTCGGTTTCTCTGTAAATCTGCCACATTCCTCATGACAATAAGCTATTTGTAGTTGGATGCTGTAGCCAATTTCCTAAATTCACTCTAACTTCCAAGGGCTACCAACCCAATAATTTGCTTGTCAAAAATTGTTAAGTCAAGACAGAAGAAAAGCTATGAACCACAATATTAATCTGAGGGATCTTTAAAAAAAAACATTCCAGAGCTATCTCTTTTTCTGCTAGAGAAATTTTGAGATCAGCTCAGCTAGGCACACCAAATAGAAGAACACTCTAGGAAAAATGTCTAAGAAAACAATTATATTTCATAGATTAAGACAAAAAGAGTACGTTTCCTGGATTACAAAATCCATACCATCTCTACATGGCAGTGAACAGATACAGCTTTCTATAACTTTATACAGTGGCTATCCGTTTTTTTGCAGTTCAGATGCAATAGCAATAGCTCTTACTTATATACTGCTTCACAGTGCTTTCCAGCACTCTCTAAGTGGTTTACAGAGTCAGCATATTGCCCTCAACAATCTGGATCCTCATTTTACCCACCTCAGAAGGCTGGAAGGCTGGGTCAGCCTTGAGTCTGGTGAGATTTGAACTGCTGAACTGCTGGTAGTCGGCAGTCAGCAGAAGTAGCCTGCAGTACTACATTATCTGTGTCCTCATTTTATCAACATCAGAAGGATGGAAGCTTGAGTTAACCTTGAGCTGGTCAGGACAAACTGCTAGCAGTTGGCAGAATTAACTTGCAATACCACATTCTAATCACTGCACTGCCATGGCTCATAATTCTAATATCTGCATAAAGCTCGGCCAAAAGAAAATTAGAATTATGAAAACAGCTTGTTTTTAAGGTGTTGCAAATTAAATTAGAAATTAATGAATAAGAGGAAAGTAATTTATTAGAATAGCAAATAAAAAGATGCAAGCAAATATCTATCCACTGCACCAGCAGACTATAGGTCACTGAGTAGTCAGATGTGAAAGCCTGAATTGTAAGGTCAGAAGGTATTAAAAGTATGTCCTTTGTCCAAGAGTAGAATCATATTAGACAACTCATGATACACTGGGTCATTGTTTTGGAGATATTTTCTTACCTAAACAGGATAACCATGGGCAGGCAAAAAAACAATAGGAACAACTTCCAACTTCTCCACTGACTTTCCTGATAAGAAGCCGGAAGGGAGAATGATCATGTGACTGTTGCTGACTATGGCCATGCGGTAGCCTGGTGATGCTGAAGCAGCCAAAACTTTGCCAAATTTCAATCCCACAGAAATAATAGGTCCTAGATTTTTAAAACATTGTTTAAGTTGATCTAGTCAAGATTTGTTGATTCAAAAATTGTTGTCTTATAATGTCCGGTGCCCCCAATTAAAGAGACAAACAGACAGGAGAGTTTTAGTAGTATACAAAGCACCCAACCAGCCTTCATGAATATTTAACTTGTGTTTTGTATTGTGATATATTTAGTTATATTAACTTTTATATTTTCCTCTATTTAATTAATGCTTTCCTCCTTTTTATAGGTTTCTATTTTTAGATCTTTATTTTTATATATACTTTTAATTTTTTTAAAATGTTTTTAAACTTTGTATTATATATTTTTAGCTTTTAAAATTCATCACTGTTTGTACCCCATCCTTCTTATGCTGGTCTATGACTATAATAAGTTTGATTGATTGTAATATATAGATGATTAATTATGGAGTGAATAATACAATAATCAATTTCTGGAAATCAATCATGATAGATAGAATAAAGAGGGCAACATTCACCAGGAAAGGCATATACAGTTTCACAATTATCAATATATTCAAATTATAATAAAGATGTTACAAGATTTTCAGCCAGATTCCCAATATGTACTAGACAATATTCCAGGATTGAAGATGTTGAAGATGAATTCAGACATCCAAAGGTAAACAACAGACCACAAGCAGGAGAAACAGTAATCCATTCAATGAGAGATGACTTTGGAGGTGAAAAAAAGAAAATTTCTGCCAATATATCCATGCCTGAGAACTTTTATGCCCTGTATTTTACCTTGTCACTATTAAAGGGATATGGCAAGCTCATCTACCATAACTGTTTAAACCAGAAGAAAGCTGAAAAGATTTATGATAATGCTGGAATAAACAGTTTTGCAAAAAAAGTTGTTGCTTACTATATTTTGACATGAACAGTTTGATCCACTTGCTCACACACATTTTTTTCATTAGTATATTCTGTACCTGTGTTCTTGAAAGCTTACTTTTATAGAAGAATTAAAAAATATTAACCACAAATACTCACACAATAAGCATTCAGAACATAGAGCCCACATAGAATCAAACATAGTTTAATTTTATGTGAGCTCTATGTCTAGAATACTTATTGAAAAGCTGGAAGTAATTCAAAATGCATTTTTCCTAAAAGACAAAACAGTGAAGATTTTTTTTCAGAGAAATCTCTCCCCACCTCCTAAATCCATTATTACTCCAGCAGAAAAACATTCATACTGAAGATGAGTAATTCCATAACACTTCATGTTAGAATATACTTTAAAATTCTTATAATTCACAATTATTTGAAATGCCATCAAGTACCAAGAAAAAAAAAATACCACCATAATTATTTTAAATCAAAAGCATTATCCCAGAAACATCACATCCGTTTAAGGTTCTAAAAACTAGGAACCAAAACCAAGTGCTACTAGAAAATATTGCGTTTTAGTAAAGTCAAAGAAAAATTTCTCACCCTAGGGAATGTCTGGATGCCTGACAGCCTGTCAACCCTCTTGAACATTTTGAAAGAGGAACTGCATGCATGTATATGTATTGGAGGGTGAGGGGTGGGTAGAGAACATCTCTACGGAATACAAGAGATGTAAATTAGACTGAAAAGTCTAAAAAATAATATAGCCCTGGAAGCGCTCCCCCCTCTCTCTCTCACACACACACAGATGTGTCCATAAAGTCACTAAGACTCCATTAAGAGTCACGGTTGAACAGAACAGAACTTTTGTCATTTTTTTTGCATGTATGTTTTTGAGTATAGATGCACACACATACAATCAACACTGTATGAGATATAAAAAGTGGGACTGCTGAAAGGTAATACTTTCTAGGTGACTATAGTGGCAAAGTTTGTTTGCTCCTCATATTTCTGTTGCACAAAAACTGAGGCTCTAACTCAAGGGTTTGAAACTCAAGCCTGGGGGCTGGATATGACCTGTGGGGTGCTTAGATCTGGCCCACGACACCATCCTGGAAACAGCGAAAGACTGGCCCGCAGTGCCTCTGCCAATGAAAATGGAGCTCATGAAGGCTGCACACAGCCCTTGGGAGCTCCATTTTCACTAAAAAGGGTTGCAGGAGGCCATCCAGTCAAAAGTAGAGCTCGGGAGCTCATTTTCAATGGCAGAGCACCTGGCTCACCATAGGCGCCCCCAACTAGCCATGCCCACCCTGGCCAGGCCATGCCCATCCTGGCATGATCTAGCCATACCCACCCTGGCCAGGCCACTCCAGCCCTCCAAGGTCAAACACAACCCTGATGCGGCCCTCAATGAAATTGAGTTTGACACCCTTGCACTAACTCATCAAGCAAGTTTTTAAAGCTCAAAATGGGATGTTAAAATGCAGCATCTCATTCATTCTATCCAGATTTTTCCCACCCATGACAACCATATAGATATAGATATAGGTATAGGTAAAGGTATAGGTATAGGTATAGGTATAGGTATAGGTATAGGCATAGGCATAGGCATAGGCATAGGCATAGGCATAGGCATAGGCATAGGCATAGGCGTAGGCGTAGGCGTAGACGTAGACGTAGACATAGATATAGATATTATATATCCAAGCCTTCCTTCCTCTCAAATGATGTGGAAGCAAAATATCATTTCCCAATGTGGGGAAAAAACTATTTAAAGTAATAATATTCTGACACTTCCATATGGCTTATAGCCACCTTGTTACTACTTTTTTTTTCTATAGCAGAAGCATGATGAGACAAAGTGAAGTCATTCTGTGCTCATTAGACTTTCAGAAAGGATTTCAGAGAAAGTTCCCAGCCTGCACTATGGTTTCTTCCATTTGCAAAGCAGAAAAATAATGGAATCATATTAGAATTCATTGTGTATCTCACACTTAACGTTTAATGTACATCCCTACTCAGATTGAAAACACTTTAAAAGAAAGGAGTAATAAATTTTAAAATAGGGGAAACGTGTTCGGCTGAAGTACGTTCAATGTACTCCACGCAACCGCTGGACTGATAATTTCAAACCAGGCACAAAAATCCAGTCTATCCATTACCTTCTTCACTCCCTCATTCTCGAAAGCATTGAAAGGTCATTAGGCTGTCCCCGCTTTTGCTTGGCAATAACAAGAAATGAATGCTCTCTCCTCTCTACGACATCCAGCACCTCCATCCAGTATTTCACTTTTCATATTTTCTGAACCTTTTGCTGCTCTGATCACGCTGCCTGTTGCTTTTCAATTCTACACATTAACATTTTACTTATAGCGCAAGCACAAACTTAACACAGGAGTCTATGTTAACCAAACACTTGTAATTTTGTTAATAAACTTTGTCCTTTCCAATGGCTGGCACAAATGTGGTTGGTTTTTTTTTTCATATTTAACTCAAGGGTTAAGAAATCACAGACACCCTACAAGCTCCCACCCTCTGCACATACACACATATTCTTTTTATATACAAGAAAGCAATTTTTGGCTTGGGATGTATTTGAAATAATTACAATTTTAAAAATGGTTAGGATTTTGGAAAATAAATATCCCATCATGGGTTTTGTGTGTGTGTGTGTGTGTGTGTGTGTGTGTGCGCGCGCGTGCTTATATTGCAATGGAACAAAGCTCAAAACACCTGAAATATTCTGTCAGTGAGAAAAATGATAACTTGAAGCAAGCCACTTACTCCTTTATTTTTTGTTACCATTAGGATAAGTGCCATCTATCGAAAGATAAATTAGAGAAGTGGATGATTCTTGATGAAAAACAAAGTATTTTTAAAAGAAAAAGCCCATGGCAAACAGTGAAATTAACCATTTAATGTACTTTTAACATCTTAGCCAACATGCATAGTTATAGCTGAGGAAAAGCAAAGCCAAAACCAACAGTACTGGATTCACTTCAACATAGCCGGTGAACTACATACAGCACAAAAAAATATTTGTCTGTCTGCAATGATGAACAAACGGACATGTGATACATATATACATGGAAAGTTCAACAGCAAGGCGATCATCTTAGGCTCCTATGTTGAACATTTGGCATTTGACAAACTGCTTGAGAAATGTACAGAAACCATTACATTTATAAATTGCATTTCCCATAACAAAGAATTTTTAAAAAGCATTATTATATTCACCATCTACAATATCACATTTCTCCAACTTTTTCCTTATGTTCAGTGTGCTTTTCAGTTTTTGGACAATATATCTGCTTCACTGATTTTCTCTCACCCCCTACTTCATCCTCCCCTTAATTGGCTTCACCTAATGACAGCAGAATCTCTACCCACTGTTTCATTGCCTGATCTGTTTCACATCTGTATAGTTTTAAAGAATTTAAAAGAACATCTACTGATCCTAGGTCATCAAAACACATAAAACAATGAAACAAGCCACCTCAATTTGTCCATAGTTTAGGGACAGTCACAAAATGTATTGTGAGCTCAGGACTAGAAATTCTGAAGACATAAAAAGGAGGAGGAGGAGGCTAGGGGCAGCATACACAGAACAACTTCTAAATTACCATAATTTAAACAGGAGGCAGTGACTCTAAAATATGTTATTAATAGAGCTCCAATAAATTTGACCATGTTGTTTGAAGGAGGTAAAGTAAAAAAAAGAAGTCAGGTTCACGTGTTGACAATCAGCATGTATCAATGATCCTTTGTCTTCTACCAGGATTGAATAATAAATCTCTTACTTAGCCAGTTTCTATACCAGAAAAACGCACAAATCTTGAAATCTTTATAGATTCAAAATAATGGGCATATAGCCAAGAGGATAGGTGTCTTTTAATCCAGAAAAATCAGCCCAGTGTCAAAGTAATAATCCTGCTGTGATCAACACAGAATATGGCAATAACTAAGCAGAGCAAACCACGAGTCATATTCTAATTCTTCAGGTGTACAGTATCTTGAATAGCAAGGTGAATGAACATCTTCTGAATATTCTCTGAAGTCTCTAAATACATAAAGTATTTAACCCTCAGTGGGGTATTCCAGTTCATTATCTTACAGGCCATATGAATAATTATTAATTTCATCAACTTCTTTTAACCTTATATTTAAAAGTGTTACTGGCTTAGGAACCACAGTTAATTCCTTCCAAAACTCCAACCACTATGAAAAATCACAAGCAGGGATAGTCTGAAAAACATGCATGTACTGCCAGAAGGCACTCTGATGTAAACTAGACCAATATTTGCTGGTTTTTGTTTTTAATTTTGTAAAAAATAAAATTAAGAATTTCTTCTTTGGAATTGAATTGATCCAAATTAACATAGAGGGGACTAGTTTGTGAGAGGACCAGTTTGTTTGCTTATCAAATGCATAAGGCTCCTCATCTGATTGGGTGCCAAACATACAATATAAAAACATCACCAATAATTATGGTGACCAATTTGGGGGGGGGGAAATAAAGTACAAACCTGGAAAGGGGCCAATCTGAAAGAGATTCACAAGGTTAAAAGAATTTATGTTTATAATTTTACAAAGGAAACTTCAAAAGCAAAACCAAGAAAACAAATAATTGAATTAAATAAATCTAAAGGACGGTTTTCTGAAATAAAAAAAGTCTGCTTTATAATAAAGGATATATGGTGGCTTCCCTCCACCTGTCCCAACAGAAAGTGTGGTGCAGAAAGGCTGGTATTACCTGGGGCCTCCCTGTCTGTTACTCGGGATGCAAGACAGCTGCTTTAGGAAGGCGGGGCAGAGGCAGGAAGCAACACCCACAGCAAAATCTGTCTCAACTAATCCCAATGAACTTGGCAGGGAAAAACATTCGTCCAGATGTGAAGGATGGCAGATGCAACAGGAAAAGGAGGGGTGGTTCTAGTGTGGTTTCTGCTGGTTGTGATCAACAATGGAAGTCAGAGATGAAGACATTATTTCATTCTCCATAGATGTGTCTATCCAAGGATCTATTTCCATGGAGATGCCCAGCAAAGCTTGGCCTCTCCCCTTACTGGTACAATGTTATCGCCCCCCCCCCCCGCCCACTTGATGCTTCTCAAAGGAGGTGGGGCAGTTTCTGCCCATAAAGATAGATGGGGCTTATGATCAAAACTTACAGTTGATTTAAAGCTCCAAGTCTCCATGCTTCCCCATTAAATATAACTGAAAAACACCAAATGGAATATGTGGGGAGGGAAAGGTTATGATGGAGTGATTGTTTATTTAATCATATTTGAGCCTGTTTTCTATTAAAAGTCATCTCAAATGAAACAAAATTTGCAGGAATTATATCGCCTCTTATGAGAAAGTGATACATGCCAAACTGAAGATAAAAATGTGGGTTGTATTTTTTCCCTCTTCAAGAACTGCCAATTCTTGAGGTTTTTTTTCTATTTCTTGGCAGAATTAGACATAATAATCAGGCATGGTTGCCTCTTCTGAAAAGATAATGCATGCCAAGTTTCAGATGATTAGGTTCAAGGGTTTTATGTTGTTATTCAACCACAACTATAACAAATATTGGTGTTCTGCTTAATGAAAAATATTGCTGGTTAAACAGCCAAAGTGAAATGGCTGTTTCACAGTTCGGTTTTGCAGCATTTTTTTAATTCAATAAATTTATGTTTAATGGCATACTGCGATACTCTTGACTGTTTTCTGTGATATTTTTGTGACTCATGGGAGACTTTTGTGGTAATAAATTACAAGGCTTAGAGCTGCGGGTCTTGGGCCAACTTGCTAGTTCCGATGAAGACCTCGTGCCAATTTAAGTGTGAGACCCTCACCATAAGACTTTCCTGAAGTCCCCAATGCTGCACTGTTTCAGGACAATAAAGAATGTGAACCTAACAATGGATAGAAACTGAGTTCCTTAAGCGAACTGAAAAGACAAATAAAGATAGGTTCTTATTTTGCTTTATGCTCTCACAGCACATCACTAAATGTCTCTTAAACCCTTGAATGTTCTATTTAATTCATGAGAGATGTCATTAGTGTTCCTCCTGATCTTTGGAGTGACTTGAAAGTTTTAGGAAAACACAGGGGGGCAAAAAGCCCTTCAGAAAACAGCAGTTCATCAAGGCTGCTGGGATCCATTGAGAATCAACAAATAACACTCCCACTCCCTTTCAAGCCCTGAACTGCAGTCCTGGGGTATGGAAATGAAACAAAATCTATAAAGAGGAGGGGAAGAGGGGAATTTTAATTAAAAAGGGAAAAGAACAGTTGTTGCTGAGAGGTAGGAAGTAGGACATTTTTTGAGATGAACCAGGAAAATCTTGGTTCAATGTGATTCATTTATATCCAAGTAATTTTAATAATGTCTGAGCCAGCAGTCAAAAATGACCTTGAAATGAGATAGACAAAGAACAGAGAATTAAATGCATGTGAAATACAACTCCATACATGGATTTTGCCCACTTAACATGCAATGCAGAGCAGCTAACATTTAGATAAGTGTTCATTTCTGTTCACCTTAGAGATGGGCTGGTAAAGATCCTGGCCCAAAACTCAGAAGATTCTGAATTCAGCAGTTCTAAAGAAGTTGCTCCAACAATGGAACAGTGGCATGTCAACCTCAAGAGAGATCAAGTTAGAGAAATCACCTAAAACACTGGCACCATCAGAACAACTGAAGCTGTCAGACAATGAGGTAAAGCCTCCAAAGTCTTGGGCTTGGTGAGTGAAGAGCAAAGCAGAGCAAGGTCATTCAGTGAGGTTCCTTGCCAAGCAAGGGAGAGACAACCTTCATTAAACATAGTTGGCTGAAGCCTGCTTTAAGAAGCAGCCTTGACTCATTTCCCTCCATTGTAAACAACTATCTTATCTCCTACTTCATCATATAATTCCTGTGCAATCCGCATGTATAAAAAACGCCCCTAAAACTCTGACCTTTTGGATTAGTTGATAAACCTACTATGGCTCTTTCAATGCTGAGCTGGATTTTGATTTCTCTTTTGTATATTCCTATTTAATTCAAAACTACCAAGGAAAGTTCCCCCGCCACACCAAGAGACTCTGCTTTGATTTACATATGTTTATTTTTCTGTCATTTATCTACTTCACTTTGGGTAAATTACTATTTAATTTTGGTGACACTTTTAATTTTGTAGAAGAGCAGGCAGAGCCTGGTGGTGGAGTCAAGAGAGGACTCAGCCTAGAATTTTTACATGTCTATGAGTGCACCAAATTTAATCCCCTTGATTTCCAGTAACTCTTATCTTGCACCAATTTAGTGCCAGCTGTTAGTTGACCAGATTATTGTGTATAGTTTGAGTAATAAATCAGAACTGGAGCTTGCATGGGATCCTGATTCATCATGACTAGCAAATGCCATCATTTCAATCCATAATTAATTTTCCACCAATATACAGCTACTTTGAAGTAAAAGCCATCTAGAATACAGGACCAATCTGGTTAGTTCTAGGTTACGCTTTGATGTAAAAATGTTGTATGGATTAAACAATGAGCTGAAGAGATTTTTGCAGCACCAACAGGAAGGGTGTCAAACTTGAGGCCCACAAGCTGGATGCGTCACGCGCTGGCAACAACCACCCCCAGATTAGCGAAGAAGAAAACATTGTGATACATCATGTGACGATGATGTGACAATGAAGGTTTGACACCCCTGACCAAGAGGAAAGAGGGATACTAGCAAAACTAGATACTAGAGCACTAGCAATAGCACTTAAGACTTATATACTGCTTTACAGTGCTTTATAGCCCTCTCTAAGCAGTTTACAGAATCAGCATATTGCCCCCAACGATTTGGGTCCTCATTTTACCCACTTCGGAAGGATGGAAGGCTGAGCCAACTTTGAGCCTGGTGAGATTTGAATTGCCAGATTGCAGGCAGTAGGCAGAAGTAGTCTGCAGTTTAACCAGTACGCCACCGCAGAGATAATGAGTTGCAATGTTTATAATTGCTATAAAGGTCAGAAATCACTTAGTTTTTTCTGTTTCTTTAATTATATTTCTTTTTTAATTCTGTTTTGCTTTCTTGAACATTTCCCTTTTTTCCCTTCTCTTTTTTCTTTACTTTTGTTCTTTTTTAATAGAAATACTTAATAAAAATTACACACACACACACACAGATGTTGTATGGTTAGTATTTGTAGAAGGTTTGGAAGTTGTGTGCTTGTTAAACTATCACCCAGTAACGCTATGCAAAGCATTTGTTTCCCATATAACACACCTTTTTTTTCAAATTGTTCATAGTTTTGTTAAAAATTATATTAAATGGATAAAATTAATAAATAAACCTAGTACTTTCTCTCCCTCTATGTGTATGTATTTATTCTATATATTATATAGAAAATGTGTGTGTGGGGGGGGAACCCTCCCAAAAAGGATTTAAAAAAGAAAAAGAAACTTCCCCCTCCATCTCCAGCAAGCATATTCAACATTAACAATTTGTCACTGCCTCTTAAATCACAACCAGACACATCTCGGTCCCATACTTCATCCCATTTTCTATAAACACATCTAAATCTTCAGCTCTCTTTATTAATCAACAAACGTCCAGTAAAAATTAACATAAATACATAACTACCTAAGTATATAATCCCTCTTTCCATTCAATCTAAATCCCCCTCTCTTAAAAATTAAACATTGCAATAAAATGAAAGCTATTAAACATTACTAGAAATAATAACCCCTTATTTAGATATTCAAAAGTAGAGATGTAAATATTAGAAACTCATCCATTACACCATTAAACATTTTCAAAGGATAACCATTAACTATCACCAAAGATAGCAACTCATTATTTAATCATAATTGAATAGGCCAGTTTTCAACTTTTTTTCCTTCTTCCTCCCAGCTATCCTTAAGTCCCATAGATAAAATTCTAACTTATGTTTTTTCCCCTAATATATCTTTGCCTCTTCTGTTGACATTCTTATCATCTTTATCCAAGACCTCTTGTAATTTCCATGAAATAGCTCCAGTAAGTCTCTTCTTATTTCATTTAGAAATGGTAGTCCACATCCCTCTTCAGATACATACTTTGTATATTCTTTTTGATTTTTAAATGATCATCCAATTCCACTTGCAATAGCCAGTATTTCCATTTATTTTTTTATAAGCTGTAAGTTTTAAGTACACCTTAAAATACATTTTAGTTATCTTCAAAGAAGTTTGTTCATCTGTTGTAGCAACAGTTAGTTTCAGGAAAGAACTAAAAAGCTCAAGCACTTCACCAGCTCATCAAATCTTTCCTTTAAAAGTGGCCATCACTTTAAAATAGTTGATCTTCAAAATGTCGTTTTGTATTCAAAATGTAAGCGAAACAGATTTTTCCCACACCAAAGTATTTTTCTAATTAATTTCAAGGGTTTCCTTAAATCAGTTTCAAAACAAAACCACAGCATTTAAATTGTTTAGACACAACTCTAAAATCACTCCTTTGCTGTGCGTTGCAAACAATTACAAGAGAGAAAAGAAAATGAACGTCTTTCAGAGCTGAAAAAGCATAACATCCTTTCTTTTTAAACATAGTGACGGAAAACTCATCTTTTTAGGCTTGCAGTTTCGAAGGTTTTTTTCAACCTTAAAGAAGCAATAAAAAAATTAAACTCCAAAAACATGAAGGTTAGTCAAACCTTGAGTCCATGAAAGGCTGCATTTATGGCTCCAAGCACAATGGAACTTGTAACTCTCAGCTGCTTACACGCAGATGCAAAAACATCAATTTCTGCAGTCTCTTTACAAAACCAACCTTAGAATAAGGTAAAGGTTCTCCTCGCACATATGTGCTAGTCGTTCCCGACTCTAGGGGGCGGTACTCATCTCTGTTTCAAAGCCAAAGAGCCAGCGCTGTCTGAAGATGTATCTGTGATCATGTGGTCAACATGACTAAATGCCAAAGGCACATGGAATGCTGTTACCTTCCCACCAAAGGTGGTTCCTATTTTTCCTACTTGCCTTTTTTTACGTGCTTTCGAACTGCTAGGTTGGCAGAAACTGGGACAAGTAACGAGAGCTCTCTCTCTGTTAGATGGTGCTAGAGATTCGAATTGCCAAACTGCTGACCTTTCTGATCGACAGGCTCAGTGTCTTAGCCACTGAGCACTGCGGCCCTTTCGAGTACATCTGGGCAATCTCCTGATCTCTCTTTATTCTGGAGAGAGTTTTAGCAGTCTGGATCTCACAACCAGCTGTCTTTTTGACTGTAATGCTCCCACAATTTGCACAATGGAGAAAAACACAGGCATTGGCTTGTCTCTTATCACCAGAAGTGCTTTTTTCAAATTGTCAAAGAAGCTGCATTGTTTGAAAGCTTGAAAGACTCTTTTGGCTATCTCGTTAAAGTACACATTCAGGCAGACCTTGCTTAATGACTGCCTTATTTAGCAACCAGTTACAATTGTCCTGAAAAAATAACTTGACGACCAACCCTCACATTTACTGCTATCACAGCAATCTCACAGTCATGCGATTGAAATCAGAGTGTTTTGCATCCAGAGGACATCTATGACCATCGCAGTGTCCTGCACACATGAATGCCACTTGCATTTTTCACAGCTAGCTTCTGGCAAGCAGAATCAATGGACAAGTTGCATGTAAAAAGCGCAAGTCACAGTCATGCGATGTCTTACTTAATGAACTGTGGGTGATTTAATGCTTAACAATTGCATTACTTAGCAATGAGTTGATGGTCCCAATCATAGTTGCTGAGCGAGGCTACTTATACAGCCACTTTCCTTTTTTCCATCCTACAAAGTGGAAGTCATTTCTGCAGCTACTACAAGAAGCTTTTAGGAGTTGATACCCACTACAAAACGTGTAGTGTGTCTGTATGTGTTACATGTTCAAATTGCAAATCACATAATTTGCATCAGATGAAAACTATGACATATTAACAAAGCTTTCTGGGAAGCAGGCTCATAATGTTTTGTCTTATCCATTTTGCTTCTGTCGAACTTTCTATGAGCATGCAAAGCTCACTTTGCAGATTTGACTAATATACCTTCTTGCTCATGTACCTCTAAAATTGGATCATAGCCCTAACAAGCTCCAGCTACTAGATCTGGACTTCCAATTAGTTCTGCCAAATACATTACAAGAACCATGAAAAGACACCAGGCAAAAACAGCAGCCATGAATAATGAATCCGATATGGAATAACATATAGACATAGCAATCAGTAATGAAAGTAAGTGTCAACAACACATGGAAGGACAAATTTATATTTGCTTTTTAGTGGTGTCACTAAATATCATCCCAAATAAAACTGGAGATAAACTAGAAGGAGGGGGAGGGGAGGATAAAGGTGCTGTCCAATTATCTGTGTGCTACTAACTTCCAAATACTTACTAGCTACAGATGATGAAAATTGTATAGTAGTGTAGGTTTTCTTTTAACATTCAGAAAATTCTTCTTAGTGTTTTATAGATATGTTCAAATAATATTACATAGCCAAGATTGATAACCATGTGTAGGTGTGTACAAATGGTTGTGTCTGAATGTGTACAAGGGTTGCATTAGAAGTTACATCAGTATGAAAAATAAAAATATGAAATAAAAATAACAAATTTCTGCATATTTGGAGTCAGCACACCGAGCTATAAAAAAAAGCTAGGCAAAACTAAACATAAGTCAGTTAAAAGTAAAGCATTTCTGCAAAAGTTATAAAACAGTTTTCAGATTGTGGAAAGCCACAATTTGACTATGGTTTGCTGAACAAAAGTACAGTTGGCAGGATTCTTTCAAAAGCAAAGAAACCACAATGTGGTTTAATGTGATGTGCTAATCTAAGCACTATGAGCTTAAGCAAATCTACTGTATAACTATAGCCAAATTGATTTATAATGCATAAGCAAAGAGTTACTAAGCAATTGCCTCCCAAATTATACAACAAGGTATTTCATACAATGGAGATAAGTCAAGAAGGCAATGTATGTTTAAAGCTCTAGTTAAGAGTTTATAGAAGGTTAATATCTACCAAGAAACCAACTAAGGAGGTAATTGGCCAACAGGGACATTGAAGTTACATTAAGAGGGCAGGAAAATGCAAGAAACTTAATAAATTATTTGCTTCCATCTTCACTGCTAGGTTATAACGTGAATTCCTGTTCCTGAGTTGGGTTTTTTCAAGAAGGGAATCTGCTGAGCAGAGATGAAAAGAAGTAAGAAGAAATAAAGTTACAATGCTAACAGGCAAGTTAAAAATGAATAAATCCCTCAGTGCTGAGAATATTCACTATAGGCTTCTTAAAGAAGTCAATCGTGAAATTACTAATCTTTTAACAAAAATATGAAACTCCTCTTTCAGATCACTGCCTGTTCTAAGGACTGGAAAGCGTAATTCTAGTTTTTTTTAGAAGGAATTTCAAATTTCATATGTACAGTAATGAGATCTGAGCTAGTGATGAGTAATAACAAAAGGGTTCTTGGAATCATGATAGTGGATAGCTAAATAAAAAAATGTTAACCCCATGTGCAGCTACTGTAAAAAGGCAAACATTATGCTTGGAATGCTTAGCAAAAGAGCAGAAAATAAAACTGCCTGTGCAGTTTTATTTAGATCAATTTATGGGATGGCTGCAGCTGTAATACTATGTACCTTTCTGGTCACAGCATTTCGAAAAGGACTGATACAGCTGGGCGAGAGCAGCATTCCCAGGAGGCAGAATATAAAGTACATAGTACAATCAGAGCTGAGGTGGCGCAGTGGTTAAATGCAGCACTGCAGGCTACTTCAGCTGACTGCAGTTCTGCAGTTCGGCGGTTCAAATCTCACCGGCTCAAGGTTGACTCAGCCTTCCATCCTTCCGAGGTGGGTAAAATGAGGACCTGGATTATTGGGGGCAATATGCTGACTCTGTAAACCGCTTAGAGAGGGCTGAAAGCCCTATGAAGTGGTATATAAGTCTAACTGCTATTGCTATTGCTATCTCCCTACCTCCCTTTTTAGTAAGAGTATTCTCATTTTGGAAGATATTGGTCTGTAAAATATTTATTAAGCTTCGATCACACATGAACTAAGTCAAAATTAAGTAATGAAAAAAAAATACATGTAGTCCTTGACTTACGATCACAATGGAGTCCAAAGTTCCTGTGGCTAAGTGAGGCATTTGTTAAGTGAGCCTTGCCCCATTTTGAAACCTTTCTTGCCACAGTTGTTGAGTGAGTCACTGCAGTTGCTAAGTTAAGAACATGGTTGTTAAGGGAAGCTGGCTTCCCCATCGATTTTTCTTGTCAGAAGGTCGCAAAGGGTGGTCACGTGACCACCGCTGGACACTGCAACCGCCAATATAATGTGAGTCACTTGACAAGCGTCTGAATTTTGATCACATGACCATGGAAATGCTGCAATCATTGTAAGGGTGAGAAACGGTCATAAGTGCCATTGTAACTTTGAATGGTCACTTAGAACTGTTGTTAAGTCAAAGACTATCTGTATATGACCAACGGAGAGAAAAAAACTGACATTTTTCTATACCAGCAACTTCTGATCATGGAGTTCATAAGGAGTGGAATAGGAAGATAATACAACAGCACACAATTTGAAGTATCATAATCATGTTTTTGACCTACCCAGAGGAAAACCTTACCCACCATTCACATAGGACACTGTCCTTGTATTCCAATTCTACTACAAACCTTAATATTTAAGTGTGGCGCTGCTTGCATCAAATCAATGCTTTAAGTATTACTTTTAAGAACCAGGAGGTAATACGGTAGAATAATAACATTTAGGAACTGAATTGTCTGTCATGAGGGAGCCTATTGCATTTCTCTCAAATTCAGTTTTGTGGTATAGAATATTCATTGACCTGTTATTACTGCCATTACCCTGTCATGGTCTCTGCTCAAGAACTAGGATTTGACTATAATGAGCCCTTCAGGAGAAACAAAGCAAAGAAAAGGCTGACTCAGAAAGAGGACAGGGGATATTATCTCACTCAGCCATTCCTGTATCTTTCCCGGGACTTTGGGAAGTGAGCAGCAAAAAATATGGCATTAAACATTATGCAAAATCATCTATCTCCCTCCCTCCCTCCCTCCCTCCCTCTTACAAACACACACATGTACAAATGCATATAGCATAATTTAAAAATCCAAGAAAAAATACCATTATACAATAAACACTTGAAAAATGCATAAACAGCAGTGTTGATGTTCCACAAATGCTACAATTAGAAGAGAAAGGAAAAATACATTTCAGCTATTACTTTTCTTTCTGGGGGTGCATACCAGTGGTGGGTTCCAGATCCCGTTGCAACTGGTACGGTGCAATGGGGTCAGGTGCACACCACATAAACGCACACAGTGCGTGTAGGCATACTTACTACCTGCAATGCACTGCAACGCCTCTGTGATGCTCCAGCTGCTCAGGGGAGCATCGTGCAGATGCCATGCGCTCCGTGAGCCTGTGCAGGTGGGCCCTCAGGAGCACCGTACCAGAACAGTACCTGGTGCTCCAGGCAGGCACCGGTAGGCCCATACTGGTGTGTACCAGTCATAGCCCACCACTGGTGGATACCCTTTATTTTCAAAACCTCAGTTTATGACCAAAGTTGCCATACAATGTTGGGAATATCAATGATCCAACTGAACTTTCTGAACAGTGCAGATTCTATTATAGGATGTAACACTGCTTCATCACCAACTATCTACTGTAGGACATGGGGCACAATTTTGAAGGGGAACTAATGAAGCATTTTCTGAAGGCCAAGAGAACTACAGAAAAAATACAAACTATGCTAGCAACCTTCTACTATACCCGTGATGGTGAACCTCCATCACATGTCCCACAGGTGGCACACAGCCTCTTCTTTGCGGGCACATAAGCTGTCGCCCCAGCTCTGCTGCACTGCGCCCACGCACACACCTCCCATTGGCCAGTTGATTTTGGGGTCTCTGCTATGCATGCACAGAGGTGCATGTGGGGGGGACATGTGCATCTGTGGGTGGAGGTGTGCACACATGCACGGGGCAGGGTGCACCCAGGGCATTGTGCATGCATGCCAGGGGCATGCACACATTACATTATGGGTGTGTGTATGCACACTTTTGGCACTTGGTGCCAAAAAGCTTAGCCACCACTGTACTATACCCTGACTATCTATATGTATGCATCTCCAGCTTACAAAGAAAAATGGCAGGGAATGTTTTCAAAACACAAGGCAGCTGTATTTTAAAAACATTCATTTGTTAAGCTTGGTTTAATAATATCCATTTAGTATATTGCTCATTGCTGAATCATAAGAAAGACAAATCTAAGAAAACTGCTAATGATGCCACAAAAGTATGAGAGTCATTTGTGGTTTAGAAGCTTAAAACAATAGGAAAATAAATAAAAATAGGAAAATAAAAAGCCATTCAGCAGTTGGCAGCAATTGACTTCAATCGATTTTTCAATAAATCATTCTACTTTGGTGTTTTTCTCTGAAGCTTCTATTAATTGGATTCCTTCATTGAATCTGTCTTCTTTCTATGGTTCTTTCTTTAGGCAAAAAACACCCGCTTGTGGATTATTATTATTTTTTGGTAAAAGTCTTTTCTGCTATTCCCTTTAGAGTACTGCTTTGTCTTTATATGTACAAGATTTCATGTGAGCTTCAACAAATATCATATTTAAGACTGGAAGAACATTCTTTCCTCTACTAGATTGAATGGATCTTCATCCTCTTATGGGATCACATTTGATTCTTTTCTTTAGATCATAGAATAGAATGTGTTGTAAGCTGAAGACTACCTCTGCAGCAAAGCAAAAACATCACAAAATTAACATAGCAATCAGCTAACATGAGGGGCTTGTACTTCAATAGCATATGTTACAGAACAGATATAAGTGATAAGCTAATTCTCAGAAATTTAGAAATGATAGCCTATGTTAGTAACATCAGTTGTTCTCTAAATTTGTCAATAAAACCATTGCCCAAATTTTCATTTTTAAAAAATCTATATATTTTTCTGGTTTTGCCTTTGCTTGTGAATGCAAATTGGAGATAATTATGAGAATCTTTCTTAGCTAAAGTAATTTAGTAATTAATAATTTAATAAATTTATATGCCGCCCAATCCCGTAGGAGACTGGGTGGTTTACAAATGCAAGAGTAAAATAAAGAAAGTAAAATCACAGGTGGATTCCTTGAAAAGGTTAGGATTCCTATGGAACGAGATTATTCCCCATGGAAACGAACATGGAAATAGCTTCCTTCATACCTGTCTTAATATATTTCAAAGAAGGCTTAAGAAAAAAAGCTAGTACTGTATGGTCAGAAAATCTTTAGCTGAAAAAACAGGGAAGGAAGGAAAGGAAAAAAGGAAAGGGAAGGAAGGAAGGAAGGAAGGAAGGAAGGAAGGAAAGGGAAGGAAAGGGAAGGGAAGGGAGGAAAGAAGGAAGGAAGGAAAGACTTGTTTCATCTCTTTTGTTGTCTGATTATTTTTTGCCTTCCATCACTACAGGTACCAGTATATATTATAAGAATGAGAAGACTGGAAATGACCAAATTTGAGATATGTAGTTGCTAACTTTGTTAGCCAGAAGAAAAAGATGATTCAGAAGAGCTCTTGCTTTCTCCTACCTCAGGATTGCATGCTATTTTCTCCAAGTTCCCTCTTAATAACTCACTCTTTCCTCACAATGGCTCCCTCGTATCTTCCTCAAGATCCACTCCAAATTCCTTTACAAAGTATGCTGAAGAAGGAAAGTTGCTGTTCATTCTAGGTGGTGGAACAGTTGGGATTCTGGGCAGGTTTCTCTGTGACAGATCATGGACTGACTCTTTCCCACCTGATTGAGAAACAGACTCAGCCAGGAAAAGTAGCTCTAGCTCTTTGTGCTTTGATTGTTGACTTTAAACTGGCATTTGATCCTATTTCCAAAGATTTTATCTCGAAGAAATGTAAAGCTTCTTCCACTGATAGTTACTCATGCTAGTACATATATTATATAAAGATACTAGTTAGAGAATGAGATGAGCTATGGCCAAGCATCTCTCAGGCAAAGCAATGGTTAAACAAAGGTGTATTCTAACATCCTTACTTTTTAACTACTACATCAATACAATGATTAGAAACAGGGGAGATTTTCATCCCATCAAATTGGACAGAATAATTGTATCTGTACTGCTTTAGGCAAATGAAGTCCTACTATAAATACCAATAGGACTGAAAGGGGCCATGGAAATTCTGGTCCATTTCTGTAAAAATATGGTAATTACCCACCAATTATTAAAAAACAAAGGACGTGCATTTTGCAGTGTGTTTTTTTTTTAATTGTATTGGAGTCTTGAAGGACATAACGTAGAGTAGGTTTCCAGCTTCTAAATACTTAGACTTTGTATTATTCTGTGAAGCATCACATGGAGACTCTTCAGGTTGCTTTTCATGGCTACAGGAAAAGCAGTTCAGCGGCAATTCTTTCTTTTGTCTTCTCCAGAGGTGCCCAACCAGTTTTCCTCAATCTTTTTGAGTCCTTTGAATTATGAATCTAGAGATGGTTACTTAGAGTACCAGGAATTGCTAGTAGAATCAATACTGGATGAAATAAAAACTGCTTGATTTAGGCAATTACTAGTAAACAGAAACTCCTGTTCTTTAAGCACATGATACAAACATGTTATGAACTAGGAAAAAATGATAATGCTTAACCAGGAAATATGGAAGTAGAAAGAGATTAGAAAAGATAAACATATATGGATGAGATCAGATGGATTATTGGAATGTTCTTGGTAGAGTGACAAGATGTAATAAAGGTCAAGATGATCAAAAATATAAGAATCAGAATAGAGCTGGAAGGGACTTTGGAGATCTTCTAGTCCAAACCCCTGTTCAAGCAGGAGACCCTATACATTTGAGAGAAATGGCTGTCTCTTCTGAAAAACCTCCACGATTTCTGGAGGCAAGCTGTTCCACTGGTTAATTGTCCTCAGTGTTAGGAATTTTCTACTTAATTTCAGGTTACTTCTCTCCTCGATTAGTTTCCATCCATTGTTGGAAAGTAATATATAGATATATAACTATGTCTACATAGGTAGCAGAAGCTGAGCACAATTCAGTGGCAACTAGCTTTTTCCATTTACTAATTCTATCATTCATAAAAGCTTCCACTTATTTCCATATAACAGAATAGCCAAAATCCAAAGACAAAGAGATATTGGCTAAATTATTAACTAATTGTTATATTACTTATAATGATCAAGGATACTGTATTAGTTACACAAAGCACATTCACATTTTCCTCCCAAGCTGCAGTATATATCCATAACATAGTAACTACTTAAATGGACTCTGAAAAGTGCTTTATATCAGAAGTTCTATAGGGATGATATTATTATCATATTATTCATTCATCTGATCTCCTTGATCTTCAGAACAAACATACTTACAAGGATTGTTTAATATTAAGCCAGAGTTAGCTAAAAAAGTAAAGGCAAGATAATTAGCTTTTATTCTACTGAAAAGAAAGTAAATTTTTAGAGCCACAAAATCTGGAGTTGAAAAGAATTCACAAGGCTGACGTTTATTTTAGTACCAAAGAGCAGATAAAAAGGTCTGGGAAGAAAGGGGATGAATATAAGGAAGAAGGATGGTATTGTATGAATTAATTAAATGTGTATACTATGTGCTGCCTTGATGCAAACTGTTTTCTCTATTTATAGCTGAAGGGCATGGGGATCACATATATTTTGAAAAGATATAGCAAAAGAGGGGAATTCAGGCAGTGACTCCAGAGTTTGCTTAGAGAAAAGGCAAAGTTCATTCATAAAGAATCAGATGAGTTAACTCAGTGCACCCCATCTTTTAAAGAAAACTGTTTCTGCAGTGGGAAAACACTAATTAGTAGAAATAATTAATTAAACACATTTAAGGCATTTATTTAAAAACTTGCTTGTTTGATCATGTAACTTTGCTGGGAAATAAAATTTTAAATTTTAAATAAAGATTACAAGCAAGTTGCTTTATTTATTTATTTATTTATTGGTACATTTTATATCCTGTCTTTCTATCCACATGGCTGAAACTAACAAAAATAAAATGGAACAGAAAACTGAAACCAATGGTATTTTTAAGAAGGCTTCTACCCTTGACTCAGATACATTGTTTAATATGTCTAGAAAAGTGGAAAAAATAAACCAAATCAGCCTAGAGAAAGTCTTGTGGAAATGTTTTGGAGTACATTTATCAACTAATAAAGCAGAGTTATATGTATGGATTTCAATTCTTGGTTCATAATATGATTCACTAAGAAATATTATTTTACAATGACAGTCGATAGAACATTATTACATTCAAACCAGGGGTGAAATTTGGCAGGTTCTGACATGTTCTGGAGAACCGGTAGCGGATATTTTGAGTAGTTTGGAGAACTGGCAAATATCACCTCTGGCTGGCCCCAGAGTGAGGGGTGGGAATGGAGATTTTGCAATATCCTTCCCCTGCCACGCCCACCATTTTTTTAATTTATTATTTATTTATTTATTTATTTATTTATTTGTCTTCTATGCCGCCCACTCCTGGAGGACTCCGGGCGGCTCACAAAAGACAAGGGAAAGGGGGAAAACGAGACAAAGACAACATATTAAAAACAAAACCAACATTCACAATTTCCGTGGAGGTAAATGCTTCTCAGTCCCCCCCCGCAGCCTGCTGGAACAGCCAGGACTTGGTGGCTTTGCGGAAGGCCGGGAGGGTAGTAAGGGTCCGGATCTCAACAGGGAGCTCGTTCCAGAGGGCCGGAGCTACAACAGAGAAGGCTCTCCCCCGGGGAGTCGCCAGCCGACATTGGCTGGCAGATGGAATCCGGAGGAGACCCAACCTGTGCGATCTAATTGGTCTGAGAGAGGTAATCGGCAGGAGGCGGTCTCTCAGGTACCCAGGTCATGCCATGCCCACGGAAACAGTAGTAAAAAAAAAAGAATTTCCCCACTGCTTCAAACTTAAAATAATGAACATTAAAAGTTAAAATTTCCCATATAGACACTTATTCCAGATGCTTTTTATTTGCAGAGGAGTATTGTACACAAGTCATCACCTCATCTGAATATCCTCTGAGTCTTAATAGAGAGCTGATGTTATCTTTCTTGATATTCTCCACTACCTTCTCTTGGGAGAAAACCATATGCATCAATTATCTTCTGGAGGCAGAAATGTGGTCAAAAGTATTATGTGAATATATATTAGAATGACAGGCTGAAATACTATCTTCTGGGCAGTGTTATTAATTATAGCTTGAAAAAAAGATTCCAATTAAATGGAAAAGGCAAGGTAAGTGACCTGGTTCATTGAAGTCCTTGCATCCAATCAAGTCAGGTGGCCTATTAAACAAGAATCTGTCAGTGCTTCTAGGTGCTGAACGTTCAAGTGAAATAGCTCTTAAGTTTGATTTTTAACCCAAAAATGAATAATTTCCATTCATTAAGAGCTGAGAGCATCAGGAAAGGATGGAATATCTGAAGGTAAGACCCAAGATTAATTATACATCTTTCCCCTTCAAACTAGGTCAACATTACATTTTGGTTTAGCTGGAGCTACAGAAAATGTATCTTGGTAAAGGAAGTGCAAAAGAATATTGATTCTCTCCTATTACTACAGCTACTCCTGGCCTGCAGAGGAACTGAAGGAATTAATGAAGCAGAGGACAGCACATTTCACAAAGCTAAACAGGTAGCAGTTGAGGAGACACAAACTGTACCTTGTGTAGCATCTGCCCAACTGTGATCCAGTTCACTTGGGCAAAAAAACCCTGAGAACAGCAAAACATAGATGGTTCAGGTATATAGAGATCAAATGAATCAATAAATTATTTTCCTGAAGTTTTTCTACAGTACTACCTTGGTTGTGAGCAATGATGAAAATAGGGCTTGCTTATGTTACAATAAAGATCTAACATACATATCACAAAGATTTCTGGAAACAGTTTGGACTGCTATGTAAAATGGGCTTGTCAGAAAGACGTCTCTCACTTTTGATCCTGATGGGGCAATAGTAATATCATCTTGTGTTATATAGGATTATAAAATAAATTATAGCAACTACTGATATTGAGTCAGAATGAAAAACAGCAAGATAGTCCATCAGATACAGAAGACATATCAAATGAGCTAATTAGTTTGTCTGGTTTTTTTTAAGTGAGAAGCTTGGAACCAACAAGAATCTCTATGCAAGGTCTATTTCTTTGATAAAAGATACTATGGTACTAGTTATGTTACCTTCTAATGCAACAAGTCTCCTCCAGATACTGTAGACTACAGTGGCCACAACTGATTATCATTAACTAGAGCTATAAATCTTTGTCTGAAGTATCTGGAAGTCATTAACTTACCTATTCTTCTTTCCACACATTTAACAGCACTCTGTCTCCTTTGTTGTATAAAAGAAATAGTTCCAAGGCAGGCAGGCAGGCATGAAGACTAAGATAACCAGTCTGAATCATTATTTCTTCACTTCAAAATCCATTAGCGTAAGTAAGTCCTCCTCCTCTACCAACAATATTCAAAATTCATGTCTTAGAGAGTACCTTATAGCAAATCAATGGTGGGTGAGAAAGAATTTAGTGCTTCCTCCCCAGTGATTCTTCTTTATAAATCAGGAGGAGAACCTAGAAGGCATAAAAGATATGCTGTAGCTGCTGATTGAGCCCCTGCATGTAATTCAATTTATGTTTTAAGCCTAATTTATCTTCAACTGGCTTTAATGAAACAAAACCTGTAACTAACTCTGCCACAATGAAATCAAGAGAACTGGCAAATGATTGTTAGGGCAGAATGGTACATAAAATCTACTTTCAAGGAGTGCTGTTTTCAAATTGCAATAACAATAACACTTACTGGAACTGGAAGAAGGAAGATTTGCCTACTATTCAAGAATGGACATTAAAAGTAACAAACCTAGCAGAGATGGCTAAAATATCAGCATGTCTCAAGGACCATTCAAATGAGAGATATAAACTGGAGTGGAGAAGATGGATTGATTATACTCAAAATAAATATGGGACTAAGAAATTCCAGATAGCTTATGACTGAAGAAACAAGGAATGATATAATCTGTTTAGAGCTAGCCTAGCAAAGAGGAGTTAAAGCTCAAATGAAAGATGATACTAACTTTTTTTAAAGTTTATTTTAGAATATCTTTGTTAAAGATTTATACCCTGTATTGGTTCTGGGAAGCCGGGGAGGGGAAGGTTGGGGTGCGGTGGGGTTTGGGTGGGGAGGGGAGGGAGAGGGAGGTAAATATTTGTAAAAGTTTTTTTTTCAAAATTTTCAATTAAAAAAAAAATAACACTTATATATCACTTCATCAGTGGTGGTTTCCTACTGGTTCGGACCGGTTCAGCTGAACTGGTAGTGGTTTGGTGGTCTGGGTCACTGGAACCGGCAGTGACCCAGGCCTGCCACGCTCTGAATTGGTTCTCCGGGCACTGCGATAGGCACCACCATCTTGTTTTTGGCTTCTGTGTATACGCAAAGCAATTTTTATTGCATTGCACATGCATGCACAGTGCGCATCAAGCATGGACATGCAGCACTCATGAGCGAATCGAAAGTAGTCCCTGCCAGAACCCCACCCCTGCACTTCATAGTGCTTTAAAGCACTCTCTAAGTGGTTTAAAAATGTCAGCATGTTGTCCCTAACAATCTGGATCCTCATTTTACTGACTTCGGAATGATTAAAGGCTGAATCAACCTTGAGCTGGTCAGGATTGAACTCGTGGCAGTGAGCAGCCTGCAAAACTGCATTCTAGCCACTATGCCACCATGGCACCTCCAAATTCGTGAAAAATAGTTCCAGTTGCACATTTGGTTTTAAAATATTATTTGAAATTTGGAAATAAGCTGTTATCGGCAGTTCACACATGGGCTTTGAATTTGTGGTTAACATAGGAAAAATATTCTTTAAGATATTTGGGAATAGACAGAATGTTTGTATATTATTTAGAAACATAAACACTATTATACTGTATATCCAAGTGTATCCAAGTATATAGTATATAATAAAAGTATATAGACTGGTTTTGAAGAGTATGCAGTGCTCTCAGCAATCTTGCTATTAAGTTGGAAGAGAGTGTTTGCCTTCATTCTCCAAAATGCAACTCTCCCTCTCCCTCTCATGCTGAATAGGGCCCAGACTTCATTAGTGACTATTCAAGATCTAAATCACAGCTACAAGGTCTAGTACTAGAGTATTCATATTTCCTGCTGATATCCTTTAAAGAACTAATATAAATTTGGGGGGTTGTCACTTCTTTGTCTTTTGTACAGTCATCATATTACTTTGAGCAATGCAAATGAAAATACAACATCTCCTATTTTTTGCTTGAGAGAAAAGCTGGAAGGAATAATAGGAATTTATTTACCATGGAAGCAATAACGTGAATAACAGAAGGCTTAACTTTCTCTGACATTAACACTGGCAATATAATATATTGTTCTTTGAAAAGAAAGGTGTGAAAACAAGCACTAATAACTTTGCAGTGATATTTCGTACTTGACATTCACTATACTAGAAGCAGGGACGTGGTGGCTCAGTGGCTAAAAAGCTGAGCTTGTAGATCAGAAATGTTGGCAATTTGGCGGTTCGAATCCCTAATGCCACGTAACAGAGGGAACTCCTGTTACTTGTCCCAGCTTCTGCCAACCTAGCAGTTCAAAAGCACGTAAAAATGCAAGTAGAAAAATAGGGGCCACTTTGCTGGGAAGGTAACAGCGTTCCATGTGCCTTTGGCATTTAGTCATGCTGGCCACATGACCACAGAGACGTCTTCAGACAGTGCTGGCTCTTTGGCTTTGAAATGGAGATGGGCACTGCCCCCTAGAGTCAGGAATGACTAGCACGTATGTACGAGGGGAACTTTTAGCTTTAACTTATACTGGAAGCACTTACTGGATCTTGAAAAGCAAAGCAAGAACCACTCAACACATAATAGTAACTACATAACAATATGTGGTTAGTAATCGGATGGAAAATCATGAAAAAATGAACAAGATTGTAGACTAGATTAGTATGTTAGAGTTTGATAGAACAGATTTTGCATGCAAGGGATCAATTTTCTGCAGCTATTTACATATTTTGCAGAATGATATCGCTTATACAAATAATGTAAATTATATAATCTCCATCATTTGTATATATGCAAATTGCATCATTTTGTGTCAACTGACATCCTTTGTGGAATTATTCAAAGGATGCAAATTGACATAAATGATGTCATCAGGCAAATGATGTCAATTGACACAAATGACATAATTAACATCATTTGGGTAATGTCACTGTGCAAATAACCTAAGTCTCTGTGATGAGGAATGTTCTCTTTTGACAGCTTGTCATGAATACACCCCCCTCCATCAGTAGATTAAAACAGCCTTTTGGTTGTGTTACCCCTGCTTCAGGGACAATCATTTGTGGGGGGTGTTAGATAGATTTAGTGAAACTATTTCTGAATTAGTTTAATCACTTTAGGGAGAACTTTATCCATTGTCACCCTTTCATTTGAGTTACGTGTCAAGTCTGGCACTGATCTGTCAGAGCAGAGCCTGCAATCCAATCTGCATAATCCCCGTTCTCTAAAGTTGTGCAATCTAAGTGAATTTAGCCAAATATTAACAGGCAGGATGTTAGTTGGACCAATGGCATTCCCTTTTAGAAATGAAGCATTCATTGAAATAACTATACGTTTCTCAAAACTATTTGAGTTGCATTTAGTTGTTAAGATTGTGTATTATTCCTGCTTCTCTTTTGCATTTTCCTTTGCAAATTTGTGGATTTCAACCCACACCCATCATAAATTGCAACTGAAGGCATGAATATATGTACTTCTTTTGAAAAAAGAAATAGAATTTAAACTGACAATCAGTCAGAGGTTTCCTACCCAATTTGGGTAAATCAAAGTGATTTCCTTCTTCTGGACTCATATAATTAACCTTCAATTCATGCACACAAATACATTGCTGGATTTCTTACAGTTGAACTGTTAAAATTTACATAAAGGGAGCCAGGGACCCAATCTGCATGACTGCAGTATTAAAAATTCAGTCATAATAACAGTATCTTATTAAAAGGAATTAGTATCTAAAGACAGATTATGAAACATAATTGATGATGTTATTCTTGTGGTACAGGGAAGAATGGAAATAGGAAGAACAGAACATTAAATCTGAAATGGGAAATTCCTAATCCATGGAAGAAATTGATGAAAACTCTAACAGAATGAGAGATGTTCACAAAACAGAAAAAAGGTTCACAAAATAGAATACACCTATAATTACTTGTATGAGATGATCAGCTATAGAAATCAAATAAATATAATACTGAATCCCAACACCATGACAATAATATTTAAATATATTCATTAACTATAACTCTTCTTGACCTTATTTTTATTTCAATTTCATTCCATTCATTTTCATATCAATAAACAAATTCCTTTTTTATTTTTTGATAATATTGCTTTTTTAATCTGTTATTAACTGTCCAGAATCCCATTTGGCTACATGTAATTGAATAAATAAATAAATTTAAAAACTTGTATTATGATTTAAAAGGTGTGGAAAGTGATTATTTTATCTATATTGATGCTTATTTACATTTCAAGGTAAACAAATATTTTATTTGTCCTGGCCTTTATGTATATATAGAAATATGGCCCTTGAAATGCCACTCAAAAGTCAAATCTTTGGTCAGTGAAAAAAAAGCATTCTTGAATTAGACTAAAAAAGACTAAGAGCCATAGATTATCCTTTTCTTAAAAAAAAAGAAAAAGGAAAAATGATTAATTGAATAAATTAACATTTTTAGTTCTTTGTAGAGATGAAGGAGAGCTAGTTATGTAATCCAGTGGAATCCTGAAATGATTGAACTGTGTATTGGGTCAGATTACACATTGTTTTCATTTGAGAAAGTACAAGGTAAGAAGGAAAGTGAAAAACTGCTCCATTCATTGTCGGTTCTAAAGCTAACAATTGTCCAGAGAAGCTGGAGCTGAAAAGATTAACACTAGATCCCAATTCATACTTGACTAAAACATTTCTCCTTAAGATAAGGAATGAGAGGTTGCTATTGCATAAACATCAGAAGAATAAGTAAGGGTGCTCAACTCACTGACAGTTAAGGACATGATAGTCTGAAACCTTTATCAGATTTAGACATACTGTGTCCTTTGAGAGTCAGACACCAGTGACAACTAATAAAGGAAAAGGACAGAAAAAGGTGTTCAAAATATTGATGGATGAGGAGAGAAAGAAAGGCTTGAGGGGAAATTAAATAGCTCTAAATAATTTGCCAGCTCTGAAGTTTCTTGTTTCAGTTTGAACTATTTTTCTTACAAGTGCATAAAACAGTAGATAGGTAGCCCAAGACAAAGTTGTAGTTCTGCTTCTTTACACACCAGTGATACCACATTTGCTCTTTTTGATATTTATCTTATTAAAACCTGCATCCTTGTCATGAATACCTTATCAGTAGCAATGCAGAATTTGGAAATATCACAAGTTTTCCTATTAACAATGGCACTGAAGGCAAATTTGATGTATCATTAATTGAATTAAATGTAAGCAATAATTTTTGTTCTAGAAATAGGAATCACCAGGAATTGTAAACAACTTTTAAGATTGAAAAGAATGGAAGGAAAGGAGCTTCTTTTACAATACTATCCCATTTTTCTCTAAACCTTCCAGTCACATTTTAGATGCAGGTTCTATTAATAGTATAGAGTCTGTTGGAGTTGGGCAGCTGTAACAAATTTGAATAAACAAAAATGTAAAAAGGGGGATTAGTTATCCTCCATATACACACTTCTCATGATCACAGAAGTACTCTGTCTTCCCTTTAATTAATGTCAAGTGACACTAAGCAATAATGGATCCATAGTGCTAATTCATTCATTCATTTCATTTCAATTTGTTTGTTCATTCATTGATTTTCTATGGTTGTCCATCTTAGTCAATACTCTGGGTATCTTATAATTCAAAAAATATACTACAATTAGAAATACTAACCACCTTTTAAAATAGTAAAACAATAAAAACACTAAAAATGTCCAGATTAACACCTCTAAGAATATTCTACCTAAAAGTAGTGGATCTTTTCTCAAGATTCTCAAGGAAGAGCAACTTGGAGAAAAACAGATATTCCACTGTGATTATATTGCCAGAAGATGTTTTAGTACATATTTGACTTTTAACTGTCCAAAGACGGGGGGGAAATGGGGGGAAGGAAGTACCCCTGGTCATAAATCAAGTCTGGAGAGTCTCAGACACAGATTTTCAGCAATATATTCCACTGAAGCATCAGAAGCAGTGCCTTGCTATTCCACACTGGGGATCTCAGTCTAGCATCCCCATCCTATTCAACAAGATGCCATTGCCTGCTAACTCAGAGAAGTGCTCCTCAGAAAAACCAGAAATGGTGTGGGGGGGGGGAGGCCTGCCTATTAACTGTGCTGGAAAAGGTTGAATTTCCCAAAAGATTTTCCCGGCCTGCCTACAAAACTTGCCCATTGCTTCAGGTCAGCTCTGAGGTACTGCAATTTGTATTCTAGCTGCATGGTTGCTCTCCATGGTCCTGAAACCTGATCCAAACCTGATTCACAGCCTGATATTTGCAGTATGGCTATGAGCCAAAATTGGCTTCACCTCCGTTTTATTCCAAACAAGATTCTAGTGTGACATTTGCTGTTGTCAGCAATCCTCTCTGGCTAGTCCACTTCCTTGTCCCAAGAGCTATTTTAAAAGTTATAGCTAAGGTTATTTAGGAGAGAATATAGACTCTTCCTCTGGAAGAGAAGGAATGCAGCTCCCAAGACACCAAAGATGGCAAATGCATCTCCTTTAATTTTAATCATGTTACATTATCTTTTTATCATTGCTTTAAGAATGAGATGGTCAAAATATAAATTTAATAAATAATGTATTAATTATTCTAATACAGCTCCTCAGCAATTAAAGAAAGAAAACCTCTAACTAGCTGTTAGTATTCCAACTGTTTAACAAGAGGAAAAATAATCCTAGAGAAAAATAATTGAGTTCATGGAAAAATATTGAGGCTCTCAGCAGAAGTAGAGATTCAAGGCAAAGAACTCTTAAGAACATAAGGAGAAGTAATATGTCTCTCTTGGAGAAGTAGGCAGAATTGATGGAAAACACAGAAGGACACAAAGCTAAAGGAAACATTTCCTAGTCAAGGCTTTGGAAATATCAGCAGCTCATTGTCCTAAGAAGGTTTTACTAAGCAATGGTCAGGCTCATTAATTTTGCTTCCGACTATCTGGATACTGCTTTTAAGAGCTACAGAGTGAGAGAGGAGAAATTGATGGAGCCCACTGGTGTGTGGAAAGTCCAATGTCACTCTCTGCAGCTATCACTGCAACAACATTATTTCCAACAAGGCAAACAACCTCTGCTGCAGTGTGAATATAGGCACATATTACCTCACTTTAATGGCATGTAACTTTGGAAAAAGTGTCCCCCCATCTGCTCTACTTTCTAATTATAAAACATAAGATGAACATAATGCACAATATTACCATAAACAGTGAGGATGATCCATGATTTTAATGCATGGTACAAGCTTCTTATTTAACACAGAAGGCATCTGTTAAAATTCTCCCAGCTCCTCTTTCATATGTTTGGTTAGCAGTCCTGCTCTGTTGATATGGGGGTGGATGATGTATTTGCTCTGCCCCAAGTCTCCCAAATGTATAGTCATAAAAACTTTAGAGCTGGGGTTGTGAGGAAAAGGCCAAATAAGCAAACAGCAGACAAGCATCATATTCAGATGAGGATAACATATATTTTCATATTATGAGCCATGGTGGCACAGTGGTGCAGACTAATTCTGCCAACAGTTCAATCCTAACTGGCTGAAGGTTGATTCAGCCTTCCATCCTTCTGAGGTCAGTAAAATGAGCACCCAGATTGTTAGGGGCAATATGCTGACATTGTAAACCAATCAGAGAGTGCTATGAAGCACTATGAAATGATATATAAATCTAAGTGCTATTGCTATATTCATCCACTGTTCTCAGTATTGACTGTGATTATAAATATACAAATATATAATCCCAAACCATCACAGGTAACTATACTGTAGATATCAATATTAAATAGCAAGCAAAAACAAAAAAAACTTAAAATAAGTTGGAGTCAGGTAGTTTTAGCTTGCCAAGCAAATGCTACAATGGTTTCTCTAGCTTCAGCAAATATTAAACCTAGACCCGTGGGGCTATTTTTCTTTAGTTTATTGAAAGGAACAAGTGATATATAAATAAGTATTATTTTGAATCATAGTCCTCTTCTGCACTATGCATCTTCCTTGTGAGACTTCCACCCTCATCTCCCATGGGAAATAGAAGGAAGCTGAATTTCTTGATATAAAATCCTTCTTCTTCTTCAGAACATCCTCTTCATAATTCTGATATTGCTGACTCTTAAAGAAAATCAAAATAGATTTCCTGTTCTTCAAAAGAAACGATAACCTCTGAAGGATGAGCTGGATCCTGTCAGAGACCTAATCAATTACAGTACTATATAGCAAGAAATTCATAAAAGCATCAGAGAACATTACTATAGTGAGAGTGTGCTATATAAAGTTCAAAAAAACTTCATTTCTTTTAAAATTCTGCTAATCCAGAGGGTAATCAACACTACTGTAGTCAAAAACACAAGTATCAAATCATAAATCTGTACCTCAGAGGAGTGCTTTAGAATCATTTGATTTTTAGAACATAATAAAACTGGTGTTTTGATTTATCTTTTTTTTTCATTTCCCTGGTCCTGCTGCCACAAATACTATGCAATTATCAAAGCTGGCAAATGAAGTTCTCAGGTTTTTAACAGGGTACTCAAGGTTATACCAAATATATCACTGGAAAAGTCTCCATTCAGGACAATACTAGCAGTAAAGAAAACATCCTCTCCACTTCTTCCCCTAACAAAAAGATTTTTTTTAAATGCAATGCCCCCCAAAAGTAACATTCTAAATAAAAGGGGCTCAGCAAATTAGGAACAATGACAAAGTCAGTTCACATGAAGGTGTTCAGAATTCAAGGGAGAGGAGAAAGAAGGGAGAAGGGAAGAGAGAAGAGGAAGGAAAGAGACAAGAGGAGGAGAGAGACAAGAGGGAGGAGGGATTGCAGTCTATTTGTAAACAGATTGTCCAAAACAGTCTATTACTGATGGAAGAGAAATAAATCTAGCCTAGGTTTTCACAATTACAATAATACAAATTGTTTTCACTATTCTTCTCCTTGGAAAGTGATTCATTGTTTATGTAATTCTAATAGATTTATCCAAAAATCAAGCATTTGGGGAAACAAAATGAAAAATTCTCTAAATGGGCTCTAAATTTAGTGCAATGTTGTGCCAGGGAATATCTGTAACGTTATTAATACTGATGAATTTTCAAATTTCAGTCCAGACTGAAATAGCATTGGAAACTTGGCTAGTTTCAAATAAGAATGCTCCATGGAGAAAAGATTGCTAGATCTCCTGAAGCTAGAAGCTGATGTAACCTTTTAAATTGTAAGAAACATAAAGGAAAAATTTAAGGTTAGTACAGTGGACTCCCCAAGTAACAAATTATTAGGTAGGAAGCTTCAAAAAAGCTGACAGGTAGTTGCCACAAATTCTGTGTGGTTCTTTATTTTTACCAAAATCCTCAAATTTCTCCATCTTACACAATGGACATTTTAAAAAGTCTGAAAACAGAAAAGTAAAACTGACAGATTCATCTGTATGTAACAGATAAAGATACACCATAGGCATACAGATATACTGTATATGGGGGAAAGCAATAGGAAATTTTTTTTAAAAAAAGGGAACAACAGGTGGAGGACTCTGGGAAACACCTATTCAGGCTAACATAGGCAAACTGCACTTGGAAGAGTCAAAGAGAAAAGTTTTGTGCTGGGTAGAATTACGGGTGATGTGTTGTCTTCTCAAGTATTTTGTTTGCGTGTTTCTCTCTGCATGTATGTATGTTGACTTCAAATCACTGTTGACATCTGATGACTGCCTGCAAAGGAGTTCAAGGCAACATGGACATTACTTTCTCTTCTTAGTCTTCTTCTGCACAGCAAGGACTTTGTGAGGCATTGGGTGGAGAGAGAATGACCAAACCAAAATTATTCAGCGGGCTTCAATGACAGAGAGTGGACAAAAACCTGTATTCCTCCCCTCCTAGCCCAACACCTTAACTAATTGGACTTATTAACACTTTTCATCTATAACAGCAACATATGAAGACCGGAGCTTTCATAGTACTTTGTACCTGAGCCTGAAGAATTTGCCCCAAATGGAATAAAGTACATCTTGCAGAAACAAAAGTAACAACAATGACAAACTTACATTCTCCTCTTTGAATGTACTTTCATTACATTCATACCAGTGGTGGGTTGCAAATATTTTCACTACCAGTTTGGGCACACTTCTGTGCATGCTGGCGCACTTCCATGCATGCTTGTGCACTTGCACAAAGCTTCTGCACATGTGCAGAAGCATCTAGGTGGGTGGGCGGGGCCTCCTGCTGCCGCTACTACCAGTTCGGCCGAACCAGGCTAAACCAGGAACCCACCTATGATTCATACATACTTTCAGGAGTCAGCAAATTCAAAAGGGCAAGGAGCCACAATTCAGTGTTTCAAAGGTCTAGAAATAAATTACCAAAGGAGTATTTAAAATTAGGTGGTTCTTGTCCACATGTCTTTGTATCTGCATGATGTTTAGAGAGGTTTATAAGAATAGAAATTGGAATGAAAGCCAGGTTCCTTCCTTTTTGTTTGTTTGTTTAATCCCTATAGTCCTCATGTCACCAAATCTGAATCATTTTGTACATAATATTTGGATGTCAAATATGGGACTGAAATTTTATTATTATTTCAAGGGTTTTTACTTTAGCTGAAAATGATTCCAAAATTCCATATAAACGCCACTGAATGTTCATAATCGAAGAGAGACAATTCAAATGGAAAAAAGGATAAAGAAGGAAGAGAAAAACAAGCGAAACTCAGGCATGGATTTTTATATTTAAAAGGTCTTATACAAGGAAATGGATACAGCTTAGAAAGGTTAAGATAGAATAGAATAACAGAGTTGGAAGGGACCTTGGAGGTCTTCTAATCCCGCCCCCTGCTTAGGCAGGAAACCCTACACCACTTCAAAAAAATGGTTATCCAATATCTTCTTTAAAATTTCCAGTGTTGGAGCATTCACAGCTTCTGGAGGCAAGTTGTTCCACTGATTAAGTGTTCTAATTGTCAAGAAATTTCTCCTTAGTTCTAAGTTGCTTCTCTTCTTGATGTCTCAGACTCTCCCTCTGTTATCCCTCCAAAGCAATGTTTTCTTCCTGGTACAGCCTTAATCTAAAGGTAGTCCTCAATTTACAAGCATTTCATTTAGTGACCATTCGAAATTACAATGGCACTGAAAAAAGCGAATTATGACCATTTTTCAGAGTTACGACTTTTGAAGCAACCCCATGATCATGTTATAGAAATTCAAATACTTGGCATTACTTATGATCATTGCTGTGTCCTAAAGTCGTGTTATCATCTTTTGTAACCTTTTGACAAACAAAGTCAATGGGAAAGCCAGATTCACTTAACAACCAGGTTACTAACTTATCAACTGTAGTGATTCACTTAACAACTATTCACTTAACAACTATGGCAAAAAAGTTGTAAAATGGGGCAAAACTCACTTAATAAATATTTCACTCAACAACAAAAAGTTTGGGCTCAATGGTAGTTTCAAGTCGACTATCTCTATATGAGTTTTCATTGTATACACAGATTATCAGATCAAAGTCATCCATTGAAAAAGCTTTGCCAGCATGGATTTTAAAGAGAAAAATCAGGATGGATAGGATAGTTTATTTGGCCAAGTGTGATTAGACATACAAGGAATTTCTCTCCAGAGTATATGCTTTTCTATTCTAAGAATCATAATTGAGATTCTGTTTTAATCAAAAGGACATAGGCATCATACTACCAAATAGAGGTTTTCATTGATATACCACTATACCATTCCAATTATAGTTACCAACAAATGTTAGTTTTTAAAAAAGAGACTATTATGTAACTCTTCAGTGGAATAAGCAGAATCTTAGTTGGTGGAATTCAATTGATCTATACCTCAAAATACCTGCTTCAAATGCAGGTTGGATCTGATACAAACACGTCCTTTGCCTTTACACAGTAGTTCACCTCCATACATAGGTAGGTTTATTCCTCCCACAAAGATAGATAAATAATTACCCCATTCCAACTAACCTCCTTGCCCTCTCCCCTCCAAATACAAGGGGACACGGCAATAAGCCCAATTGTTTTTCTAAAGGTTTTCATAAAATTAAGGTCGGGTCCTCAAAAAACAATCAACTTAAAAATATATCTTATTTTTGCAAATGCCACAACAGCATTTTTCACAGGCAGTTGCTTATGCATAGAGTTTGCTTCCACAGACTGTACGCTAACAAAATATGGGAAAATATGAATAAAGGATGTCCTGTTTATAGCAAGCAGTATTTACACCGGCATAGGTAATTAGATTGCTATTTTAAGCACTCTTTCTGGAGCAAGCTTTTATTTAACTGATATGCTTATCAATCACATATCAGAGAAGTTTGCAGCATTAAAAAAGTGCAACTTGGAAAAGCAATAAGTTAAAACAATACCTGTCAAAAAAGAACAATATTCATTAAAAGATGGGAGGAAGCCAAAGAAAACAACACTGAGCCATTCAACAAATCCCTAGCAAAGAGCATTTAAATGGTGAAATGTAAAAGCCCTGCAATCCCACCATATTCCCATGAGTATGATGCCTTACCAACCTTGACATATGCAGCAGGACCCACCTCAATGTTCTTAGGGAATGACCAGGTGGGTAACAGTGGCCTGCAAAGCATCCTTATCCCGAATTGTATTAGCTCTTGTCTTTTTTTTTTTTAAAAAAAAATGCTTTTTAATCTATAAGGAAAAAAACCAATAACTGAGTAGAATAATAAACAATAAAAACAAACAAGAGAAAATGATCATACTTTTTTTTACAAAAAAGAATCAAAAATCTAAAGTTAGTATATATTAATTTAACTCTACTCTAGCATCACTTTCTTGCATAAATTATACCTTGACTGAACAGAATTGCAGTGTTCAGTTATCCTAAATTGCTCAAGATTCGAATGACATGGGAAAAACGTTGAACTTGGCTCAGGATTTATCAGGCAGTCAATGCAAATGCTTCAGTGCAGTATAACTAGCCACCCACCAGGCTATTGTCTTGTGGGATAAGCAACAGTATGCAAAGAAAGAAATAAAACAACAATGTAAATTAAAGGCATCAAATAAGAAAAGAAAACAGTTCAAGCTCTTTACAGCAGGATACTGTCAATCAAACTATGACAGGAACCGCCAGCCTGCTTTTATAGGGAGTTCATTAAGGCAGTCTTTCTTTTAAATTTGGAATCTCTTCTTTTGGAGCTTTCTGGGCCTTCTGCTACCCAGACTAGTCTGCTGCTTACTAAGGAAGAACCTAATGAACTCTCCCACCTGTTAATTGGTGGGTGAGGTGGTGATGTTTGGGGATTGTCATGTGTGTTGAGCCTGGTCTTTGGGTGTCATAAGAATTTCATTGTATGTATATGCTGTGTACAATGACAATACAGTTTATATTTACAGTATATTTAATTGTTTATATCCTCCCTTTTCTTTCTCAACTTCCTTGTAATCTCTCACAATACAACTAAATTCAGGCTATTCCAATCCCATTCACTCTACATCTTCATACCTTTCTATTCCACGCAAACCATTTCTGCTTCCACTATGTCGGTACACTGATCATGTATTATCTTTTGTTCTTTATTTTCTCTTTTCAAAAGATTTTACCATTTTTTTCTAACCAAGCTTTCTTAGTTTTCTCCATCCTCTCAGAACCATTTATTACTTTTTCATAAAGAGGCATGTCGATTGGATGATTCTTGTCAAAACGATTAAGTGCCCTGTGTTGCATTGCAAGTTCTGCTCACGTCTTATGCGTGTCGCAAAGGTGCATTTCAAGAGGCAACTGGACTTTCAGGGTTTTTTTTGAAGACATTTCGCTTCTCATCCAACAAGCTTCTTCAGCTCTGAGTGGATGGTGGGGAATGGAAGAGCTGAAGAAGCTTCTTGGATGAGAAGTGAAACGTCTTCAAAGAAAAACCAGAGAATCCAGTTGCCTCTTGAAAAAGCACCTTTGGGACAACCATGACCTGGATGACTGAGAATCTCCATAGACATTCTTATGCATGTGCACATAAGAAAACCTATGTTCACAAAAAGGGGGACTTTCAGAGGAAGAAATGTCAGACTAAAGTTGGTTCCACAAAAAGAAAACTTTCTCTGCAAAGAATAAACAGTGAGTAGATTGGCTCTTTGAAGCCTCGCCAGATAAAGGTGGGGGCAAGAGATCACCTTCAAGGGCTCCAAACAGTTGCTGCTTTGCAAGGAGAAGGTAAGAAAGCAGCCCCTGGCAGGTTTTGAACACTGCAAGATGATGGGAATTGCTATCTTGCTTGCAACCAAAGTCTGTGCCTTTTAAAGGATACTTAGTTCACAAACTTTCTTTTCTAATCATGTTCAGAAATTGCTTGTTAACTACTTTTGAGCTATTAGAGGCCTTTGGATTCAGTTTAAAATGCCAGGTGAGTTTTCCTTCAATCCTTAATGAAAGAAAAACTTAATCATACATTTGAGATTTTTTTTTTAAAAAAAAGAGATAAACAGCAAAAAGAGCTAAATACGTTTTTGACCCTGGGAAATTGTAAACAAATTAAAGGCCCAGATAAATTTGGAAAGTTTCAGACCTAATTATAAAGAATCCTTCCCATGAGAAATAATTTTTTTTAGACTTTGTTTTTTCTAAATCAAAAAAATGTAGAATAAATTTTCTTTTGCATATTCATACATTTCTCTGACTTGCATAAATCTGGTCCATTCCCAGGATAGAGTGGACTTCTGAACTTTTGCTCATTATTTCTCACTCTGAATTCTGTCAAACAACTTTCTAGCGTACCTTTCCAGAAAACTAATCCTTCTGTAAGTTTTGCATTCATTACTACCTTCCCTTTTATGGAGGAATAACAACAGTACAGGAAAGAAACAAATTCCATACTCATTCCATAAGCAACCAAACTTAGCTTCAATGATGCTATCTGCGATTTCAGCTTTGCCAATTTTCAGTGTTTTCATTCTTTAAATGAAAAATTAAATTCTTAGATTTTCATTGAACACTAAATTTAACAGCATTAATTTCCATTCTACTGTGAAGGATATTCTCACAAATGTCTTTAGAACATTCCTTCCAGTATTTAAAATATTTTTTCTTTATATACACATTAGGCGCTATCTTTCTCTCAGGCTCATTTTTGCAACATTCTTTCATATATATTTTTACAATTTCTTTCCAAGGTGCCTTTTTTCCTTACAATCTTTCACTTCATCATTCAATGAAGCATCCTTTTTCCAATTACCCATTAGCATCATTGCACAATATAATTCTTTAAATTCAATTCCAGGCAGCTTCTGTATGTTCTTTCCTCATTTCCTCATTCCATTAATTTAATTGGGAGATTAATACTAATACTTATTTATATAATATTTAATTTTTCTTTTCCTGCAAATGTTCTACTTTCACTCTCATTTCTTCCCCTTTTTTTTCTTTTCTTCCCTGTCCACTTGTTTACCAACATCTGCTTTTGACATTACCCAAAAAATAGTCTAATCTCACATTCACCTTTGTATCCTTTACTAATTCTCTTAATCTGTCATCATAAACAACCAATCAGCCACGCTTTTAGATTTATATTTATTCTTCTTTCCCATCTGTACATATGAATAGATTAATGCTTACACCACATGTTCAAAAGAGTCCTTTTCCTAAGCAAAAGCACAATAATCAATCTCTATTTTTTTCATTCTTGGTCTCTGAATGACCCAGTTACTTATTCTGCATTCTTATGTCTCATTCCTACATATTCATACTTGTCACTTAACAGAGTAATACACTGTGATAACAAAGTGGTGTTTTATAATTACCCTGTACCTTAGTCCAATGAAATAGTTGTCCCATATGTTTCTTCTCTCCTGCTACTAGGAGCAGCAGAACTACTATATCAAAGGACCCTTAACCAAACTCTCATGGAGAGTCCAGAAACTACAACCTGTATAACAGTATTAATAGCAATAGCAATAGCACTTAGATTTATATACTGCTTTACAGGGCTATAAAGCCCTCTCTAAGCAGTTTTCAGAATCAACATATTGCCCCCCCCCAACAATCTGGGTCCTCATTTTACCCACCTCGGAAGGATGAAAGGTTGAGTCAAACTTGAGCCTGGTGCAGGGACGTGCAGTCACTAGAGGAAGGGGAGGCGGGGCCTCACCAGTCTCCTCAGGAAAGGGAAAGAATTTTAAAGAATTTTTTAAAAATAATTAAAGCCAAGGTAGTTGCTACCAGATACCAAGTCACAGTGGCTTGGAGTCTGCTTAGTGTTAACTATAGGAGAAGGCGGGGCACTTTGCATTGCGGGAACCGCCAAGACCCGGGTCTGCAGCAAAGGCGCCAAGCTGCCCAGTAGAAAATGCCGGGCAGAGAAGAAATTGCTGCTGAAGAAACAGTTGCTGGCGGACCAGAGCAACCTCTCCAGAATCACCCTCGATGGAAACCACCCTCTCAAAATCATCCGTTGTGAAAAGCCCAGAAGTGACCCACAGGACTACGTTCGGAGTGCTGCCCTTTCCAAAAGCCCCACCGAAGCCCCAGCACTGTGTCCACTATAGAGCGGGACGCATCCTGCCTGTATGGCGGACACAGCGGCAGGGCTTCAGTGGGGCTTTTGGAAAGCCGTGCCAGGGCTTTGCCTCACCATCCATAAAGCTCACCGCACGTCACTGGCCTGGTGAGATTTGAAATGCCAAATTGCAGGCAGCTGGCAGCCAGCAGAAGTAGCCTGCAGTACTGCACTCTAACCACTGTGCCACTGAGGGTCATAAGTTAAAGGAGAAATCAAGCAAGATTAACAAAGGCAGGTCCTCCTCTCCTCCTTTCTGCAGGAGACATGGCTGATTCCAGTCCTAATCCAAGAACAAATATGGTATGGAATACAGTGTTGGTGTCCACGGAGAATACCACATGATCTTCCATTAAAATACCAACGACTGTTGTATTAACAGAAACATACTTAGAAATCACTGTCCCTTTCAGTAAATGTGAACATTTTTAGTATTTACCCTGATAATAGGATATTTGGGGTGCTCAATAATTTAGTCAACCATTTTGAGTATTTCCTGCTATGAATCTCCCTGGACCTATTTTTTTAACATTGTTTTTTTTTAAACAGGGAACATAAAGCAACACTTACGTAATACCTATTCTTGCTGCAAATCCTGTCCTTCCATCCAACTTCCTCATACAGTAAAAACATTTGCACTCTGAAATTGCCAGCTTATGTTCACATAATTATTTTCTCCTATATTCAAGCAACCCCTATCCGTCACAGAGAATAATAATGAAGAAATGTAAGGTATGACTTCTGCCACATTTTTTCCTAGACATAAGGTTCGCAGAGACTATATGAGAATATCTGTCTGTCCTCACTTAATTTACTCTTCCAACATTCACTTTTAAAAAGTCTACTCGCCTGTGGAAGGAAATAGCTCTGTGCACATGTCTTCACATTGGAGATTGAGAAATTTTTGAAAGAAGGTGAGATATGATTTTTTTTCACTCCAAGCCTTCAAATCTGTTGCCTTTAGTTTTCAAGAATGAAATCAATCAATTGGGCATCTTGAACTACAAAATTTTGACTTGCTTGTATTTTTCAAATATAAATAAAAATTATTTCCATAAATATCTCCTCAGCCTAGATTCATTGAAGTAAAGACAGGGAAATGGATTCTTCAATGTTCACTTCTGCCTCCTCACATAGGCCTTCAATGCATAATGAAGAAAATCCCCTTAGTTCAATACTCTATTTTAGTTTCACAATGTTTGTGTAGTTATTGCAAAGCAAAGTATGCCCTGAGTTTTAAACTTGCAACATTAAAATGACCCATTTTCTAGCTGCTTTAGCAGTTAGCTGGTATAAATCATTATTTGATATCATTATACCATCATTACTTTCCAGGGATAATATTTCATGCTACTATTTCAATAAAGAAGCATTTGCATTCTTATTTTCAGATTTTTATCACTGAGATTTGTACCCCAGAATATGCACATATATCACATTTTAGTGATCTTCCTTATAGGGAAGCACCCAAGAAGTCACTCAAATTCATCTGTGAGAGGGATCTAGGTGTTCTAGTGGACAACCACTTAAGTAGGAGCCGAGGTGGCGCAATGATTAGGGTGCAGTACTGCAAACCGCTTCAGCTGACTGTTATCTGCAGTTCAGCGGTTCTAATCTCACCAGCTCAAGGTTGACTCAGCCTTCCATCCTTCCGAGGTGGGTGAAATGAGGACCCAGACTGTGGGGGTGATATGCTGACTCTGTAAACTGCTTAGAGAGGGCTGAAAGCCCTATGAAGCAGTATATAAGTCTAACTGCTATTGCTATTGCTAAGTATGAGCAAACAGTATGTTGCAGCTGCCAAAAAAGCCAATGCAGTCTTAGCTTGCATCAACAAAGGGATAGTACCAAGATTACTTGAAGTGCTAATACCACTTTATACTGCTCTGGTCAGACTACAGTTTGAATACTGAATCCAATTTTGGTCACTATGACACAGAAAAGATGCTGAGATTCTCGAAAAGGTGCAGAAAAGAGCAACAAAGATGGATTAAAGGACTGGAAGGTAAACCTTATGTTGCAGGAACTAGCTATGTCTAGTCTAACAGAGGGAAGGACTAGGAATGACATGATAGCAGTCTTCCAATATTTGAGGGGCTGTCACAATGAAAAGCGGGTCGGTCTATTCTCCCTTCCGAGTCTGTTATTCTGTATTCTGTAAAATGGCCACTCTAAATCTGCGTATCTTTGAGAAACAACGAAATTCATTTGAAAACCCCTAGCTCATCAACACCACAGGCATTTCTCCTATAGTTTGAGTAGCCCAATGGAATCTATGATGAGATGTAAGTTTTCCATTCAAGTAAAAGCAGAGGTGCATAGGACATGGTGTTTCTCTCATTTATTTAACTCTAAGGAGTGATTTCAGAGGATTTAAGTGATGCTTCTCTATCACCACCAAGTGGTTATGTGCAGATGGGCGCCCCTGAGTCCACCCAAGAGAGAATCCTTCATCCATCCCACAGTCAGTAAGTTATTGGTTTTAGGATTAAACTCCCCCCTACAGTTAAGCACAGGCTGGATTGCCTCATTTTTAGAGGCTTTTCCTGTCCCAGAGATTAAGGGGATTGACCCTGACATATCAACACAAATCCTAATAAGGGCAGCAGACTGGCATGCCATCTTAAATGACGCCCAAAAACAAAATCCCCCAACAATCCCCTATTTATTCCGCTTTCTCTACAGAGGAAAAAAAATAATATAGGCCAGAGAAGCTGCACTGATTAATACACGGTGAGATTTACATACTGTTCAATCCCACACATATTTCTTACAGTTGCACAAAGGACTACGCAGAAACATTCTTTGATCAAACCCAAATGCCAGGTAAATAAAGAAGAATACATTATTGGAAACAAGGTCAATATTGCAAATTTATCTAATCTGATTTGACATGGGATGAACCAGGATCCTCCAAGACAGGGGTCCCCAACCAGGCCACAGCATGCCAGAAACTGGGCCATGGGAACAAGCAAAGCCCCATCCATGAGACGCAAGCAGAACATGAAACCACACCCCCTCTGGTTCGCAGAAAAACCTTTCTCCATGGAACTGGTTTCTGATGCCCGAAAGGTTGGGGGCTGCTGCTCCAAGAGATGGTAGGACAGCTGGTTTCTGGCAGTTAAAAAAACCTGGGCTACATTTTTATATCACACTGACCCAAAATGCTTGTTTCCTATTTGTCTGTTTATGTAAATTTCAGTTAGAAACAGAATCTTCCCTAGAGGCAGAAGACATCCATAATCTCGTGCAGCAGAGGTGGCATTAAGCCAGTTCTGACAGGTTCTGGAAAACCGGTAGTAAAAATTTTGAGTAGTTTGGAGAACCAGCAAATAGGCTGGCCCTGCCCCCACTGCCTCCCAGCCTCCCAGCTCATCTTCTTTTGAGAACAGAGCTGAAAGCAGGTTGGTGGGGTGGGAGGGAATGGGGATTTTACAATATTCTTCCCCTGCCATGCCCACACAGCTATGCCTCGCTCACAAAGCCACGCCCACAGAACTGGTAGTAAAAAAATTGAATCCCACCACTGCCATGCAGACATGTACTGCATAATATTTACATACAAATTTTTGCACCACATCTTTCTTGTGCCGTAAGAAAGTACTCCACAAGAGTACTTTCTAAGTATTACTTCAGAAAGTAGGGTTGAAACAATATTAACCAGCACTGCCAAATATTGACTTCATTACAGCAAGCTGGATACTAATCCTAGTTCTTACCCAGAAAAATAAAAAGCTAGAAATAAAGCTTAAAAATCTTCCCTGACATTATTTCATTTTTAAATAGAATTTATGCTGTAGAGTGACAAATGTTGGGAAACTATCTTTTTGGATGCATTGATTGATGGACAGATTAACCGGTACATTATTATGTACAAACTTCAAATTTTGATTCCTTTACCAAAAAGCAAATGTTCATTGTTTTGTTATTGTAATATACTTTGTAGTTTTCTCCAAAGCACCTGAAGGCATGACAAGAAGCAAAGGATGGAAACTAATCAAGGAGAGAAGCAAGCTGGAATTAAGGCGAAACTTCCTGACAGTTACAATAATTAATCAGTGGAATGATTTGCCTCAAAAAGTTGTGGGTGCTGCAACACTGGAAGTTTTTAAGAGGAGATTGGACAACCATTTGTCTGAAATAGTATAAAGTTTCCTGCCTGAGCAGGGGGTTGGACTAGAAGACCTCCAAGGTCCTTCCAACTCTCTCATTCTGTTTTTCTGTCAGTATCGCTCAAAATATGTTCTCTAAATATTTAATCTATTTCATCAGATTTAGAAACATGGTGCTACTAATCAGTGTCTACAATTCATATATGTTTGCTGAATTATATAATTAAGGCTGTTATATCTCTATCTCTCTATTTATTGCTTGGAAACCAGAAAAATAGCAGTTTTATCCCCTATTTCACAATTTGTACTGCTTAACATTTTGTCAGTTCCATGTGGCTAATGTATATTGTATACAAATATACTAATGGAGTGAAATACTATTTGCTCAATCAACGGAAGTTAAAAGAGAGAGAAAGGGGGATGAAGGAATACATTTACATTAAGCTAAAGTGGATTTTGAAAACAGTTTGAGTCTTTTCTCTCTATAGTACCTCAGTGGTACTCAACCCTTATTGGGGCAAGAGTAAGAGATCCCTTCATTGTCCTACCTTTCTTCTCCCACGTTGTGTTTCTGCAGAATGGGAAACAGCTTTATAAATTATGGCCTGGGGTCAAGAAGACCAGAATTTTGAAGAAAGAGGATAACAGTGGGTATGCCGCGTTCTTTCAGAGATGTGGTAAATAACTAATGAAGAATGGTGAGCAGTGATTGTTCACCTACCACAACCCTGATGAAGACAGCAAGTCGCTCTGTACAAGATCAAGAGAAATGGCACAGAAAAACATGGAAAAGCCCCTTTTGGTTTTTTTTTTTAGTAATTCAATTCAATACACACTACAGCGGTGGTCCCCAATCTTTGTGGCCTGGCAGCCTTGATGGGGGAGGGAATTGGGGCATGTGAGTGGTGGGCTGGCATGCATATATGTACTTGCCGGTCTGCTGCTTGCATGGCCCAGTTCCATATAGGTCATGGCCTGGGTTTGGGGACCCTTGCACTACAGAGTAGCAACATTGCTTTGCTTATAAAATTAAACACTAAACAGATAAAGACTGCCAAACCTGCTTGGCATCTTAAATAAACATTGAGCTTTTATGACACATTTTAAAATAACTTTACATGTACAAACAGTGAGATGAAAACAATCACATTAAACATATCCTAAGACTGGACCAATTTGTATTCATTTTCAATCATTGTAGGCTGTTGTCCTATGGGAACCTGCCTTGGAAAGACTACTTAACTCAAAAAGCAATATGTTTTACAGCATGTAGAGCTGTTGTAAAAAAAAAAAAAAAAACGACACAGTACATTCTAACATCTCTTAGGTAGCCACAGCAATATCCGCAGTTTGTTGAATCTCAGCCATAACCTGTAAGAAGTCTCTCTGGTGGAAATTTGGCATGCATTAATATAGCACTACTATGACAATAGAATTGATATAAATTATATATTTCACAAGATGTTCCAAGGTATAAGTAGCACTCAAAGTAAAACATGCTCATCCAGTCTAGGATAAGTACCACTAGTAACTTAAAATACCAAAAGAATCATTGATACAATTATAGCTGACCCTACCCTTGTGGAAATTGATAGGATTTTAAATGGAAAAGCTTATAAGAGCAGATAACACAGACTTGAAGTCTCCAGTGTGATATCCTAGTGGTGCCCATATGCCTGCAGATGGCTCCCATAGTCTTTTATTCTCCTCCTCAAAAAATTTCTATTTCATTTGTTGTTGTTTTTAAATGAGAAAGTGGTATTCTGCTAAATCTTATTTTCCAGCATCCTCTCTGTTTCAAAGACTGCTGCTAGGTCCCCAGTGAACAATGGATAAAACGGAGCCTAATCACTTGTTTGGAAGTGTGCCCACCAGCGGTGGGATTCAACATTTTTTACTACCGGTTCTGTAGGCATGACTTGGTGGGCATGGCAGGGGAAGGATACTGTAAAATCTCCATTCCCTCCCCACTCCAGAAGAAGGTTACTGTAAAATCCCCATTTCCTCCCAATCAGCTGGGACTCGGGAGGCAGAGAATAGGGCCAATCAGAAGTGATATTTATCGGTTCCCCAAACTACTCAAAATTTCCGCTACCGGTTCTCCAGAACTGGTCAGAACCTGCTGAATACCACCTCTGGTACCCACCGGCCCAGTAGAAGGACAAAGCAAGGTGAGTAGGAAAAAGTTTAATGGGTTAGTCAGCAACATTCCTGTAAATCAGTGCTTTTAAATGACATCTGTGAGATAGTAAGACCATCACAACAGTCATTTGAGAAAAACACCCATGGTATGTTCTCAAATTTCCAAATAGGTCCACTATTCTCCAGCCTTCTGGTGTCAGACATACTACTGAAACAATTCATGTTTATCACTGCCTTTGTTTCCATTTAAGTACCTCTACTGAAAACTATCAGTGCAACATTACTTATGTTTTTGCCTATGTACTGCTAACAACAGACTGGGTTAGCGATTTCAATTGGTGCTAAAATGGAAGAACCAAGCATTCTTGAACTGGCAGCCTTCTGATTTGCAGAAAGGTTTGGACTGTAACCTTCCATTGCAACCTTCCCCAACCTGCTGTAACTCCCAGATTTTCTAGCAGAGGCCTGTTCTAGTCAATCTGACAGAATTATTGCTAGGTTTTAAGGTTTGATAGCCTCTTTGAAATACTTTCTGACTGAATGATAGGCTGCAAGTCTGTAGTATAATGACATCTTTGCAAGGAGCTATCTCTGTGTTACGGAGTAAGGGAAAAGTATCAGTATTCTATTCCCCAGGTACAACATGAGTGAATCTCCAGGCACATATTGGTCTTCCATTAACTACAGTGACATTTTATACTTCCAGGCGGGCTTGGTTCTGTATCTAAATGCACAACTGGGGTGTTGGCCTTATCTCACTTGTCTGGCTATCTTTCTAAGTGTTGCATCTTACTACACTTTCCTTAATTTTCTGACTGCCAACCATCTCCTATAGCATATTTCTTCCCAACTTTGACCAGCAAAGATCTACTTTGGGGTTATTCTTGGCAAGAACTGTTAATCTTCTAGCCAACACTTACTGGAGATTGCTACCATTACTCTATCTGTATTTTAACTACACATAATCCACTATATGAAATGTGAATGTCCCCAAACTGATAAGAATTGCAGTACTACATTTTATTTCAAAGAAACCAAACCTTTGAGTGTTGACTTGAAGACTCACTACTTCCACACTCCAAATCTTCTTTACATGACAAGCAAGTTTTATACATTCAATCACATGCCTATGCCATACCCCTCCCTAACAAAACAATTTGCCCTGCCATTGTCAATGTTGACCTGAAATATACAACAAAGTTTATGCTATGTTTTGTCTTGATTTCTCCAGAAAAATCCAAAGCATTGCTATATGAAGCATCACCACATAATAAGCAAAAACTAGAATCTGAAAGTAGAGTGTTCCCTGATGATATGAACTGTTCATATTGTATGGTTTTGCAGAAAAGGCCCAGTTTTGCAGAAAACAGTTACAGAATATTTTAAAAGAAAAGCAGATCGCCCAGCTATATATGACAGTTTTTGTGTGAAACCCATGCTGATGTCTGAAGTGTATATTGGGTATATTCTCAGCAACCATCAATCCAAAATACTGTTCTGGGCATATGTACATGTATGTATGTATGTATGTATGTCCCAATGTATTCTGCTTTCAATCATCTTTTATGTCTCTGTTACTTTCCTGCACCACATTTCCTTCTGGATAGTTGACATTTCTTAAAACATAATCCATATGAATGTCATTGCCCATCTCCTAACACGTCCAGAAAGTCATTAACCCAACACTAACCAGTTATGATGCAAAACCATTTTCCATCATAACTGGTTAGAAATGTTTGATTTTAGGCAACCTGTCTTGGATCAAAACATAATTGAGCTAAGTATTGAGCTGTAATCAGATTGGCATAATTCAAACAAAATGTCCATTCCATCACCTTGCATTTATCCTTGAGTCCAGCTGCATGAATTCATTCCCCCCCATTTCCAAAATATAAGGACGGACGGACGGACACACACACACACACACACACACACACACACACCTCTCAATCCCTACTGGTACATGCTTCAGGCTTTGCAAAGTGTTCCATGGCATATGGATGAAGTTGTTGTTTTCAAAATTAGAGGGAAATAAATGTGTGCCTTTGCAATGAAAACATTGGAACTAGGCCAACTTATACAAATGGTCACTCCTGAATAGAGTTAGTGACCTAGGTAGAGCAAGATATAGAAATGGAAGTTCTACTGTCTTCCTACATGACAAGTCCTGGCTGTTCCAGCAGGCTGGTGGGGGGGGGCTGAGAAGCATTTACCTCCACGGAAATTGTGAATGTTGGTTTTGTTTTTAATATGTTGTCTTTGTCCCGTTTTCCCCCTTTCCCTTGTCTTTTGTGAGCCGCCCGGAGTCCTCCGGGAGTGGGCGGCATACAAGACAAATAAATAAATAAATAAATAAATAAATAAATAAATAAATAAATAAATAAATAAATAAATAAATAAATAAATAAATAAATAAATAAACTAGGTACAAAAGTGCAGGTGGGCTTAAAATACTTTTCATTTTGAGTGAATAAGAGATGCATGGCGAGCATTAGTGAGTACATAGTATTATGAGGATATGGTAATATTGCTAGATTCTCCTAATGTGTAGGTCACTTTGGCGTATTCTTTTGTTTACAGTCCAAAACAAAAAATACATACAGAGTTGTTTCCCAAGATGGGGGGGGGGGTTTATAGAAATCAATGAATCAATCAAATAAATAAATAAAATAATATACCATAGCTAGAGCTGCCCAGAGTTGTACTTGGCAACATAGGAAGCATATAAACTTAATACTTAGGATTGGGTGGATGGATGGATGGTTGGATAGGTAAATGATAGATTGGGGGGGGGGGGGGATGGAGAACTGAAACAGTTAGTAGTGCAAATAAAAGCACCAAACCACCTTCTATAAGCCATAGGTATTAATACTGTTGAAAATTTGCAGCTTTGTGTGGAGATATCTAGGAATTGATCACATCCAAGGAGAACTGTATCTTCGGGCACATAAGAACAATTACATTTTCCCAACAGCTGCTAATAACAAATCTATTCACCATTGGGTGTACAATGGGCTCTTCAGCTGTACTTGTGACACATATTTAATCTCCATTTCACAACATAAACATTTTTTGTTGTCATTTTAATGGGTAATGCAGCATCTCTGAGCCAGCGAGAAAAGTCTCCTGTGTGGAACATATAAAATGTTTTTTAAAATTATCTAGGAATACTCCTTCCTGGAAGAGAAAGCATTTGCACTGTAGTGGAGATGGAAGCTCTGAACTGAGCTTGCCCTAGATTCTTAAACGTCGTTCAAACTACCAAAACATAAATCAAGTCCCTAAAAAAAGATAAAAAATTAAATATTGAAAAAAAAATACATTATATTCAAATATGGATTAGTATCAACAGATAAATTCTTGTATGTTCCCTGATCTAACCTTGAGACACGGGCACCTTATCACACCACAGGCACCTTTCTGCCCAAGAGTTTGAGAAAAAGAAGAAACATCAAAGAGCTACAACTCTCGTCTTCGTTTTCAAGAAATACTACTATAGCATATCTTGAATTGGTTAAATTAAAAGGAAAACCTTTGCAGCATTCCCGCTGTAAGTCTGCATTGCAAGCCGTAAAAAGCATGCCTTCTCTGCAGTGCAGGATGCATTGAAGAATTTCAGAGAATATCCCTTAAGTCTTTTCCTGGGCATTATTTTCAAAAGGAAGGCTATCTTCGTGTGTGTGTTTTTCTGCATATATTGTTCAATTGGTTGACTGAGCTCTCTGTTCAGTAAGAGATGGGGGAGAGATGGTGGATGAAAAGGTCAACAAACCTGATTCTCTGTCTTTTCAAGAAGCTTTGGGACAAACTGGGTACACACACTGGGACTCTAGCTGTGTCAGAGAATTGGGAGCTGGGAAACAGCCTGAGTGATGTTTTCTTTCGGCTTATTCACAGAGTTTCCTTGTGTTTCAAAAAAAATCTGTTAACAAGTGAATAAACACTGAGAAACACACACACACACACACACACACACATATACACACAGACCTTGAAACAAGAGAGGAAATGTATTGGGGGGGGGGGGAAGGTGGAGATTCTGGGTCAATCTGAGCCTGACCTTTTTAAAACAACCAGCAATTCCACCACATTCCCTCCATCCCAACAAGGCTCCAGCTGTTGTTGTTTTCTTGCCCCCCCTCCCCCCAATTTGTATTTGTATGTGGTTGAAATGTTTTGTTTGTGGGTTAGTTTTCCATGCAAATATCATAATAGGGCCTGTTTAGGCTCTGTCAGTTTCTCAAACTTAAAATTTTTATTCTTTAAATACTGAATAGGGTGATGAGAGGAATAGTATAAGAAGTCTTTAGCTTTGCTTCTTGAAAAGAAAAGAAAAACATTTGAAAGAGTGCTATACCTGCTCCAGTTGACTGCACCTTTTAATACCTTCTAAAGTAAAGTTGCCTTCTGTTATCTATTTTTCTACAAAAAATATGCTAGACAACTGTGTTAAGAATTCTATGGGCAAAATTAATTAATGTGCAATTAAATTAACAGCAATACAACTCCAGTTGCTTTAAAAAAATTAATGTATTAATCCTATAATGTGTTCAAACAGAAGCTGGAAAGCCATCTGTTTGGGATTATTAATTTGGATTTCAACATTGAGAAGGGGATTGGGCGGGATGGCCCCCTTCCAACTTTATGAATGTACAATTCATAGATAGACGATAGATGATAGATAGATAGATAGATAGATAGATAGATAGATAGATAGATAGATAGATAGATAGATAGATAGATAGATAGATAGATAGATAGATAGATAGATAGATAGATAGATAGATAGATAGATATAGAGAATTAGAGATAGAGATAGAGATATTTCAATCATCTGGTCAAGTCAATGTTTTTCCACCAACACATTGTTTCTGTACAGGAAATTGAATAAGTGGCACAGAAAGAAAGTCACTTTATAGTCAGGATTTTCAAATACTATTTGGAAATGAAGGAATATGACACCTTATCACAGGACTGGAAGTTACTTACCAGGATGTGCAGTTCACATTTTGCCCAGTAAGTCTACTCCTGTGCTGTAAAGTGTCTTCTTACTGCAGAAAACCAGGTACTAGCTTGCTAATCTCTCAAATTCCACCTGCAGTATCACTAATATTGATGACTCTATCAGACACAAGGGCACAGCTTATCTTCATATGCACAATGTACACATTGATTCAGATTATTCCTGGTCATCACCACAGAGTAGCATCAATTTGTGTCTTAGTATTTCAAGAATCATCTTTTAAAGAGACTATGCAAATCCGAGATTAGATACATGATCCCACACAGCAATTAACAACACATTTGAGACTTGAGCAGGGGCACAGATTCATATGGAACATGAAGTGCAATGAATTCCCAGCCTCAGGAACAGCATCTGGATATGCATGCATCTTAACAAGACTGATGAAGAACACAGAAAAACAGAACAAAACAGGGACCAATATTTTCTTGGTCCTCACTAACTCAAGCAACCTCAACAGGAAAAGCCAGGTTGGTTCTACCATTATGCAGAGCAAAGGGGCAAATGAAGTGGCAGGACTCTGGACTGTACCACTTCATACTAAGGATTGGGATTCTGTCTTTTAAAATGCTCCTTACCATAAAAAGCTCCTGGCATTCAAGAAGCAAGGACACCTGCCAATTTCTTGCTAATGTGTTGGCGTTCTCTATGAATGACTCTCTTTCTCTCTCACCGACAGAGCATTCAAAGGCATGAGGATCCACCCCCGCAGCCTCAAATGGTGTCACCCAAAATTGTGTCACTTCAGTCTACAACTTCGGCGTGCATGATGTATAATGCCTACAACCAGCTCCCATTGTCCCCATTACTTGCTGCCCAAAAGTTGGAGAGGCAAACTAGCCCCAGACTAGTTGAGACACCCAAGAGCTAAATAAACCCATGCACAGGTACATACTCACCCAGAAGAGCAAGTTGAAGACAAACATGAGGTACTTAATGCACTGCAGGCAGTTGTGAGCCATGCTGCACCTCTTCAGTTCTAGAAGAAAAATAAAGGAGAGATCCAAGTAAAAGACCACATACTTGTTCCCCTTGGGGGAGGTGTACTTAGCCTTGGTGGCCTTAGGACCCGGGTTGGTATGGAATCCAAAAAAAGAGTTACTTGCGGCTCCAAATTGGCCGCCGTACATGCTGCTGTAGCGACGGAAGGCGCCATTGGGAAAACTGTAATCCTTGCTGTCCACAGAAGGGCTCCTATGGTAAGTTGATTCATCGGTGCTAGATCTGCGCATGGTGACGTCAAAAGTGCTCCAGAGTTAGTATTGACAAGAATCTTTGCAGTTTTATTTTGTTGGGAAGGACAGGCTTTCCACAACTTCCTCAGTTGGCTCCCACCCACCCCCTAATGTTTTCTGCCAGCTGTTCTTTTGCCTGCCATGGTTCTGTCAAGGAGTCAAGTGAGTTGCAAAAGCAGCCCCTTGCCTAACGCTCAGCCAGGAGTTAGGAAACCCCTGGGCTTACTTGTGGAGAAATCTTTCCTGCGCAGAAAACATCTTCTTTGGTGCCACAGTCTTCCCCTCCCCACAGTCAAAAGGGGGGAGAAAGAGAGAGAGAGAGAGAGACCCAGGGAGAGCAATGGTCTGCTTTGCTTTTGAAAGGGAGAGCGACAGTCTTGCGGATTATTCCAAGTGCCACATAAAACCTTCAATCCACATTGCTCCTAAAAAGACACCAAAAACAGTAAACCAGGGATGTTGCACAGAAAAGAGGCTAAGATTAGAGATTATCCCAACAGCAAGCAGTTCTCCTGCCCTGCTCCTCTTGGTCCCATCGCTCTGCCCGGAGATGGTGCAGCTCACTTTAAATGATTCCCCGTCTCTCCTCGGACAGAGGAAGCCCAGGACAGACGGAAGAAGTAGAAGGTGCTTCATGCACGGCGCTGTCACTCTTGAGATTCCAATCCAGGCGTGCTCCCTCTCCGTGCTATTAACCCAGCCACAGCGCTCCAGCCTGTCCTTGCATCTGAAGTGGGAGGCAGGAGGAAAGACGCTCGCCTCACCGTATCTCATGAATGCCTGCTCAGCACTCTCTCCAGCTCAAGCCCCCTCCCCCAGCCAATCAAATGTACTCTCGGGCTCCTCTATTCCCCCCCTCCACATCACCACCTTCTTTAAAATAAAACCCTCCCCCTTAGCCTCTTCACAGCAAATCCAACATGAGCTGCTTTTAACCAATCAGGCTACAGGTGGGGAAGCTACCGTTCTGTGCCCAGAGTCCTGCCTCCTTAGGTAGCTGCATTCATCCTGGGCAGAGGGGTACAGGAGAAGCAGCCTTTCTTTCCTTTTTTCTTTTTAATCATTCCAGCTGACAGTGACTGCTTGGATTTATAGCCCCTTCAGAAGAGGCTACAGAATTGATGGCTGCTCTAAGGGTAATTGCTCCTAAAAGCAGGGAGCCAATGAATTTCCTGCAAGCACGTTGGCTTGGGGATGAGAAATTCCTAAGTTTTCTTGGGGTTTGTTTGTTTGTTTTGCACTCTTATCTGGGATGCCTGCACTGACACTCTGGACAGTTTCCTCTTTCGCTTTTGCAATGCATCTGACACAGCATTGATTTGCTTGTACTGAAAAGTTGGGTCTCTTCCCCCTCCCCTCCCCCAGATTCCAAGCACTTCCCATTCAGGGCTACTGCACCCTAGAAATGTGAGTCCTAGCAATTGTTTCTGGAAAGGGTAGGTATCTTCCTCTCTGCATCTGGGGCATTCCATCTTGATATATGGGTTATAATGATTAAAACCCTGAATTAAGCCTAGGGAAACCCACATTCCCATCTCTGCTATGAAGTCACGAGGAAACTGATGCCAGTTATTCTTTCTCTGGTTAGCGTACTTTGGGAGGAGGAGAGTGGAGGAAACACGAGGGGGGGGAGTACCTGGAGAAAGGTCAAATGGTCAGTGTGTCAAATCAATAAAATGACAATTGGAATGCTAAGGTTAATTCAAGCACCAAGTTGATCCAACCTGTGCACTGAGAAGTTCTAATAAAACGAATTGGTGGTTTTGTCCTTTATATATGGAAGAATAAATATTTCTGCTATTTCTGCCCTGGATAGCCTCTGCATCGGACCACAGAGCCCTCATTCATGCTATTAGGAGGATCCACTTTCCCTACTGCTTCACATAGCATAGTCATAGTGATTGTTCACATTTTTTAAAGAAAAATCATAGCCACAGCAATGCTGAGAATCTCTGCAGCTGGAATATCAGACAACAATCTGCTGCCTGCCACAACAGTATGTGTTGTTCAATCTTCTTATTTCATAACAAGCACTGCTACTCCTGGGGCTCTGGTGTTCACTCGCAGCCTTCCTTGTTAGTGCCACAAACTGCATTGAATTACATCTCCCATCATCCCCAGCCAGCCAATATGCTAGCTGTCATCCAAACGTCGTCGTAGAGAATGCCATGTTAGGGAAGTTGAATGAAAGTCTCCCTTCAGAAATTGAAGAGCACAAGAATATTTGAGAGTTGAAACGGACTAGAGCATGAGAAAGCAGTGCAATTGAAGCAAGCTCTAGGAAATTAAAAATGGAAACACTGTCCATATATTAGGAAAGACAGAAGTAATTGCAAAGCACTAAATGGACTCCCCTTTTCATGCATCCCTCTACCACAAATCTTTTTAGATTTGTTGTGAAGGTCTGAGGAAAAGCCATGGCAGAAGACTTGCAAGGTTTATAGAATAGATCATTACTTGGAAGCTTCATTTCATGAGCAGAAGTAGGCGTGCATAACCTGGGGGGGACTCATAATTTGCTGTGATTTTTTTTCATCTGTAAACCCCTGGAATTGGCAGCAGCACAAATAGTGTTTTGCACTTACTTCACTGCCATGACATTGTCAGCTCAAGATTTCCTCTCTGTTTGGTTATTTTAGTGCACAAAGTGACTTTCGTTCACCAAGGATCTGGGTATGGCTAGTTTAGAGAAAAGAAGGACTGGGGCGACATGATAGCAATATTCCAATATTTGAGCAGCTGCCACAAAAAGGAGGGTTTCAACTTGTTTTCCAAAGCACCAGAACACAAGATAAGAAACAATGGATGGAACTGGGCTGCTGGGGATTCACAGGGGTTCAGGAGAACCTCTAGCTAAGATTCTGTGCAGTTCAGAGAATCGCCAAATCCTACTCCTGGCTGGCTCCACCCACCCTGCCACTCCCCTCCCAGGAGTCCCCATACAGCCCGTTTTGGATGCAGGTAAGTGCAGGGTGTGCACAGAGGCTCGGGGAAGGCGAAAAATGGGCCTACTGGAAGTTTGGCAAAAAGGGCTTCCGGAATTTGGGGAAACAATTTTCACCCTCCCGGAGGCTCAAGGAGCCCAAGGAGGGCAAAAATGTGCCCCCTCTATGGTGCAGGAGGCTGACTCGGCCACACCCACCATGGCCACACCCACCCAGCAACCAGGCACAGAACCCCTTGCTAAAATGTTTGAAGCCCATCCCTGATGGAAACTAATCAAGGAGAGAAACAATCTGGAACTGAGGAGAAACTTCCTAACAGTGAGGGTCTCCTGCTTGAGTAGGGAACTACAGATTACAGATTAACAGAGTTGGAAGGGACCTTGTAGGTCATCTAGTCCAACCCCCCCAAACAGGAGACCCTACACCATTTATGACAGGTGACAGTCCAGTCTCTTCTGGAATTGGACTAGAAGAACTCTAAGGTCCCTTCCAGCTCTATTCTGACTGACTGACTGACTGACTGACTGACTGACTGACTGACTGACTGACTGACTGACTGACTGACTGACAATGTGAATGCACACACATCAGAAGTTTTCATCTGACTTTGGCCCACTATCTTCAGGCAGAAAATAGTGATTGCAGAATCTCAATCCACAAAGACTTTTTTTTTTCAGATGGGGAGGATTCAGATAAGGTTCCAAGAATATCAGACTGACAAGAGAGCATCACTGGATTTAAACAGCTCAAAGTCCTAATGGATGCTGCCAGCCCCTCAGGACCAAGGATCATTTACTTAACACATGCAGCTTATGAAATGTATCATCATCAGAAGGAAGAGGCGACTGGTTAGCAATTTAAACACTTTCTGGAGAAAGATAACACCGAGTACAAAAGATGTTCCCCTGCCAAAATCACCTTTCTTGGAGAAACATCAGGAACACTATTCAATTAAACAGGAAAGAGAAAAACTTGAATGGCTGATATTGCAAGCCTCTCTCTGCAAGGTCACCTCTGCAAGCTATCCACTTACTCGAACTACACAAAATGTATAAACATGACAGGCTATAATCTCTTTTCTCTTTCAGTACGCCATATGGGCTTAGCAAACACAGGCATCCACAGTGATTCTAATTCTAATGCCATTATTAATTGTATATGCAGAATAACGAGTACTGAAAAAGTTCCTTATTAAACCTTTCACTTTTAGCATTTGTTCAGCCAAACAATACTAGTGAAAAGTTTCTTGATGGCCCCTAGCCAAATTTGAATAGAAAATGCATGAAACTTTATAAATGGATGTTTTTTTCTGGGTATTTTGCTCTCTGTGCACCTAGGAATGATACACTAAACTAGAATAGAATAGAATAGAATAGAATAGTTGGAAGGGACCTTGGAGGCCTTCTAGTCCAACCTGCCCTTAGGCAAGAAACCATACACCACTGCAGACAAATGTTTATCCAACATCTTCATAAAAACTTTCAGTGTTGGAGCATTCACAACATCTGGAGGTAAGTTGTTCCACTGAGTAATTGTTTTAATTGTCAGGAAATTTCTCCTTAGTTCTAGGTTGCTTCTCTCCTTGATTAGTTTCCACCCATTGTCTTGTCCTCATGTGCTTTGGAGAATAGTTTGACTCCCTCTTCTTTATGGCAACCCCTGAGATATTGGAACACTGCTCTCATGTCTCCCCTAGTCCTTCTTTTCATTAAACTAGGCATACTCAGTCCCTGCAACCGTTCTTCATATGTTTTAGTCTCCAGTCTCCTAATCATCTTTGTTGCTCTTCTCTGCACTCTTTCTAGAGTCTCAGCATCTTTTTTACATCTAGCCTGCAGGCAACATGTGGGTTTTGGGTTTTTTTGCTGTGCCATAAACTTCATCCCTAGACCTCACCATTCTCAGGCTAATCTTCCCAGAGGGGTTATTCCAAAGGCAGAGAATATACATGCACTGTATCACTGAGCATATTACAAGAAAGAACAGATAAAAAAAAATTTCCACATTTTGAGAGACTAACTTTCTTGCTTATGGAGAATTGTTCCCTATATTATTTAGCAATCCATTGGTTCTGGGATTGCATCTTTAAAAAGGGAACTGTCGACAATTACCTTTAGAAACATTTTTTAAGTCATAAAGAGGATTATTACATCTAATGAGGAAGAAAAGCCTTGGTCAATTCTATATTAAAGAATCCAGCATCACTCCCTCTTGCAAACCACAATAATAAAGAGAACAAAAGATCTGAAAAGCAGGTCATATGTGAAATATAACAGATTTAAACTAATAGATTAAAATTTAAAAATATGATGTCTTTTTTATTTTTTGCTCAAAAGAGATTGGCTGCTAGTTACAATGTTGGTATCATTTATATGCTGGCTAGCACACATGCCAATGCATCCTCTGATGTGGAAGACTCTGTTGAACTTCAAAGCATCAGCAATTCAAACATACACAAGCAATACAAGCACTAACGCCGCCTAGGACAAAGCACTCAATCAGGCACAAAAATCAGTGTTAGCTTCCCGAAGGTATGGTGCGTTGAGATGGCAGCCATTTTCAAGGAAGTTTAAAAGCAGAGGTTTTAAGGGGAGGGAGGTGAAGGAATAACTTTCAAGCAAGTAGTTTGTAGAAAAAATAACATGCTACATAGCAGTGCACAATTTTTATTGTCCATCTCATGCTGTCTTTAAAACAGTCTGATTCAAAATGAACTATGCTTCTTCTAAACTGGAGTTGGGAGGGGGGAGGCAGAAAATAAAGACTTTAGAATTCAAGTATGACACATGGAAAAGTAGATAAATTGCTAACTTAATCCAAGTCAGGTATCTGCACGCAAGCAACACCAAAATGCTCTTCTCTCTACTTGCTGACTTACTCACTTACTCGTTCTCTCTGAAAAAAACTCACAAACTGCTGACATAAAATATGTTTAATGAATCCACAAACCCTGCTACAAAATGAAACCAAAAAACTTTCCTTCCTGTATGTGAAGAAGGCTCTACATTTTGAAATATATAGCCACCAGCTGAGTTCACAAGTGCTAAGTGTATGCTTCAATCATGGGTAACCATAGAACCATAATGGTCAGATTCAAACAGAATAGTAAGCCATCAGTCAATAACTTTAAAAAAAAAAACATAATGGCCAGGTTATTGCAACTTAGTAAGCCAAAGTCTAGCGAGCTGCATTGTGTTTTAATACTTTGTTTGAAAATAGTTGTAACACTCCTAAGAGAATATACTTAACAGCCCAGCTAATTACTCAGATATAAACTCTACATAGGTTACAGCCTCGTTGTCTTGATTTTACATTCAAAATGCCTATTTCAAATGGAATATAGGGCAAGATTTAGAAATGTTGAGCTCACATATCCCCCTAAAGCATGTTGTAACTGTTTTTTTGGGTTGTGTAAAATATGAGCCTAGCAATTATGGTTTACAAATTTATAAAATCAAATAAATAAAGTCATATTCAAGAAATCATGATTGAACAAATCTCTCTTAATTCACTGAGTGAATTGGGCATATAGTAGTCAATTCAGACCTTAAAATCTGCTATAAAATGGAATTTTGATTTAATCGAATTATGGGTAATTGAGTGGGTTATTAGCTTTGGTACAGAAGTTCCTACTCTTGAAAAGAGGTCTTAAAGGTTAAACTCTATTAACAGCAGTTTCTCCATCAGATCCATTTGTATTGCAGTCAATTCTCATTCAAATTAATTTCATAAATATTCACTGCAGCTCATTCTTATTTTACAACTTTGTAAGAACATGTTCTGTCAATTATATCAAGCATCTGATCCATTCTGTCCAAAATCTTAGTCCAAAATTTGCCCAAAGGAATTCTGTTTCATTTTTTAAAATCCTCTGGCTCTAATGTCTAGCCTTCAAGGTCTCCTTATCATAAAACAATCAAGAACAATCTCCATTGTTTCATGAAAAAAATTCTAAATATTTCAAAGCTATAATTCCAAAGCCTTCTGCCCCTTAATCCATTATTAACTTTCCAAAATCCAAATATTAAGCCCCTTTTTGCTGCACAATCCCCCCCAAAAGATCCTATTTTCAAAACTTTAGAAATAAAATTCACACCAGCGTCTTTAAAGAGAAGCAAACTTGCCAATGAATATGGTAGAACCTTATCAGTCCGAAGGTTCATCAATCACTCCAATATGCAAATATTTTTAACAAATTCAAATGTGATTGATATATAAGGGTTGGTTAAGTGTAGTGTCCATAAAGATTGCTTTGCAAGTTTGAACTTGATGTAAATCTTAACTCTCAGTCACTCCACTCATAAGCCTATACTAAAAAAATGACAGTTACCATAGTCTGTCCATGAGAAGCATCTGGAGTAATGTAGTTAACTTCAACAATCTGCAGAGATTATCCGAATTTGGATCTAGAATCTAGAGATGATTCTGTTGGTAAACCTGTCTTGCTAGCTAATAAAAACCAGCAATCTGTCTATTCACTGTGGCATATACAGGAAGTTTCTTCTTGAAATTATTTTCAGAACATAGCTAGAATTTTTCTGCCAAAGTTGGTCCTCTCTTAAATAATGCTTTAGTTTGCCTCGCAGGCTGTATAAAGTATCACATGCAGACTTCCATGGATTTCTGCTTGGATATTATTTGCTCCAAAATTTATGACATGTTAAATAAATACATCATCCCTATATAAATTGTATTTGCTTTATTTTATAAAAAGGGCACAAAGTGAAAATGCATTTTTTTAAAAACTTGCTTCTTGGAAAATATTTCTGATGATCTGCTTTAAGTAGGTAGATTGCATTCATATTAACCTCACTTGTAATGTTCCTGGAAGAAAACAAATAGCATTTTCACATCTGCAAGAAGGCATTATGCAGGAGTACAAAAATTATTCTTAAAGTGTCAGGCAGAAGTGTGATGAAAGAAAAATGCAATCCTATAAGCAAAAACAAACATCCATTTGTGCGACAAGATTTGGATTAAAAAGTAGGTGGTAAAAAAGTTAAGCATAGCTCCCATAATTTCTCTTTTCAGTCTCAAATTCCATTCTTCCTGAAGTGCCTTTTCTTATCTTGTGTAACAATTTGGATGGATTTATGTACAGAAAGTTCTACATCTCGTATGGATGGACAAGCTTCTTATATGACTGTGAGAATGCTGTCTATTAACTTTTTTTCTTTTTGAACATAATCTTTTTTAAAAAATCCTATTTTCTTGCCTTCCCACTATGATTTTATTTGATGTTTACCCCTCTCTTCTTTCTTTTCTAAATTCACTTGAGCTAGAATTTCAGCTGTTTACATATGCATCTTGAGCTGAAAGCAAAAACTTCAGGGTCTTTGGTACTATGTTTGTGTTCTTTGAGGAAGAAAGTGTATATATATATTAAGGGGTTGTTTTTTTCAGATTAATGTGACTAAAGCAAAATTTCTATCTCTTGACTTTTATCATGAGGGGATAGAGACAGCAAATCAGAATAGAGAAAGAATGTTCAGAGCAGGAATAACAATGGTGAATGAATGTTTTTCACAAGGGGTATAATGGTATATGGGAGTGACCTTGGGAGGTAGGGAAAAGAGACACAACAAAGGAATGGTCAGATAAAAGACACCTGAGCCCACAGCAAGAATATGGGTGGTACAAGAAGCCCAGAAGAGATTCTCCCTAGTTTCTTAGGTTGTAAAGGAGATGGGGTGAAAATGACTTTCAGTTATGCAAAATTCTGTTGTAACCTTAAATGAAGCAGAATTAGTTTATCTGATCAGGATTTTCCCTTTGATTTACCTCAGAAGGCTGTCAGGGAGTGATGCTGCTAGCCTTGAAGAAGGCAGTTGTGCCTCTCCCATGCTTAAAAGGTCATCTGATGACCCAATCATTCTAGATAACTATTGGGCATTCTTCAGTCAATTCTTTCTTGGTAAGACTGGCTGAATTCCAGTTGCCAAGGAGCATGGATCAGACAATTTATCAGGATCCTTTTCAGTCGTTCCAAGACCATGGCACAGTGGTTAGAGTTCAGTTCTGCAGGCTACTTCTGCTGGCTGCCGGCTGCCTGCAATTTGGCAGTTCAAATCTCACCAGGATCAAGGCTGACTCAGCCTTCCATCCTTCTGAGGTGGGTAAAATGAGGACCCAAATTGTTGGGGGCAATAGGCTAACTTTGTACACCACTTAGAGAGGGCCGTAAAGCACTGTGAAGCAGTATATACATCTAAGTGCTATTGCTAATGTTATTCTCGGGATGACCTGCAGCAGGAGGTAGGGAGCACACTTCCCATTGCTTCTCAAATCTGTTCCATAGCATGGAATCCTTTTGGGATATCTATGAGGCTGGGGCAATGGATGGGCTCTTGTACAGGGATTCTTCTCCTTTCTGAATAACTGTTACATTCTCTTCTTGGGAGAGAAAAAATGAAACCATGCTTCAATGAGATATGTCTCAGAGCTCAGGGCTCTCCTCCATTCTGTTTAACATTTACATGAAATGCCTGGGGAAGATCATCCCACAGTTTAGAGTTGGATGCAATCAATGTTGTGTACACCGGTTCAATGTTGTGATACCCAAATGAAACATCTTAGCCCCAGGCTGAGAAGATGACAGAAACCACCTAAAACAGATTAAGAATAAATCAAAAGAAGCTTCTAATTCCATGAGTGCTCTATATATTCTTCTGGAGTAAGTTGCATTGTCCGTGAAAGAGTTGGGTGCTCACTTTGTGGCTTCTTCCAGATTCCCAACTTCTGCTGGAACAGCAAATGGAAGTTATGACCAGAGGAGGAGAGCAGGAGAAATAACCATCAAATTATCTATATTGTATATATGAGGGAGAGAAGAACTACTATATGTGCTTTGCCATGGAACTGAGATCTCTCAAAGATTTGGAAAAGGTTAGGTAAACATGCGACAGATAAGCCTGTTTTTAGTTTCTAAAAACAGAGGAAAGCTCAAACAACATTTGGCTTTTGAGACCTCTTTGTTGGTCTGTCAGCCATGTGGAACTGACACCAGCCCCAAGAGGGCAATGCAATATTGTATTCTATTTAACCTAAAAGTGCTATGGCTAGCTAAAATGGCAACCAAATATTTATTTTTAGTGACAGGGATAGCCAAAATAATCTGTGCAACAGCAAAATGGTCAGGCTTGCACTCCGAACAGTTTTGTATTATGAAAATAAGAAGCAAATCTTCCTTGTACTTATTTCACACACAATTTGTCATCAATCAGATGTAGCTGTGATTCAGTAAAAAATGCACCTTTGCAGTTTTGTACACAAGATCATTTTTGCATCCCCGGAAGAGAAAAGGGGGGGGGGGCGGGACGGGATGAACACCTTTTCTGAAGCAACACATTTGACTTTTGCGTGGCATCTAAGGTTGACACTGCACTGAGAGAAAGAAACAGAATTATGCCCAACCCTCCTAGTTTAAATAAATATAAATTGTATATATTAATTAAATAACAACCTACCTACCCTCTTTGTGTTCTTCTTATGTCACTAAAATGAGAGAAAGAAAAGAAACTTTGCAAATTTATGGCAAACTTACAGCTACATGGGATGCTGCTTCAACAGGTGGCAGCACTTAGCAAGCTTTGGCTGGGAAGCTAAGCAGGGTCAATCTTTGATAGTATTTGGATGAGAGACCACAGGGCTATTATTCAGGCTGGAAACTTAAGCCACCATCTTGAAAAAGGCAATAGCACACCACTTCCACATCACACCAAAACAACTGATTAACTTTCTTTTTCCAGCTTCAGGATGCACCCCAAGATTGGGTGACAAATAAATGCTCTGGTTAGTAGTACTTGTGTTACCGTAAACTGGTGAATGGCCATTTCCTTCCATTTATTAAGCGCTTTTAAGATTGTACAAGTAGTCATCAACTTACAACAGTTCATTCAATGACCATTCAAAGTTACAACAGCACTGGAAAAAATGACTTATGACCATTTTTCACACTTACAATCTTTGCAGCATCCCCATAGTCATGGGATCAAAATTCAGCTGCTTGGCAATTGACTCACATTTATGACTGTAACAATGTCCCATGGTCACATGATCCCATTTTGTGATCTTCTGACAAGCAAAATAAATGGGGAAGCCAAACTCGCTTAACAACCGTGTCACTAATTTAACAAATTGCAATGATTCACGTAACAACTGTGGCAAGAAAGGTCATAAAATGGGGCAAAATTCACTTAACAAATGTCTCACTTGGCAACAGAAATTTTGGGCTCATTGTGATCGTACGTTGAGGACTGCCTATATTACTTTACCTAAATTTGTGAGCTGTCTTCTCTTATTCACAGTTTTGGATTTCAAATATAAATATCTTGCATTCTAATCCTTCCCTTCTTCAAACTACCCTGCCCTGTTTCTTAAAAAATGATACTCCTTCTTTAAATGCATTTTCAGTGCCCCAAAAGTAAGCCTTAGGATATTTAAATCTCCTAAAAATCTTTTAATTAATTAAGCATATGGATGAAAACACTAAAATGAAAAAGATAATGAGGTGGGGAGAAAGAGAGAGGTGGATGTGGAGGGAGAGGGAGAGGGAGGGAGAGAGAGAGAGAGATCCACTTTTCCCTTAGCTATTCCAGGTAAGAATTGGGCATCCACCCTCTAACTTTATTTTTTGGGTTTTATAATTATGTTTTATTTTGTATGGCAATTGGGCAACTTACAAGCATATAAATAAAATGATGCTTTTTCCATCATCAAGGCATCTAAGGAACCCTCACTAAATGTAATGGAAAAGCATTGAGAAAGGGAGCTCTATGCTGAAATTATGAAATAATGAGCAGCCATACGTCAATTGACCCTAAAATCTCTAAGTAGAAGAAGTGAGCCACTTCTTCCTTAGACTACACTGCAACCTTTTCTGGCTTAGTGTATTCAACTACCAGGTAACAACCAAGTGCACAGAAGCAAATTTTCTCTTAGTTGAGATTTTAGATGTTAGCTCACATGTCCCACAGTCTCTGGGTGCATCCCATAGTAAGAATAAATACATCAAAGTTGCATTCAAATACACTTGTGATTTATTATGGCATGACCAGGCAGTTCTCCTGGCATAACATGGAATTGCTTTGCAATGGGAACATCTGACATTTTGACAGCATGTTGTGAGTACCAACAGAAGAGAATAAAAGTAGGTCAGGGTTGAACTGTGGACTCTTTGGTGCTCTCTGAGCTTAGTTGTTTTCTTGCAAACATTTCATTACCCAACTGGGTAACATCATCAGTGCACAACCAAGCTTGGAGAGCACCAAAGTCTCTTTATGTTGTGGGTTCAGAAATGAATTCAATTACAAAACTATAATTTAACAGAATGCACACTAGTTGTTTCCTGACACCAGCCCTTTTTTTTCATCTCATGAGGTTGCAAACAAAGCATTAATTAATTATTGTTATTTTACAAAAGCAACATGAAGATATTGTAGAATTCCAGAGTTTCTTGGAAGTAAAAGGAGGCAATAAAAAGAGGCAAGCTTTCTGCTTCTCTGTCTCTTTTAGTTTAAAACTAAAACAAATATTTTATAGATATAAAAAGTAGAGTAGGGTTGTAGTAGATAACCCTGGGGACCCAAATCTTAGTCTCTTTGAGAAAAGTAAGAGTAGCTGCTGCCGTTAAGACCAAATGCTTCTTAACAACTGATCCTCTCTAGTTGTAAGTGGAAGGGGCTGCTAGTGGAATGGCCACATTAAGAGGGGGGAGGTGCAATTGATGCTGACCTCCAAATTTCTTTGTGGTCCCCAGAGTGCACTAGAATGGTTTGGCCCTGTTTGCATTTTTTTTTAAACGGGATGTATAAAGAGTAAAGGAAATGCTTAAGCCTTGCTGAAACATAAGGTCTCCTTTCTGCTTATCTTGCCACTTCCAAGCCAAAACATATTCTGGCACAAGCACATCCCTTGACGTGCTACACAACATGCAATGTAGTGCTCAAGCTAATGGAAGTTGACATCTCTTCCTTTAAAAGAACAGTATCCGCAGCCTTTATTCCTTGGCCTTACAGTTAAATAAGTAAAGCTTCCTGCAAAGTCAAGCTGGATTTCTGTGACTCCATGGACACTTTAATGCCATTTTCTTGGCAAAAGTATGAAAGTAGCTTTCTACAGTCTTCTTTTAGGATGCTTTTGGACTTCCCAGTGTAGCCTACAACCCAACAATCCCTTGGTCTCCCATCCAAATACTATCCAGCTCAACTCTTCTTTAGCTTCTGAGCCCAGATAAATATTGTCTGCTGCTAAAATACATTGTAGTTAGAGACGAGTAAATGCCCCTGTTACACTTGCTATTTAACATTCACATTATTTGAAGCTCATGTTTGTTCTGTCTCATTTACATGAGTTGGATGATTTTTGTAAAAGTCTGCATGAAAAGTTATATACATTTTCATTATGCTTTTTTGCATGCATGAACTTTTTTGCACACTTCCCCCATCATAAACAGGTTTTGTATCCATATATTAATCAGAGACTGTAAAATTTGTAGTGGGGAAAAAAATAACAGTTATACTCTACTTTGCATATGAACTCAGGAAAGAAGAAATAGATTAGCTACATCAAAGCCATCAGTTCTCTTTTGGGCCAAGTGATTATAAGTTATAAGGTAACCCAAAACTGCCCCCAAAACTGATGAACCATGAATAGAAAGGATCAGACTCTTGGATCAAGAGCTAAGGAAATTTCACCTGAAAGCAAAACGAGAACCAGTAATGTTTGCCAGGTAAAATGAGGGAATATTCATTTCCACAGATAAAGCCAAAGGTGAACTTAATGTCTTTTATGTGTAATACTTGGCAGACAATGGAACAATATTTTAAGCCCTGATCATCTGAATGAGCTGAAAACTGAGTACATAGGGCCCCAGAGAGCTCACCAGGCTAAGCGGTAGTTTCTGTCTATGACACCCCAAGCTCATAATTCTTCAATCATGGGAGGATTGCTGTAGAGAACTGTTCTGACCCCACCCCCCCGTACGGTGAGTCATGCCGACACAAGGTTACTGTTAGCCAATTTATTCACAGTAATTACTCACAGACAAGACTTTGGCAGCAACTCAGACTCCCACAAATAAGAAATACACACAAGAGCTTCTCCAGCTTTAGTAAAATGGTTGTGTCCTGCAAAAGGTCTCCTCCCAAAGTCTCTTCTTATATACTCTCTTGGGAGGAGCCTAATCACAACCACCTGGGCCAGATTATCTTCTAAGTCTCCGTAATTGCTGCTGGCACTTATCCACCCGTCTCTGCCTGGCGTCTGGGACCAACTCCCTTTGCTCCTCCCCACTGCTCCAGGGCCTGACATCTTCACCCCTGCTCCAGGGCCTGATGTCAGGGACAAACTCCCTTTGGATTTCACCACTGCTCCATGCCTCAAGTGCCTCCTGGTGGCCAACCAGCCTCTCTGGTCCCTGCTCAGAGTCTGAAACCTGCCCAGGGTCCTCCACATTGTCCAGAGCCGACTCATAGGGTTCCTCGCTATCGGAGTCTGTCGGCAGCTCCAATGGCTGCTGCTGGGCCACAACAGAGAACCATAGAAATGGGAGAAGCAAGTGACTTTCAAAATGAATGTTAGCCATTTGGGGTTGACCAGATCAGAAAACAGGTTCTACAAGAAATGCTAGAAATCTTTGTTGCTGGCTTAGTAAGAGAATCTTGAAAGCCTGACAGTGTTTTCACTTTCCTCCATCTTTATGCAAAGAGAGTCAAAGTAGGATAATTTTAAGTTTCTCTCTAAAATCTTTTCCCCTTCCCAGGCTTAGGTTATGCTTTGCTAATTGCCATCCCATTGCTTCCCCGAGTCATGTCTGTGATACTGACTGTCTGTATACAGTCAGATAAACAGAAGTCTCTCCACTCTTTGTGTTATTCTTTCCTATCCCAACAAGTTCTTTCATCCACTGGAACTGAATGAGAAATAACAATAATGGCAGTTTGGATGCTCCCAAAAAAGTTGGAAAGATGGCAAATGCTAAACCTAGGTTCGAATTAAAAAGGCTATATGGAAACAAGTAAGATAGAAAGAGAATATACAAATATTGAACTAAAGCATAAAGAAACAAATATAACAGAATAGCAGAGTTGGAAGGGACCTGGAAGGTCTTCTAGTCCAACCCCCTGCTCAAGCAGGAAACCCTATATCATTTCAGACAAATGGTTGTCCAATCTCTTCTTAAAAACCTACAGTTTTGGAGCACCCACAATTTCTGGAAGCAAGTGGTTCCACTGATTAATTGTTCTATCAGGAAATTTCTCCTTAGTTCTAGATTGTTTCTCTCCTTGATTCAGAGGTGGTATTCAAATATTCTGGTGAACCGGTAGCAGAAATTTTGAGTAATTTGGAGAACTGGCAAATACCACCTCTGACTGGCCCCACCCCCAATCTATTCACTTCCTCACGAGTCCCAGCTGATCAGAGTCCCAGCTGATTGGCTGGGTCTTCTTTTGTTGCCCTGCACAGGAGAACGTAGCTGGATAGTATGTTAGTGGGGTAGGGAGGGAATGGGGATTTTGCAATATCCTTGCCCTGGAGTGGGGTGGAAATGGAGATTTTGCAGTATCCTTCCCCCAGGAGTGGGCTTTGTGGCAGCCCCTGGGATATTGGAACACTGCTATCATGTCTCCCCTAGTCCTTGTTTTCATTAAACTAGACATATCCAATTTCTGCAACTGTCCTTCATATGTTTTAGCCTCTAGTTTTCTAATCTTGCCTGTATAATGTTTTGCCTATATAACGTTTTGAATGCTTTGGTAGGGAAAGAAAAGGATTAATGTTCTTCATAAATAAAAACACCATTAGAGGGTCACTCTTCTACCAGAGAGAAATTGTTCTGTGGGCTTCCTCATCTAAAAGTATCACTATGCTATTACCACATTTACATAGAACCTATGGATGAAATCCTGTAAGGATCTGATGGGTAGTGGTCTCAGTGTGTGCTGATGATATACAGCTCTATTCCTCCTTTTCTTCAGCTGAAGATGAGGCTGTGACCTCTTTAGCAAGTGCCTGAAATTACTGATGCATTAGAAAAGAATGGAAAAATTGAAATTGAATCCAGTTGACTGAAACGATTAGACTGGGAAATAGTCTTCTTTAGAGTTTAGATCTGCTTTGTTCCTGGATGCTCAGATAGTGATTGTTGCTCAGAATAATACTTTAAAAAAATAAATATTAGGACTATTGGGAGATAAAGAGCTGGCTACCATCATTCATGTTTTGATAACTTCTTGATTGTATTATTGTGATGTGCTCTGCCTGGAACTATCAGTTGGAATGCCAGCTGCTTCCAAATACAATCTCCTTTCCGTTTAGCAGAAAGGCAATATGAAGATATTAATAATAAATACATTTCTCTGCTCCTTTTCTCAGGACTATAAACCACCTGCCCTGAAATCTCCACTAACTGCCAGTATATTCAATCTCAGGTTAAAGTGCTGGATTTGAGCTTTATAGACTTAATGTTCTGGGAGTATTGTTTTAAGTTTGCTTGCAGTATATAACTTCTTGGGAGTGATCCATCTAAAAGGCAGTGTATGAAAGTAGGAAATTGTAAATAATAGATGAAATGAAGTCTTATACATTTTCCTATAACAGGCATGCTCTGATATAGTTTAAATTAGTATCAAAGAACATATTATGTGCCATCTATGTGTCTCCCCACCCCCCAAACTAGGTCAGTAATTTTGCTTTCTGGGGCAGAGGGATAACTCTTGCTCATTCAATTTGTTTGTTGTTTAGGCCAGGTATAACAGCTGTAAGACAAACCACGGCCATATTTCTTATTTATCTGTCTCCTGCCTAACAACAATAACAGCAACTACAGTGAAAGAAATATGATCATTGGAATGCAGGGCTGAATTCCTGGGAGAGACCGAGATACAGCTAATGTATAAGCAGGCACTAAAAAAAACATAAAGGTACTCTGCAGCAAGATTGGTCGAACATTTAGGAGACCTCATAGACTCTTCTTTTTAAAATTACAAATTAAATTAAAAAGTACTTTCCATCAACCTTAATTTCCTATTAGACATCTTTAACATCAGAAAAGTAATTCAATAGACTACACCCTAGATAAAAACAGCTGAAGTATGAGAAACAACGTGCTCCCATTTTCCCCTCTCCTAAAAAAGAATGAGAAACTCACTTTCATCTTTTCCAGAACAAATTACAAGTTATGTTTTGAGAGTTTAAATTCCTCACTCAAAAAAGCTCAGTAACATTTCTGGGAAATACTAACATGGTGCAAGTGTTAACCAGCTGCTGTATTCCAAAGGGCGGTATGGGAAATCAAAGCACATAAATTAATAGCATCCTAGAATATAAGAACTGGAATTATTGGAATTCATCTAATCCAAGGCTGTCAAACTCTTGGCTCACAGTTCGGATGTGTCACATGCTGGCCACACCTACACCTGGTTTAGCGAGGTGGGGAGTCCTGATACGTCACGTGATGCCACTGTGACAATGTGAGTTTGATACCCTTGATCTAGTCCAACCTTCTGCCCAGCGTAGATATCTTTCACTAGACTATGTACAAATAAAGTCGTTTGGCCTCTGTTAAAACACTTGCCATGGAAAAGAGTCCAACTCCTAAGGTCTTCCATACTTGAACAGTTCTGGACACAATCCAGTTTTGTTAATGACTTTCCTAAAATGTGCCTAAAAGTTCCTAAATTCCCCCCCAAAACCCTCCCTGTTTATGACCCTGTAATTTGGGGTAGAGTCGGGGTGACTGGATGGAACTGAGAGTTTCCTAGCCAGCTGCCCTTCTTGACACCATGTGGAGTTCACAGCAATTTTTTTTCTTTGCACCCTAGGAGAAAACATCTGCCACTACCTAGGATTGAACTCTCAGCCTTCCAAATGGGAGCGTCTTCACCATCAAGCCACCATGCCAGTCTTCTAAATCCCAGAATATTCTAGATGCAGTCTAATCAATGCAGAATGGAAAGGAAAAATGACGCTCTTGATCATGAGATTATACTTCTGTTGTTGCAGCCTAGGATTGCATTTATATATGTCTGAAGCTGATGTTGGCTCATGTTTTTCTTCCAGTCCTCCATGACATCCATATTCTTTTTATAAGTACTGCTGCTCATCCCATACTGATGACTTTTATTTTTCTTACCCAAATAAAGGTGTTTACATTTGTCACTGTTGAAATATTGTATATCTTGCTGGTTTCTGTCATTTGGTTCAGCTTCTCAAGATCTTTGAAATCTTTCCTCTATGGTGTTTGCTACTGTCCTATCTTTGCATTCTTTTCAAATTTAGCCAAATTAAATGTTAGTGTTCCAAGTAATGCACCCATAGAAATCAGAACTCCGAGGCAGGCAGGTTCCTCAAAGAACAGTTTTATTGGGTAGATTGTATTGACACAACTGGTGAAAGCTGACTCTAAAGTTCCCGCAGCTTTCATCTAATTAAAAGTAAAATGTTTCTCTTTCCCCCAAGTCACTAGTCACACTGTCCAATCCAGGAGCTGGCTGGTTGCTTGGTTACTTTGCCCCTCCTGCAGCCAGCCACCTGTTGGAATGTCCTTGGGTTCCCACAGGAAATTTTTATTGTTTTGGCTACAAACCCCATCTAACTGTTTCCCCCCTCCTTCTATTGTGTAGTAGCCTTGAAGCTTCTAAGATGGCCTCGGCCATGATCCCTTCAGGGTTGACATTAAACACAAATGTGTTAAACAGTACAGGTTTCCTCTCTTATGTCATTTGATGGAAAATTAGTGACATGCACACATGTTATAAATGTTCAAACTGCTCATTGTTCATTTAAAGGTGGTTTAATCCATTCCCCATTTTGTCACACTTCTTCAAATGCTTTGCTGTGCAGTCCATTTAATCTGGACCCTCTATCAAAATAACTGGCCATGATATTCATTAAAAGGGCACTCAAATACCAAAGAGCAAAACAAACCCTAGGGATCTAATGTGATTTAAAGTAGTGTTTCATAACCTTAGCAACTTTAAGACCGTGTGAACTTCAACACCGAGAATTCCCTAGCCAGCCTTTAATCTAAAGGATCTAAGGAATATTATGCCAATTTTCTGTAGGCAAGACTTTTATAGCTAGTGGCAGAGTATAATATAGTGATGGCTAGCCTTTTCCAAACTGAGTGCCCAAAGCGCAGACCCTTGAAATGCAATGCATGCGTGGCCCCCCTACATGTGCCCCCCTGTGTGTATGCACTCCCCTCTCATGTGCTCCAACCCCCACGCATGCATGCGTGGCCTACCATGTGCGCCCCACCCCCACGCATTTATGCATGGTCTCCCCTTGTACATGCACGCACTGTCTCCCCCCAAGCATGCATGCACAGCCCTCCACATGCACCCCTATATATGTGCCCCACCCTCCACACATGCGCAACAGAGACCCAAAGACCGGCTGGCCGGTGGGAGGCATGCAGGCATTCCATAGATTCACCATCATCAGTGCTTTCAAAGAGCACACCGGTCCCATCTGCACAATATTCTACATTGAATGGTGGCTATCTGATATCTGACAAGGAAAAAAAATCCTTGCTAGAAAACCTTAGTGTCTGACCCTTTGCAAGGGCAGCTGCTGAAGCCTGCGGTGTCATAATCTATCCCACGGGAGATTAAATTAATAAAACTACTCAAGCTTCCCACCCTCTTTAGAAGGCCTACATTTTGCTCTCCCAAGGTCAAATTAAGTTATACCATGCACAGTTCAAGCAGAGCTAAAGGCTTCCCTTCTACACAGGTTTAATCCATTTAACTTCTAATCATATAAGTGCTTTTCTTTTCTATTCCTCTAACGTCTCCTACAAATGTACAGATTCTCCGCTTTATGATTGGCAATTCTAAATATTTATTCTCATTTTCAGTCAATAAAAGTAATTCCTTTTATTGAAGAGTGTGCTCCTGTCTCATCTACATTTCTATGGATGATTGCAACCCACCATTCCGTCAGAATCCTTGTATTAGTTGCAATTCCCAGCCCTCTCATTATCTAAAGCCAACCAGCATACCTGCCTCCCCTGTGAAAGCAGATTTTGCTAGATACTTAATATCCATTAATAGAAATTGCCAGAAGGGACACATTTTTCACACAGCAGCTATTATTTTTAGAAATAGCCAGAACATAATAATAATCCCCCTTTTTGGAAGTGCATGTGATGAAGGGCAGGTAAGGTACCCCTTTATTTGAGTGTCACGCACATAAATTTTGAGGGCCCAAAGGACTGTTTAGGGCAATTGTTTTAGTGGAAATCTGATTTTTTTTTAAAAATGAGACAAAGGATAGTTTTGTCCTATTGTGAAAGGATGTTATTGTAGTTAAAGTTAGGTTTCAAGATGATTCATTCTGAAAAGAATGAAGAATAAATATCCATCACACGTATACAAAATAAAAAAATGGAATAATCTCAGAAACAAAACTAATATAAATGTGAATCCAAATAACTTTCTAAGTTTATTTCAAGTCCATTCCTACTGAAGATTTTTAATATTATGACAAACCTTTAATGTGTCTTTTTAACTATTCCACAAGGTAATTCTACAGAGACTATCATTTTGTATCCGAACTATTAACATATTTTCTTCTTTTTTCCTAGGAGTGTATGTACTTTTGTATGTATGTATTTGTGCCTATGTGTTTATAGGGGTATGCCTACATATACAGGTAGTCCTTGCCTTACCCTACAGTTGAGGCCAAAATATCTGCTGCTAAGTGAAACATTTGTTAAGTGAATGTTGCCCTATCTTAGGAACTTTTTTGCCATCGTTGTTAAGTGAATCACTGCAATTGTTAAGTTAGTAACACAGTTGTTAAGTAATCTGGCTTCCCCATTGACTTTGCTTGTCAGGAGGTCACAAAAGATAATCCTGTGACCCCAGGACTCTGCAACCATCATGAATATGAACCAGTTTTCAAGTATCTGAATTTTGACCAGGTGACCATGGGAATGCTGCAATGATTTTAAGTGTGAACAATGATCATAAGTAACTTTTTGCAGTGCCATTGTAACTTCGAATGGTCACTAAATGAACTGTTGTAAGTTGAGGACTACCTGTACATGTGCTGATGTATTTGTGGGATCCCTTGTTTGATACGAGTTGGGGCTGCCAGTGGGGTTCCATGTTTTCAATTGTTTTTATTGCTTGGAATTTGTATTTGTAAGCCATCTATAGTCTATGGGATTGAGCAGCTATACTTTAAAGAAACAAACATTAGTTAATTGAACCCCACAAATCACTCAATTTTTCTAGTCCACATAACAAGCAAAAATCTCCAAAAAACCTCCTCTAAATACTTCCAGGAAGAGGTATGAGACAATGTGTCTTTTGCGCATTTGAAAATCAGTGCCTCTTGAATCAATGCTTAATGCAAACATTTCTTTCCATGCTAGCTTGTAAATTATTCAATACCATTGTAGCTTTGAGAATTCGCTTTGGAAGTTTCAATTCTCTCCTTGTTTAGGTCCCCAAAGTCACCAGGAAATTTCTTTCTGGTCTTAGAATAGAGAGGATTTTCACCTACCCCTTTAAACCTCAAAAGGTTTAAAATGGATATACTTACCTGGCACATAATGGTTTCAAGTATACTATGAAATACAATGATTGACAGAACCTGGTCTTTTTCTACTGCCTCAATTATTCTAAGCACTGTAGGACATAGTGCTGAAAATGATCAAGGCTTTGCAAACCATAGATACCAAGTGAACACCAACCGAGGCAGTCCAGAAGGGCCAATCTGCTAATATTTTCTCTTTCCAACTCAGCATGTCCAGTTCAGGACAAGGTGCTTGGGCTCAGTCAGTGCTCCTAGAAAACAGGGCACAAAGAAGTAGCAAGGTTTATTTGGCAAGGCTACATGTGACAGGTTTTTGGAGCAGCTGCAACCGATCCAGGAATCAAGGAATTAGAGGTTCGGTCCCTTTCTGCTCACTTTGAGACATAAAAGGTCAATAACTTTTTCTGTCCATGCTGGAGGCAGAGAAGCTCTTAATAGATACAGGAAGTGAAGACTGTAACAATAATATCCCATTAGGTTTAAAATTTCATGTGTTATTTTAGTTGGAAGAGACATGTGGGATGGCTCCTGCTGCACTTGTCTGAAATCAGAATGTCAAAGGCAGTGTGGCAGCACCGCGCCACAAGCGTCTCCCTAATTCTCAAGAAGATAATGGGGGGGGGGGGGGGGACACATCCAGACTTGCAAGATTTTTTCTTACTCTAGCTTTATATAAAAGCGGTGCTGACCTACATGACATTAGATCTCTAGTCTCTTCTACCTTGAAGGGTTGACAATTGCTCAAGTCCCTCTAAATCACCATTGACTGACAGGCTCCAAAAAGATAAAATGTAGAGTTTGAGCGGTCAGGCTTTTCAATAAATAAAAGGGTCTATGTAAATTTATTCTAAGACACTGAGAAACTGGAGTATCTCCACAGGGCAGCAATCAGAACCCAAAGGGTTGGAAAGAAAAACGTGAGTAATGCTTGGAAAAATCTGGTATGGGATGTGAAAGCTTTCTTCAAGGTCTGAAAAGTTATCACATACAAGATGGGTCAGAATTGTTTAAAGTGATCCCAAAAGTTAGGTCTAGAAACAAGGAATTTAAATACAGGTAGTCCTTGACTTAACTATCCCAACTGGAACCAGAATTTCCATTGCTAAGCAAAGCGGTTGTTAAGTGACTCACATCTAATTTTAGGACCATTTTTCCATGGTTGTTAAGGAAATCACCATGATTTTAAATGAATTACACAGTGGTTAAGCGAATCTGGCTTCTCCATTGAAATTCTTTGTTGGAAGTCGGCTGGGAAAGATACAAATAGTGATCACATGACCCAAAGGCCCTGGAACTATTGTTAATACATGCCTATTTTTAAGCCCTGGAATTTTGTTCACAGAATTGTGGAGATGCCATGACAGTCATAAGTATGAGATCTGGTCCTAAGTCACTTTTTTTCAGGACCATTGTAACTTTGAACAGTCACTAAACAAATGGTTGTAAGTCAAGGACTACCTGTAATAATGAAGCTGTTTTTAGCTAGATTTTTTTAGTAAAAATAATGATGTCTTGGTGGTAAGAAATATTCAACAATAGAAAAGATAAGATAGGAAAGAAAAGAAATAGAAAAGGGGAGACATCTATAAAAATAAATGAGCAGTCCTTTCCTTACTTGAGCCAAGGTGGCACAGTGGTTAGAGTGCAGTACTGCAGGCTACTTCTACTGACTGCCGGCTGACTGCAATTTGGCAGTTCAAATTTCACCAGGCTCAAGGTTGACTCAGCATTTCATCCTTCCAAGGTGGGTAAAATGAGGACCCAGATTGTTGGGGGCAATAGGCTGATTCTGTAAACCATTTAGAGAGGGCTGTAAAAGCACTATGAAGTGGTATATAAGTCTAAGTGCTATTGCTATTGTTATTACTTATTATGTAATGTAACGATGCTCTCTCCTAACGGTGAGAACAATTAACCAATGGAACAGCTTGTCTTCAGAAGTTGTGGGTGCTACAATACTGGAGGTTTTTAAGAAGAGATAAAACCATTTGTCTGAAATGATATGGGGTCTCCTGCTCAAGCAGGGGGTTGGACTAGAAGACCTCCGAGATCCCTTCCAACTCTGTTATTCTATGTTATTCTATGTTATGTTAAGGATGAAAAAAAAGGAAGATGGTCCAGCCCTGGGCATGGCACTGGCAATCAATATTATTTTAGTGTATATTCTTTGCTTGGCTGTAGGTCAATATGGCTGTGCAAAGAATGGAGGAGCCAGGCCTGGATACCAAGATAGTCAAAGTCATTAGGGAATGTCTATGGAAGCAGGAGAGGCAAAGCAGGAGAAGAAGCACATGTGTCAGGTGCTGCTTCATTTAATAATCAGGAAAGAAACCACTCAACTCCATTCTTAGAATTAAGTGTACTTTTACTAATTACAAACGATAAATAGCAATGCAAAGCTGAGTCTGGGTAAATTGGTGCGAAAGCAATGGATATCATGTATAATTCAATCCCCTCCCCTTGGCACCCCATTCCATAGTCCAATAATAATTCACCCAACTGTCAGGTGGGAGATATCTTCAAAAAACATCACCAGGCTGGAATGCTGGACAGTTAGCCTTGGCGGGAAACTCCCTTTCTCCACATGCGCAGTGAGATGGTGAGGACAGCTTCTAGAACACTCTTCCAGCACATAATGATGCCCCCCTCCCCGTTTCAATGGCAGCTGAAGCAGCAGCAAAGCAGAGGCTGACAACATGACAGACAATCTTAGCCTTGAAAATTCTCAATCTAGCAAAAGGAAGAAGTAAGAGGAACTGTCAGCCCCCCCCCCCGCCCAAAAAACCCCCCATACCTCAACCCTAAATTGCAACTTCTAATCAAAACTCTTCCTGCTTTCCTGAAAAGTTTTCCTGGAAAAGTTCCTAGAATACACCCCCTTCCTGGCAAATCGTTTAACAGGCCAGCCCAGGCCAGCTTTATAGACGTATCAAAAACTCATAAAGTTGTACATAACCCAGAGTCTTTAACGGATGCCAGAAGATCCAGAGCTATAATATGGAAGCTATGCCTGATGTAGAGAATTAACTTGTGGGTACCCTAAGCCAGAATTCAGATATCATGATGTATAAAACATATTGGAAATGAGCACTTTTGTATACTGGGTGAATAGGCATGAAGGGAATTTAAAGGTCCTTCTCCAGTGGAAGAAGATGACTCAGACATAATAATGTTCACATAAATATTAGTTCTTGCACACAGTGAATATAATTAAACATTTGTCCTTGACTTTTATTAATTGTCATTGCAAGTGCTGTTTTAAAAGACTTTTTTTTCACTAAATTTGAAAGGAAATAGTGTCTGAAGGAAATAAATCCAATCTTGGAAGTAATATCTGAGTCACAGATGCTTCCCTTGTGATTATCTTGATTTCTAACCTGTCCATCTGCACATTCAGTAATTACAATCAAGTTCCCTTCATTAATCCGCTATTTCATGTTATATTTCTAAGTAGTAAAAGGCCCTGCTTTTTAGTTTTCATTGAAGTTGGGTTATAGTTGGTTTCCAATAAACCGAAATATTCTGTGCAGGAATTAAGTTACTCACAATTGTTTTCTGAGGTTCTATATAATCAATAATAATCTTTATTGGTCCATTTATTTTTATAAGGTTACTGGATAATTGTGTTACACAGTGCATATTTTTGGAGATAAAAGTGCAGGTGTTGAGTGCCTGTCAGGATTCTTCTGATCTCATCCTTCCACAATCTATTTATCAATTATGTTCTTCATCCTCATTAAAATTACTACTGATGGTTAATCCTTCTATGTCAACAGCATGGTTTTTTTCCCCTACTGCTTCTGATGTTTGTGTAGGAGGGTTGGGAGGGGTAGAAGGCTGAGAGGCTTATTCTAAATAACAATTGATGGAATATATTCAAGTCAACCTCCCCTCCCCGCCCCCTCCATCCTCAAGCATTTTACAATCTCTAAGGTATGTCTATGTAAGCTCCAGAGTAATCCATGAGCTTATACAATAGGTGTTCAACAGCATAACAAGAGACAGACAGATTTCTAAGGCAGTAACTATAGCTTGGATATCTCACTGTCCATTTTCTCTTAGATAGCTCACTTTCATTCCGCTAAAACTTGTGTTTGCTAGTATATGTAGAACAGCTTATCTCTTCCAGGTACGTGGCCCAACTCCTAAAAATAATTAGCCAATTTGGCTACTTCTGAAAATTCTGGACGTTGAAGTCCACGTCTCCCGAGGACTCTCAGGTTACAGGAAGCTGTATAATAGAAATTTTTCATATCTTTGAAATAGAAATGGGATCTATAACTATCATTGTGATAAGGTATTACCCTCCCTTATTGTATCCTATCCAATGGAAAAGCTATCCTGCTCTTGATATAAAAGATGGGACACAGCCAGAAGGTTTTTGTGCATGAAATAAACATTCTATTCCTTTATACTACTGAAAGTATTAATAGTAGACTTCCTACACCTTCCTATCTGATGGGCAAATTTCATTTCATTACACTAAAGCCTGAATCCTACAGTGTAAACTGATAGCAATAGCAATGGCAGTTAGACTTATATACCACTTCATAGGGCTTTTAGCCCTCTCTAAGTGGTTTACAGAGTCAGCATATCGCCCCCAACAATCTGGGTCCTCATTTTACCCACCTCGGAAGGATGGAAGGATGAGACAACCTTGAGCCAGTGAGATTTGAACCACCGAACTGCAACTAGCAGTCAGCTGAAATAGCCTGCAGTACTGCACTCTAACCACTGCACCACCTCAGCTCCAGCAGCGTCGAAAAATGTATTTTTTGTATCCTCTACCTACTGGTCTAGTAGATCTTGGGTCTAAGTCAGCTTTAAAGCAAGAGCTCCTATTATTCTAATGCAATGAATACCAATTGTCAGAACTGCCATTATATGCTGAGCTTCGCATATGCTAGCTGCACAGTCTGCCATGGACTATGGGGGAAGGAAGCCAGATGGCAGAGGAAACACCATCTCAAGGTTAAAGTACTGGGAATGAAATGCAATGGTGAACCAGTCAGCCTGCCATTGAAAAGATAGTTGCCAAACAATTTATTCAAATATAATTGGACAATAAGAGACTATCAAGGGGGAAGAACCAGGGAGGAACTGGATGGGGAAAGTTAACTGGAAAAAATGGCATGTGAATCTTTAGTTCTGGCTTTGCTTTACTGTAATCCACTTGTCTTTATGTAAAAGCTTATGCTTCATTAAATGGAGTTGAGGCTCTTTCTTTGCTAAGGGAACAAGTTGGGGCAGGCCTGACACCAATAAATATCAGATGGCCTATGGTTTAATTATGAATGATTTTTCCCTCTGCACAACTTCTCTGGTCCAATTCAACCCCTTTCTTCTTGAAACATGCTCAGAGGTATACCAGAAGCCACCTCATACTTTTGTCTTCAGTTTCCAATCCATAAACATAATACACTCTCACTGCAATTGAAAAGGGCCAATTTTATGTTTCACTGTTGCTTCCTAAGCAGAACAAGGCACTGGATAGATATTGATGCCAAGTCTAGCTTTATTATAATCTTCGCCATACTATGCTCATAAATGTAGGAAAACCATAAATTAATTGTATGGTTTTGTATCCGTAAATACCTGCTGGTTGTGAAGTGCCCAAATCTCAATTACATGGCCATGGGAATCAGTGGTGGGTTTCAAATGTTTTTAGAACTTCTTCTGTAGGTGTGGCCTGCTTTGTGGGAGTGGCCTGCTGGCCATGTGACTGGGTGGGAGTGGCTTGCCAGCCATGTGACTGGGTGGGCTTTGCCAACTTGTAAAATGTGGTGAAATCACTTAACAACACTCTTGCTTAGCAACCAAAATGTTGGCTCAGAAATACTGGCATTTGAAGCATGCAAGTCTTAAAGCTGTCAAGTTATAAGACCCTTGCACCACTAACCCTTTAGAAAAAAATCCCAGGGGTGTTCAAACTTGACAGCTTTAAGACTTGTGGACATCAACTCCCAGAATTCCTCCTCTCGCTCTTCATCTTGATGATGTACAGATGGGCAGGGGGAGGGAACTGGAACTGGTTCTAAACGGCACTGTAGATTTGTGGAACCTCTTCTATAAAAGAGGTTAGAACTGGCAGGAACCCACCCCTGATGGGGATGCTGCAATGTCCATAGGTGTGAGGACCAATCATAGATTTACTGTCATAAGCAGAGCAATCATTAAGCAAGGACTACTGTATTTCTCAAAGGTTTTCTTCCTTATAGGGTATATTGCAGAAGTGGAATTTTGGGGTGCCGGCATATGAGTTTCTGCTCTAGAAAAGTGCACAGTAATAAACCAGTCAAAGCTGTACAAAAGCCCCTAGTCACAGCTTCCACCTGCTCCTTGATAGGGATCTGTCCATCCATGTCACAGAGCTTGCCCTCCAAGGGAAGGTCCAGAGGTCACAGTTGGAGCCAAAATCCACCCAGATCAGTCACTGATAAGTAGTTCTTCTTTGCTGGGAACCCTTCACAAACACAACATCAGGGCCTCTGAAGCATCTCTGGCCCAACCTCTTGGATATCAGTGTATATTGATTATCACCGATGTATTAATTTTTTCCCTTGTAGATTTTTTTGTATGAATTAGAAGATGATGGTCTTATCATTTATGACTTTGATGATTAGAAAAAATAGATAATAGAAAAAGATGTTTAACGCTAATTTTATAATTGTACTTACAGTATATTTGATGCAAAGAAAATTGAAGGTTACTTCTTTATTTTTATTCTTTCTTTTTGCATATTTTATCCCTTTTATTTCTTTATTTTACACCACTTCTTGTCAATTTCTATCTTCTATTCAAAATTCATAATAAAAAATTACAGAAAAACGATTTTTAAAATAGTTTTATTAAAAGATTTTATGTATATAATACCAAATACATTTCAAAAATATATATATAGTAAATGTGAAAAAGAAAAAAAATGAAACAAGAAGAGACAATGAAAAATTAGAAAAAGGAAAATAAAAGAACAGAACATATAAAGAATATATACAGAATTTTCTTTCTTTTCTCCTCTTGGAAGTTATACATAAAATTCAAATCAAACTTCTCTAAGATTGAGTAGGGAGTCGGACTAGAAGACCTCCAAGGTCCCTTCCAGCTCTATTCTATTCAATTTTCTGTTCAAGATTACATCATAATTATCTTCTTTCTATAACCTATTCTTTCTAACAATAAATCAGAAATCATTTTCCTTTTTATGCAAAAAGTTCATAAGGTTCTGTCAATGTCACCAACTATTCGTCCATAATTGAAAATGCCAAATCTTTGTGCATATAATAATGTTGCCACCAGCCACATAGATAGAACACTGCAAATCAACAGATGACCTCTTCCAGAAGTCATCTAACTATTGAACAATATGGGGAAATACACTGGACTGTCTTAAAAAAAATAACCATGAAAAACCAAACAAGGAAGAAAGATCATTGCAAAAGAGACATCTCAGCTAGGGAAGGTGGAAGCATGAAAAATAAATTCAAAGCAACTCCTTTTTAATTAATGTAGCTATACGTTCAGTGGGAAAATTGCTATGACAAGTTTTCAAGATTCTGTTACATCACCCTACTAAATATATACACATAAAGGTACTTCCAGAAATCCAAACGGATTTCATTACTATTCTACCAAGTGCTAATCTGTGGTGTACTTCTTGCCTGCTGGTTTCTTTACTGTTATAGTTAATCCTAAAAGGCTGAAGCTATCCAGCAATTCAATATCTTTATTGTCAGTTCTATGGCTGGTTATTGCACTGACTGTCATTTGTTTGTTCTTCTTTATATTTAATCTTGGCCTATTTTTTTTCCACTCTGCTCCTTGACTTTTATTATTGGTTCTTGCAGATTGTTTGCATTTTCAGTTATCAGAGTAGTGTCATCGGCACAGCACAGGTTATTGATGCTTCTTCCTCCAATTTTAAACCTGCCTCATCTTTTTCAACCTCAGTCTCCCTCAATATAAAGAATATAAACCCTTGTCTCTCTCCTTTGCTGACCAGTCTGTTTTGCTATGTTCCATTCAAACTGTGGTTTCCTGATCTGCATATAGATTTTGCATGAGGGCAATGAGATGTATGGAACTCTATTTTCTAAAGATGGTCCACAATTTGATACAGTCAATAAAATCAAAGGCCTTCTGAAGCACATATTGACTATTTTTTTTAAATATATTGTTTGGTTTTCCCAATTATCCTGTGAACATCAGCCATAATGTTGGCCTTTTCCAAAATTAACTGGAATATCTGGCATTCCCTTTTTCAAATCAAGCTCGATCCTCAGCATGTTTTTGATGGCATCTGAAAATAAGGATATTGTGTGGAAGCTTGCACACAATGTTACATCTCATTTTCTTCTCTTTGATATTAGTATATAATCTCTTCCAATTTGTGCAATTTTATGACTTCAGCAATGGTCAATGCCTGGAATGCTCTACCTAACACTGTTGTTACATCCTCAAACCCTCACAGCTTCAACCTTAAACTGTCTACCGTGGTCCTCACCCCATTCCTAAGAGGTCTGTAAAAGCGGAGTGCATAAGCGCACCAGCATGCCTATCATCCCTGTCCTACTGTCCCCATTTATTTGTACCCATTTCCTTTGTTCATGTCCATGTTTATACTTATACCTGTAATCTTGTACATGTTTGACAAACCAAACCATATAAAATAAAATAAAATAAAATTGATGGCATAGTTTGGTTAGAATCTTGACAGATTTCCTTCTTAAAATACAAGAGTGCATTTCTCCCAGCATAATGCCACATTATGTCTTTGCCATTATAAGGATTGTGTTCATCTGCATTCAACCCCATTTTATGTACACTTTACATAACCATGTAGCTTCCTAGGTAGCTGCTGCCCAATATTGATATTTGCTTGCTTTAAGTGGGCATCTGGGATGACCTTCACACCTTGAATGATTCTGCTGAGAATATACAGTTGCCTGAACTGTGAGATGGGCAGCAAATATATTTGATAAACAAACAGACAAATAAATAAATGTTTGGTGTAGATTTATTACCTTCCCCATGTTTAGGCCTCATAGCAGCCCTTAGGGTCTGTGCATTCATATTAACGTTTCACAGGAACATTAGAATAGCCTTCCAGTTTATATAAAGGTTCATATTAGCAAAAGTTTCTGCAAACTGGAAGCCTATTTATTTCATTTTTTTCTATGAATCATTTAGATGTCCCAAGGCCAACTGGAGAAATCAGGTTACAATACATGGAAAACAGACATGCCAAGCTTGTACAAGCCTACACAACTAATCCTAGCTTTAATCTGCCACAGGCTGGAGCATGGCCTGAGGGAAGTCATTTCACTCTTGTCTATTTGGTATATTTAGGCTGAGGTTTCTTGAAGACAGGAAGTGTCTATCATTCATTATGCAGAAGCCACGTGTGGAGACAAAACAGGACTAGTGTTCAAATCACAGCAAAAATGTCCTGTGGCTTCTACAGGAAAGATAATAGAGATGCCAGAAGGAAAGAAATGCAGATATTTCTGTATTAATAGAATATCATAACTATAACTTTGAAAAGGCAAATTGTCAAGTGAGAACAGCATTTGTGACCACATTTCTGCTATAGCAAGTGGTGCCAATAGACTGACCTCAAGAGTGGAAGGTCTGTTGTATTGTTAATTGCTCTTGTAACAACTAACAGCTTTAATTACAGTATTTTACGGCTTTCCTATAAGAGCAATTATATGTTGACAGTCACCCTTAACACTCATTTATTTTGTGTTTGGCTGGGATACTGGTGGAGGCAAAAATAAATCTCTCAATATATAAAATTACTAATCGAGATTTGAAATGGTATGAAAAAGAACCCATTTCTATTGGCAAAGGAAATTAAAAGCCTTCACATTATCTACCTGGTAGCCCTATCTCCAACAGGTATCATACAAAAAAAATTTAAAACAGGATATCCTTGCCTGGGATCATTGCTAATCAAAACTGTTTGGATATACTTGAGTTCTTGATTACTATTTCAAGAAATGAATGTTAAATTATCTTCTGCTAATCACAGACCAATAGGTAAGATCTCAGCCCCAAAGTTCCAATTTTAAATTTGAGGTTCAACAACGATCACCTGAAGGAAAAGTTAATTTCTCTAGGAGAGAAATTAACTCAGAAAATATATAATTACAACCATGTAATATTTTTATTGCCTACTAGGTAGAATTTGATGAGTACAAGTTTTCATCCTTTGCTTAGACAAAGGATTCCTTTTTGGCCATGCTTAGCTCTTAGCACACCTTGTATGATGACAACAATGAAATTTAACACATCAGGCATACTTAGGAATCCTTCACTACATTTATTATATGCTAACGTCTGTTCACACACAAAATATTTTGCCAAGAACATTATGTGCATAAGATACTTTTCAAGTGTGAACAATGTGGAATGACGGGCACTACAGCCAGGCTCATAGACAACAATGTGCCTACTAAATCTAAGTGAACAGTACTAGATGAGGTAGTTGATTTTTATGGGCAGAAAGCCCTGAAAAAGGTGAAGGACTCTTAAAATATATTTCTTTTCAAGTATGATGAGCAACACACTTTTTAAAGTAATGTTTAAAGGAAGATTGTAAAACCAACTTAGCCTGCTATAAAACTCTTATTTCCAGGGCTTAAAATATCTTTTTGCAGTACTTTAAAAACTAACAAATGTACTACGGCATGTGATTCCCTGGGCTAGAATCCATTTCTGCAGATAGAAACCTTATTATGTAGAGATAAACCAGTTTGAAAGAAAGGCAGCTACATCTGAGCACAGGCAGAAGGCAATGGTCATGGAAGGTGGTTATGAAAATGAGGCTGCTCTTGCTACAATGAACTTGGATGCTCAGCCAACTGGAAGGATATATACTGTTAGAGATAATGGCACCACTACTAGACCTCAGCTGATTATTAAACAAGCACATTCTTAGATGTCATGCTGAAAAGGTACTTTAAAAATTGCAGGAAACAGCTCTAAGGCCAAAAGCTCTTGCAGATGTACTGCATGAACATCATTGTAACAGTGCATTTATAGTAATCAGCCACTGACTCCCCTTGTTTCACATTTCAACTCTGGTATTTGATCACCATCAAGTAAAATAATTGAAAATGCATATCAAATACAGTTGGGATGCAAATTTAAGTTGATCAGCCTCAATTTGAAAATAAAAGCCATTGTGTTAGATCTTGCTTTAAATCACATTAACAGTGATTTCAAATACCTTTCACTCTAGGAGAGTTGGAGAATTTTAATAATGTAGTTTGGAGTCACTGCTTTTTTCACTGGTTACTATAACAAAGGCTTATCCAATGCATATTTACCAGAAAGACACTAGATTCAAAGAGCTTACTTATAGGTAAGCCTGCAAACAGCTTAAGCCCCTTTATGTGATGCTAATGATAATTATTCAATGTCATTATATTAACGGTACATATATTTTTATAGGTGCTCATTTTCTAATACGTTAGATCAATGGCTACACATAATGTTGATTTTCAATGCATGGAAGCTTCTTTGAACAATACAGGATTGCAAGAAAGGAAGAGAGATTCCCCCCCCCCAAATTTTCATAGTTACATTCCATCTTTGATACTTGGCCCCGTGGTGCATCCATAACAATCTGGAGCTGACCATGCTTAAAACTGTAGAGAGGAAAGTGGATTTTAGGAGCAGCTCTTCTATTTTATCACCTCTGACTATATTTGACAACACAGTATCAACAATAGAGTTCTTCAAGTTTTGGGGTTCTATAACCTCCCAGGATCTGAAATGGACCCTTAGATTAGAAGTATTATTTTAAAAAACACAACAAAGAATGTTTTTTCTATATCAATTCAGGAAGCTCAGACTGCCCCAGGAGCTATTGATTCAGTTTTACAGAGGAATGATTGAGTCTGTCATCTGTACTTTTATAACAGTCTGGTTTGGTCCAGCAAACCAAACAGGACAGGTACAGACTCCAATAGATAGTTAAGATTGCAGAAGCAACAATCACAACCAGTCTGCCTTCCACAGAAGACCTGTATATCGCACAGGTCAGAAGGAGGGCTGAGAAGATGCTGTATCTGCAGACCCACTAATCCTGGACAAAACCTGATTCAATTGCTCCCCTCAGGACAGCATTATAGGGCATTGCATGCTAAAACAACTAATAATACAGCCATACTACATGGGTAAATTCACATAGATATTAGACAGCACTGTGAGAATTAAGTGTTCAGCAGAGAGATGGCATAAGGGGGAAAAGTGTCACGGGAACTATCTACTGACTCTCAGCTGAATACCTAATTCTCACATTGCTGTCTAATGTCTATGTGTATTTACCCGTGTAGTGTGGCTATAGTATTATTATTTATCCGTATTATATTCTTTACTCCCACTTCTTATTGGTATTGTTGTTGTTGTTGTTGTTGTTATTCATTATTCATTAAACATGAAACTCAGTCAATGGAACATTCAAAAATGCATCACAAATACCAGTGACTGGTGCTAATGGTTGATACGGATTGCTGCCAGCATCCTAGGTATCAACCAAGTACCTTCTTAAAATATAAGATGTTCCAAGTAGTGCAGTTTTTTGCAGTTCTGCTGGTGTTATTGCAGGAAGCTGGAATTTGTTGATGTACCTTATAAAATTGTTGGACATGGTACCAAGTGTCCCAATGACAATGGGTATCACTGTTATGTGTTTCATCCATAATCAGGTACTTTTGATGGCCAGGTCATGGTAGTTTGTGATTTTTTTCCAGTTCTTTTTCTTCAACCCTGGCATCTCCTGGTACTACGATGTCAATAAATTGTACATTTCACCCTCTACAACCGTGATATCTGGCATGTTGTGTTCCAAATGATGATCCATCTGTATTATTGTTGTTGTTGTTGTTGTTACAATTATCATTATTTTGTTGCTTTGCTGAAAGCTTCTGCACCAGAGAGAAATTCCTTGGTGTCACACTTGGCCAAATAAAGCATACAATTCAATTCTTTTAATATATTATATGCTTCATATGACATCGTTCCTCATTTCAATTCTTAATGTGGGTAGGTTAGACTAAGGGAAAACAGTCTGGTGTTTCTAAGCCCTAATCCAATTTTAGTAGCCACAGTGGCTCTGATTTTCTCCTGCCATAGTGGAAAAGGTAAATAATCTCTCATTTCATTTTTCTGGATCAATGAAATAGTTGAGAATGGAAAGATGCCATGGAATACAATCCTTTTGTTGGGTAACCTGCATGCCTCCTGTCCTTTTCTTTTCCTACTTCCTAAGGTCATCTCTAATTAATTGACAAAAATAAATAGGGGAAGGGAGGAAGGAGTTTGTTGAACCAGTCTACACCTTAAGCTCTAACATAATCTTAACACATTTTAAGTTAAACTTCCTCTTAAGGAAGGTTAAGGTTAAGATTATGTTATGAAAACTTCGGAAAACATTTTTTAAAAAAATCACAATTCCACCAATATTCAGGAGCTGACTGCAACAACTCATGTCTTCACCCATCCAAAGTATATTAACTATAATATTCAAATGCTAAAAGGCAAACTTCCCCAATTTCATTACAATATTGATTTTTTTTATTTTTAATACTTAACTAGTTTCTTTTTTCAAGCATTGATAGAGAGAGAGAGATAATTTAAATAGATAGATAATTTAGATTTATAGGGGGGAAGGTCTTGAGCGGATTTTATGGAGCGAGTTTCAACTTGTCGCTCCTGAGGAAGTGGACAAGGCCATGGGAGCAGTGAGTGCCTCCACTTATATACTGGACCCGTGCCCCTCCTGGCTGGTCTCGACCAGCAGGGAGGTGACACGTGGCTGGATCCAGACAATAATTAACACCTCTCTCCGGGAGGGATCCTTCCCGCACCTCCTAAAGGATGCGGTGGTGAGACCCCTCCTGAAGAAACCTTCTCTGGACCCAGCCATTTTGAGTAACTATTATCCAGTCTCCAACCTCCCCTTTGTAGGGAAGGTTGTTGAAAAAGTGGTGGCCTTTCAACTCCGATGGGCCTTGGATGAAACTGATTATCTGGATTCCTTTCAGTCGGGTTTCAGGGCTGATTACAGCACGGAAACTGCTTTGGTCGTGCTGATCGATGATCTCTGGTGAACCAGGGATAGGGGTCACTTCTCTATCCTAGTGCTTCTTGACCTCTCAGAGGCCTTCAATATCATCGACCATGGTATCCTTCTGCGACGGTTGCGAGAGGTGGGAGTGGGAGGCACTGTTCATCGGTGGTTCTCCTCCTACCTCTCGGACAGGTCACAGTCGGTGTTGGTTGGAGGGCACAGATCGACCTCTAGGCCCCACAATTATGGGGTGCCACAGGGTTCGGTCCCGTCCCTCCTCCTATTTAACATCTACATGAAGCCGCTGGGTGAGATCATACGCCGGCACAGGATTAAATACCACCAATACGCGGATGATACACAATTGTATCTGTCCGCCCCGTGCCGACTCAGCGAAACGGTAGAAGTGATGTGCCAGTGCCTGGAGGCTGTTAGGGTCTGGATGGGAATGAACAAGCTTGCACTCAATCCCGACAAGACCGAGTGGCTATTGATGCTCCCTCCCAAGGATGGTCCAGCTATTCCATCTCTCAGCCTGAGGGGTGAAATTATACGCCCCTCAGAGAGGGTTCGCAATTTGGGGGTCCTCCTGGATCCGCAGCTGACGCTAGAACATCACTTGTCGGCTGTGACCAGGGGGGCCTTTGCCCAGGTCCACCTGGTGCACCAATTGCGACCCTATCTGGACCAGGGGGCCCTTTGGATGGTCACTCACGCCCTCGTCACCTCAAGACTGGATTACTGTAACGTGCTCTACATGGAGATGCCCCTGAAGAGTGTTCGAAGACTTCAGTTAGTCCAGAATGCAGCCGTGCAAACGATTGTGGGTGTACCTAGATACACCCACATTACACCTATCCTTTGCAAGCTGCACTGGCTTCCCATTGGTCTCAGGATACGCTTCAAGGTGCTATTCGTTACTTTTAAAACCCTACATAGTATCGGACCTGGCTACCTGAGAACCGCCTCCTGCCAGTTACCTCCCAGAGACCTATAAGATCGCACAGACTAGGCCTCCTCCGGATTCCATCTGCCAGTCAATGTCGGTGACTTCCCGGGGGAGGGCCTTCTCTGTAGCTGCTCCGGCCCTATGGAACGATCTTCCTGCTGAGATCCGGACACTTACTACCCTTCCGGCCTTCCGCAAAGCGACTAAGACCTGGCTGTTCCAGCAGGCCTGGGGCTGTTGATGTATCCAGCCCCATCTTAGGTTATGAATGTTGTTGAATTTTTAATGTTGTTTTTTTATTTTTTCTATGTCCTCCCTTCCCTTTTACCTGTAAGCCACCCTGAGTCTCTTTGAGATTGGGCGGCATACAAATAAATTAAATAAATAAATAAATAAATACTCAATGCAACACTGACCTTGGTGGCATATAAATTAAAAACAAATACTTATCCTAAAAACAATATCAAAAGTAATCATAGTTGGGGAAAGAACAGGTTTTCAGAGATACAGTAATAACAGGATGGACCACCATACCTTGATTAACTCATCAGGACTTGCCCAGTTAAGAATCTAACTTAAAGCAACTTTATCTGCCAAATTAATAATCCACATAGCAGTCTTGTAGATATTCTCAGGACCATCCCTTCTCAGTAGAACATAGATCAACCTGCTGCCCATGGATTTGATAAGAGCAGAACGGTAACTATAATTTCATACTCTAAGTCAGCCTTGCTTTTTGTCTTCAATAATACTATAAGTCTCTCCTTTGGGACTTCACTTCCTGAAGTTCTTCAGAAAACCAGGGAACCCCGCAGAATAAATTGAACAGGTAGAAACTACTAGATAGGAGTCATCTGATTGACGGCCCTAATCACACACTCATTCTAGAGAGATTAAAGCCTCAGTCAAACTGCTTACCAGATTCCCCCAGAACTCCTCCCCAGCACTCTATATCCATCCAGGTCCATTAGTTACTTGGATGGACTGACTGAAAGGCCAAACCAAGTAGGAACAGGGCAGCACCAGCAAGCTAAAAGTAACCAGAGAATGATCTGACCATGACAACAAAGGGTGGATGGCAATACCTTCCATCTTCGGATGATATTGCAAGTGTCCCAGGATAAAACACAATCTAATGTAATCATCTGCAAGAGCTGGGTCCTTAATAACTTATGTCAGGGTCATGGTGGCCAGGAAGCCTTACTTCAGACTCCATGCCATATGAGAGCAAATTAAAGTCTCCCAGAACTATCAGTCTTGGAGACTTCACTGCCAGCTCAGCTACACAGTTCAATAGCTCTGAAAGACTAGGTTCCTCCCTAGGGCCCAATTTCCACCAAAGTTGGTCTTCTATTCAGCTGTCTGCAGCCCAGAACCTCTGAACGTTATTAGGGCTTCCCAGATAACAAGTGTCATCCTGTCACCCTGCCCTGGGATTGTGGATAGTGCCCAGCCCACAACCCACTTGAGTCTATCTCAGAGAGTGAAAAACACACACACACACACACACACACACACACACACACACACACACAAACACACAGCCTGTCCAACTCTCAGTTACACAGGCCAGGTCAGCTGCTTCATTGACAATAGTTGTGATACAGATTTGTGACTTCATCTTTGCATATAGAGTATATATTAGTAATGATTCTCTGAATACAAAAGTTAGGCATTTATACACCCACATGTTGTAAATATGTTCTTTTCCCAAGGTATGCCACTAGTCATAAGAGAGAGGGGAGGGGAGGGAGGGAGGGAGGGAGGGGGGAGAGAGAGAGAGAGAGAGAGAGAGAATGAAAATGTTTGTGTGTGTCTGTGTGTGGATGGATGGATGGATGAATGGATGGGTAGCTAGGTAGGTAGGTAGATTGGTAGATAGATAGGTAGATAGGCAGATAGTCCTTGAGTTACAACCTCATTTGAGCCCAAAATTTATGTTGCTAAGTAAAATATTTGTTAAGTGAGTTTTGTCTGTTTTACAAAATTACTTGCCACAGTTGTTAAGTGAATCATTGCAGTTGATAAGTTAGTTGTTAAGTGAAACTGGTTTCCCCATTGACTTTGCTTGTCAGAAGGTCTCAAAGAGTAATCATGTGACCCCAGGGCACTGCAACCATCATAATTATGAGTCAGTTGCTGACCATCTGAATTTTGGTCATGTTACCAAGGGGGATGCTTCAATGGTCATAAGTGTGAAAAATGATCATAAGTCACTTTTTCAGTGTCGTCGTAACTTCAAACTGTCACTAAATGAAGTGTTGCAACTCAAGGACTACCTGTATATGTGTGCATGTGTGTTATTAGTGTGCATGTGCACATGAAATAAGAAAAAAACACACATGCACACATACAGAGAGAGAGAGAGAGAGATTTCCGAAGAAATGGATAGCAGCTCATAATAGGCCTTTAATGGAGCTGCCATACAATTACAAGCATTGCTTGTATCTTGATTGAATATTGCATAATTCCCATTACTGTTAAACCCTAGAGGTATTTTTTACTGATCTGAGAACAATGGACTAATTACTAAAACACTAATAGTTCACTGCATTACATTTCAACCTGGGAAGTACCCATGAAAATGGATTGGCCTATGAAAAGCAAAGTGGAATTTGAATTCAGAAGCATAATTTGTCCAATATTATAATAATGAGGAGGTGCCGAAACAGAGCATTAGCAGGTTGCAGTGCTGCAGGCATAGCAGGCTGATAGTCATCGGCCAAGGAGCAAACGCTTTGTAAGATGAATTTCACTAACTCCAATATTTCCTTTACTTTTCTTGGAAAGGTATCATTCGCATTCTTTTTAAACGTCTCTCTGACATACAACAGTTGGAAAGATAGGTTCTATGGTTATAGAAGACATTTTATTTTAAATTCCCAGAATGTATAAACTTTATTTTTTTTTCATTTTTTAATTAAAATTTTAAAAAAGCTTTTACAAATATTTACCTCCCCCCTCCCCACCCAAACCCATGCCCCCCAACCCCCCCCCTCAAACCTCCCAGAGCAAATACAGGGTATAAATCTTTAACAATCATATTCTAAAGTAAACTAACAGACTTTAGCATCATCCTTCACTTGTACTTTAACTCCCTTTTGTTGAGCTAACTCTAAACAAATTATATCATTCCATCTTTAGAGGGCATTCAATTTGACGGGGGTAGAATCCCTTTCCTGGAGTAAACTTGGGGCTTAGAGAAAGTAACTGGATCCCACTCACCCAGCTGACTTTGTGCCTAAGACAGGATTAGAACTCACAGTTTTCTAGCCTCACAAAATTGATCAAAGATAAAGGAGAAACAGATTATTATAAGGTATGGAATGAATGGTATAAATGGTTAGAAGACAGGTGTAAAGCTTAAGGAAAGATTAAATGAAGAAGATACAGGAGTTAGAAATTAGTAATAAATATCTATAAATGGAAACAACAGACAATGAATGGCTGTAACTCAAGAAATGAATATATTTGTATGCATAAAAAACACTGCAATTACATGTAGAGATAATGGCATAACAGAGGGGGGGATGCACATATAATGGATGTATACCAATATGAAATGTATAGAAGGAAACTATTAAAGTTTTTCCTTTTTTGTTTTAAAAAACCATGTAATAATTTTTTTTAAAAAAAAAACCCTCAGTTTTCTGGTTTCTAACGTGATACCTTAACCAGTACACCAAACTGGCTCTCTGTAACAGGAATAGGAATACAGAAAAAAAAAAGGAACAGACAAATTTGCGAGAGGCATGGCAAGGCAAAACAAACCTCAGCAACAACAATTAATATATTTTCATATGAATTCTTGAACTGTATTACAGCATTTTGACAAATGGATTTGGTCCCTGTTCATATATTGATTTGAGTAATTGCATAAGATTCTGTCAGAATGTAAACCAAACAAAATTCCCCGCATCCACAGAAAATCATGAATAACTAAACCAAAGAGATATCAGGGCACTGCAAGGCATGGGATCCGTCCATAACCTGCCATAACTCTTTCCCTGGCCCTCAAACCTTCACACTTCAATATCAATTATTCTTGTTGTAAAACAGTGGATTCAGTTCACAGACCTTAAACTGGGAAATAAGAAGCACCATGAGATCATGTCATACAATTTGCATTAACAAAACATCTACATTCCAAGAAGCTAAAGCGTTGCTGCACTACGTGGGTGCAATGAATTATCACACAGATTCAAAGTATTAGTAGATATTATACAATTAGTACTAGTAGGCATTATGGCAGTTCAAGCATACACAACAAAGAAGCAGGCTAAATTGCATCTTTCAATGTTGTGCATGCTTCTGATTTTTATCAGTCAATAAATGCCTTTGGAAACATTTGGCTTCCGCCAAGAAGATCAAACGCTATTCACAAATCATGTATGACAGCACAAATCATACAAGACACCAATATTATTTATATAGGAAGATAATACAAGAACCTTGCATCGCCTTTTTACATAAAGGAAGGAAAACAATGGGTACAGGTGAATACCACCTACACAACTTGATTCCATTATCAAAGCTGAAGATTTCCTGAAAGGGCCAATTCACACAATGAAAGATACATCTATAATTCATCTGCCTCTGCAAACTGCAAAATTGGAAATTAATTGTTAAGAGTGCATATCTTAGTCCATTTTAGAAAAACAACCAGAATACTTATTCTATTACTAAGAGTTTACCGCATAATTTCTTTCCCCGTAATAAACCCCATATTCCATTAGAAGATGGGGTTTCACATGACTGAACCAATTTGACATTCATTTTTGCATCAGTTGTTAAGTAGCCACCACAGTCTTTAAGTGAATGACACCATCATTAAGCAAACCAATGGGTGCCATTTTGCCAAAAATAAAAGAAAATGCCAGCTTTCAGCAAATCTGTCATAAAACATGTTCATATGACCATAGGATGCTGCAAACAGCCATCAATGCTGCCCAGCTGCCAAGCATCTGAACTGTGGTCATGTGACTGGAGGGGGCAGCTGACCATCAGAACTTCAAATTCAGATCATAAGGATTACCTCTCCTTATTCTAGGATGGCTGTTAGAATGTAAATAGGGATTTACTGGTTCTAAATGGGAAATAATCCAGCATCTGAACTCATGTAAGGCCATCCCTTTCATCTCAAAACAATCTTGTTAAAAAGAACTCTGTGAGATTTTGGCTCAGAAAGAATCAGTTTTGATAGCAGCTGTTAAAGTATCTTACCTCTGACAACTGAAGGATTCTATGAGCCAAAAGTTGCAATGTATGGCTGTGAAAGTTGGACCATAAGAAAGGCTGAGCACCAAAGAATTGAGGTCTTTGAACTATGGTGCTGGAGAAGACTCCTGTGAATCCCTTGGACTGCAAAGCAATCAAATGGGTCAGTCCTAGTAGAGATCAACCCTGACTGCTCCTTAGAAGGCCAGATCCTGAAGATGGAACTCAAATACTTTGGCCACCTAATGAGAAGGAAGGACTCACTGGAGAAGAGCCTAATGCTGGAAAAGATTGAGGGCAAAACAAGAAAGGGATGACAGAGAATGAGGTGGCTGGGTGGAGTCACTGAAGCAGTTGGTGTGAGCTTAAGTGAACTCCAGAGGAGGGTAGAGAACAGGAAGACCTGGGGTAACATTGTCCATGGGGTCGCGATGGGTCGGGCATGACTTTTCAACTAACAACAAAAACAACAACAACGAGCCAAGCATGATCCAAGACTGAGATGGAATCGAGGACTGAGTGCAAGAATCCAAGATTGCAGAGGAAGACCAAGGTTGATAGCACTGCTACACAACAAAACATTGCCCAGATGCGCAGGGGAAAGATTCTTAAGTGATATTAAAGGCAAGACTAACTAGTATCATTCCCCCCTTTGGAAGAGACTAGTTTTCAGATCTCCTGGTTTCTGAACTGAGTGAGAAGCTCTTGGGAAGGTGACTTTTGCTATAGTTTTGCAAAAGAGAGAGTTCTGCCTGGTTACACCTGCTTTTCCAAAGCACAGACAGCAATCTCAACTTCACTCCTTCCTTCCACCTTTTAGAATAGGGGTATCAAACTCACGTCATCATGGCGGTGTCATGTGATGCATCAGGACTTCCCCCCCTTAGCTAAACTGGGTGTGAGCGTGGCCAGGTGTGACGCTTCTGGCCTACGGGCTGGGAATTTGACAGCACTGTTTTATTATTGGCATAGCCATAAGTGATTTTGACAATTTTTAATGTGTCCTACCTTGCCACATTTGAAACAGGTTATATTTTTCAACTTTCCAACTTCTCCACTTTCCTCTTCTCAGCTCATCTGGTGTTTTTTTAATTAAAGGAAAAGAAAGGGAGAAATAGGCTGATCTTGGAGACAGGAAAAGTACAGCAAAATCCATCTTCCCAAGATCTTCTCCATCAGTTAAGTAACCAGGAAACTTGAACAGTGGTGGCCTTCCAAAGTGGGGATGATACAAGATAGGGGTTTTTTGCCTTTAAGATAACTTAAGAATCTTCCCACTGTACAACTGTGCAATGCTTTATCGTGACGCAGTGCACTCAACAAAAGCTTCTGATTCTGCACACTTTTGCACTTATAATTTGGCATGAGAGGCATCAGGCAACATCAGAAACAAGCATGCCTAATTTCCCCAGGGTAACTGGGAGGAAAGAGAAGAGTCTTTGCATTTCTACAGCACTTGGGATTCTAGCAAGAGGCAGTCCGTAAGGCAGCCTGAAACATACCACTGAGGAATGGATTGTATTTTATATAAGGTTGCTTATGGATTACTTTGAGAGCTGTGTGATGCAGAAAAGAATCTTTTTCATGCAACAAACTGATTTGGATGAGAGCAGTTCCAGTAAAATCCATAGTGTGCAAACATATTTTGGAAAAAGAAATCCCACATTATGTAGGGGTCCCCAACCCCCAGTCTGTGGAGTGGCACCAGTTCGCGGTATGCCAGAAACCAGACCACACAAACAAGTGAAGCCCCATTCGCAGGATACAGGGAGCATGTGAAACCACACCCTCTCCAGTCTGCGGAAAAACCTCTCTCCATGGAACCAGTCCCTGGTGCCCAAAAGGTTGGGGCCACTGATGTAGAGAGGAATACAGAAAAAACCCCACCCACATACAATCCTGAGCTGTTAAGCAAAGAATCCCATTAAAATGACTGGTGTAGGCCTGTATTGCACAAATGTTCTTCAAGGGACACGGGTATTAGGGATGTTCAGATGTATTTGATATATACAAACCATTCTGGTGGTATTATACATAACATTTTTGTCAGATCAAGCCCTTCTCTCATGTACCAATTCCCAAAGACAAGTTGATTTCTGACACTCCTAAGTCTCAGCCCCGAGGTTATTGGGATTGGAGGAATTTATAAACTCAGTGAAATACATATATTCATAGGAACAGAATTAAGTAGAATTTAGTTGGCATGCTTCAAGTTCTATTAAAGGTAGTCCTCGACTTACAACCGTTCGTTTAAATGACTGTTCGAAGTTACAACGGCATTGAAAAAAGTGACTTAGGACCATTTTTCACACTTGTGACCATTGCAGCATCCCCATGGTCATGTGATTTACATTCAGATGCTTGATACCTGGTTCATATTTTTTGATGGTTTCAGTGTCCCGAGGTCTTGGGATTACTTTTTGTGACCTTCTGACAAACTCAGTGAGAAAATCCAGATTCACTTAACCACGGTGTTACTAATTTAACAACTGCAGTGATTCACTTAACAAATGTGGCAAGAAAAAAATAGTAAAATGGGGCAAATCTCACTTTAAAAAAATGTCTTACTTAGCAACATAATGTTGTGGCTCATGCCCTTTGAATTGCATTCCCCCTACAATGCAACTGTGATGATCTCGTCTTTCTTTTGAGAGATATTAGAGACCTGGAGTTTATTTTTCAGGCATTATGTCTGCAAGTGCTATGATTCTTTTTCAGTATTTAAAGTGTTTGTATATTCCTCCTTTGCATATATTGGAAATGTGCACCACCCGGAGTCATATATTTTCAGCAGGGCAACTCTTGAAATCATATGAATAAAGATCAATTGCGGTACATAGTAAGCACGAAATGTACAGAACTTTTTCACTTCTTCCCAGAATAGTTATAATAACCACTATTAAAATTACAAAAATGATGAAATCAATTTGAACTTATTGAATATTATTTTAAAATCTTAGAGAAATTGTATTCATTAATATTATATACAGTATATGAACATGTAACCCCTACTCCTAAATGTAATTATTTTCAAATGGCATCAAAAAGTAAAGTGTTTGTGAACATTTAAGGTGTTCAATTCAAGTGAGCCCTTAGAAAAAGCAATTGCACCCCTCAAATTTGTTTCTTTTCCTGAGTCTATGAAGCAATTTACCCTTTAAACTGCATTTTATATGTCTGGCACCTGCTTTAGAGACAGTAAAATGGCCAAATCCATAGTTCAGCAAGAAGAGCTTGGACAGAAAGTAACAGACCATAAAAGTATGTTGAGTAAATCTGCTTAACTTTTTTAAAAAATGCTTAGCATGGAATGCAAATATCTTTATTAGATTATTAGAAACAATGCACTGCAGTTCAGGAATTGCATTGCTTAAAACCGTTTTATAAGCTGCATTTAAATAAAACATAAGTAATGTTTCCAAACTAATTGAGACTAAAGATCTTACTCTATGTATTGCACTGATCTATGTTGAAGGATGTTTGGGTGGGACCTTTCTATCATTCGTTTAGGATGCCAGATCTGTTTAATTTAAAGCAAAGTCTCTTGATGCCTATTTAAGAGGCATTACTAACACCTGTCACTTTGGCCAGGGGAATTTCCCTTTTAAAAAACCAGTAGATAAAACAAGACAGCACAAACAAGATGGAAGAGACAAAACAAAACAAAACAAATCTTCCCTCTGCCTGCTTTAGGTAGACTGTGATTTGTGGTGGTCTCACTTCTACTAATATAGTTTGAACATAAACAAACAGATAGAATTTCTCCCTGTTGTTAGAACTCCCAAACTTTCATATGTGACCTTAAGTCATGTTTGCTTACTATAATTAAATACCTACCATTACAACATGTTTTGGTCCTGTTTTACACTGTACACTTGATAGTGCCAGATAATTCATTCTTATTTTGTTATAGCTGCAAAGGGAGGCCCTATATCAGTAAGAGCTAACCTTTTTGTTGTCATGTGCTGAAAGCATGCAGGCGAGAGAGAGTGCATGTACATGCATGCCCACACCCATAAGGCCATGTGTGTGTGACAACCATCCACGCCCCTCTGCGCATGCAAGCACAACCCCCCATGCTCCCCCACCCTCCCATGTATGCATGTGTGACTCCCCCTGCATTCCCCCACCCCCCCATACATGACACCCTCCATGACCCATTTTGGGCCTAGCAGGCCTCTCTGAAGCCTCTTGGGACCAAAAATGGGGTGCAGGGGGGCATGCTGCACCTCTCCTGCACTCCCCCCGCACATGCCCCCTAAGCACGCATGCACATCTCCCACATGTGCCCCACTCCCTTGCATGCACAGCAGAGACCCAAAAATCAGCTGGCTGGCAGGAGACGGATACGTAAGGTGACCAGATGTCCCGATTTCAGCGTGACGATCACGCTTTATAACAATTTTTCCCGTTTCCCGCCGCGTTTTTAAAAAGTCCCGGTTTTCTGGCTTCATGTTGAAAGCCCAGTGGATTTGCTTAAGAAACCGGGGCAAGACAAAAGACACCCTGTCTAATCCCTCTCTCTGTCTCAGTACTTTCATTGAAGATATTAAAATTTTAAAGCAAGAAAACGGAACTCCCCCCCGCATCGCTTTTAGTCACTTTTATTAGAAAAAAATGATCTAGTACCATAGAGCTGCAGGAAATGGCTAGAGAGGTTACTTCCTGGATTTTACAGAGGGGAGGGGTACGGAGGTTGGAGGACTGCTCCGAAAAATGGTGGCATTTTTCCCTGACTAATTTCACCATTTCAATTTGCTCAGTTCTTTGTATTAACATCTACATCATTCTGGGTTTACTTGGAGTGCAAGCCTGCTGGTAAGTGGGTTTTTTTCTTTTATTTTTTAATGTATTTTAAAATAATATTTTATTTATTGTGCATAGGATTTATTAAAACAGTTTTATTCTGTGTGGATTTAAGTTAAGAACTCCCTATTATTAAGCTTTCCTCAATTAATCTTTGAGTAGATTCCCACCAACTTCAAGATCCCAAGGGCACATCTTGGAAGCTACACCTTTGCTTAGTTTATAGATGATGCCCTTCCTTAAATATGAAAATAAATACATTTATTGTTCAAATGTGTACATCTCAATAGAAATGACTCTCAGGGGTGACAACAATCCACTAAAATAATAATATAAAACAGTAATTACAAAAACAAGAGCAATTGTTATGAAAATTATTATTAAAAAATAAAGAATAAAAATGGAGTTATTAAGTATATTAATTGCAGCAACCACAATACAATACCTCGGTCCTTCTTTTCATTAAACTAGACATACCCAATTCCAAGGAATTAAAAGACGCTTGCTCCTGGGGAGGAAAGCTATGGCAAATCTAGACAGCATCCTAAAAAGCAAGGTGACCAGATTTTCAGTAAAGAGGGACACCTTTGACTGGGGGTGGGGGCTTGATTAAAAATTTTATACGGAGCAACAAAAATTTTCATACAACGCAAAAATAGTATTGTAATATTTTTTTATTTCAACATAACTACAATTTACAAATATAAATTGTAACTGTTGCCAAACATCAAAATTTTGATCGTGTGACCATGAGGATGCTGCAACGGTTGCTAAGTGTGAAAAATGGTCATCAGTCACTTTTTTCAATGCCATTGTAACTTTGGTCACTAAGCCCATTATATCACCTTTCTTGCCACAGTTCTTAAGTGAATAACTGCAGCTGATAAGTTAGTAACATAAGTGAATCTGATTTCCCCATTTGACTTTGTCAAAAGATGATTATATGACCCCAGGACACTGAAACCATAATAAATACGAATCTGTTGCCAAACATCAAAATTTTTATCGTGTGACCATGAGGATGCTGCAATGGTCGCTAAGTGTGAAAATGGTCGCTAAGTGTGAAAAATGGTCATCAGTCACTTTTTTCAATGCCATTGTAACTTTGGTCACTAAGCCCATTATACCACCTTTCTTGCCACAGTTCTTAAGTGAATAACTGCATCTGGTATTTTGTATTTTGGATAGAATCTTTTTTTAAATTGTCTTAGACTATTTTAAAAAAGATTCTATCCAAAATACAAAATACCAGCTGCAATTATTCACTTAAGAACTGTGGCAAGAAAGGTGGTATAGTGACCAAAGTTACAATGGCATTGAAAAAAGTGACTGATGACCATTTTTCACACTTAGCGACCATTTTCACACTTAGCGACCGTTGCAGCATCCTCATGGTCACGTGATCAAAATTTTGATGTTTGGCAACAGTTACAATTTATATTTGTAAATTGTAGTTATGTTGAAATAAAAAAATTACAATACTATTTTTGCGTTGTATGAAAAATTTTGTTGCTCTGTATAAATTTTTTAATCAAGGCCCCCCCCCCCATCAAAGGTGTCCCTCTTTACCAATCTGAAAATCTGGTCACCTTACTCATACACATGCAGTGGAGCTTAGCTGGGGCAACAGCTCATGTGCCCACAGAGGGGCCCCGTGAGCCACCTGTGATTCCCCTATATTGCCTTAGAGTCTACATAGCAATATTTATTTATTTATTTATTTATTTATTTATTTATTTAATCCATATGCCACCCAACTCACTGTCAAGTGACTCTGTTGCATGCTTACAGCATATTTTGTATAATTTGGGTTTTGTTATTTTTACTGACTAAATATTGTCCATTGAAAATGTGCACCACCCTGAGTCATGAGTTCAGTAGGGCAGCTTTATAAATCATACAAATAAGAATCAGTTGCGGCTCCTAGTAAGCATTAAACCTAAACAAGGCTAAGAATCCTTCTATCGTTTAGAAACTCCCATGATAGTTGCCTTTTGATCCTATGCAACCTTTGTGAACTGTTCCTTGTGATCTTTCACTTTATTTATATTGCATATAGAGCACTGTGGGCGGTATAGTGGGCGGTCCTATTGGTTGCCCAGGAAACCCACAGCGAATCATGTTTACCGAGAAAAATTGATTTGACCTTCACCAAGTCATCAGTTGGGGACTATGTTCAGTAGCCATTAACATTACAGTTTGAAGGCATCTGTTATCTGACAAGAAAATAAGAGGGGAAAATTGGCGCCTTCACATATCAGCATCCACATAACATCGGGCACTTATATATCATTTGCTGTTTACACAAAACCTGTTTTGGGTGAAGCAGAACAAGGTTTCTTGATAATTCTTACAGGGAAAGACTGATAAAATGGAAATAAAATTACAGGATTTGACTAAGATATCTTGATGTTTGTGACAGAGTAGCAAACTGTATCCCCCCCCCCTCTGTTCGAGCTAGGGAGTAGCTAAAGTTCATCAAAATACTGTGGTATCTGAACCATACATTTCAAAATGGCTCTTTCCCTACTTCCTTCATTCCATGCAAATACATGCAATCCTCAACTTACAACCACAATTGAGTCCAAAATTTCTGTTGAGGGAAACATTTGTTTAGTAAAATTTGCCCCATTTTACCACATTTCTTGCTACAGGTGTTAAGTGAATCACTGCAGTTGTTAAATTAATGACACAGTTCTGGCTTCCCCACTGAAGTGTGACAAATGGCATAACTCACTTATTTTCAGTGTCGTTGTAACTTTGAATGGTCACTAAATGAATTGTTGTAAGTCGAGGACTACCGGTAATGAACTAAAATAACTAAGATTCTACTGTCTTTCCATGATATCAACCTCTACTGCGTCAGGTTACTGCTTCACGTGCCTCATCATCTAGTTAGACCTAATTGTAATTGCTTACGATCAAACTGCCTGCAAACTATGGCTTGTGATGTCATTGTTAAGCAATTAGATCATAAAGAGAAATCCTACTTTTAAAGAAATATCAATCCAGAATCGAGAACACTATTATTTCAGAGGAAATCTTTCTTTTAAAAAAATAATCAATTTTTTTTAATTGCACAAATACTCAGCTATATAAAGTCCATTCATTTCAACCATTTTTTCCACCCCCACCCCCCAGTGTTGGCTTTTACTGTTGCTGAATCCATTATGCTCCCACTGTTTGCAAACAAACAAATAAACAAAAAAAACTCTCTGAAGCAATGTTTTAAATCTTTCATACACACAATTCTGGAAAACTGGCTGAGGAAAGCAAAGGTAACACTGGAGAAAACAGCAGAATAACAGAATAACAAGGTATCAAAGCATAAATGTTCATTTTAGTTAGCCATTTTCTATTGATGCCTTGGCCCTCTGCCAATTGGCATGACAAAGCAGACTATGTTAAAAAAAAAAATCATCCCTAACTGTCCCTCCAACCCACACAAGAGACACCCTATTTTTCTATGAAACTTGGGTGATAAGACAATTTATACAATAGCTGGAGCCATTTCGCATGACAGTGGCAATAAAAATGTCTTTGTAGATACCGTCATTCTAAAGGTACAACCATAGCATTTTGGATTTCTAATAGGTTGATTTCAATATTTTATTTAATTTTAGAGATAACATGTTAATTCACAATTTTTGATGTCAAGTGCAGGTAGTCCTTGACTTATAAGAGCCGAGGTGGCGCAGTGGTTAAATGCAGCACTGCAGGCTACTTCAGCTGACTGCAATTCTGCAGTTCGGCTGTTCAAATCTCACCGGCTCAGGGTTGACTCAGCCTTCCATCCTTCCGAGGTGGGTAAAATGAGGACCAAGATTGTTGTTGGGAGTAATATGTTGACTCTGTAAACCGCTTAGAGAGGACTGAAAGCCCTATGAAGCGGTATATAAGTCTAACTGCTATTGCTATTGCTATTGCTATAAATATTCAGTTAGCACCTGTGCAATGTTACAACAGCCCTGAAAAATTTGACTTATGACAGTCACACTTATGACAGATACAGCAGTCCCAGGATCATGTAATAAAAATTGAGGTACTTAGCAAAAGGAATATATTTACAAGTGTAAATATTACAGTTGTATTGTTGCAGAAAATCAGGAGATTTGGACTGCAAGATTGCCCATTGCTGGTAGGACAGTTATAGGGGGCGATTTCTCAACCGTACCACTAAAAGACGGGCTTCATCCTGGTCTGCCTCCCAATACTCATCAGCAGCTGGCTTAACTCGAGTCCAGTGAATCCAAAACTTGGATTCCAACACTCTTACTGCAAGTGGAGAACACTTAACCACAGTATACAGGCCCTTCCACTTGGGTTTCAAGTTCTTCTCTTTTCCAGTGTTTTACCTATACTTTCTCCCACCTGAATATTATGATTAGAAGTGCTCAGAAATGGTGGGCTAAGGGACACACAATATTGTTGGATTTCTTGTGTCTGTCTGTTTAATTCTCCCATCATTTGACTCACCCATAAATGCATTCTAGGATTTCCCTTGGATTTTCATCCTGTTTCTGTTGAATTTAATAGACCTTCCCTAAGTTCTTAACTTTTGTTTGAGTCCTAACAAAACTAAGGTCCAATAGTTTTGCAGCTGAATGAACTAGGTTCCCAATCTGGTTCCTTTAGTAACCACGTCCAGTCTGGATGTTCTTTTGCACGATCCGTCTGCAAAGGCTTGTTCATGGTTCCCTTCACCAGCCTTCTTTTCTCTGAGGTTAATAAAATTTCCATCAGACTTTGTACGTCTGCCTAAGTAGACTGGTGAGTTCAGAAAAATGGGTGCAAAAAAGACATGCATCTCATCTAGATTTTCTCTATAATTAGGAATTTGATTTTTCCAATTATATAAATTAGCTATTGAGAATGGAGCATATATCCACACCTTACATAGCTCCCCCTCAACTCCTGGCAATAAAATTCCCTTAGGGGCAATTTGAGTTTTTGTCTCAACTGCTCTCTTGGACTAGGTTTGTGGTCCACTTGATCTGTCCCTTCGGTAATCTTTTTGGTTTTCTTCCTGGGTCTCCTACTACTTCAATGTCAACCATTTCATATCAAAGATGCATAGGTGGAGGGCACTGATGTCAGAGACTCTCTCTCTTTTCTTTTTTTGTAAAACAAAAACAAAAAACCACACACATCAACAAAGGCAAACACGCAAGTTAAAACAACACAGGAACTAAATGTTTTGTTGAGACTCTCTTTTTCTTTTTTCTTTTCTTTCCTGCTTGAGGCTTGTTACTCATCCTGGTAACTGACTATATCTCAGGTTTTTTCTTTCTTTCTAAGAGTGTTGTATCCTTGTCCACCCAGGACTACACACCTTACAACTCTTTTCTTCTTCTTCTTCTTTGTTCCGGGGTGTTCAGTGTCTTCTATTTCCTATTTTTTTTATCTCCCAGCAAGTGCTGGCCTATTTTTAAAGATCCAGATGTATAGAATAACATGTATTGAAGAGGCATTCGAGAAACGCTTCCTCACCATCCATGTTCTATTTCTAAGACACTGCCACCGACCTGGGGTGCCGGAGTATCATGGTCGCCTTCAGGAACTGCGATGACTTAACCACCCACACAATTCTAGAGCCTCATTAGGATACGGTGGTTCTGTTAGGAAGGGATGCTATCCTGGGCTCAGGGGGGGTGATCAGGCCCCCTCTTCCACTCTCAACCGAGTGGGTCTACAATTCCCACAATACTTGTCTACAGGCGTCTTCTTTTATCAGCCGGCGTTATTTATGAGCTTATCTTGATCTCGTGGTAGTTCTTGGATCAGTCGGTGACCACCAAGTGCCAGAGAGGGAGCCATGAGTCTCCTTCCATAGAAACACTCTCTGAGGTGCCTGAAGGTATGGCTAGACGGCCCCAATCGGGCACTGGTCGGTCCGTGCCATCCTCAGCGAAATATCGCTCCTCAATCTCCTGGCTGGCTCGCCACAAATGTTGCAGAAAATCAATCTGGACGGTGAGATCAAGAAATAGCTTTATTTGGCCAAATTGTTCAGGTAGAGAACAATTTTCTAACATCTGAACAGCGTTCTAATCCAAACATGCATTTTTATATTGTATTCAAAGCATCAAAAACACGGAAATGTGCTAAATCATTTCTATTGGCTAAATTCCTTATTTCTAGGCAGAAAAGCATACAGGAAACACTAGTTTCATTCTGACATTTGTATTTCCAGAGTTCAGGTTTCCTGTGTTCAACCTTCCTGTCTCAAAGATGTATTTTTGTACCTTACAAAGCACAAAGATAAAAATGACTAAAGGTCATCTAGTCTGGCCCTGAACCATCTCACTTTACGTCCAAATCTCACTTTACGTCCTGCCTTAGTATTGCCCCCAAAGTTATGTGCTTGCCATTTGCAACCTTCCCAGATAGCTTCTGGCAAGTAAATTCAATGGGGGAAGCCAGATTTGTTTAATGACTGTGTGATTCATTTAACAACTGCAGTGATTGTTTAACAATCATGGAAAACAACATCATAAAATCGGGCATGTGATTCACTTAACAACTGCCTTATTCAGCAACAGAAATTCTAGTCCCAATTGTGGTGATAAATCAAGGACAATCTGTATAGTAGATTAAACATAGATCTAGCTTTGATCTCAATCAATATACAGTGCAGTGAGGAGAGTGAGTCTTAAAAGTGGAAATTGTTGAATGAAGTTCATTCCTTAAAACAGCGGTTCTCAACTTGTGGGTCGTGACCCCTTTGGGGGTCGAACAATCTTTTCACAGGGGTCACTAAGACCATTGGAACTCTAAACTTTAGACTCCCCCTCGTGTTCCTCAAAATCCCCCGTGGATGGGCTTCAGAGTCATCGCTGGCCGCACAGAGCATCACCATGGCTCCATGCCACGGAAAACATAGGTGGGCGCATACACCCCATACAATTACAGCCTCTGAGACCTTGTAATGGCGGGAACTTGTTCTCACTCCAAAGAAGCTGCCCTCTAAAGCTCTCCGAGTGTACTGCCAGGTACTTTTAAGAGTGAGTGATTAAGTGAGTGAGTGAGTGAGAGAGACAGACAGACCAGGGGTGGGTTGCTCCCTCTTCTCTGGTTTGAATGCGAGCGGGCGGTTTAGTGGCCCACCTTCTTTGCTTGTTCAAGCGGGTAGAGAAAGGAGGCATGCAATAGTCGAGGGCGAAGGTGCTCCCCTTCGTCCTTGGTGGCAGGGGTGCTTTATCACAAGCCTCCTTTCTTTCTCTGCCTGCCGGAATGAGTGAAGGAGGTGCTAGCCCCAAACCGCCCACTCGCCCGCATTCAAACCAGCCCACCTGTCCTTCGGCATGGGTTCTCTGGAGGGGGAGGGAGGTTCTTTCCAAAGACTGGCTTCTTTTCTTCCCTCCTGCGGCTGGAAAACAGACATTTTCACAGCGGCGGCAGAAACACAATCCCGGGCAGTCAGTTCCAGCTCTCCCTTCCCCAAGCATGTCCTGTTGCTGCTGGAGCTGCTTTTGCTGAATCCAGCGTGGTGGCGATGGCAAGAAGCAGCTGCCAGTGAAGCTCTCAGTGATGGCAAGTGTCCCGCCGCTGCACCGGATTAAGAAAAAGCGGCTCAAGCAACAATGGGACCAATAGGGGGTGGGAAATCCATGCAGAGGGAGGAAAACGCATGCATTCCCCACCGCCTCCATTGGAAACGAGGCAACTGTCAAGAGAGAAGAGGGCAGTGCATGCCACACAGGCTTGTGTAGCAGCCGAAGAACAGGAGGCAAGGTTACCACAGTGTATGTGTGTGTGAGTGAGAGAGAGAGACAGACAGACAGAGAGAGGCACAGAGAGAGAGGAAGGGAGGGGAGAGACAGAGACACACAGAGAGATAGTTATGGGGGAGGGAGGAGAGAGAGAAAGAGAGGGAGAGAGAATTACAGAGAGAGAGACAGAGAGAGAGGAAGGGAGGGGAGAGACAGAGACACAGAGAGAGAGAGAGAGAGAGAGAGAGGAAGGGAGGGGAGAGAGACACAGAGAGAGACAGAGATGAGGTAGGGAGGCAAGAGAGGAAGAGAGAGAGAGAGAGAAAGAGAGAGAGAGAGAGAAAGGAAGAATTGGTGGCTGTTTTGTTTTTTCTTTCCTTTTTTCTTTTTAAAAGAAAGGAACTCTTTCCACTTAGAGCCGTGAGCCTGCTCTTAAACTTCCTAGACAAAATTTCATTTATTTGTAATTAGAAATACATATTTCACAGTATATGATTACATACTGTTTTTTGATTAATCACTGTTTTAATTATGTTCAATTTATTATAATAAAAATACACCCTGCAAATCAGATATTTACATTACAATTCATAACAGTAGCAAAATTACAGTTATAGAGTAGCAGCAAAAATAATTTTATGGTTGGGGGTCACCACAACATAAGGGTCGCAGCATTAGGAAGGTTGAGAACCACTGCCTTAAAAGGAGTATTTTTTTCAATCCTTGCCAATTGCTCCCTTCCAACCCACTTTGCAAAGGAAAAATGACAGCCAGAATTCCATGATATTATCTAACGACAGAACACCGTTTTACTTTTTTCTCCATCTTTCTCTTTTGCTGTCGTACATGTCTGACTAGAACAATTCTTTCCAAATGTTTGAAGTGTGGAGATATAGTAAAACACTTGAGAAGAGCTCACTTATATTGGATGTCTTTCCGTTTCCTGAGACATCAAAAAGTTTGATTTCTCAGAAGCTTTCAAAAATCACGAGTTTACAGCATCAAACACAACCCGAATACTGATTTTAAAATCTGAGGTGTTTCAGAGAATAAAACCTTGCAATATTTCAAAATCTAATCCAAACTAATACATGACTTGGTTGGGAGTTATTTGAGCAACATCAGAGGGTAAGATCTGTAGTTGATAGCAACCGATACCACAGCAAAAAAATATTTGGACCTCTTTTTTTCCCCCCTCATCCTTCATGCATCACCACAGAATCCGTATAACACCTTCAATAGTGGCAAGACATTGAAAACCGAGATGAAAGCTTATACAAAATGCACAGATGAAGAGGAGTAGTGATAAGAAATGTGTCATTCAAGAACATTATAGGGGACATTTCAGACAGTGTCCAGTAATGCTGCCTGCTATCCGATTATGTCTCTCTTTCCATTACTGAAGGAGAAAAAAGCCTTCTTGGCAACTACAGAAAGGCCCTTCCTTCTGTACGAGGAGGAAATGAATCCAGGCATATGTTAATTCTGTATGCTCAAAAACACCTTTGACTATTATCCTCTGATAGGATATTGACCGGAAGACAGTATGGGTTTGTCAGCATGGGCATATTCTACCAGGCAGGTCTTTGTTAATTTTCAGTGTTCCTGCCGCTTTGTTTTCCTTCTTGCTGCCACGGCATCTGTTCCTCATTGTCTGGCAGTGGCAGCACTGTTCTTTTATGCGCTGGCTTTTCTGCATAACTGACATTTGTTAACATTCATGCACAGATCTTTTTAAAATGTCAGTTGTACGTAAACAAAATTAGAATCCAAAAGGCAGCAACTTCTTGTCTTTATTTTAAATCTTTACCACCTAATTCTCCTGCACTAATACTGTTGTCTCATGTTAGCAAGAAGTGGGTCACTTTAGGGGGAGGATTTGAGTGTCAATAATCCTTCTTTCATCTCAAATATTCTCAGCCCATCCTCCATCCTCCATATCCCATCTGCCCCATTTATGGTAAAGGCTGCAATTGTCTTTGGAATGTATTATTACAATCCTTTCCAGAATTTTGAAATAAATCTCAGGGTTTTTTTTTTCAACCAGCACCTTTCAACCAAAAATTGCTGACATTTTAATGAAAGGGTTTGGGACATCAAGAACACTTTTCAATATTGTCATCATCGCCTTGAAGGTGTGGAGTACCTACAAAGATCTGAATTGATCCCAACAATTTGGAATATTCAGAGAATTTTCACAAGTTCCCATATCACCAGTGTTACAGTAGGCAAAACTTCTGGATGTATGAACTTTTAATTTGTCTAGAAAGAAACTAATTTAGCTGAGGCATGGCTAAGAGACTGCTGCTAAATTAATCAGTACCCAAAGAAAGGTTCAGTACAATGGAAAGCCAAGATTTACAGCTGTGGCAGGATGAAGTTTGACACTATCAGGATTAATACACTAGATTTTCACTGTTTTTTCCCCCCAAATCTAAATCAGAGAGAAATTGCTTTGCTACTCAATTTCAGCAGTATGATCCTCAGGGAGTTCCTGAAGCTATGTGTTTCCCATTCTTCCCTATGGAAAAGAATCACTGAAGATATGCCCCCAAACCTGAAACCAGTTTTAAATCCTTTTACAGAATACTGAAGAGATTTCCAGTGTTGTTTTAATACATCCACCTTCTATGAATTTTTAAAAGCACAGATTGGAATCCAGCAAGTTATTTGAACTTTATTAAAATACAGTCCCTTTAAGTTATCTAAAAATGATTGGCACACTTTAGAGACTGTTCTGAGTACAACAGATAAATTGTTCCTAGATATCATCCAATATTGTTATTGTGGTTCAGGAGAAGCCATACATGAGTAGGTGAAGTCAAATATATTTGAGGGCAGGAGACGTTTCCTGTACTAGACAAAGATCAAGCTCTTAGCATTTGTGTTTGGCTTGACTAACCCAGAGATCATTTAATGGCTTTCTTGTTTATTGTTTTTGGAAGCTGAAGGTGGCTCTCATGTTACTCCAACAACTAGTATATAGCCTAGGTTGGATTGGACTGGGACAGATGTATCCAGTGGATCTCCCCAGTCCTAGTCCAACAGCCAATGCATATCACACTGGTAGCCAATGATGTTGAAGAGTACATGCTATTCAAGCAAAGTCCAAACCATTTGGTTGAAGCACTGGGATGCCCTAGTTTCTTTTCATTGATACAGGTGTTATTAAAGTTGTTGAATTTCAAGGCCTGCTAAAGAGGAATATGAGTTTCCAAACGGAAGAGCACCTCGATGTGTAGAAAGAAGCAAAGGAGAAATCAAGCCATATTTCTTTCAGGTCCTTGGCAGGGAGAGTAAGACCATCAGACACTACATGAACTATGTTAAGTTTAAGTTTAAGTTTTGTTTTATTTATATGCCGCCCTATTCCCTTTGCAGGGACTCAGGGCGGCGAACAACTCAAACGGGGAAGGGAACATACAATACAAGACACGTATTTAAAATAACCAACAACCATACCTGTCGAGAGGGGAAGAGGACTCATCAACCCCAGGCCTGTCGACACAGCCAGGTTTTAACGGCTTTTTGGAAGGCCAGGAGAGAGGTGAGGGTCCGAATCTCCGTGGGGAGTTCGTTCCAAAGGGCCGGAGCTGCAACAGAGAAGGCCCTCCCCCGGGTCGTAGCCAGATGGCATTGGCTAGTAGACGGGACCCGGAGGAGGCCGACCCTGTGCGATCTAATGGGTCTTTGGGAGGTAATTGGCAGCAGGCGGTCTCTCAAGTACTCAGGTCCAATACCATGAAGGGCTTTATAAGTGATAACTAGCACCTTGAAGCGTATCCGGAGACAGATTGGAAGCCAGTGCAGCTCACGGAGGATAGGTGTAACGTGGGTGTATCGAGGTACACCCACAATCGCTCGCGCGGCTGCATTCTGGACAAGTTGAAGTCTCCGAATGCACTTCAAGGGCTGCCCCATGTAGAGCGCATTGCAGTAGTCCAGTCTCGAGGTCACGAGGGCGTGAGTGACTGTTGCGAGTGCCTCCCGGTTCAGGTAGGGACGCAACTGGTGCACCAGGCGAACCTGGGCAAATGCCCCCCTGGTCACAGCCGACAAATGATGTTCTAAAGTCAGCTGTGGGTCCAGGAGGACTCCCAAGTTGCGAGCCCTGTCTGAGGGGTGTAAAATTGTAAAATGTTGCGTCCATGTTCCCAAATTCCTTTGGCACAAGGGTGGGTTAAGTTTCATTCTATATGCTCAAAACTACATTCCCATAAGACTAGTGTGCTGGGAACAAGTGACTGATAAGAAAAGAGCAAAGAAAACCAAGTCAGGCATCTATTGCCTCTATGTTGGACAACTCTTGTGTTGTATTCTTTTCTAGCTTTGTTTCTGATACTATCTTTCCTGCCTCCATATTTTCCCAACAAGTTGCAAAGAATCAATACACCTCTTCTTCCAAAGGACTAGATTAATTGCTTCAAAGGGGCTTGTGCTATTGAGCATTAAGTCCTCATAAATTAGGCCGAAGCCTTCCTGTAGTTCCAGGTTTCCAGGCCTGCCTTGGAATATCTCCCACTTCTCTGTAGTTTCAATTCTTATTACGAAAAGATGGATTATCTTCCTCATGCAGACTAATTCTGGCAATCAGAAGGAAACCTGGCAAGTAACCCTAAAGAGCAAGGATGAAGTAATCTGTTCTTGAATGCCTCCTGCCAAGAGACCGCTCTGAATGGGACTTCAAATGTGATCACCTTGTCCTACAAGCTGAGCAAATCATTGAATTGTAAGCCATCTGCCACAAACATAAATGCGGTGGGCAAAGGAATCGAAGATGAGGCTGGCCAGTGAAAAAGAAAAAGAAAATCTTTATAAATTGTCTTTACAATATCTATCCCGGCATTTTTCCTTAGACAAAGGCTGTAAGCCTGTTACACGTGGGCTGATGAACAACGAAATGGCAAGCTTTTAGGAAAGCTGGTACTCTACTTAATAGAAATTAAACCACTTTCTGTGGATTTGTTCTAGAATAGCTAAGAGTCAATTCATTAATAATCTGTGTCTTCTTTCTCTTTCTCTCTCTCTCTAGAAATATCTACGTACATTCCTGAGTTTTCTGACATTTGCAGTGACTGATAACAATGGCTTTAAAAGAGCACTTAGTTTGCTAGATGATTATATGCCAATAAGGAGCAGGTTTGTGCATGCATAACAGTGGTGAGTTTCAAATCCCATTCCAACTGGTACGGTTGGAACGGGACTGGCGGCATCCTCATGGATGCGCACAGCGAATGCACACATGTGTGCAGCACACGCATGCATCTTAGCACCTCTGCAATGCTCCAGCTGCTCCACAGAGCATCGCACAGGCGCTGTATGCGCCATGTGTGTGCACGGCAGCGCAGAAGCTTTAAAACACAGGTAAGGAGCTTTGGCGGGCAGGTGGGCCCTCCGGAGCACCGTACCAGAACAGTATCCAATGCTCCAGGCTGGCTCCGGTAGACCCGTACCAGGGCGTATCGCCTGCAACCCACCACTGATGCATAAGCATGTCTTTAGAACTCCTATGATAATAGGAAGCAAAACAGGCTGTGGCCCAGGACACAAAATTCTGGTTCAGCTGCCTCAGCTATGTAAAAGTCTTCGGAAGGCAGCTACTTGCCTGCATTTTTTGAAGCAGCCTGGCAGCTCATCAGCTGAGCAACATCTCCCACATTCCAGAGCCTTCTGATCTCCACCAGCTGCTGGAAGAGACAGATAGAATTGCAAAGAGAAGCAAAGAAGAGACTGTAATGAAAACTGTAACATGAAAATGTAATTTGGGCCAACTCTTGATGATTCAATTTACAATTGTTGGCTGTTCAATGTTTAGTAAGGCTTGAAGTAGAAAGGGTAGGCATTTTAGATTGATCACTGCAACAAACGAAATTCTGGCTGATCTTTATTTGATGACTCACCATTGAACACCAATGAATTTAACTGAAAAGTGTGACTGAATTGAACAAATCTTAGTTTTAGGCATGTCTTTCAGAAATAAGCCCTAGGAATTTTTATTTTCTCCTATAACAAGTAAGGCTAGGAGTACTGCTGTCCTCCGTTAGCTACTTATATCACAACTCCAATCATTCACAATCAAGATAGTCAATCAAACTAGAGACCATTAGATTGTAGAATATTTCTCTCTTAGAAGACCAAGAAATAGTCCTTAAAGGACCCTTGTCTTGTCAGAGAATTTGCCTCTGACAAGACAAATAAATAAGGTTCCTAATGGTTAGCTCTGAATCTTTTTCACTAAGTTTTATGTCTGAAAATAATTCATTGGGATTGATCTGAGAGGGATGTTATGTTCTCCCTATTGAGACAAGAATTGACACAATACAGAGTGTATGCCTTATTTCCAGAGATATGGCAACTATCATGACATGCTGACTTTTGAAAATATTATACAAATTGTTTGGAGCAGTGACATATTGTACATTTATGAAACAAGATTTAGATCTTACAAATGTACTGTGATAATACTAAATTTATTCTTGTGTATGTAATACTTCTTTCTGGATTGGACTAAGGCCTGTCCAGTGAAACGATCAGTGTCCCCCCCCAAAACTAGTAAAAGTTTTACAAAAATGGAAAGCACGATAGAGAGAGACATATTCAATTTTGTACCTTGTACATGCTTATCAATATAAATTGCATCTGAATATTTAGCATCATTTTGAGATATTTTAGCTAAACACCATTGAAATATTTATACTTTTTAAATTTGCTTACAATTGATCCTACTATGGGGCTAAATGGATATTCAGACACCTCTCCTGCTTCATATTTCTAAAATAGAAAAATAGCTTGGTATAATTTATATTCAGTATAATTTATATTCAATATCCAGCATATCCCTAAGTCAGGAACATGAGAAGTATAGCTACCATCAGTTAAAAGAGTAGACTATAACTTCCATCATTCCCATAAATACTGTATAAACAAAATGTAGATGATAGTTTCCACATTAAAACTAGTAAGATTTCTTTCATATCATCCCAAAAGAGAAGAACTGCACAACACATACTTGGATATGCTAATTTGTACATACAGAAATAATTACTGTAATTAGAGCATAAATAGAGCTTTATCTCACTATGGTGCAGAAAACTATGTGATCTAAATGCACATTGAGGATGCTGCCCAGGTGTTAATTCAAGTTCTCTCTTTCTTCTTTTGATTTTTTTTATTTCTTATAGTGGGCTCTGCTGGACAACTCTTCAACCAGAAAACTCTTCTTTTTTTAACCCAAAGATGTTTTTTTGAAGAGGCAACTGGACTCTCTTGTTCTTCTTTGAAGATATTTCACTTCTCATCCAAGAAGCTTCTTCAGTTCTTCTTTTTTAAAAAAAATAAAAAATAACCAATCAGTTGGTAGGCTATCTAGTCCTGCCCCACAGACATTGTATCCTTCTCAATTTTGGCCATTCACAGCTTTCTCTGTCCTATCAGGTCATGTAATAATAGGTTTTCTCAAATGCATTTTAGGGATTTACTCTCAACAAGAATTGCCCTTCTTTTATTATTAGAATGCAATCTATAATCCTCAGATGTTCCATAGCCTCTAAAAGCCTTGGGTGTAGCCCCTACAACTTAAAAATTTACCATACAGATGTCTTTTTTAAATGTGGCATGTGGAGCAAGTGCATTGCCCGAATATGATTTCTTCAACTGAACTAAATTTAAATTCAATTAATTTTAAACTTTTGTCCTGGCCTCATCCATGTTTCATCTACATTTGAAAATGATGCTCTTAACCTGTGCATCCCTGATTTAATGCAATACTGTGAATGAATATATTCTAGTCTACAACTATAACATTTTTCCTAATAGAATTAAAAATATACGGGCACTGAGGAAAAACAAAAACAAAAAGGCATGCTGTTTTGAGGAAGCAGAAATAATCTTTAGAATTAAGATGAATTCATATGACACCTTAATCTAGTAAGTTATTAAAGATAAGGTCCTGCAGTACTGATCTTTTAATTTTACTTTCCCCAGATTTCAGATACATATACTACCTTATAGTATGTAATATGCAAATGAGACAAACTAAATTATCAGAATTCTTTTCAATGTACCCCTTTAAAATACAGAAAACAGAGGATGTTTATATTTTGGGCTTTTTCTGACAATAGTATTACATCTCCGTTAATGACTTTAAAACCTACCAGATTCTCAAAATCTATTCTTTTTTGTCTATTTTGATGATATCATGAAACAATACTGTATCAGATATTGAAAGTAACTAGGGATACATTGAAACATATGATTTAGTTATCTTAATGAAAACAACCAATGATGTAGAGAGATGCGTGACCCGTCAAAACCGCGCTCGACTAAGCCGCGCCCGATTAAACCACGTCGCTGACGTCATCAACAGGGCGACAACAGCCAGAGCGGAGAAAATAGGGCGCTTTAAATAGCGCTTTGAAAGCAAGCCGATTCAACTTAAGGTAAGGGTTAGGTTTAGGGTTAGGTTTAGGGTTAGGTTTAGGGTTAGGTTTAGGGTTAGGTTAAGGGTTAGGGTTAGGGTTAGGGTTAGATTAAGGGTTAGGATTAGGTTTAGGGTTAGGTTAAGGGTTAGGTTTAGGGTTAGGTTTAGGGTTAGGTTAAGGGTTAGGTTTAGGTTTAGGATTAGGTTTAGGGGGGTTAGGTTTAGGTTAGGGGTTAATTTTAGGTTTAGCGTTTACAGCGTGCTTCTGTCTCCGTGCTGTTGTCGCCCTGTTGATGATGTCAGCTACGCGGTTTCGACGAGCACGGTTTAGTCAAACACGGTTTTGTGGTGGAACCGAGAGATGTGGGGTGGGGGAGTGTTTTCCTTTTGTTTTGTTTGGTGCCTTCAAGTCAGTTTTTGATTTCCAATGACTAGTCCTCGAAGTTTTCTTGGCGAAGTTTTTTGGAAGTGTTTTGCTTTTTCCTTCTTCCTAGGGCTGAGAATAAGCTCAAAGACTAGCTCAAAGTCACTCAACTGGTTTTGTGCCTAAGGTGGGACTAAAACTACCAGTTTCTAGTCTGATGCTTTAATGACTACACCAAATTGTTTCAGTTAGGTAGATGTGCTTCATTTAAATTGAAGACTTTTCCGCCCAGCAGAATTAAAATATGACTGTTTGTTATGGGAGCCAACACAATAGCGATGCCTAGTCAGCAGGAAAGCAGGATACGAGTTCTATCCACACTGGGTCTGTGGAATGGCCCCTTTGGTTCCAATTACCAGCAGAGGATCATCCCATGGGTAGGATATGAGAACTGGAATTCTCTGCAGCTTCTCTCCTCAGTCCTCATTTCTCATCATGAGTTGTAAAAGAAGGGAGGAGGGAAGGTTGGTCTTTTCAGCCTTTCCCACAGAAATGCAGACTGCAGAGCTCTCTCTATTATATAGATGACATTGTAGCTATCCAGACAGCCCTACTGTCCCGTCTCTCCCCCCCCCCCCCCGATTAAAAAGTAGAAGCTTTTGCCTACTGGAAAAACACTCTCATAAGTCATATTTATATCAGCAAGTTTGACACCTATCCTAAGTTAGGGTCTAACTATCTTGGTAAGTGTATAATTCATTACCAACTGTATTCCGCTACTATAGCAACAGACATGATGGCACCATGCTAAAAGAAGCTGCTAGAAGCAAGAAAAGTAGAAAGCTCTTTAGGTTAGCATTGTCACTAAGCAGCCCCATGAAGAAGTTAAGAAATCTGCCCAGACAGAAAGCAGAGCTCACCCAAAGTCAATATGTGTTATGAAGTAAATGTCTTACATTAAAATTGCTGATGTAATCTGACAAAATCTGTCAGCTATGGATATAATTTACTTGGACTTAAGTAAGGCATTTGATAAAGTAGACCACAACGTACTACTTAATAAGATAGAAAAATGTAGGTTAAATAGCATCTCCACCAGATGGATTCATAACTGGCTGAGCAACTGCACTCAACATATACTCCTCAATGGAACTGCATCTACATGGAGGGAAGTGGAGTACCCCAAGGCTCTGTTTAGGCCCAGTACTCTTCAACATCTTCATCAATTATTTGGATGAGGGGATAGATGAGGAACCCATCAAATCTGCAGTTGGCAACAAACAGGCAGGAATAGTCAACACTCCAGAAGATAGGCTTAAGATACAAAAGAATCTTGACACAGTTGAACATTGGGCGCTATCTAACAAAATTAAATACAATGGTGAAAAAAGTAAGGTTCTAACATTTAAGCAACAAAAACCAAATGCACAGTATAGGTGGTACCTGGCTCAACAGTAGTAACTGTGAGATGGATCTTGGAGTCCTAGTGGACAATCACTTAAATATGAGACAGCAATGTGCTACAGCTACCAAAAAAACAATACAGTTCTAGGGTGCACTAACAGATGGATAGAATCCAGATCATGTGAAATGTTAATACAACTTTATAATGCCTTGGTAAGACCACACTTGGAATAGTGCATCCAGTTTAGGTCATGACAATGTAAAAAAGATGTTGAGACTCTAGAAACAGTGCAGAGAAGAACAACAAAGATGATTAAGGGACTGGAGGCATATAAAGAATGGTTGCTGGAATTGGGTATGCCTAGTTTAATGAAAAGAAGGACTAGGGATGACATAATAGCAGTGTTCCAAAACCTAAGGAGTTGCCACAAAGAAGTGAAAGTCAAATTATTCTCCAAAGCACCTGATGACAAGACAAGAAGCAATGGATGGAAACTAATCAAGGAGAGAAGCAATCTAGAACTAAGGAGAAATTTCCTGATAATTAGAACAGTTAATCAGTGGAACAAATTACCTCCAGAAATTGTAAATGCTCCAATACTGGAAGTTTTTAGGAAGAGATTGGATGGCCATTTGTCTGGAATGGTGAGCAGGGGGTTAGACTAGAAAACCTACAAGGTCTCTTCCAACTCTGTTATTCTATTCTATTCATCCCCACCCACCACTGTGTGATTTTTGGCTACTTGCATCAAGAGAAACGAGCTATTCAGTTTTGGGCTAGGCCAACAGGCATGCAATACATCCTCAAATCCTGTTTGATTTTTATGATTATGCCAGGTTAACCTGAAGGAACCCAATCTGAAAAAGGCAACAAAGGAGAGTACAGAATTCTTAGATCACTTAATGATGGATTTTAGTTTTCCAAGAAGTTGCAGCACAAGCATCATTTATTGAAACTTTCACGGCAATATCTTAATCAAGACATGCATTTTACAAACTGACAAATCCCTAATAACTTTCAACAGTAATGGCCAGAATACACTGAAAGGGGATAGGAAGGCATAGAATGAAGAACCATAAATCTAGAGTATATAATGGAAGTTTCTTTTGCATCTATGTATATGCTACAATTCTGTAAATTTAAAATTACACTTAATTCAACAAAATGTTATTTCATGTCTTTTGGACACATTTATACATCTTTTCAAGAAAAAGGCATTGCTTCATAGGATGATATGGTCTAATAGTGGGTCATTTTAAACATAAATTATGTCATACATTAGTTTCATTCTGGAAGAGTCATTGGCTTTTATATAAGCCCATGTTCTTTTTACATACCAATGATTCAAACACTAATAGCAGGAGAAGAAAAATGAATAATGCATACTTTTATAATTATACACAGACAAAAATCACACTACATTGAAAATTGGAAGAACACCAGTTCTCCATCTATTAAACAGTTGGTTTGGCGAGATTATCTCTCATTCTATATTCATACAAATATTTAACGACCAGGAGTGCTGATCCAAGTACTACTTAGAAATTAGGGCTGTAAATACTAATCTATGTTTACTTTTCTATTTTTAAACCAACTGACCTCATGTAAATAGTGTGAGAAATAACGGCATAAAAAGGCATAAAGATACACGTGGGCCTACTTTTGTTTTTTACATGAGATTTCAGTTAATCAGTGGAACATATGTGTCTTTCTTTTCTCTTTTTTTGCACATGCAATAAATTAAAACAAAAACAAATAAAAGGCTTGCATTGTATTTACAGCAGACAAAGATCCTATGATACAATTCCAGTGGGCCTGATTGGCCCCACCTGTGCTGGCAGAACAGCAGGCAAGGAATTTTGGCAGACGGAGTCCAGGAGAAGAAGCATTTCTGCCATGGCTCCCACCCTTTGGAACATCTTCCCATTGGAGGTGAGATCTGCCCCCCAATCTCTTGGTTTTCCAGAAAGGCCTCAAAACTTGGCTCTACCAACTGACCCGATTGGGCACTTTAAGCTGGAGTGACTGGTGGAATAAAAGAGAAGATTCCACCTCCATACCACTCATCCTGATTTTAGTTCCTGCTTTTAATGCCTATTAATTTGAATGTTTTTAATGATTTTATATTTCTGCTTTATCATATTGTACGTTGGCTTGGATAGTGAGATGAGTAGCATATAAATTTAATAAATAAATAAAGGGAAAGCAGACTGCATCTTTTTCCCCCTCAGTCGGCAGGGAAAATTGTGCAGGCACTCTCATTTGGACTGGATTGGACTGGACTGGACTGGAATAGTTCTGTATTGGTCAAGTGTGTCAAATTTCAACAAGGAATTTGTCTCCAGTGTACATATAAGGAACAAAATGATAAATCATAAATCATAAGATACAACCAACAAAGTGATAGTCATAAGACACCAATAAGAGTAAATAGGAGTGATTTGTACAGCTTTTTCAAAGGATTCCTTTTGCAAGGGAGTAGCTATGAAAGCACATACGCCTGCTTTGCTCAAATAGCAGAGACAGTTGTTTGCAAAGAAAGGGCAAGGAGTACGTACCATGGGCAAGTCAGTAATGAGCTGAACAAGATCTAAGTGTCACTAGGACTCACACTTCTCTATACATGTCTGATAGCAAGGCACAGCAAAGCACAACTTTCCAATGTCAGAGATTTGTGCTAAGGCTATTACTTGACATCCTTTTAAATGCAGGTGACAAATAGAAATTCCACTTAGCAAAGAAAAATCAGAGTGGTTAGTCTTTGGGCAGAAGATTATCAGAAAATACTAGGCCTGAAGGTAGAGTGGGAAATTAAACAGGCATACTAAAAGAAAGAGAAGATAAGCCACCTCTGTGATATTGCCAAGCAAATGGCATGGATCCTATATTTCCATGATGCTGTTCAGAGTCAACTTTGATTCAAAATATACTTTACTAGCCATGTTAAACGTCTTATGTTTACCAGAGCATAAGAGTCACAGAGTCTGTGACTATTGTATCCCCACCCCTCTCCATTCCCCCCAGAAGGAAAGCATTAAATAAGTCTCCCCAAAGTCTTAGAAGACACTATACTTGCAGAAAAAAACTTATTCTCTCTCCTTCCATCTATTTTTTTCAGAACACTAAGGTTTATCATAAAATAAAATGATTTGTCAATAAGCATGCAACTCTGGAAGGAAGCGGTCCCTTTCACAATGCCTAGCAAACCAATAGAATACATTGCTATAAAATACCATGATGATTGTTAGTTTAGATGGGCTTTACAAGAAACACTTTTAAAAATGTATGGAGGACAAATGCAGCAAAGGCTTTTAGCCAGGAAAGCTAAGAATGGAACATCTCTTTTGAAAGGTCATATATTTCCGCCGATCACATAAGCTAGATAAAATAATAGAAAATGACGATTTGCCATCATGCCTGGTTTATAAGCTTCCAATTGGCTTTTGGATGGCTAGAGATGCAGACAGGTTCCTTGCTTTGATTTAGAGTTGATCTGAGACCAGAAAAAGACAGCCAATGGAGGGGATCACACAAAGAGTCAATTAATTTTTATCAGGGAACATAGCCTGTACTATCGCACTGAAAGGGAGGTTGTTTTGACAACAAGCTTTCCACCTCATCTAGAAAAATCAATTTGCTCATACCTTTTACTTTGATCTAGTGAAAATTTCCAAGAATCTCTTATCTGAATACAAACTGATGGTTATGAGAAAGCAGTATTAAATACACAATAAGAAAACCTACAAGAGAGAATATTGTGCTTAATAATAACTAATCTGGTTTCCCCAAAGAGAAATTCTGCATATCCTGACTTTAAAAAGTTCTGCAACATTATCAAACACTTGGATAAGAACATCATGACTCCTGGCTCTTGGATCTCTTTCCAAGTGCAGCAGAAGACATTGATGGAAATATGGCTCAGAGTGATCCATCAAGATATTAAGTCCTATAATTGGAGTCCTCCAAATCAAAGAGCACTGTCCTACTGTTGTCGTTCATGGAAAAACACCTGGCAAAACCTTAATTTTCACAGCCTTGTAGACTACAGATTAACATTTCCTGCAAAAGGTAGGTGTGAGCTCCCCTTTGTTGCTGAGATAGTGTCATATATAGGAAAGTTTGGGCAAGAAAGCTCATTTTCCTGCTTCCATTATTCTTGGGCTGAATTGTCTTTTACAGAAGAATGGGATTTTATCATTATCATTATCATTATTATTATTATTATTATTATTATTATTATTATTATTATTCCTTCTATCAACTTTGCCAATTTCATTTCATTGTTCTGATTAATGGGCTGTGAGAATATCCTTGAGAAAGAGCAGCAGCAAAGGCAATGGTCACATAAGAGAACCTCAGTCTAAAGCAGGAATGTAATTTGAGGAAGCATTTCAGACTGGACTGTCCCTAGTTTTCTTTAAATAAGAAGCGGGAAGGGGAGAGGTCTATTCAGAATTGCAAGATTCTGTTACTGTAACCCTATAATAAAAGAAATTTTAGTATTCATGACTTTGGTGTTCATGTCTAGTCTGCCTTGAAGGGTTGATATCTACTGTGAGAGTGGAATTTCCTTCTCTAGTTTTTGCTAGAGGACATTATGGGTTTTCCCTATTAACCTCCTGTGAATGCAGAATAAAAGAGGAAATGGTGGTAAAGAATATTATCTGGATTCATAAAAACATTCTTGAAAATGTCATCAAAATATATGAGTATCCGTCATGGGCTAAGACTCCCAAATTATTTGAAGAATAGGCCATTCTCACACAGCAAAAATAGACAATTCTCACAAAGCAAGAATAGGTAATTCTCACAAAGAAAGCGAGGTCCTTCTGAAAGTGGGAAATTGATATTTTTTTAATTTGTCATTGAAAGTCCTAAGCAAGCAAGTGTTCATATTATGGATTATGCCAAGTTATTTAGGGTGCTTAAACTTTAAGATACACCTTATGTTTTGTTAACACCAAACCCGAAATTCTGTGCATGGTGTACTGATTAAGATAGGAAGGGGATCAGAGAAGTCCAGTTCATCATCAATTATATAGAAGCTCAATGGATGACTCCTGGCCATCTAGCACCACTCAGCCTAAACTACCTCACAGCATTGTATTATGGAGAAATTGGAGAAAGAGAATGCTAAGAACGCTGCCACAGCTCCTGGAGGAAATGTGAAATATGGATCTAATGGAGAGATGAATGAAACTGATTAAAATTTAAAGTTGCATTAGCTGCCTTCTAATAGTATTCCTTTCTTTTGAGTTGAGATTCGGAGACAGTGAAACTCTGCACTTGGCAGTTTCCACTGTATTTAGAAAAAAGCAAATTGAGAAAGCAAGGCACTTGCTAAACTGACCAAACATCCGTCAAACTTAACATCTTCTTTCTAGTCATGGCTACCCAGGTGGCTACAAGAAATGTGCAAGCAACAAATGAGTGAAACACCTTTTGATGGTTTTCATTCATAGCATTTGGAATTCAGGAGTTCTTAGCATCTAGATACTGAACTGTCTGGACACTGGACAATTTAACTAACAGGGTTAGCAGTCAATGATCAGCACCATCCTTACAAACTCCTTATTTATGGATGGCTAAAGCTCTAAAAAAATAGTATGCCCAACTTTTACTCCTTCTTATACTTATTTGGTAAAGATATTCATGCTCTGTACTTAATGTAATCCTTCTCTTCAAACATTTGAGCAAGGTATACAAGGAAAAACCAACCTTCCCCACAGTTCAGACATATTGGGTTATTTTTTCTATTTTTCCCCAAAAAACACCTTCAGCTAAAAGGACCGCTCTATAGTCATTGCTGCCAAAGATGGTAATATAATATGTGTAAATTACTTACAGCTTTCCCAACAGAATCTAGAAGAGTATGAATACAAGTGTTTTATAATAGATCCAGTTGTTGATTTTTGTTGTTGGTTTTTTTATTCATATTCCATTCCTGTTAGCTGCTGGCTGGGTTATCACAAAACAACAATGGAAAATATTTTTAAAAAGAACACCTTTCAAAAGAATACTTAAACAATGATATTTAAAGTGAGAGTGTTGAAAATTTAACAAACAACAACAAAAATAGATGAAAAAAATTGAAACAAAGGATATAGTTACTCAAACTTGATCGTTTTTATTTGTTATATTAACAATATTCCCAAATAGATTTTCTTTGCCTAAACCAATTCATTTATTCATTTATTACATCAGCATTGTGCAGCAATCTAGAAGCAGCTTCAGCTGCTAAAACTACAGATGTAGACAATGAACTGAAAGATATTCATCTCTGCCATAGACTGCTGCTGAAATGCAATATTAAAAAAATTTACCTCAGATTTCAAAATACAGGCATAAAGTAAGAACGAAAGGTCTACCATTTCTTCCATAAAAATGGGAAAAATTCTTGGTCAGATTAAAAAAAAACATGCCCTAATTTTATGTGACAAGTGAATGGATCGAAAAATGTAAACAAAGCAACTGGAAACTTAACAGCATAACTGAGAATGTTGTCAATTATTTTAAAAGCTGTTATCTGCAAAGGAGAAATGCCTCAACGTAGCTGAGGTACACAACTAGAGGTGTTTGTCCCATGTTATGATATGATGCCGTGATATTACCATACGATGGTGTGATACTCGCAAAAAGTAAAAGCAACTGGCAGATTAATGCAAAACCTTGATCCATCATCCCCCTCAGAGAAACGTGCCACAGAGAATTAGAAGGACATTGGAAAAATAAGGATTGAAACTGAAGGTATCCAGCTATTTTGCCTCACCGTCACCTTGGAACATAAGCAGCAAGATTTTGTATTTCATTTTCTTGCCTCGCAGCATCCTTTTTACAAGACAATTCATTTAAGTACCTGCCAACTGTATTTATTACTCTAGGATTTCCAAGCAAATACTTTATGTGGCATTATATAATTGAAGAAAAAACGATTACCCAGCATCTCTGAGTGATAGATTTCCACATGAGCTTTTCTCTAAATGGCATTAACTTTCAGTTCTGCCTCCAATTTTAGAAATGCAATGGACTTTTGTTGCCATTTCTACTCATTATTCACTTTCAAGGAAAGCTCATCATCTACTGTTAATATTCCATTAACTTATCATCCAATAGATACAATTTTCATTTTATTCCTGAGCAGCTCTTTCTCTTTCTGGAGAAAAAAAGTACTCATCACCAGGATAAGCCTCTCCAACTGTTAGCTTTGCCAAAGCCTGATAGAAAACGTGAGGGTGAGCACACTTGCCTCATGTGATACATTTCTTAGCTCATGATCCATAACAGGATCTTACGTTCTGAGATGAAATTTCTGGCCAGAAATAGCATATCTCCTAGACAGCATATGCCTTGCGATTGCTAATTAAAAGAGGAGGTAGTTGGGTGCTTCAAACAAATCCTTTCCAAATCTTATGCTTTCCAGCTGTGCTGGGACTACAATTCCTAGAATTTGCAGTTTGCAAATCCCAGTTCATTTGGAGGGCATCAATTGAAAAACACTGCTTCTCTCTGACACATGTTAAAATTGGATAAGACAATAGAAATGCCCATGGAGCCAAGCTCTGTAGTTTAGTATCACTACTTGAAAAGCAAGTCAACACAAACATGTATTATCAGTTATGGCAAGAATTGCTTTGAAGTTGACTGTGTGTATGCATAGAACAGTTAACTGACTAAGGCATCTGATTCAGAAGCACAGGTAGGACAGCTAGTGTCCACTTAGCAGCAAATGGTGGTATTCTCAAATACTCAGGCAAAAAGTGCTTCCACAAGAAAATGTTTTTCATGCCTTTGTGTTTCCTTGTTTCCATCTGTGAAGCGCTAGCAGGACGACCTTATACGACAGCAACAGCCACAAATGCTAAGTAGTCAGACAAGAAATCTTAGCCTAAATATCAAAGATTACCACACAGAATAAGTCTAGTAAAAACTTAACAGTACTTTGCATATTACAGCACAATGTTATCTGAAATAGCTCTTAGGAAACTGAAGGATGCTGACAAGGCAAATGGGTTTCTAAAGAAGAGTTCTGAGATGCTGCACTTAAATCAGAATAGAGCTGGAAGGGACCTTGGAGGTCTTTTAGTCCAACCCCCTGCTCAAGCAGGAGACCCTATACCATTTCACATAGGTCTTTTCTTTAAAATGTCCAGTGATGAAGCACCTACGACTTCTGAAGGCAAGCTATTCCAGTGGCTGATTGTTCTCACTGTTAGGAAGTTTCTTCTGGATTCATATTAAAACAAACCATGAAGTATAGTAATTCAGATAAAACTCAGTATTTCCCTGAATGAAGCACTGCAATTAAGCCAAGTGACCGTGAAGAACATGAAGTAGCTAAGGAACATCTCATCTCTTTTTTGAACCCATCATACCCAAAGCAAACTCAGTTCAGTTCAGTTCTCATTGGTGAATGTGACATTTTTGAATAGAGGTAGTCCTCGACTTACAACCATTTGTTTAGTAACCATTCAAACTTACAATGGCACTGAAAAAAGTCACTTATTACCAATTTTCACACTGCTGATGGCTGCAGCACCCCTATGCTCACGTGATCAAAATTCAGATGCTTGGCAACTGGTTCATATTTATGACAGTTGCAGTGTCCCAGGGTCATGTGATCCTCTTTTGCCACCTTCTGACAAAGTCAATGGGGAAGCCAGATCCACTTAACAGTTGTGCTACTAAATTAATAACTGAGGTGATTCACTTACTAATTGTGGCAAGAAAGGTCTTAAAAGGTGCAAAACTCACTTAATGACTGTTTTCCTTAGCAATGGAAATATTGGGCTCATCACATCAACATTGTAATTTCTAAATCTGGTAAATTATACCTGTTGTCATGAGTTTGTCGTTCTTTATATTTAATCTTAGTTCCATTTTTTTAACAATTTCTTTTATTTTCATTACCAGAATTTGTAGATCAGCTGTATTTTTTTACCTATTATAATTATGACATCATCAGGTTATCGAAGTTTTACTTTAATTTTAACTGGCTCATCTTTCAATCCAGCCCTCCTTAATATGTATTCAGCACACAGCATAAATAAGGAGAAATTATACATCCTAACTCATTCCTTTGCCAAGGTGAAGCCAATATGTTTCACCATATTCCATCTAGTGGCTTTTCACCCTATGTGTATGGTTATGATTCCCATTATCCCAAAAACATTTCACAGGATGGCAGAGTTGAGCCTTTCTATGGTCAATAGAGCACACTTCTTCTCAGCATTCAGTTTCAGTATATATCAGCAATAATATCTCTTATTTCCCCAGCTTTCTCTAAAACCAGCTTGAACATCTGGCATCTCCCTTTCTATGTATCTTACTAATCTATAATGGAGATTGATTCTCCTCCTCCTCCTCCTCCCACCGACCCCCACCACCTGTCAACTCCGAAATGGACCTATGCTGCTGCAGCCATATTTTCATTTCTCAGCTTGCCACACATTATGGGAGGAGGGAGAGGTTTGGAATGTGAGACCAGAAAATAAAAAGAGATCGTCCCGTGGGAACCAAGGCAATCTCAACAGGTGCTTGCCAGAGATTTGAAGGAGTTACCCTGGAGACACAAGAACACCCAATTATGCAAAAACCATGGGAAATAGCTAGAGTTGGTTTTGCTTTCCTGCATGCCAAAATTATGTGCTCAATAAAGCCGTTCCTAAAGAGATGTGATCATATTGAATTGCTGGCTTGGTTGGGTTCGTCAGTTGGAACCTTGACATTAAACCAGCTCTAGCTATTTCCCACGGTTTTCGCATAATTAAAGAATATATTTTCCCCTCCCTCCTTGACACAGGTCACTATCACCGTCATTACCATCTCCTCCACCTTCCTTGCATACTCTATTAAGCTTCTTTTGGGAATGGCATTGTTATGTAGTTGACCTATTCCAAATTCTTGGCTACTGCATCATTCTCCAGATTTGCCAGCATGACTTTGTTCAACGCTTTGGCAGTTCAGTTCCTGTTACTTGCCATATATCTGTATAATTTCCATCAAGTCTTATAGCATTCAGACTTGGTAATGACTAGAGTGCTGATTTAAACTTCATCTGCTGGTGCTAAAGTTCTTGGAAATACAGAATAACTTAGATATTGACACCTCCACTCTGCAGGATGTCAGAATGTCTCCTTCCATTTTTGTTTAATTTTCTTTAAATCAACTACTCAATGTATCCACTGACATTTTTAGCACACCAATTTGAGGTTAGAATCTCTGGATTTCAGAGATCTTCAAGAAGATTTTGCTTGTTTTTCCATGTCTGTTTCCATTTTCAATGTCATTACAGATTTTGTTGCTCCTTATTTCTTATGCGAGTTCTCTGAAATCCTGTAATTTGTTCCATTCTGAGATTTCAGCCTTTCTTGGATTTGGATTCTCTTCTTTACAAATTCTATTGTTTGTGCTGACTCCAGTTTGGTTTCTTGATATTTGGAGTCCCTTTTCACATTCATTCTCTACTTTTTTGCTTTCATTCCTCTGGTTCCCTGTTAATGAGGTTTAAGATTTCAAACTGATTACTGGTGCTCTTTCTGAAAATGCTGGTTATTGAAGAGCTGATAGTGTGTTACTATTTCATACTCAATACAGGCTATGTTCAGTGCTGAAAAGAAGAGCACACTGCAGGAAGATACAAAAGGAAACTCTTACCAGAGGTCCAGCAACTTTGCTGTTTCCAAAAAAAAAAAAAAAACCCCAAATTACATAATATTTAAGATATATGGTTTTCAAAATATATTATTTATAATAATAGTAGTATTAGTCTTGGGCTGCACCCCTTATAAAGCCTTCAGAACTGAAGATCTGTTTTTCTAGTTACAAAGGAGTACAAAGATGTGCAGAGTAAGTTCTAGTTGTACAGGTGCTTCTTATCCACCTTGTTTCTTCCTTGCTGAGCCTCCTGTAGATGAACTTGTCATTTAGTAATAGTTCCATGTGAAAATTTAGGCAACCCTGGTCAAACACCATGTTTCATACAATATATATGTATGAACAAAGTGAACAAAGGTTAACACAACGTTGGAGAAGGATGAGCCACATCGTGATGTTACAATGTATGGTCTAGATACTCTGAGACCGCCATTGATACTTTTGCCACTGTGGGGTCCATTGAGACCTAAACTGTCCCGTAGAGATGGTGATCAGGAAGACAAAGCCTTGCTGGTCCCAGGGATATCGCAAAATCCCTAATAGACCCAAGGGAAGTGCTTCAAGGCCGTGGTAAACAGGCAGCCCCTAGACTGATTAAATCGGGACGCTCCAGAAGGAAGGAAGTGAAAAGAGAAAGTGGGTCCATCTGGTGAGGTATTGGTTTTTTCTTCTTCTGCTTCTTGTTGCTTTATTTTTTGACCTTCCTTTTTATTTTAACAATTCTTCCTACTACTTGTTATTAAATCACACTAAAAGCAATCTAAAGAACTTTGTTTCCTACAGAAGATGAAAATTAACTGCCAGTCAGAGTTTTTGGAAAGCATCTCTTTCTTTATTTGACTTCACTAACTTTGCAGCTGAAGGGTTTGCAACTTGTTTACAGAAACTGATAAAAAATCAAGGGCATGAACTGTTTTCACAGGTGCCTCTGAGAATTATTTTGGCAGGGAAAGAAAGAAAGAAAGAAAGAAAGAGAAAGAAAGAAAGAAAGAAAGAAAGAAAGAAAGAAAGAAAGAAAGAAAGAGAGAGAGAGAGAAGGGAATTCGACGAATTGGAGCTCCACCCCAGATTCCAGGACACAGAAGAGAAAAAAATACTAATGATGATAGACATAAGAAGAGAATTTTTTTCAGAAGCAAGATTGACAAACAAAGACAAGTTAACTTTAGTAGCAACTAGTGAGCAAGGAGATTATCTGAGAGACCCTTCAAGCAACAAAGTTTGGAGAGAAGCCTATAAAAACCTTATGAAGGAGATTAAAAAAAGACTGACTCCACAATTGGCAAGAGAGATAAGACTGTTTTGTTACTGGAAAGATACAGGTTGACAATGAAAGTTGGTAATAAAAAAATAATTTTTTTATTGGTGATTCATAAGTAGGAATTTTGTAACTCCTAGATTGTTTTAGATTGTTATTAAATATTTACTCGCTAACAATTAATTAACCATAAATAATAATAATGAAATGATAATGGATACAGCGTAATGATATATACATGTATTGACAATTTAGTAAAAGAAATTTGGATATAAATTGTAAATTGTGACTTGGGAAAAAGACCTATAAATTTTATTAACAAATTTTCATTTAGATCTTGTTATAAAGGTGTAAGGTTTTTTTGGGGTGGGGGCCCTGATGAGAGGAGATGGGGCATAAATAGTAAATGATTTTTAGCCATTTATGATAACAACAAGGAAATGTTAATGGGCATTGTTTAACAATATATACATACTATGGTATTGGCTAAAGTATCTTGGATATAAATTTTAGCCAGTGAGTTGGGAAAAAAGGCGGGGAGGCTTAGAAACTTTATTAATTGACTTTTACTTAAAAGATGTTATAAAGGTGTAATGTTATTGGAAGATAGCTAATGAATGTCATTATGTGGTTGTGTCTTTAAGTATGAATGATTTGAGGTAAAAGCATGTTCAAATAATTGTAGTCAAATGAGAATTGTGGAACATTGATAGTAAGATATACAAAGATTTTTGACTTAAAGTGTATAATCTAATATTAACTATAAGTAATGACTGTGCAAGAAATGCACAAAAGTTATCTGTAACCAATCGACACGCTTTCTACAAGATGTAATGAAGGATAATTCTTTTTTTGTGTGTTTTTGTTCAATTAAAATAAAAAAATTTCAAAAAAGGGTTAACACAACCTTCACATGTTACAAAGTTACAGACAGCATTTTTCTCTAAATCTGAGTGCATAACTAGTATTTAAATGCAGTTGTTTAGAAATTCAGAATAAAAATAATAAATATAACAAATTAATACATTTGGATGCCATTTTGGTCATAGTTTGTGACACTTTCAGCTTCCAAGCATTTTCACAACACAACAGCTTCCAAGCATTTTCTCCACCCAATGAAGAGTCTTTCAGTTTTCTTTCAAAATTTTCTCCACTCCTCCTTGCAGAACTCTTTTAATTCAAAAATATTCTAAAATCTTCCAGCATACTCTGCATGTTTTGATGCCCTCCATAATTTTTCAATATCCTTGCTTATAATGTGTAAACTCAATTTTCAAACTTTTCAGTAATATGACAGACCTATACAGTACCATGAATAAGTATATATTTTTAGAAAGGTGTGTGTGTCACAATGATTTCCTAAAACCCAAAAATATTCACTGCTCTGTTCTTTTTCATTTCATCCTTCTTAAACTTTTTATTCACCTTGTTTCAATTTGATAAAATTAGTAAACTTGTCATGTTCACAATATTCTACATTCATTTTGTTATGAATCATTACAATAAGGACAAGCATTTTCAAATGCAACAAAATACTGCTAATCATCATATTTATCTGAGATGAAATCGCTTAAGGAACCTAATAAGGTGTTTAGCTAGTTCTCTGGTTATCTCTAATTGTAGTATCTGTCTAATTGCCTGGATGATTACATCTTTCTAAAAAAGTCAACCCCATGTGGAGATAATCACTTGCCTGTTTACAGCATGGCCAATAACTAGATAATATAGCAGAAGTGAATATTCCCAAGATTCTCTAAGGAATTAGATATATACTGGCTATAGTTCAGTAGAATGATTTCAGTCAGTTTTAAGTATGCTGATTAGCGTTGTGTTGTAGTTTATTTTAAATGAACTATTTGCTTAAACACAGTTACAACTGTAAATCATGGGTTTTAGTTTTTTAAAATATTTTTAAACAGTTTGAATATACTGTTCATTATATGTATGCAAGGCAAATGCTTTTGTTACAAGTTAGAATTTCGCTCTTCTTACAGAGAAGACACATGAAAGGTGTGATAAAAACCTATAAGAAAAACCTTAACTAACTTCTGAGAGAATTGCAGATTATGAGGAAGGAAATCATTCCTGATCATGCCAATTTCACTGAACGTAATAATTTGCACCAGACCCAATTATGCAAAACTCTTAAATTTGTGTTTTACTTTGGACGCACAAATTGAAATAATTGCAAAATCATTCATGTGCTTAGGAAAAAGAACAAGCTCAGTGCTTTGCAGAAATGGCAGTAGACAGTCAAATGACAATCCTCTAGTTATCACTCTGTAATTACAGTATTGTCTAATAACCAAGATTGCTTTTGCTTTCCAAAATGTCTCAGGTGAGCACGTTACTCACTGGAGAGATTTTAAGAAATACCAATATTTTTTGCAAATGAGGTATGAAACAAATGACATTTGAGCAAAGTTTTCTAGGTCTGAAGATGTAGAACTGACTCTGGACATAAAACCACAATTCCTGAACATAAAACCACTATAACCTTTACCCTGTGGATATGAATAGAAAAAAATCTGGGATATATGTAACACCCACACTAAAACTGCCAATGCTTTGCTTATCATACCAGATAGTATTTCAAGCCTTAAGGGAAAATTCTTTGGTGGCACAACAAAGTATCACAAGAAACAGTGGCTGGGGGTGGGTGTAATCTTTTTCTTTTCTTTGTCCTCTTCCTCACCATCAACAGAAACGCTAAATGTAAGAGTCTTAATTCTATCATCACAAACTCATATAGAACGGCTACTCCTAAATGAAGAAAGTTATGGCAATATCATGTGACAGTGGAGTTTTTCACAACATAAATGGTTGCTATGACTGCACTGTCTTCAGGTGATCAATAAAAACATAAACCCTTAAGCACCACATCTACTGAACTGTCATCAGGCATAAGGAAGTATAGCCATATTTTAGAGCAAGTGATCAGTCTGGTCTATTGCCTCAATGTGATATCACTTGGTACTAGCAGAAAACCTTCATATGATTCACTCTTTTGAGGACTGAATACATTCAATCCTTACACCCCATAGCATGCGACCTACAAACATGCAAAGCAAAATGTATGCTGGTCCCTTCCTACAAGTCAAAGATAAATACAACTTTACTAAATACAAATATACACTTTGTAAATAAACCCTAATGACATGTTTCATTGAAAGAAGAGAAGAGCAATCTGAGAAATACTAAAGGACACCATTCTGGATCATGTATTTACAGATTCATTAAAAAGGGGACCCCCCTGATTAAGGAGTTGAATATAGCACAGGTAGTCACCGACTTACGACCATAATTGAGCTAAGATTTACAGTCATAAGTCATACTGATCATTAAGTCGCTCACCATATGATTGTGCCCAATTTTATGAGCATTTTTGCGGTCACTGTTAAATGAATATCATGGTCATTAAGTGAATCTGATGTCTTCAGTGGGTGGGGATTTTTTCGTCGAGACCAGAAGTAAATGCTGATTTCAAACAAAAAAAAAACCCATCATAAATGACCGTGCGACACTACAAAAATCTACAAATGTGGACCACTTACCAAGAACTCAAAATGTGATCACATAACCATGGGGAGACCTGGCCTTTGGAGCTTGAATCTAGGTCATAAGTAGTCCTGTGGAGCTCTGCCATAACTTTGGTCACTGAGCAACAGGTCATATGTCGAGGACTTACCTGGACTTGCATTCTGATGTAACTATGCAGACTCTCAGTAAACCCAAACTAAATCTCATGTCTACTTGCAGGTCTTTCAGTAGTCTTTAAGCAATCTCTATATGTAGTCCACCATGTGTGTCTTTGCAGTCAGTCATTCAACCCTGATAAGATGCCAAAGAGAGAGGAATCTCCTGTAGAGAAATGTGTAAGAACTGGTCTGGTTTGATGATAAATATCTCACTCTATCAAGCCTAGGAACATTGTGTCTTAAGCTCACCCAGCACCTTACTCTTCATAATGATTATTGGCAAATCACAATGTATTCTGTTGGACTGGAAATTTCTTCTTACTCTATCTAATTGTTTTCTTTTGTCTGAGTCTTAAGTAAATATACGGGTAGTCCTCAACTTACAATATTTCATTTAGTGTCCGTTCAAACTTACCTCAGCATGGAAAAAAAGTGTTGCAGCATCAGAGGTAGGTTCCTACTGGTTCGGACTGGTTCGGCTGAACCAGTAGTAACTTGGCGGCCTGGGTCGCTAGAATCGGCAGTGACCCAGGCCTGCCACGCCCCCAAACCAGTTCTCCTACGGCAGCGCCATCTTGATTTTCAGTTCTGCGCATGCACAGAACAATTTTCATTGCACAATTTTTTTTTCATTTTTTAATGTTTTGCACATGCACAGACCTATTTATGTGCAAATGCATATGCACGCAGAGCAGGCATCTGGCATGCATGAGAGCAAAGCGAACGCGCATGTGCAAAATTTTTGCGCGCACCAAACTGGCAGTAATGCCGGCAGCAACCCACCCCTGTGTAACATCCGTATGACCACATGATCAAAATTCAAACACTTGGCAACTGACTCGTTTTTATGACAGTTACAGTGTCCCGGGGACATGTGATCCCCTTTTGCGACCTTCTGACAAAGTCAAAGGGAAATCCTGATTCACTTACCAACCATGTTACTAACTTAACAACTACAATGATTCATTTAACAACTGTGGCAGGAAAGCACATAAATCCAGGCAAAAATCATTTAACGACTGCCTCACTTGAGAACAGAAATGTTGGGCTCAGTTGTGGTTATAAGACAAGGACTACCTGTAATTTCTTTCCTCTACTTGCAGACGTATTTTAAATATTAAGGAAAACAAAACATTATTATTATTTTTTTAATTTTACTTGGGTGAGGAGAGATTATCTCAACTTGCCCAACTTTACATTTCTTTCCTCAGAAAGAAATAAACAGACAAAACTCACCACAAATAAGTTTTATTATAGCTACATGCATGAAAAGTAAGAGAATGCCCAGTTTCCAATATGATGCTACAGCCTGAAATGATATTTTCTTCTGTTGTTCCACCAAATATTTTTGGCACTGATCTGCTACCTTATACCATGCACTAGATATTTCTCATACCCAATTTAGAATCTGTTCCTCAAGCAGTCTCTCACTTTCTATTCTAACACATACTGAAAATATTTCAGGAAAGTATTTCTCCAGAAATCCTCTTGCTTGAAAATATTTTGAGTAGCCTTCATACCCTACTTTCAACAGAATGAGACCTGTTGGGGATCTCCCAGAATGAAAAATATACACACAGCCCTCCCAAGGAAAACATTATCTGAAAGCATTATCGAAACCAACCTAGTAGTCAGAATACGTATCTAAAATAGGCCTCCACAAGGGCAACAACCACACCGCCTCTAAAGAATAGGAACAAAGGAGGGAAAAAACTCAATCAAACTATTTAATTCAGACTTGGTCCTTTGCATTATAGTATTTTTTTTTAACATGACGGCATGATGTAGAAGCTACTCAGCGCAAACAACATCATCGGTACCTTGCTGGGAATGCAAGAGCAGGACTGGCCCTTCCCAAACGATTAATGAAGTTGTGGGGTGATTCATCGCCGGACCTAGGCTGCAAGTTGCCCTCCTGCCTTCTGCTGCACAGCTCCCTTGTTCAGTCCTGTATAGTCTGAGTGCTAAGTCCTGATTCAGGGTTTCAGGCTCCAATCAGGAATGCAGCCATTGAAAACTCAGAACTATTTTTACTCTTGACCACTCACAGCCTCTCTGTTCCATAAAGACTTCTAAAGATAAAACCATCCTCAGCTAGTGGAGAGAGAGAGTGTGTGTGTGACAGAGAGAGAGAGAATGTGTGCCTGTGTGAATTATGGATCCCCCAGCATTCTTGAAACTTCTAAACCATGGAGTTGTTTAGAGGGAAAAACTGTAATAAATCAAAAGCCAGATATTTCATTCGGATTCATTTATTTCTAGCTATAGAGATCATCCTAGAAATAGATGGCAAACAAAACATTTATTTCCCTTTGTTTATTTAAGATAATTTTTTTTCCAAACTATGTCATCTCCTGTACATTAGAAATGACATTCAACTGTTTTCTAGTGACATGTGCAAAATAAATATATAAATAGACAAACCTCTGCCTCTTCTTTTTGGAGGAAAACATACAGTCCAGGAGTCAGCAATTCTCAGCCCGTGGACCAGTAGCAGGCCACAGCCTGTTGGGAACTGGGCCATGCAAGCAGCAGGTGAGTGTGGGAGGCGGTAGCAGAGGTGGGTTGCTCAGGGTTCAGCCTGGTTCGGCCAAACCGGTAGTGGTGGTGGCAGGAGGCTTCACCCAACAGCCCAGATGGTTCTGTACATGCGCAGAAGCGTCACACATGCACAAGAGTGCACACATGCCCACGAGCGAACTGGTAATAAAACCAGTATAAAACCTGCCACTTAGCGGCAGGCGTGTGCATAAAACAATCCCCGCTCCCGCTGCTGCTGCTGCTGCTGCCACCAGTCTGCACAGCCAGACTTGTTGGTGATCACTGATGTAGCCTACAATATGAAGTAGCAACTATAAGAGAAAAGAGATTCGTATTTGGCATATTGCAGCCTGGTTCAGATATGGTTTAAGAAATCACATTTTATTCAACTAAGAAGAAACTGCATTAACAGTTACTTCTCGGTAACTGTTACATAAACACTTACACTAACAACTCATCTTTTCTGTACTTCAGTTCCTCTTTTCCAAATTCCTGTTTTTATCTGTCTGTCTCTTATGTTATTTCCCCACAACTCAAGTGATGTTACTTTCTCCAAGCTCTGACTGTTGCATCCTTCTTAAATATCAATAAATAAATAACTGGCAGCTTTGTATTTTACAAAATAAAATCAAGCAATACATTCAGAGACAATACTTTACTATCGAGAAAGATGCTACTGTGCCTGCCGATGACACACCCACAAGTCCAAAGGGCAAGAAACAAAACTATCTCCCAAAACGTTGTGGCCATTAGTAAAAGGATAATATAATCATGAATTCTTATCAGCAGATACATGGATTCTGTACAGCAGAATGGATTCAAAGCTGGGGATGATAGCAAATCATCCCCCATGAATTCTATTGCACTACAGGCATTGGATTTTGCATCTACAGATTTTTTTTCCACGTAGTTTCCGTAGAGATCCCAAGTCTCATAAACTCTGAGCTGCTTCACAGCATAGTTTGCTTGGTGGATATACAATGTTCAATTACCTTTTGAAGTTCAGATTTTTTTTTTTTAAGTGAGCTTTTTCATCAGTTCGTATATAAAAAAAGAACACATCAGGGACCTCAATACCAAACGTGTGTGAAACATTGTTCTTATTTTTTAAAAAAGGCTCTCCACACGCCTCTTCTGTGAATGTTTGCACTTACAAAAGTGAAGGAAACATGTGGACCAGCTAAAATTTCCACGGCTTCAAAAGCACTTCAGTTCCAGCTTCTTTCAAAAACTTCCCTTTTAATAAAAAGGGAAACACTTTCATCATAGTGGAACAAGCATTTAAAATAACAATAGGAAAGTCTCCCCAGCACATTGCATTCCCTATTTACCTCAACCCTCCTGAACGAGGAGCATTTATTTTTTCAAATGCACTCTGAAAGTAAGTGGGTTATATATTCTGTGCATTGCATTCTTCTCTACCAGAAAATGTCTAGAATTCACATTCAATCTCAGCCCCAAGAAGGAAAGAATTTTCAATTCTGACGCTTCATGGGGGATTAAAGAGATGAGGCACCCCACACAAGCGGTGGAGGGAGCAGAGGAATTCACTTTCTACTGAGTCCAACTATTTGTCCGTCGCCTGGCAGCAACTATCCATAGTTTCAGGTGGGAGGTTTTTCTTAACCCCACCTAGGGATGCCTGGGACTTTTTGCATTTAGTATTAAACACATGCTTAACTATGGCTGTGATCCAGAAACCATATAGCTCTGCTTACCCCGCTCTGTTTCAGGCATCCCAGAAAATGTAGCGCATTCATGTACTCATAGCTCAGGAGTCCTTCTTCTCTCTCAGACTGGGACACTTTCTCCAAAGGTTATAAGATCAGCTCCCATGGTCACCCTACAGAAATTGCAACCTTGTTGGTGAAACCTCCAAAGGTCCACCATCGTCAATGTAATTGCTGGCCAGTGTAACGTGATATGTTATTTTCAGGACACGACCAAGGTTCATGGCAGCAGGACAAATTGAAAGTAGAATTATTTTATGGTTTCATATGACATATCTAAGCGTCTTTCATGTTGATATGGATCTCCCCTTTCCCCAAAACCTTTACATTATCTTTTACAATGTCTGACCAGTTTCTGAGGTTGCATCAACACCTTTGATACCTTCTGGAGGTTTCTAAGCAGAGATTGGACAACCGTTTGTCCAACATGGTGGGTATAGGGTCTTCATCTTGAGCAGGGGTTTGGACTAGAAGATCTCCAAAGTCTCTTCCAGTTCTGTTATGCTGATTCTGAATCTATAGCTATTGTTAAAGCTTTATGTGTTTTCCTTGGCTATATCTTTTTTTTTAAATTTATTTGAGTCAAGCTTCTTCTTTTCCTTTGTTTTACTTCTAGAGACTACCTGGATATCTTCCTGCAGTTTTTTTAGCAAGGTTTTTTTGGAAGTGATTTGCCATTGCTTTCTTCTTAGGATTAAGAAAGAGTGACTGGCCCAAGGTCACCCAGTTGGCTTTCATGACTAAGTGGGACTAGAACTCATGCTCTCTTGGTTTCTAGCCTAGTGCCTTAACCACTATGCTAATCTGGCTTTTATTAATAATAATTAGTTTATATATTTTGTGTGTTTTTCATGCAACTGAGTAACTATGTAATATCTGAAGGCAGAGGCAACCATGAAAATACACATTCAGATAGATATGTAATATAAAAAGCAAGTTCCTTATCTTGGTACTGCTTGTGAATATTCTGGACTATAATTCCCATAATCCTTGATCACTGGCTACTATGCCTGCTATAACCTATTGGATGAATAACCTAAAGCATCTGGAGATCCTCCGATTGGAGAAAACTGTTATAAGATGCAACCATGGCCAGTATGAGATACCGCACAGACCAAAAAGTTTTTTCGTTATTTATATTTCATATATCTGAACTGTCCATCTCCCTCAAAGAGGGACTCTGGGTGGTGAGACTAAAACAGCAAAACATAGAACAGTATATTAAAATTAAATATTAACCTTTAAGTTAAAGTTACATTTAACTTTATGGAATCTTTCCATATTTATTATAATATAATAAAGTTATATTATAAACTTTTTTTAAAAAAAGGCAAGAATAATTCAACCGTATTCAAAATAGATAACAATTAGATGTTTGTTCTACTTTCCATAAAGCAGCTTTAAAGAAACATCTCAGCCCAAGTGAGATGTATGAATTGAAGTGAAATTAGAAACTGGCATGAGATGATTTGCTCAGACTATCATCTAAATAAAACACTGATTCTAGTCTGCCTAACTAGTACACTAGACTGTTTTAGTTGTCAAGTGTTGCCCTTCCCAATTCTTTCTCTTTAATTCATATTCCAAATTCAAACTTGGCATCTTTGGATTCCTAAGCATGTACAAATCCTCTGAAAGATAGTTTTATTTCTAGATTTTTCATAAAGCTCAATACAGTACAGCTGGGACATCAGGATCATACTCGTGGGAGAAGGCCAATGAAAGGATATGTCTAATCAAGGATGTCACTAGTACTTTCTATCTTACAATTAAATGTTCTGAGTTCTATTACAGTTGTTTTTCTTTTTCTTTTTTGCTAAAGCTAAAGCTACCATAACTGGAAAGACTCCTTAAAGGCTATTTTGTCATCTTGTAGTTAATGGACCCAAACCCTGCATTGTTCTTTCATAGTGAGCTCAAAGTATTGTCTCCTATGTGACAGCTGTACTTCTCCTTTGATAGTCTTCTCACACAGATTCTACTGGGAACATGATATGAGATGTTCTAATGTACTTAAAGTGGACTTGTTTCTCTTCCAACCCCCCCCCCCCCGAATTCCTTTTCAAATTGATTTACAGAAATGGCTACTACGTATAATTCCTTCTGTCTACTCTGCTCTGAAACCATGATGCACATTGAGGCCATGTTAGGTTGGGACAATTGTGATGGAACTAAACACCATTTTTTTTTAATTGAAAATCATCTTCACTGCTTTCCTGGAAACAAAAGACTCCATGGGCCACTGATAATTGAAAAATGCACAAACTAATTTACTATTTCATTTTTTTTACAAAGACTTAGCACAACAACATAAGCACATGTGTTGCCTCCAATTATTTTTGAACTAAACATGCCCATAACTTCTCAGCTTAACCTATTTAAATCAGCTTTTGGGGCTGTTAAAAATGAAGACCTTTCACTCTGGAAGGCAATATAATCATTAGTAATAAATTAATGTTTTAAAAAGTAACTGGAAAATGTCTTCATAAATGCTGAAAATGAGTCACCCTGGCACTTAAAATGGGTATGCAGAATATAATATGTGTTCAGATGGTCATGCATGTGCAAACAGGGACCAGAAATACCCATTGCATTATTGCAAAGGGACCTTATGGAGATTCTGGGAACAGATAGTGCAGCTCCTGACGACTTTGATGTCAGCTTCAATATGTCATGCTGAAATGTCAACATTTGCAAAAATGCTTCTGACATAGTCCAACCATTTTCTATATCGCCATCAAGAGTGAAGTCTTACAGGCTCAGAAAAAAATCAAATATTAGGTAAGAAGGAACACAATTGCTCCTTAAATGGGGATTTTCCTGTCCCCTTTTCTATCTGATGCTAAGTAATATTTAATTTTACAGCCCTTACCAGTTCCTACACCCTCTGTCAGGAGACTGAATGTCAACCTTGAATTACTATATAATGTACTATTCTCCTTTCTCCCGGCAACAATGATCTACTCTGCAGAAATGATGTAACCCAGCTGTCAGCTGCCTTCCACCTCCTGCCTCTGAGCATATACTTGTGGAAATCTATTTCTACTCTTCCTGTTCTCATGAGAAGTAACCTCCAGACTCTATGACTACAATTATTCGACTGATTTTTGTTATATACTCTGCTTGGAAGCAGGAATCTTGTGTGTGTGTGTGTGTGTGTGTGTGCGTGCGCGTGCACGGGCGTGCGTGTAAGTATATGTATATGTATATGTATATGTATATGTATATGTATATGTATATGTATATGTATATGTATATGTATATGTATATGTATATGTATATGTATATGTATATGTATATTCTAGTAGCTTAAAGAATTTACCCACAAAAAACGCTACAACAATTCTTGGCTAAAATGTTGCCAGAATTAATTTGACCCCATGTCTCCTCTAAAAGCACTAAAGAGCTTGTGTCTAACATTTCCAAAATAATAGAAATAACAATTATGTCTATTCGATATAAGCATTTACCATATTAATGAAAGCTAAAGTTTATATTAGAAGGACAAATCAATTTCCTAGTAGAAGCTGGCTACTGATTAAAACAGTCCTTGCAAATTACTATTTGTCTCACTTTCCACAAGACTGATCACTGATCCGTCTTGGTTTGACTTAGATTTATAGATTACAGAATCAAGAATTAAAACAATTATTATCGCTAATGAAGCCTTTCTATTATTAAGTGCCATTTATGTGAGATTATGAGGATGGGCATAAATGAAAAGAAGATATAGATATAAACAATCAAGGATTAAAAGGCAAGTCAATGGGCAGCTTACTGCATAAAAGGCAGGTCATCCTATGTGGCAAGGAATCTGGGGGAAAATATTTTAAATCATTCAAAAATAATCCACCTTAATATATGTCCTATAAATGATCGTTGGAAATCATCTTACAATTTCCAAGGTTCTGTATTTACCCTCAAACAAGCAGTAAAGCTACCTTGCATGAAATCTCTATAGTTCATGCTGCCATGCTTTTGACCAACTGCTTTGGGGCTTGACCAAAATAGTTGCTTCTATTGAATATTTGAACTGGCAATGTCCCAAGTTACTTTGCTTCAACAGGAAACATTCAAGAACACGAAAGGCAGGGAAGTGAAGCATTAAATTTTAAAATGCTTAGTTAGCATAATGTTAATGCTTTACCACTCTGTATCAAATCACACACATATTCTGCAGAGGAGTTTTGCATACATCCTAGCACATAATTAGGAACATAAGAGCAGTTATAAAGCCTTGAGAGAAATCCATATGCAATTTGGACATGGCCTCATATGGCCTAAGAAAGAAGGCCTAGCATGCCTTGGCTTGGCCTCAGAGTAACTTCACAAAGGGCCAGGACAGCAGTAGGAGAAGAAGCTGGAACCAGCAGGATGGGAGAATCAGCCCTATACAGGGCACAAGGTGGCAAGGATAACTTTCAATATTATACAGATGGTGGGTCAAAAAGGAATAAATGGACAAAATGAACAGATTTTTTAAAACAAATTGTCTCTTAGGGTGGACTATTTAGGGATGAGGACAGTTCAGATTTAGCCTTATTTCCCACTAAGAATCAAATTGACCTATTAAAGGTGGCTTGAAAGGAGGATTTTTGCATTTATCTGGAGTTTCCACTCTTTGTGTATTTACATGAGGAGAACTCCAGCTAATTCAGTTTAGGAGATACAAAGCTTATGAACTTAAAGTTCTTCAAATACTAGTGGCTCACACATTGTTTTCTAATCACAAAGTTCTGTTCTTGGAATATTCTTGTTTTTGCGGATTCTTCAGCCGGGGCACTAGAGTAATGAGTGTGTGTGGGACCGGGGGGGGGGGGGGAGCAGCATGACTACTACAGTAACTCAGCTTCTTGGTATCATAGCTGAAATGGATAACAAACAAGCCACTGGTGGCACAGTGGTTAAAGTGTAGGCAAACTGCCCACAGCCTGGAGTTCGATCCTGATGGGACTCAAGGTTGACTCAGCCTTCCATCCTTCCAAGGTTGAGAAATGAGGTCTCAGATTATTGGGGACCATATGCAAATAATGCTTCTATTCTGTAAACTACCCAGAGTTCTATAGAGCGCTGTGGGGTGGTATATACGTCTAAATGCTATTGCTGAAGAGCACTGCTACATTGGTGCTTTTCAACCGAGGAGATGATGGTTAGAAAGCTTTATCAAAATCACATATAATACTCTGCCATCTCACAAGTCAATATTCTCAATATGTTTCCCACAGTTAGAAATGAATTAACCTCTCCCCAATCTATGGGGAAAGTAAACTAAAGGAAACCTTCCTTTACTTTACTATACAGATAACTTTTCCTCTGCTGCTCCAGATTAGCAGAAACTTCTTTCTTTCTGTAGTTTGGATAGATAAAATGGCAGTAGCCGCAATGCCCATTATAGAGAGTAGATAAACCATAGGATGATAGCTGTGGAAGGAAATAGCCTCCCACTTCCTCTTTTATTAATGTGTAAGTTCCCCAGCAGGATTTGACAAACTGATAGAAAAAGGAAGATGACTGTGTGAAGATTGTCCTTTATCTCCACTAGATTCTAATTTAGAAGTTGGAAGGTGTTTTAACTTTCACGAAATGGAACTGGAGGGGAAAATGCAACAGTGAGCAAAAATAAAAACAAATCACCTCTATCTGCTAGGCAATTTAATTGCATTTTGAGCAATATATTCAAGATCAACATTTTTAGATTCATGCATATGAACTGGGTTATGCATCTTCCTTAGTGAAATATTCAATATTCAACAGATAAACAGTTTTCGACATCATTCACATTTAAAGGAATCAGTGGAGGTGGGAAAATGCATTTTATCAGGCAAGACAGTCAAGCTAATAAAACAAAGCAGCTCCTGGTTGATAAGTAAATTCATTTCTACAATGGCTTGCTTTATGCGCTCTGTTTTAATACTGAGTGCCTGTAATGAGGTAAGCTTCAAGATGATAAAGCAATATTCACTTTTTGGCTGAGCAAACTCTGGATTAGCTTTTTATTTAAAATGAAATAAAGTTTGCAGACTTCTGATATGGGCTGAAGATAAGCCATGACATTCAGCTACAGCCATTTCCAAATAAGGCTTCTGTTCTGAAACCATAGTCTTTTGTTACTTAATTTGTAAGGAAATCCACAAATATCACAGCTCAATTGAATTCTCTTTGTTCACCCATGTTTTTCAGCTTTGATTTATGGTTTATTAAAAAAAAATCCAGCCTATGCAATAAAGGCAAACTGCTATTTGCAAACACACACACACACACACACACACACACACACACACACACACACATACAATTAACCTGAAAGCTGCCCATTTCAATTTGATCCTGTTTTATTTTTTTATTGTTCAGGGCATCTGGAAAGTTCATGGTTAATTACTTCTTAGATGACCATCTTTTATTTTTCATGTACAGAGGTTATTACTACATTACTAGGATCTTGCAACTATTTTTGTCTTTATTCTATGTGTTTTATGGAAATGGTGCAATTTAACCAAACGGAAAGAGTTAGTATCGAGGGGGAAAGAAAGAAAGAAGTAATTACATATTCAGGGAAAAGAAAGTAGGCACGTATGGGGCAATTCAGGGGCAATTTTATATTAATACTATATGCAGGCCAAGTAGGAAAGCAATAAAATGAGTTGAACCTTTGAATATGAAAGTTTCAACTGGTATTTAAAAGACTCTTGACTGAATAAAACATCCTTCTTGTAGGCATTATAGAAAGATGGTAGCCATGGGAATGCTGGGAAAGAGAGGGTTATATTAAGTGTTTGTGAAAACCCACCATTTTAATTCTATTTCTAGAGATTGTGGGAAATCAGCATCTCACTATGAGGTAGTAGGCTTTGGTGTGGATGAATTAAATTTATTTGAGAATACTAGTGAAGCCATTTTGAGAATACAATTAAAGATAACCCCTTTGAAACTTTATTTCATTATCTAATGGAAAGCATTCATAGATGCTTTCTTATTGTTTTGATACAAACTGTCGATGTCTTCAGTGATGACGTGACACTTCTCTTAAGGATCTTCCAGATACAGGTCCTTTTTGACATAGAACCACAACTGAGCCCAAAATTTACATTGCTAAGTAAGACATATTTTAAGTGAGTTTTGACTCACTTGCCACAATTGTTAAGTGAATCACTGAAGTTGTTCAGTTAGCAACACAGTTGTTAAGTGAACCTGGCTTTCCCATTAATTTTGCTCTTCAGAAAGTCGCAAAAAGTGATCATGTGACCCCCAGGACACTGTAACCATCATAAATATGAACCAGTTGCCAAGCATCTGCATTTTGATTACATAACCATTGGGATGCCACAGTGATCGTAAGGTGAAATCATTTTAGTGCCATTGTAACTTTGAATGGTCACTAAATGAACTGTTGTAAGTTGAGGACTAACTGTACTTGCCAGAATTATGATATTTGGGATTTTTTTAAAATTCTACCTGCAGAGAAGTGTGGAGGTCATACAGTAGAAAGATTTCAGCAGTTAACAAAACATGCATTAAGCCTGGGAAATAAAAAAACATGTTGACTTTTAAGTGACTCTAACTTCACACTTCACACCCTGCTGGTGTTTTGAAGGGGCCTGTGAAGACCTGGGTCTTTACTCAGGACTTTGGTGAGGATACTTGAAGACTCCTTTTAATCGATTCCCCCCTCCCCCAATCAGTTTCTTATTTTGCCATCTCTACCTTATTTTTGTTTATTGTTCTGTTTTTATGTTTTAAATTATTTGTAAACTACCTGGAGTCCCTGGGAGACAGGTGGTATGTAAATTTAAAAAGCAATACTTCTCCAGAACAATAGGAAACAATTATAAGTACATATACACACAAATCCTCTGAAAAATCTAATTTCTCTACCTTATGAGCTACAGCTTGCAAAATCCAGACTAATCCTGGAGATCTTGTCCTACAAATAAAATGTGTTTGTATCACACTCTCAATTATTGCGCACATATATCTGTATATCTCTCTGTGTATGTAGTAGATACACACACATGCATGAACACATCTGGAAAAACCCAGACTGTAGAAAAGGCCAAGGACAAGAAAAACCTTTTAAAAGAATTAATCTATTAAGATTAGTTGCTTATACAATAAACCACCCCTCTTGTGAAATTAGTCCCTATCTGTATATGATTGTCATCCTTTCTCCTACTTTCTGTATTTATCACACATATACACGCACACAAGCACAAAATCACCAATACACATAGATACAGAAATTCCACTCCTTCCTTCCAAGCAGAAGCAGCAAAAAAAGAAAAAATAGAAATGAGACAAAGGAAGGGGAGCTTTGCTCTGAGGTGAGAAGAAAAGAGGGAACACCTGAATATAGACCATGAAAGAAGAGGTAACTGACACGGTGGGTGGGGAGGAAGGGAGCCCTCAACTCAATCCCAGGTTCCACCACATCAATGACTCAAATAAGAAGAGTATCTGTCTCTCTCTGTCTCTCTGTGTGTGTGCGTGTGTGTGTGTGTGTGTGTGTGTGTGTCTGTGTGTCTGTGTGTGTCTGTGTGCCCCATATAGGAGCAAACATTAAAGCAAATTACATATAAGATTTTTAATTATGTTTTACCTCTTAAGTACTTCCTTATTAGCATCATCTATTTGCTACTGTGTATCTAAATTATAACATTTAATTCATCCTGTTTTATCAGTGTACCATGTTCTGTAGATTGCTGTATAGCCCATTATAAAATGGATGAGTTATAAATATTAAGCAAAATAAAAGGACAGATACTATCACAGTAGTTAAATACAGTAGTTAAATAAATAAGCCTAAACATGGATTAAACAATACAGATGCCATGTCTACATAAAATGCTATATCCATATAAATAAAGCAATAACATGATGGCTGGTTTATACTGGGGTTAAGATCCTGACTAAGTTTCCCAGCCAAAATCTGTGCATTTTTAATCCCATTGAATTCAATGAAATGTCCCTGGGCAAAAACGTGTAACATCACCATTATAATGCCATTTTATCCATTTGATCTAATTTTGCAAATAGTCATTCATATCCTGTTCTATTTCATGATTTTGTTTGTTTATTCATTCGTTTGTTTGTTTATGAATGTATACAACAATCCTATTAGGTAAATGGACAGGAAAACACCGGAATAGTAATTGGTAAAATGTATTTATTTGGTTTGTCAAACATGTATAAGATAACAGGTATAAGTATAAACATTGGACGTGAACAAAGGAAATGAGTACAAAAAATGGAGACAATAGGATAGAGATGGTAGGCATGCTAGTGTGCTTATACACACCCCCTTTACAGACCTCTTAAGAATGGGGTGAGGTCCACAGTAGACAGTTTGAGATTGAAGCTGTGAGGGTTTGAGGATGTAACAATGGAGTCGGGTAGAGCATTCCAGGCACTGACCACTCTGTTGCTGAAGTTGTATTTTCTGCAATCGAGTTTGGAGCGGTTGACCTTGAGTTTGTATCTGTTGTTTGCCCATGTATTATTGAGGTTGAAGCTGAAGTAGCCATTGATAGGTAGGATGTTGTAGCAGATAAGTTTGTGTACTACACTTGGGTCAGACCATAGGCAGCGTAGTTCTAGGTTTTCCAAGCCGAAATGTCATAATGAGTTCACCAATACAAGAATGTTGGTGTCACAATGAACAGTAGGAATGAAAAAGAATGAAAAAGAATGCAGATATTTATATGTTCGGTTTTCTTTGGATCCCAGCAGAGCAAAGTCTAAGAAGCATTCTACCTTCTTCCCCAGAGGGGGAAAAAAGAAAAAGATATGATGGATAGTGATTGCCAAAAAATCACAGCTATTTTTAATTTTTTAAAGTCAGGATCACTTGCAGCAAAGTTAGAATTAATATGAACATGACCCTACTCTGATTCACACATGTCTATCTAATGCTGAATAGCCACTGAGAGGATAGTCATTATCACTACATCATTACTGTCTTCAATTCCATTGTTTGTTTTTTGAGTTCACAAAACACAAGTGTCATGCCAGCCACATTTTAGGCTAGGGTTTTGCTAGGGTTAAGATTAGAAACAAGTGGATGGAATATCCATAGACAAACAGCACACATTTCCCATTTAAATATGTACATATAATTAGACAATTTTTGCCAAATGCCAATGTATATTTAGAAACAAATATATAAATAAAAAGCAAAGGAAAAAATAATAAAACTTTGAAACAGATATATAGTGGCCTTACAAAAAAAAACATTTAGAACACATATATGTAATGCTTATATCCAGAATGAAGTTTATAAAGGTGAAAATCATCTATTAGGGGAAAAACATGTAGGTGGTGTTCAAATTTGAATAAAAGTTTCCTTCATTATAGAGGTTTTAAAAAAAAAAACACAAAACACCTCATGGTGGTTGTGTTACTTTTTTCAGCCAGAGCAATTTCCCACCCCTTTAAAATAACATTAATCCAAGCAAAGGTATATGTTAGTTTTCCAGTACATACCATTTGCAAGCAAATTGTTCTCTCTCTAAATAGGCTCCAAGGCTAGAAAAGCTACTGGATATGAATTGCAGCATAACATACAACCAAGGGCTACTGTGTCTCTGGAATACTGTAAGTAAAAACAAAATCCAACTTGTGTACTGTCACTTAAGCTGCTCCATTCACGGATCCTAATTAACCTCTTACATGACTCGTATCTTGTATGTCAAATAAACCCAGTGCATTGGAAAACTGTAATGTCACAATCATTCTGACCACTGACATTACATTTTCAGGAGTGTGAAAGTTATTTACCCTACTTTTCACAGAAGATGCTTCCGTTATTAGTATTATAGCATCAGTAGAGCTGGCTCACCAGTTCTAACCATTTGTCTCAAACCCTCTGAAATACTGGCTTGCTCAAAAAAATAAAACATATTAATGGTTCCATTTTTAAAACTCTTGCTCACTCCAAGTTTAATGGATGCCTTTTGAGCAAAACGAATGTTATTGCAGCACTCTATAGTGAAAATAAAAATAAGCAACTAAATAATAGCTTATTCCAATAACATGGGAAAGACATCTTAAATTGAATTTGACAAAATAGTATTTCACACAGCCAAGAGCTCTGAAATTATTCATATGCTTCCCAGCTTTAACATCCGGTGATCTTTATAGGTATTACTCATCACCCAAAAGGTTTTCAATAATCTTTCAGTCTTGTTGTTACAGCTTCATCATACTCTCAAAAATTCATCAAAAATCATGCCAAATATGGTTTGTGATAATTTAGAACCCAAAATAGAATTTAATTTTTCAAATCTATTTTGGTTTTCTTCTTGTAGTGCCCCGATCATAAGACTGCCTTATTTCACAGCTGTTGAAGTAACTGAAATTATGTCAATTCAAACATGAAGCCAGAGAAGCAAGAGGGCAACATTGACTTAAAATTTGAGATGCTCTTTAGAGACACCGACGGTTCAGGTAGCTTTGAGTTTCTGCACATTGATTCAGGGGTAAAGTTATCAAGAATGACACATCACTCATGCCTTCAATCCTAAATAGTATCAGGTAACAAATCCCTATAGATGACTTCAGATTCTAGTTGAAACTAAGAAGATAAATTAGACATGTGGAGAAAATTGGAAGGGAAAATCTCCAAAAGAGTATTTATCATGCAACAATCATCTTCACCACAAAGAAAGGCTTAACAAGGAATTTGATATTCTAATGTAGCCTGCATTCCTCCTCATTTTATAGCCAGCCTCAAGTTTTTAAGTGCTTCTTAACTTTAAAAATTTCCTCAATAATAGTAGTCCTGCCTACTCTTTTAGCTCAAATATTCCTTTAGCTCATAGATCATTCATTATTTTTGGATATGTCTGTGGAGATTCTCAGTCATCCAGGTCATAGTTGTCTCAAAGGTGCTTTTTTCTTCAAAAGGGAACTGGGCTGTTTCTTTTCCTTGAGGAGGAAGAAAAAAAATGTTTCATTTCTCATCCAAAAAGCTTCATCAGTTCTAACAGAATGGTGGAAGATGGAAGGATTTATATTCCTTGCAGTCATCTGGTCATTAGCATTCTTTGTGAGAGTCATTGAAACATCTTCAAGAAAAAAAATAAAGTCCAGTTGCCTTTTGAAAAAGCACCTTTGGGGCAACCGTGACCTGGATGACTGAGAATCTCCATAGACTTTTCTCATCCAAGGAGCTTCATCAGTTGTGATGGCAGGCGATGGAAGGATAGTACCGCTCATCACTCAGACTGCAAAAACTAAATCATGTTTATTAAATGACAACTATATAGAAGCAATCTGGTTATAATATTAGATAACCGATGGTACAGATAATGTAATACTTTCTCAAATGCAGTACTGTCTGTTAAATATAATTGTTTTCCATATTAAAACACCTTATTTGTCCACTGGAGAGTTGTAGTCCATAAAGAAAATAGCATGGTTATTAATGTAATTTGATACCATAGATTGCATGGGGAGTACACATATGCCACTGCAGAAGTTATAATTTAGAAAATAATTTTATACATTATCCCTCCTATTCTTATCCAGAAATGATGGGTCAATCAGTTACATTTCTAAGATTTAGCCCGGATGTTTAAAGTAGCATAGAATGAAATAAGCACGTTCATCTGAATAATGTACTCTTTTCAGTATTTGTTTTGAATGAAGCCAAGATCAAATTTTAGTTGTGAAATATTTGTAGTCATGGCTTCTAGTCTAATTATTGTTTTCCACCAATCTGTCAACAAATGTCTGAACCTATGGATCATGAGGAAGTAGACAACATTAAACTACACTGGTTTGAGATAGAGCATCATAACCATGATTAAAGACGAAACACACCTACTGTTGCCCATGCTACCCATGGTTTGTTTTCAGCTTACCCGGCAGCCAGACCCAACCAAAGAAGGTAACAGCCAACTCAAATGATAGCTTGGCTTTTTATGGCATTGCTCCCATGTTAGTTCTGGGCACATGCCTTGCATTCATCCAATAAGCTTAAAAGCAAATCACGGACAACTGTTTTCTGGCCTCTCCTAATGGGAAGGAAAGGAAAATATTCCAAAAAGTGATACCTGAAAAGGCTGGAATGCTCTTCCTAATCCAGAAAGCTATTCAAAAGATTACAAGCAGGCTCATGATCAAATAGTGCACACCCACAGATTAGCCAGAGCATGGGAATATGGGGCAGGGCATGTTTTGCTAGCTGCTAGGCAAGACAAATGTTGTTATGAAATGATTATGTATGAATCCTTCACTGGATTTTGAACTTCCCAATAGCCCTGCTATTTGTTCACTTAGACTAGTGTTTCTCAATCTTGGCAACTTTATGATGTGTGGATTTCAGCTCCCAGAATTCCCCAGCCAGCCATAAACTTTTGATCTAATTGTTGTTTGTCATCAGTCTATCAACGAACTCTAAACCTATTGATGGCTGGGGAATCCTAGAAGTTGAAGTCCACATATCTTAAAGTTGCTAAGGTTGAGAAACACTGACCTAGGCAAACAGGAAGTAGGTCAGTCAAGCTTTATTTTGACAAGAACCTTTTCTCAATCTTCTTCAATCCACTCTAAACATCCTTAATTTTTCAGGAGTTGAAATTCCCCCCACCCCAACTGTTGGAACAGTGTAGCCTACAGAATATTATAAAACTCTTTTTACATTAGAAACACTGAGCAGATAGTAAATAAAATACAACATTACAAAAGTGTAACATTTGTTCTGCAAATATAGTCATAATAAACCAACAGTAATCTAGATTACAGGTAGTTCTCAATTTAGGACCACTTGTTTAGTGATTGTTTGAAGTTACAGTGGCACTGAAAAAAGTGACTTATGTCAGGCTCTCACACTAATGACCATCACAGCATTTCCACAGTCACATGATCAAAATGTAGGCAACCAGCATGTACTGTATTTTTCAGACTATAAAACGCACCGGTGAGGAACCTTGAATGTACTAAAAGAGGAAAAGGTAATTCAAACATGGTTTCAGTATGGATAGTTAAGGCCAGATGGAAAAAAGATCAAAAAATTGGTTTTACGCAAAATGAGGATAATTTGCTAAAACAAATTAGGGATCAAAGTCAAATGCATATAAAAAGGTTATATAATGTATTAATAGAAATGGACTCGGAAACAGAATTAGTCAAAGACTGTATGATAAAGTGGGCACAAAATTTTGATGAACCAATAATGTTTGATACGTGGGAAAAGATATGGGTAAGAAATGTAAAATTCACACAAGCCCAAAATTTGAGAAAGAACTTTTACAAGATGTTTTATAGATGGCATTTAGATCCTAAAAAACTGGCCTGTATGTACCCAAATTTACAACCCAAATGCTGGAGATGTGATTGTGTTGACACTACATATTACCATATATGGTGGACTTGTAAAAAGGTTAAAGCATTTTGGATAAAAATATGGTGGATTATGCAAAATGTTCTTTGAAAAAGGATAAAGTTTACCCCTCAGTTATTTCTGTTAGGTATAACTGATTGTACTGTTATAGAGACTAACTTGATTTTGTACTTAATAACGGCAGCAAGACTGTTGGTGGCGCAATACTGGAAGAAGGAAGATTGCCTACTATTCAAGAATGGACATTAAAAGTAACAAACTTAGCAGAAATGGCTAAAATATCAGTATATCTCAAGGACCACTCAAATGAGAAATATAAACTGGAGTGGAGACTATATTCAAAATAAATACGGGACTAAGAAATTCCAGATAGTTTATGACTGAAAAAGTGAGGAATAATATAATCTGTTTAGAGTTAGCCTAACAAAAGAGGAGTTAAAGCTCAAATAAAAGATGATACTAACTTTCTTTAAGTTTATTTTAGAACATCTTTGTTAAAGATTTATACCCTGTATTTGTTCTGGGAAGTCGGGGGGGGGGGTTTCGGGGGGGGAGAGTGGGGGAGGGGAGGTAAATATTTGTAAAAGCCTTTTTTTAAAAAAAAAATCCAATAAAAAAATGCACCGGTGTATAAGATCCACCAAAATTTAGAAGAGGTAAGTAAGAAAAAAAGTTTTTGCCTTCCCTCAGCCCCCAGCAGCCCTCTGCAGGCTTCAGCATGACTGGGGCAAGTTTTTGTGAAAAACTGCCTGTTTTTTGCCCATTTTTCACAAAAATGGGGCATTTTTGTCTTGCCCTAGCCCTGCTGAAGCCTGCAGAGGGCTGCTGGGGGCTGAGGGAAGGTAAAAAGATGCCTCCATTTTTGTGAAAAATGGCCCATTTTTCACAGAAATGGGATGTGGGGGCAGGGCTTCAGAGGCCATAAATGGCTGTATTCGGTGTATAAGATGCACCAACATTTCCACACTCTTTTAGGGGGAAAAAAAGGTGTGTCTTATACTCCCAAAAAATACGGTATTTATGGCTATTGTGATTACCCAGGCAGGGTTGGGATTCTACTGGTTCGTCCTGGTTTAGGCATATAGGTAGCTCTGAAGATCAGCTGAGAGTGAACCGGTTCGCTCCAACTGGGTGCTCGTGCCCGCCCGCCTCTGGTCTATACTCACCTATATTTCCTTACTTTTTTAGCCCAACTAATAGGTGTGACAGAGCTGATTGCTGCACCTCAGCTGTTTTGGCGCACCTCAACTGCAGTGCATGGTAAGTTTTTTTAGCTTTGTTTTAACCCACTGTGTGCACAAAGTGACTGGTTGAATCATACTGGTTGAATCATACCATTGACCCCAGGGTCATGTGATCACCATTTCTGACCTTCCCAGTAAACTCAATGAGGGGAAGCTGGATTTGTTTAATGACCATATGATTCATTTAACTACAGCAGTGAATTGCTTAACAACCATGACAAAAAGGGAAATAAAACTGGGCACGACCCATTTAGCAACTTCCTGGCTTGGCAATGGAAATTCTAGTCACAACTGTAGTTGTAAGTCGAGGATTAATTCATCTTTCTTCCTTTGTATTTCTGTATGGAGCCAAAAAAGAAACACTTTTCATGAGGCACTCCAGGGAATGGATAAGGTAATGTAGAAAAGATGACGCCTTTCTGATCCATCCTAGCACAATGAAAACAGACTAGCTCATGCACTTGGCTGCTGTTGCATGCTAACCTTCATCCATCTCCTTTTTTTTATGCTAAATGCATTCATTCATCATTCTATTTCGAACCTGATTGTGGGCATCTCTTTCTTTCACCGGCACACAAAAACAACTCTATCACATGCAGACATACTCCTGAAACCTGCTCCTATCTTTTTACTTAATGGTGCAAAAATACTAAAGGGCAAGTACTCCGGTTTCATTTTATTACCCACCCAACCTAATTGAACTCAAGGCATATTTCCCTGTTGGTTCCCTTTCTTTATATTCATCAAACCCTTTTTTCCCCCTAGAGAGAATAAGCCTTGAATATTGTATTACACTCCTTTTGTTTATCATGTCTTCTCCAAAATGGAGCTCTGCATTAATTTTTAATTGCTTGGCCAAATCACAGCAACCAAAGAAACTGGTTTCTAAAACTCTGGGAAAATATCCTTTCTTTTTTTCTTTAAAAAAGAAGAAGAAGCAGCTAAAACACAGCATTCTGGAAGCAACTACTTGATGATACAGTTTGTGGATTAAAAAAAAAAGAATGAGAAGAGGACTATACTGACAATTCTTCAATGCCCAGATCCGGCCATCCTCACTAAGTTATCTCGTTGGCAGGGCGAAAAAGCAGCTGTGATAATGTGGCACAGTTAGTACCACATTTACACAAGTTAGTCTCTGGCCTTGGCTTTTCTCTTGCTTTTTGCTCTCTGCATTGTCGAAAGCTACATTCACAAAGGTACTCTTGAGTATCAAGATAGCATCAGCACAGACTACTCTTTCAATGCATGAAGCATTCAGAAGCAAAGGCAGATTCCGAAGGGCAAACCATTTCTAGGGGGGAAATCATCAGCAATAAATATTCCCACAGTCACCCCAAACCACTGGTATGCTGGAGGTGGCTTTGACTGGCTCACAAGAGTTGGTTGTTACATTTTCAGGGATTGTGTGAACTGGTTGAGAGCACAGCTGTGTTTACAATGCCCAGTTTGTCAATCAGCTGTCCCACAAACAGTGGTACGATGTGGCAGCAATGGAGCTAGCAAAGCCAGTTCTTATACATTTAATAAGGCATCACTGCTCCAACCATACATCAGCGTAAGACTGGAAGCTAATAATAAATGATATACCACTGCTCATCTGAAAGCAACTTTTACATTTTCTGTGTATAACACTGTCCCTGCAATGATAGGGTATCTCACTACATCAGGAAGAGGAAATCTGCTTGTATTTTAAAAATTTTAGAGTAATTTTGACAAAATGTTTTAGAAGAGTGGGGATTTGGGGAAAGATCATCAAAGGAAGAAGAATCTGGCAGATCTTAGCATCTCCTGGAAAAAAAATAAGTAGGATCAGACCCTGTTAATATTTGCACAGGAGAGCACCAAGGCTGTGGGATAGATTGGGAAGTAAAAAATAAATGAATCTCAGGAATTTTATTATAGCATCCCAGAAAGGTCATGTCCATTTCATTGTCAGAAGTCAAGCTCAGTGTCAGGGTTCCAAATAGCATCCAAAAGTAAATCAGAGTCCAATGCAAAAGTATTGCTCAAAGTTCCAATTTAGTAAGAGAGCACATCTGGGAAAACCTGAATCTGAAAGCTTCCTGGTTTTCCCCACCTAGTTGAAAGTTCAAGATCTTGCCCCACACCCACAAGTCCATCACATGGTTCAATCTCCCATTGCCATGCTGGCAGTTCCATCCATCCAGTTCCGGTCAGGTGCAGCAGTGCAAAGACAAAGGACGACCTTGGCTTGCTAGAAAGAATTTTGTTATGGCTACAACACATCTCACTCCTACAATCCCCCCTCCTATTTTCCCACAATAGAAAATGCATAGCAGAATAATAGAAAGTGTGGCAGGCCAAAGATAAAAAATAAAAAAGATGGCTGCAGGCCTGACACTCAGCACAAGAGTGTCTTCACTTTTTAAGAGTATTCAGATAAAAACTGAACCGACTTGAAACATCCTGATTATTGCAGCAGCTCTTTCCAGTTTAAACTTTTTTCGCAAGCTGTCTGAAGGAATCTAAAGGAATTTACAGAGTCTACATAGGGGCTGAAAATGTATTGAGTGGAATCCTGACTAGTGAGCAGAGAAAAAGTACACAGAGATCTCTTGTGGCTTTTCTCAAATACAAGGATTCTGCTTAGAGGTGAGATGAAAATAATGGTTGATCCTAATCCAGACAAAATTGAAAAAGTCATAAGCAAGTCAAGATATTTATTGTTTAGGGAAGCAGGGATGCACAAGAAAACGAAGTGGCCCATTTTAGGAAATGCAATAGTGGAAAATTATTTGTAACTCAGTGTTGAATTGTGGGGTGCTTATGGATGGCCTTTCAGAGGTTTCTTTACCAGACTAGATAAAGCAGACAGAACAATAATGCAACCATCACCATCTCCACCAGCAATAATGCTCATTTCTTTGAATGAACTAGGTCACATAAACTAAATAAAGATCATTAACTACAGCACATTTTAAAAAAAAAAAACGGCACTAATGTATATTTAAAAACAAGCAAAAAGAGATCCAGCCTTGCTTTAGCCAACAAATAGAGCAAGAAAAATCTAATACAGCTTACCATCATGATGTGATCAAGCAGTGAGATACCATTCTCACAATTTTATGGGATCGGTCATAACCTATCACCACATATGCAAAAAGTAAACCTGCATGACTCAGCAATCATGAAAGGATGCAACCACATAGGTTTCTACATCACTGGCAGTTTCCTTATACTAGGATGGGCAATGCATTTGGGCATCCTCTCAGAGTCATCAGAATCGCTGACAATATGTTGACAGCAGCAAGACTATTCTATGTGTAAAAATGGTAGGTTATGTTGTGGCCCACCAGATTCGGACAGTGAGGAGGTTGGGGAGGAACATGGGCCAGTCCTGGAGTCCGGAGAAGGCTCTGATGAGAGCTCTGTGTTGGAGGCAGAGGGGGGCCAGAGCCGTATGCCAGTTATCAGCTGCCTTTAGAGTCAGACATCAGTGAGGCAGACGAACAGCTGGAGCCTGTTCCCAGTGTGTGCATGTGCAGAGTTGCCAGACGAAAGGAACAGAATGACCATGGCAAAAAATGGCCCTAAAACTGGACGTGACTCACTTAACAATTGCACTGCTAGGCAATGGAAACTATGGCTCCAATTGTGTTTGTAAGTAGAAGCCTATCTGTAGACTGGGCAATAAGAGGACTTGATATCTTCCCAGGTGCTCCATATAGTCACTTCACATGAATGCTGGGAACAAGGGAATGAATAGCCATGTTGCTCAAACCACAGTTGGCATCTTCAAAATGACCCAGGTACACATATTTCTAAACACTTTCAGAAAATGCTTGTAAACTGCTTTTCAGGTATTAGGAATCTTTGGATCGGCAAATTTTATAGCACTGGGATTAATTATAAGAATACTTCTTCTGGGAAATGCTTTAGTTTGAATTTTCTTTTTAAAAAGCTATCACAGGATGAGACTTTGAAGATCAGGCACTGGAGGAAACCAGAAGAAACTAAAAATTACAATTAAAAGAGAAGAACGCTGAAGTTTGATTTACTAATGCAGAATGAAGGAAAATATTTTAAACAGGGTTTATAGCATTGGAATTAATTATAAGAATACCTCCTCTGGGAAATGCTTTTGTTTGAATTTTCTCTTTAAAAAACCATGATAGGATAGGACTTTGAAGACTGGATACTGGAGGGAACCAGAAGGAACTAAAATTACAATTAAAGGAGAAAAACACTTAAATTTGATTTACTAATATAGAAGGAAAAATATTTTAATATTGGACATATTGAAGAATATTGTGAATAATGGACCCAGAACAGTGGTGGGTTTCAAAAATTGTTCGAACCTACTCTGTGGGTGTGGCCTCCTTTGTGGGAGTGGCTTGCTGCCCATGTGACCAGATGGGAGTGGCTTGCCACCCATGTGACCGGATATGAAGATGCCGACGTCACTTGTCAGCACCACCTTAAATTACCTCACACACAGCACTGGCATGCATAAGAATATGATGTAAACTTGTTTTTTAAAAGGCATCTTTGGTTTGCGTTAAAACAACTTCAACACACACCATGTTCTGATTGCACCACAAACGCAGTAGTCATCCTTACCTTTCACAGAGGCACTGAGTTTTATAAATATGAGCATGATAGTGTAGAATAATCATATCCAAGGATCAGTGGTGGGTTTCAAAATTTTTTGGAGCCTCTTCTGTAGGTGTGGCCTGCTTTCCGGGTCCACTGGTGGAACCTCTTCTAACCGGTTCGGTAAATTTGACGAACCAGTTCTACTGAATAGGTGCGAACTGTTAGGAACCCACCTCTGACCCAGAAGTTAATCTGCTTCCATGTTTAAAATATTTTATGAAAGAGGAACAAGTTTTATCTGACTAATTTGAGCAATATGAAAATGGCTTTAAAAATGATAGACTATAAGAATGATATGGAAAAAGATGCTACACTGGACATTTGAAAGACACTGGCTGATGTCTTAATAATTAAAAGGATATATTAATCACAAACCAAGGGAGTTGACAAGATAATTTTTCTTTATTGGATTTGCAAGAGACACTTATTAAAGCTTTGAAGAATTTTGTGAAAAGTGACCAAAAAAATGAAAAGAAATCAAGTTCTAGGACAGTGGTGTCAAACCCAAGGCCTGGGGACTGGATCTGGCCCACGGTGTGCTTAGATCTGGTCCACGGGGCTGCCCTGGAAACAGCAAAGGACCAGCCCATGGTGCCTCTGCCAACAAAAACAGAACTTAGGAGAGCCTAGGGTGGCCCTCCCGACCTCCATTTTCACTGGCAGAGGGTTGCAGGAGGCTGTCACAGCTGAAAACGGAGCTCGGGAGGCCGTTTTCACTGGTAGAGCACTCGAGCCCCAACAGGCAGCCCAGACATGACTTACGTCAAGCTGGCTGCACTCATCTTTGTCATGCCCATGTTGCCCCCCTCAAGGTCAAACACAACCCTGACATGGCCCTTAATGAAATTGAGTTTGACACCCCTGTTCTAGGACATTATTTGAAAGGACTAAAGATCAAGATTGTTAAAAGTAAAAAGGAAGAAATATAAAATTGGTTTATTTGATTGACACTATCTCTTTAATTGGCTTTGTTAATCAGGTCTGAAACTATGAGTCTTTAAGGATTTGTTTATAGATAAATTTTGGAATACATGAAGAAGAAATATTTGTTGCATTTTAAAAGAAAGGGGATAAGTTACTAAAATTATTTATATTTCTGATGAAGGGGAAAGTTCCTTTATATATATTTCATTTGTTTCCTTATTTTTTCCTTCCTTTCTCTTTTCTCTTATTTCTATTTCTTTTTATTCTTTTATTTTTTTAAAAAAAACTTTTCATTTGTGCAATTTTTAATTTAAAAATAGAACTGTCAAATAAGCGGATTCTCAACAAGTGCGAAAATATCTATAAGACATCAACAAAATGTCTTGGCAGAAAGCAAGATGCATAGTGCCTAAAAACTAAGATGCAACAAGTAAAATTCCCATGCATGTAGGACAAATGAAGGCCTTATTCTTATAACCAGATAGCATTTCTACCGCTATTCTTTTTTTTTTTTTTTTAGTGGAGCCATAAATTTTCCCCAGATAGCATGTGTCAAGAAAGATATGGCTTTGGTTTAATACCTGCTTCTTTTACATTCAGTGACTATTTGAACTTGTGACAGCACTGAACAAGTGGTAATTACAACCAGTTCCTGAAGTTCCAGCTGGCATTTCTGGATATTTTGCAACTGATTGTCACAATGACCTATGGTCACATGAGCTCAAATTGCAACCTTTCCTGGTGCTTCCCACAGGCAAAGACAATGGAGAAGCCAGTAGAAAGTGGAAAGTTGCAAGCAGATGAGGTCCTTATTTAAAAACAGTAACAGAACTGCTAGCACTGCCATGGCTAAATGATGTAGTCACATTACGTCACATTGCATGATGACTGCATTGCTTAGTGACAGAAATTCTGGTCCCAATTACCTCTATTAACCAAGGATAATTGTAGTTTAGACAACTTCCTTGTTGTCAAAAGTCTATGTTAGTTCATAGTGATTAGTTGTGCATGCAACTCATGAATGGTTGATTTCTTTTTAATATCCATCAAGCTGTAGCACTAATTGAAAACTATATTCATTTTTTTTATAACACACACATTTTGCTAAATTGCTATCCCAAGGGCCACATCTTTTGGTGAAGAAGAAAGCGTTTGCTTATGCCATTCTAGGTATTTAATGAAGTAGGCAAAATTGTGTTAACTGTAATTTACAATTGGATCATAACCAGAAAGCAGTTCCTTTTGTCAAGATGAGTCGAGCATTCCTTGACATTATTGGATCATAAAATCATCATAAAGACAGAAAGCAGTTAAATAAATAATTTCCATTGCTGTTACTCAATAGCACTGGAATTATTAACCCAGCCAATCAAATTCTTTTCCCAAGAAAAATGTGGAAGTAAGCTGCAAAACTTTTTACAGAATTTTTAATTGAGTTAACCTCTACTTAGAAGCTAATTGCATCATTGTTGTCCCTTTCTGATAATCAAGCAAGGATGAAAATGGTTCATTTACTCCAAATGGAATTTTGTTGGTCCTGTGTCATTATTAGACCCCATATACATATATTTGGAGACACATCTCCAAAAGGACTTTCAATTTTGCAATTTCTAATCACATCAGAGGCATCTCAAAGAAACCGTGGAATTGCTAGCAAAGAACCTTATGTATAACTACCAAGTAAAGAAAGTGGAACGGACAAAAATGTAACATCTGATTGAAAGAACTCTGAAATAGATGGTTTGTATTTGACTTTTAAGTAGCCAGTGTAAAGAAATCATACAGCTTTATGGCTTGCACCTTTGCAACTGGCTGTGAAAGGAGTTTCCTGAAGAGGGAAGATGTCTGTAATGTATAAATTTGTCAGATATGTCTAAAAATAACCACGGGTGTCAGGTTCCTGGGAAAGGAAAATTCTCTACTATTTTCACTATGCTAATCATTCTAAAAACTGCCCTATGTGCCAGAAAGATCACAACATGTCTTAATTTAATAAACCTACATTTTAGAAATAAAAGATCTGCAGTGATTATAAACTATTAATTAGATTTTTTTTAATGTGCCATGAACCTGTAACTAGTGGGAATAGTTTTTGTGATCGCTATTTTGAATATCACAGGGCTAGGCAGAGATTTAGACTCAAGGGTGGGGGGAGTGATCTGGAATGTTCATAGACATATACATTGCATCTGTTTAGAAATCAAACACATTTTTTTTGCCTGGGATTGTGCAAGCTCAAGAAAAGAACATAGTTTTTTTTTTAATAAGTTACTGACAGATGCACTGTAATGTATTTCACTTTTTCTTTCCAGTCTCTGCAGAAACCTAAACCCTGGTGGTCAAGGATGTGAGGGAGAACTTGTAGAAGAAACTTTCAAGAGTAATACATTAAAGGACACTTTTGAGCAAGAATGCCGTTAAAATGTTTTAGGGAGGTGGGTCTCCAATATATGGATCAAGCTACATATGAAAGGGGATGCAGTAGCTCAGTGGCTGAGACACTGAGCTTGTCGAACGAAAGGTCAGCAGTTCAGCAGTTCAAATCCTTAGTGCTGCATAACGGAGTGAGCTCCCGTTACTTGTCCCAGCTTCTGCCAACCTAGCAGTTCGAAACCATGTAAAAAATGCAAGTAGAAAAATAGGGACCATCTTTGGTGGGAAGATAATAGGGTTTTGTGCTCCTTCAGCATTTAGTCATGCCAGCCACATGACCACAGAGACATCTTCTGATAGTGCTGGCTCTTTGGCTTTGAAACTGAGATGAGCACTGCCCCCTAGAGCCGGGAACAACTAGCATATATGTGTGAGGGGAACCTTTACCTTTACATATGAAAGTTCCTAAGCAAGGAGCCACAAATTTTGGGCAGATGGGGAAGTGACATTTAGTCTTTGAGTAGTAAGACAGAAGCCACGCTCCAGAAAGTCAATGGAGTAGAATAAGAAATGAATAGGGTCAGAAATGAAAGGAAATGTCATTAAAAACATAGCTAATGTAATATTTCCTAAATATAGATGATATAATTTGGAGAGGCTCCAGGGCCCTGGGATCTCTGAACAGAATGCAGACAGAAATAGAGCTATATAGTCTTCAGCCCTGAAGTCATATCCAAATTACCTTCTCCACTTCTTATAGAAACAAGGAGGCCAAGTGCTTGACCATCACCAAACAAATAACCCCAGAAACCACTACTCAATGAACTTTGCAGGTTCAGAACTGGGCACAAACCAAGACCAGGACTGAACCATGTTTTTAGGTTTTCAGGACCTTGGAAAAATTGGGTAGCAACAGTTTGAAAATTGTATTGTGGGCGGAGCATTGGCGTATGCACAGACACTAATTTGGAATACAGTGAATATCTGCAGGCATTGCAATTTTACATGACATGTTTTTTGGATAGCCATATCTCACTTTCGTAGGTCATTCCTTTTCTTCTGCTCTGTACTAACATAAATTTGTAGTGTCTTGAAAACTTGCCCAAGAGTAGAGTTAGTTCTCTCGGCTAACAACAGTTTGTTTAGTCACCATTTTAAGTTACAATGGCACTGAAAAAGTAATTCAGGATGGTTTTTCACACAGCCATTGTAGCATCCCCATGGTCATGTGATCAAAATTCAGAGGTTTTATGATGGTTGCAGTGTTTTGAGGTCACGTGATCATCAATGAGGAGCCAGGTTGTTGGGGGCAATATGCTGACTCTGTAAACCACTTAGAGAGGGCCATAAACCAGTATATAAGTCTGCTATTGCTATTTTGCAACCTTTTCACAAGCAAAGCCAATGGGGAAGCCAGTTTCACCTAACAGCCATGTTACTAACTCAAGAATTGCAGTGATTCACTTAACAATGGTGGCAAGAAAAGTCATAAAATAGAGCAAAACTCACTTAACAAATGTCTCAGTAACAGAAAATTTGGGTTCAATTATGGTCCTACGTTAGGGGCCACACGTCAGTTTCTTTTAAAAACAAATTTAATTTTTTGTCTTTTCTTTCCCCTAATATAGATGCTTCTGCGCACTTTCTTCTAACACATGGGCATTTATGCGTACAGATGAACAGTCAGACATTGGCAAACTGCAGGTTTCAACCTTAAACTGTCTTCTGACTCACAAATAGTTTTAATAGGTGAAAACTAGGTAAATTCACATTAAATGCAAGCCAGAATAACTTTTTCCTCACCTCTAGATGAGGCTTGAAGCAAGTGCAGACACTAGATGTACCTACAGAGATACTGGCTTTGATTTGTAAAACATGTATACAAACTTGCAACACACACACAAACACACACAATCTATAGAAATAATATAGAAACTTTCAAATTGTTATATTCTCTACTTAGCCACTGTAGGATTTCTTTAGGGAGCCAAGGTTCTAACAAGAAGAATTTATTCAATGAATATTCAGATGACTCTCTCCAAAGAAAAGTTGAAGGCAGGTACAAATTATCTAAGGATGAAGGAAAAAGTTTTTGCAGGTTGTAATGAATCCACCGCACATTTCTTTGGAGCAATGTTACTGCTAGTATATGAATACACAGAAAAGAACTGCCTCTGTGTGACATTGAGCCTCTCTTTAGTACTAAATAATGATGAACACTGCTGTTTCTTTATTGAAACACCTTTGTGAAGACACAATGTTCATGGTAAATGACAGTTCTAAAACTAAGTAGAAGCCTAAATGTTAAGGAAATGAACCAGAAACGCTTGAAATGTGGAGATTTAGGAGAGTAAAGGCAGGCTGCAGGGCTGAAGAGAAACTAGTAGCTTTGTCACAAACATGGGGACATGAGAGAAAGGCCATAATTGGGAAGGCTGTCATTATGAGCTGTCAGTGGTCAGCAGCATTCAAATACCACAGTTCATCCATCTATAGCCTTGAACTGTGCTATGATGTGGTCACAGGAACATTTGCAAAACACAGAGGTATTCAGACTACATCCACACTCATATATATAATTATTTTTCTCATATATATAATTTATTTTTTACACACACACACAGAGTACAAAAATTAGATGCAACCTATTAATTTAAGTGACATCTCTTATGTTTTCCTCATCCATTTTGCAAACCAGCTATTGCTTTTTATGCATACGCTGTTAAAGTTACTCTGAATCAGGATTGGTATTTCCCCTTTTATACATCAGAAAAAGCACAATGGCATGCAATGCATATTGAATAGATTCTGTGTGCTTATCGTGATGCTCATTTCTGCAATATTTGTGAAATCAAAGTCGAAAGACAGCCCCACCAGTAGCAGAAAAAAAGCTATCAGTTACAGCAGTAGTAGCAAAATGTTAACAAGTGTAGAGCCTCAGAGTGCCCCTGGGAGGGGCTCTGGGGGAAAGGAAGGGAGGCAACATATGGCCGAGAACTGGAAAAAAAATATGGGTTCGAGACTTTGAACCAACAGAATCTCCAAAAGGTGATGAGGAAGATGACAGCTACTTTGATTCAATACAGGGAATAGAATTTGGGGAAACTGGATAAAGCTATTTCCCAACTGACCCCTACATAAACTTAATTGAGACATAAATCAGCTTGAATGGAAATTAATTTTTAAGTTGCCATTTTTAAAAAACAAAAAAGCCGATAATTACTCGCAGGAACTTCTTTCCGTTAATTGTGCACACAGAAACATTTGGAACCTATTTTTTATCTTACACAACTTGGATTTATGGACTACAGCTACTGTAAAATAATAAGCAATAAATATTCATTTTTCTGCAAGCCTTAGGGGGATCATATTTAGCTGGTCCAAAGGATGGGGCATTCTCTGTTTTTTAAATGGTGGGTCCAAGAGGCCACTGCTATGAAGACAGAAATGTGGAGGTGCCTATATCATGTTAAGAGTATTCTGTTGTCTTTCTCAATAGGATGTATTTCTATTGTTTTCCCCTTTATAAAGATGGGAACAACACAAACTGCATCAGGAAAGTGAAAGAAACTGTGGGGAGGGCAGAGTGACAAACAGACCCTTAAAAGATCTGAACAAATTTGACTCCACAACAGCTCTCTCCCCCCATCCCCCATACTATCAATATGGAAATGGAAGATAAGGATTTCTAGCCCTCAAGAGCTGCCTTCTGTTCCAACCATGTGATTCAGAGGAAAATGTACGCAGGGCAAACTATTGGAATTGAAGACGCACAACCAGAGAACAGAGGTGATGTGCTTTTTGCATGATATGTCAAGAGAAGGAAACACTTACCATTTAATTTTTATCTGGCCCCCTTTTTTGGGTAGTCTTTTGCCACTGTTCACTGGGAGAAAGTGAATTAAAGGCAAATTAGCTGAAGCTGCCCACATTTTAACATCTTTCAATTCATGCTCTCTGCAGCTGCCCCACAAAGTGCTATTTTGCCTGCTCTTATAAAGAATTTAGAATAGAATAGAGCTGGAAGGCACCTTGGAGGTCTTCTAGTCCAGCCCCCTGCTCAAGCAGGAGACCCAATCCCATTTCAGAAAAGTGGCTGTCCAGTCTCTTCTTCAAAATCTCCAGTGATGGAGTGCCCACCACTTCTGGTAGCAAGCAGTTCCATTGGTGAATTGTCCTCAATGCAAAGCAACCTCCTTGTCTGTCTGCATATGTGCAGATTCCCCCCCCCACACACCTGGATGGGCACCAGTCCAAAAGTATGCTAAGCTCCCCCCCACACCCCTTCCAGGCGCCTCCATGCATCTGCCTTCCTACCCCATCACCCCACCAGTGCCTCTCGCAGCAGAAGCCCCCTCCACACCTGTCACCTAGGGGTGACCAGTTGATGCTCCCTCCACCCCCACCCACCCCCCGGCACTGCAGGCTGGCATTTCATGGTCTCATGAAAGAAGGCTGACTGAATCCTCTAGAAAATCTGCAATACCAGATGACTTCAAAAGGAAACCAGGAGAACTTTCTACCTGCAAAAGGGGAGGGAGGGAGGGAGGGATACAAGTGGGGTGGGAAGGCACCTGACAAATGAAAAAAAAGCTGCAGCCTGGAGAGGAGTACAAAAGGAAAGCAGGAGGCTGACCGCAAAGGGTCAAGAACATATGACTGGGGATGCACCGAAAGCCTTTCCCTCCGAGGGCAGAACACATGTTTCAGCTACCAGAAAGGGATGGAATTGCTCTTAGCTGGGGGAGCAGCATGTGACATTCTCAGCAATGCAGAATGCCCTTTGGATGGTGCTTGATGGATGACATCAGCAATACACCCGTCTCACCCTTCTTTAACCCGCAGGCTCATGTGTACATTTCTAGCCTGCATTCCATCTATCAAATATATATGCAGGAGAGGCATGGGTGAAGAGAGAGGCAGGAGGGAGCCAATGAGGCAGGCGGCTCAGTGTTCAACTGGCTGGATCAATTGTTCTGAATCTCATCTGCAAAATAAGCAATGCCCCCATCCAAACCCATCTGTTATCACATAGCGTGTTTTAATAACAGCACACAGCATTTCATAATAAGCTTCCCTCCCCACCCCCCATCCCCATGCATTTTAAATCCTGGGCTATTCAGACAGAAACACATAGCAGAGACTATTCTAAGTAGCTGTTTAAAAATACTATAATATCATGCTCAGGTTCCATTAGCAAAAGTGGAGATTGATACGAGAGTGAATTCATCTTTTCTTCCAAAACTTAGTCTCCCAAAAGACAGAGGGAAGCCACCTGGAGGCTCGTTGTAAGGCACAGTAAGAGATGGGGAGGTCAGTGAAATCAGACAGAGCTTTCCAGACAACATTAAAACCATATTAATGGGCTGTGGTCCACTTCTATAAATAAATCTTTTTTAATACAAAGGAAGTGAGGATGATCTCAGATTTAGCATGATATTCCTTTCAATCTGTATTAACAAGGGGAGAAACAGTTTCATTATGAAAGTAGTACAGATTAATAACCTTCACCCAGTTTTCGTAAGTGCTCATAATCCACAAAAAAGATATTTCAGTTTTGTGCTTGTTAATGCAGTGGTGGCGGCGGGGGAAGGGGAGGAAACGTTCAATAAACAGGAGTTTTTGAGGAATTTTTACAGAATGTATGCATTACTTAAAAGCACTGATATTGTGATTTTATTAAAATGTATTTGCTTAGCTTTTACATCCTTCAAGCAATACGCAGTCTTCCAGTTCACATGCTGTGTTTGTTTACATCTTATGCTCCATACATTTTGCCTTGAACTTTCTACCCTACTTCTCTTCTACAAGTTGTAGGACAACAAGGAAGTGAGGTCACACTAATGTATACTTTTATCTTCTAATATTCTAAATCTCATAACTAGAATTAGAGCATCTCCCAGGCTTTGGGCTAGGCTGGTTGGAGACCCTTGCTTGGGGGTCTGATATGTTTCTTATTGTTGACCCAGATTTACCATCTTCTTTTTTGTTATTTTATACACTTATTATTTTGTTCCTGTGAGCTGCCCAGAGTGGACTGAAGTTCGGTGGCAAAATCTAAGTCAAATTAAATTAATAAATAAATAAATAAAACTCTTTTATTGTAATTGAGCTTAGTCTGCAAATTCAGCCCCATGTGTATTTAATGAGCTAATCAGTCATGGCTATAAAAAGTAGCATTTTAATTCTGACAACCAAGTTCATATAAAACTTACTGATGCAGAGATTGCTATATTTACTGTGTTGTTTACATCCAGTTAAATGTGATATTTCCTAAGTTATCAGTACAATGGCCTTTCGTTCATTTGCTTGTAGCAACAGAAGACATATATCGCTCAGGCTGGAACTGTAGAGTCCTTAGTGCTCTCCAAGTTCCATTGGTTGCCTCCAACCTCCTTTCCTTACCATTTCCTTACCCAACTATGCAAAATCTTCTGTGGTAGAAGACAATGGGGTTTCTGTACAATAGCTTCCCCCCTCACTTCTAGCACTGAAGGTAGCAATAGCAGTAGCAATAGCAGTTAGACTTATATACCGCTTCATAGGGCTTTCAGCCCTCTCTAAGCGGTTTACAGAGTCAGCATATTAGGTGTTACCTAACATCTGCAATCAAGCAACCAAGCTCAGAGAGCACCAAGGACACAATAGGATTTGCTTGTAAATAGTACAGATTTGATGAATCAATTGTAAACAGATCTAACTGCTTGCAAAAGCCATTTCTCTGTTAACTTACTCATTAAAATGGGTTGTCTCTCATATTTCTTTACTTGTTTCATCTTGTACTGGAAGAGACATGTTACATAATAGAGCATTCCAAGTCAAGTTGCATTGTTGTACTGTTGATGTCTTCCAATCATCTTAACTCCTAGCAACTCTCTAGACAGGTCCCTCTAATTTTCTTGGCATGATTTCAGAAGTGGTTTACCCTTCCCGGGGCTGAAAGAAAATGACTGGTCCAAGGTCACCTAGCTGGCTTTGTGCTTAAAGTGAGACTAGAATTCACCATCTCCTGGGTTCTAGCTTGGACCCTTAATTATAATACCAAGCTGCCCCTTTTGGTACTATCCATGGGGTTTGAATCAAAAGTTGGAATTAAGATTGTCGGGAGAACTATCAACAACCTCAGATATGCAGATGGCAGAAAGTGAAGAGGAACTAAAGAGCCTCTTGATGCGGGTGAAGGAAGCGAGTGAAAAAGTTGGCTTGAAACTCAACATTAAGAAAACTAAGATCATGGCATCCGGCCCTCTCAATTCCTGGCAAATAGATGGGGAAGAAATGGAGGCAGTGACATATTTTATTTTCCTGGGCTGTAGCCAAGAAATTGAAAGATGCTTGCTCCTGGGGAGAAAAGCTATGGCAAATCTAGACAGCATACTAAAAAGCAGAGACATCACCCCGCCAACAAAAGTGTGTATAGTCAAGGCTATGGTTTTCCCAGTTGCAATGTATGGCTGTGAAGGTTGGACCATAAGAAAGGCTGAGTGCCAAAGAATTGAGACCTTTGAACTATGGTGCTGCAGAAGACTCCCGTGAGTCCCTTGGACTTCAAAGCGATCAAACCAGTCAGTCCTAGAGAAGATCAACCCTGACTGCTCTTTAGAAGCCCAGATTCTGAAGATGAAACTCAAATATTTTGGCCACCTAATGAGAAGGAAGGACACATTGGAGAAGAGCCTAATGCTGGGAAAGATTGAGGGCAAAAGAAGAAGGGGACGACAGAGAATGAGGTGGCTGGATGGAATCACCGAAGCAGTAGGCATCAGCTTAAATGGACTCCAGAGGATGGTAGAAGACAGGAAGGCCTGGAGGAACATTGTCCATGGAGTTGTGATGGGTCAGCCACAACTTCGTAACTAACAACAATAACAAAGCTGCCCCTCCACAATTGTACTACTTCAAATTAAAAGCTATCCTTGTTTCAGACCAATACGGGGATTACTTTCATCATAATTCTGTAACTTAATTAAGAATAAGTCTACTGAATTAATTAGGGCTTTTTTTTAGCATGCCATTACAGTGTTATTAGATTGTTAGGGAGTTTTGAACTATTATGTTGTATGCACATGTTTGTGAGACGGCAACTGTATACATATGCTAAACAAATAAATAAATTGTGCTTTCCACAATAAACTTAATATTTCTCACTTGTCTCATCTTCTACTTTGTAGCTGCTGAAGCTTCCTTCCTATACTGGAAGTTTTTCATGCCCTTGAAAACAGGACACCAAAAAGTGGAGTTGCAGACTGAACATTCTGGTCTCCAGTTACGGTTCTTATGAGCAATGCAGTTAAGTAACTTTGCCTAAAATTTACTTTGCATCTGAAATCAAACATTTCTATTTAAAAAAAAATGTATACTGCTAGATACTAACCAATATACAGTCTTACTGCTCATCGTAACCATTTAACCATAAGGAGTTAGACATCAACCTCATCACAATAGACCTGCTAGATCAGGGGTGTCAAACTCAAGGCCCGGGGGCTAGATCCGGCCCATGGGGTGCTTAGATCTGGCCTGCAGGGCTGCCCTGGAAATAGCGAAGGACCAGCCCATGGTGCTTTTGCCTGAAAAAAATGGAGATCGCAAGGGCAGCGCATGTCCCCCCCCTGAGCTCTGTTTTCTGTGATAGAGGGTTGCAGGAGGTCATCCCAGCCAAAAATGGAGCTCGCAAGGGCCATGCATGTCCCCCCCCCCCAGCTCCCTTTTCACTGGCAGAGGGTTGCATGAGGCTGTTGCAGCTGAAAACAGAGCTTGGGAGTCTGTTTTTGCTGGCAGAGTATTTGGGCCACCACAGGTACCCCCCAACACAAGTGACATTATGCTGGCCATGCCTACCCTGGCCATACCCACCCCATCCCTCCAATGTCAAACACAACCTCAATGAAATCGAGTTTGACACCCCTGTGCTAGATCAACCCAAGGTTCCGCTTATTTCATTTTGCATATTGTTTCTGGCAGTGGCCATCCAGAGGTTTTTGGGGTGCTCAGAAGCAGAAGAGAAAGGTACACGCTATTCCTGTTCCGCTGCAACCAAAGTAAATGGATCTTTCATAATTTTAATATTTTTTATTTATATTTTATATTTATAACTGCTTTTATAGCTCTGTTTTTTTATTATATTGTAAGCCGCGTAGAGTCGCCATAGACAACAAGATGGATGGTTTAAATAAATAAACAAATAAATAAACAAATAAATAAATAAATGTCTTTGGGGAAAGGCATGTTACCCGCAACCCAGAAATAACCCGGAGACTTCAAGACTAATAGAGGGACCTCCATGAATTTATCCAATCCCTCTTTCCAAGCCACTGAAAAAGTCAATGGCCATCACCGCATCCTGTGATAATGAATTCCACATCTTTGTCATTTCAAATCACAAAGAACACAGAAGCAGCCTGGTTTCCCATGAGAGCACTCTCAAAAACAAAACTCTAATAATAACTTTGCTTTAGGCTTTAAAGGGTAAAGAAATAATATATGCCTCTCTAGAGAGGCATCTCTGATCAGCGTTACTTCAAACTTTTTAATTTTTTAATCATCCAAAGAACACAAAAAATGGAGGAAATCCTTTTGGAATATAATGTGCTTGCAATGACTAAATGTTAGTATGAATATTTATACAAGGAAGCTTCAGTACTTCTGATGTTTGTTATTTGTTCATTTACCTAATTTAGTCACAAGTTCTGTCTGAAGACAAAATATGGGTGCATTTATATAGGAAGTTTTCTAATCAATAAAATTATGTTCCAAATGCATTTTCTTGTCAGTTCATCTCTTCTACAGGTCTTAGAATAGAAAATCTATCATCCTTTATATTATAAATCTATGCTGGAGGGGGAAAAAAACCCCAAATCTGAAGTATGGGAAGCATATCCACAATTTAAATTTTGTAAAAAGTTACTGCTGAGACAGAGATCAAATTATATTTGATTTCCAATAGATAGATTTTGCCACCAGCTGGGAAAGAGGTCTATCATTTCCTAGTTGCAATTAAAGCAGTGAGAACCGTTACTTAATTAAAATTGTAAAACCACTGGGAGTTGTAAAGTAGCAGTTCAAAAAAGTAATGCTCATGCCTGCACTAGTAGTAGATAAACTAATTTCAGAAATATTAGAATGACAGACAAATTAATGATGCATTCCATAATCATCCTGAAAGATACAAACTTGTCACTTTTACTACTATTTCTTAGTGCAAAATAAGGTCTGTGCTATTCTCTCAAACTTTTACCAGTACATTTAAGATATAAAACTGTGTCAAGTTCAGCTCATAACTTTATGGGTATTCTTCTTGTTGTTATGTCACATCCATCATCAGATGTTGGCAATCATGTTGGCAATCCTATTTTTGTCAACAGCCACATGAAAAAGCAGCACTTTTTTTCATGGGTATACCCAGTAAAATCTGGAAGCATAGACTTGATGGCTAGCAATCAACTTCTTTTAGATGTTTTCAGACTGTCAATCAAGTTCAGTTTTCACATGTCAGTCAAAACTCTAACCGTGACTATGTACTTTTTTATATCCCAATATTATTTTCACAGTACATTATTACCATATTTGTCGATTGGTAGATATTGTAACCAACTTCAAATGGCAGAAAAAATCATTCCAATGCACATAGGAATTGTCAAATGCAGCCACTATCTCTCTACCTTAACCCAGACCTACAATAAGTATGCTCAGGGTACCTCACAGCATATTATCTCCATTATATCTCTATGGCATTATCACTGAGCTAGCTGTCATCAAAACTATGTCAGAACTTTTTTCTATAAGAAACAATGGCTCTGTGAAACATTGGGGTAGGGTTGTTAATGATCTGATGAAACTTATCCAATCCCTCCTTCCAAGCAATTGAAAAAGTCAATGGCCATCACCGCATCCTGTGCTAATGAATTAACCCCCCCCTCTCTCTCATTCTCTCTCTCCCTCCCTCCCTCCCTCCCTCCCCCTCTCTCCATACCACAGATCATTTATTTCACTTCTTTTTTCCATGGAATGGGAAGCTGAAGGGTTTTGTTGCTATTATAGCAAGTGCTAAGACAAGACAGTGATTTTTGCTCCTTGGTTTTCAGTTCCATGTGGCATTAAGAATGAAGTCAGATCATTTTCAAGCATTGCTTGGAAAATAAAGGTGGCGAAGAAATAAGAATCTCAGTTTTGCAACACGGCTCTGGTAAAAAATACATAGAATGGGAATTGGGGATTTTCTGTAACAAAAGCATAAGCTTCACATCTGCAATTAAATATGTTCCTATTAATTTTTCTTTCCTTCCTTCCTTTGTTCCTTCCTTCCTTTCCCTTCCCTTCCTTCTTTTTCCATCTCACAAACACAAACACACACACACACACACACACACACACTCTCTCTCTCTCTCTCTCCTGTACTGTAGCCTTTATTTTAGTTGCTACTAAAATTTAATGGTTGCTTTTATATCATGAGCCTGCCACACACTGAGAACTTTGTATCGTCTTTTACTGCCCATGAGCTGAAAATAACGTAGATCATTTGCCAACAAACATTCCCCTCTTCTTCATTCTCTCCACCCCACAAATGTTATTCTACACCTTTTCTGCAGTTACCTCTGCATATTTTCAACCAAGCAAAAATGGGACATGAAGAAAGCTGGTTTCTTCTCTATGTACCTTGAGATCAGACAACTGAGGTGCAAAAGAGAAGATTCCTTTATCCTTTGCAAAGTAGATTTAGGGCAAAGTGTTGAACTTCATCTCACATTGTGAAAAATCCACATATCTAGGTTCTGCACTCCAGAAATCTGTTTCATCTCAATATCAGCCCAGTTGATCAAGGCTCATCCAGGGATATTTGCTGCCTAAAGCAAATGACCTCATTATGCCCTTGCCTCAATGCCACCTAAAGAAACCCACTGACTGGCAGTTGAATCTTACTTCAAGGAAGAGGATGTCCTCTACTACCTAACTTTAGAAAAGCAAGCAAAATTAAGGGCACGCACAATTTTTCCCCAGCACTTTGCTACTATTCATTACTTTTCTTACCTAGGACTTATTTGATACCTCTTAAATAAATTCCACAATTCTGCAGCAGGAACATATGAGCAGAGTAACTTGAAGTTTCTTGTGAGAAGGGCAGAGCAACTGGAGTGGAGCAACTTGAAGTTTCATGTGAGAAGTATAAAACCCAACAAGACCCAGAAGTACCAAAGATTGGAGGAGAAAGGAGTTCAGGATAATTGTTCTCCAACTAGTGACATCTATATTATCCATCTTAACATCAACCTGATCTTGAATTGATCTTACCACTGCAGTTCATGTGTTACTCTAAAAGAGGGGTGTCAAATTCGATTTCATTGAGGGCCGCATCAGGGTTGTGTTTGACCTCGGGGGGTGGGGGGCATGGCCAGCTCAATGTCACTTTTATCGGGGACACCTGTAGTGGCCCAAAACCTCTGGCAGTGAAAACAGGCTCCTGAGCTCCCGCAATCCTCTGCCTCACTAACCCGCCTTCATTTTCCCTGGCAGAGGGTTTTGGGAGGCCGTGGCAGCCGAAAACAGAGCTCAGGAGCCCGTTTTTACCAGCAGAAGCACCGCAAGCCGGTCCACTGTTTCCAGGATGGCCCCGCAGGCTAGATCTAAGTACCCCATGAGCCGTATCTGGCTCCCAGGACTTGAGTTTGACACCCCTGCTCTAAAAGTACAATATTATTAGTTGATGGGGTACAGCTTATATATATCATGAACATGTTTGAAGAAGCCCAGTTTCATCTGAGGTGCTAAAACACTCAAATACTTTCTGCTTTTGCCAAGGATCGTTCACTTAGGGTTCACCCATTGTAAGTCCTATGAGCAGGGGTGGACAACTATGGCCCCTTTACAACCTGTGAACTCCAATTCCCACAATTCCTGAGCCAGTGTGGTTGTTCACCCCTACCAAGAGTGTGCAGACAGTCTGTTTTGAGATTTCTCCAATGTTTCCCAGATGCTTTGCAAATGGAGAGGAAGAATCAATGTCATTGACAAAAGTTAGGACACATTTGAATACCACCATTCTGTGTTTTTTTCATTAAGGTTTCCTAAAATATATAAGTAACCAACTAAAATTAGGTTACAATAAGTAGAAAGACAGGCTTTACAAAGTAGGACTTGTAAATTAATCATATATTAAACACAGGAACAGAAAATATGAACTTTACAGCATTAACTAGCCTGTTATATTAAGTAACATGGCAACCAGGAACAAATATCATGAAGCTCTCTTAGCTTGAGAATGATATATAGCACCTGTAGAGTCTTGAAAAGTCTAAAAGTCTGGGCATATGCTTTGATTCAACCTGAGTCACCATTTCCCCCACATGAATCAAATTAATGAAGATTAATAGGAAACCCATGATCATTTAAATAGTTAATGTTCATTCTGGGAATCCATTCCCCTCTACCGCTTGAGTAAAATATGGACCTTTGTAGCTTAGAACCACATTACAACCCAAAAGTCGGTATAAAAACAGAACTGTAATGGATGATAGAGATATTGTCATTGACAATTTCAAATTATTTTCTTAGAAAAAAGGAAGAAAAGCAATCTAGGGCACTATGGATTGGAGCCTGAGAATTTTTGTTTGAGGGTGGAGGGTATGTTTAATGATTTCTTTAACAAGAAAACATTTCCCTTGGATCAATTTCAACTCCTAGATGTACCCATAGCAGCAGTACAGACGTATTTTAGCACTTTCAGAGTAGGTTCCTCCCTCCCCTCCTTTTAATTTAGCCTACAGCCCTAGATTTCCCAATGGATTCCCCTCCAAGTAATAATCAGGTGTGATCCCACTTAGTCCTTTTTCACCTTGCAAAGATCAAGCCGGGTCAGCTAAACACCGCCATCTGCTTTGAATAAAGGTTTCCACGAGGGCTTAAAACTATTGTAACACTTCTACACTAAAAGGAAAAATTCTCTGAATTTTGCACCAAAAAGGAGAAATAAAAGGTGCATAAAAGTAATGTGCACAATAGTTGAAAAATAATATAAGAGCAACCTTTACATAATAATTTAAATTAAACATAAGTAGATCAACTGTCCCCACTGCTATTAGTACAATTCTTGACTGCAGGCATACAATCTGACCAGCAGTGGGATTCCCTTCCCTTCCAGTTCGCAAATATGAGTACACGTGCCACATGTATGCATGTGCACCGCCTTCTGCGTATGCACAGTGTTTACGTCATGGTGGGGGTGCAGAGCCTCCCGCAGCAGCCGCTGCTACTGGTTCACCCGAACCGGAGAGGACCGGCTGAATATAACCTCTGAAAAAGGAGGGAAGACGTGCAGAAGAGAGGAATTCCCAGCCAATTTGGGGAACCAAAATCCATGCAACTAGAGTGCAATCAGAAGATAGGAAAACTGTGCTACATTAGTTCAAATTTCTGCTAGGAATTATGCATCTGAAGGTTTTTGTGTATTACAGCAGCAGGTTAAGTAATCAATCAGGCTTTTTCAAGAGGCTCCATGGGGCCACCATAACACATAAGCCATTTGTGTTTTAAAATAACACAGTAGAACAATGTAAGTTTGTTATTATATTATATATTATATTACAGCATATGGACATACCACATACTATGGACCCTGACATTTTCACTGCTAATGTCACCAGCAGCTTAAGGGTTTTCCCCTATAAATCAGGTAACCTCTTTCCCCTACAACAAGACAAGGTGAAAAGCTTATATGGCTGGCATTAGGATACAACGTGAACCTTTGCCAATTGCCAATCTTATTCGTTGGAAAGGTTTCAAGGATTTAATCTATGAAGTTAAACATTCCTCGCAGGGAATGGCTTAATCGTGTTTCCATTCCTCAGCTGCTTTCCACACCAAGGGTGGGAAAATCAGGAAATAAAGCTCTTCTGCCCTCTCTTTGTTAAAAAGCAATATTGCTTGAATTTCTGCCTGACACATACCTATTAAACACACACACACACACACACACACCCTGCCAAGAAAGGGAATGTGGCATTGCCAGGTCTAATTTGCTTCCCTATCTGAGCCTCTCTGACTTTAACATTTGAATCCAATGCCTCTTTTAGGGGTAATCTAAAGATTGAAGAGCCAAGGTGGCGCAGTGGTTAAATGCAGCACTGCAGGCTACTGCTAGTTCAGCAGTTCAGCGGTTCAAATCTCACCGGCTCAGGGTTGACTCAGCCTTCCATCCTTCCGAGGTGGGTAAAATGAGGACCCAGATTGTTGGGGGCAATATGCTGACTCTCTGTAAACCGCTTAGAGAGGGCTGAAAGCCCTATGAAGCGGTATATAAGTCTACTGCTATTGCTATTGCTATTGCTATTGCTAATCCCAGAGCTAATCCTTAAAAAAGCCTCCTTCTCTCCTTCTCTTTTTAACATATCAAAAACTTGCCTCCAAGGCATTTTTTCCCCCTGTGAAGAAAGCAAAGACAAATTAAAGTGTAATGGCTCAAACTCACCTTCTGACTCTATGTGATCTAACTCCAGTTGCTAATAATAAGCCAAGTTTATGAGGCATGGAGGTGTTTTTATATATCAGCCTAGCTCTGTCAGCTTACACAGCTCTTCCCTCACCTCTGCAGAAGCATTAAATCATTCGTCTTTATAGGCAGCAGGGTAGGGGAAGGCCTAAGCAAGCAATGGGCTGGAAGGAATGGGTGTGAGGATCTTTCTTTTAAAAAAAAAAAGAAGAAGAAGAAGAAGAAGAAGAAGAAGAAGAAGAAGAAGAAGAAGAAGAAGAAGAGGAAAGGCAGAACATCAAAGCCTATTTCAAATGGTTTCAAGAGTTTGACAAAAGTAGTATAACTTGGATGCTATACAGATCTAAGGTCGAACACCCAGTTAATGTGCACTGATGCACTACCTGAGTAATTACAAGTAGTCCTTGACTTACGACCACAATTGGAACCAGAATTTCCATTGCTAAGCTAAGGTGGTTGTTAAGTGAGTCACATCCGATTTTCTGACACTTTTTGCTAAGAGAATTACTGGAGTTGTTACGGGAATCATGTGGTTCAAACCACCAATGACTTTGCTAGTTGGAAACCAGTTGGGAGGGTCACAAATGGCAATCACATGACCTTGGGACATTGTAACTGTTGTAAATACATGTTGGTTGCCAAGAGCCCAGATTTTGATCATGTGTCTTTGGAAATGCTGCAACAGTCATAACTGCAAGGGATGGTTATCACTTTTTACATTATACAATTGCTAAACAAATGGTTGTAAGTCAAGGATTACCTCTAAAAGCTGCCCTCTTCATATCAGTCCAATGAGGCTCTCTGTGCCTCAGTTAGATAGAGAAGCCATGATCCTATTATAGCAGAATGTTCTCCAAAGTTTTTAGGTGTTGTCACAGTATAGAACAGGGGTATCAAACTCCTGGCAGAGCGCTCGGGCCACCACAGGCTCCCTCGACACGAGTGACATTGAGCTGGCTACGCCCCACCGGCCATGCCTCCCCCCAGCCCTCCCAAGGTGAAACACAACCCTAATGTCACCCTCAATGAAATTGAATTTGACACCCCTGCTGTAGAACACGGTATCTGTTCACTCGCCAGAGCAAACAGATGTAAAAAGACTGAAGAATTAATATAGACCATACAGTCATAAATTGCGGACTATCTGCACTGTGGGGTTGACTCTTTCACTGAAAAGCTGAATATCTGGCCTATCATGAACTTTTCTATTACTTTCAATTATATAAGTTGTGAGAGGAATCCTTGTAGACCGAATGTTAAATAGAGTACCATGTGTTTTAGATTTATAAATATATCAACAGCTTTTCTAGTATTTTTTTAATCTAGTATTTTTCTCTAAAATGTTTAAGCAGTTAGGGGGAGAGGAAAGATAGCACACAAAGCCTTTTTCTCTTTAGATATGAAATTTGGACATTTTTGCTTTGTGACTTACACAATAATTGTGAGTTCAAAAGCATACAAATGCAAGTAGATAAATAGGTACCACTTCACTGGGAAAGTAACAGTGTCCCATGTACTTTGGTGTATACTTATGCTGGCCACATGAGCATGGAAGAGTCTTCAGATAACACTGGTTCCCTTAGCTAAGAAAAGGAGATGAGCACTACCCCTCCCCTTGGATCGGACACAACTGGACAGGGAAAACCTTTACCTTTAATTGATGGCTGACAATTTCATTTTGGTTTTTGGTCAATGGACCTACTTTTGTAATTCCTAATCACAATAAAATACATTAGATAACATTATCTGCAAAACAAACATCATCTTAAAGCAACACATGATATCAGTGAAATGACCACTTACAATGTTCTATTTAGCCCTGAGTAAAAACATGAACCTGATGGAGCAATATGTTAGCCATTTATGTATTTACTCCACAGTGGATCTGCTATTGATTTAATTTTTCTCTTCTGCCTCTTTGTAATCTCTTTGGGAGTTTGGCACTTGGACAGTAAATAATAAATAACTTCTCATACAGTATTTTCTAAAGTTTCAGTTTGCCGACAATTCATCGCTTTGCCTAGGTTTTTAATATATATTAAGGTTTTTATTTATACACTTCTCCTCTGAAACATACCCCTTGACACGTATAAAAATGCAACTACCTGGCTTGGAAACATCTACATCCCCCATAAATTGTGAAGTGGAATGATGCCAACTTTTTTTTAAAAAATCATTTCATTGTTTACAAATACAATCACTGAGAATGTGGTCTTAGGTCTATTTTAAGAAATAATTATTTCCTGTTTTCTGGAAAGCAGGAGTGTAGATTTTATTTATACTATCTATTCAACTTAGAATCTACTAGATACCTACAACTCACTTTAATGGCTCTTGAAAGGGAACAAAAAGAGGGACTATTTTCTATTTATTTGGACATAATAAGGTAAAGGTAAAGGTTCTCCTCATACATAAGTGCAAATCGTTCCCGACTCTAAGGGGCGTTGCTCATCTCCATTTCAAAGCTGAAGAGCCAGCACTGTCCAAAGACATCTCTGTGGTCATGTGGCCAGCATGTCTAAATGCCGAACATGCATGGAACACTGTTACCTTCCCACCAAGGTGGTTCCTATTTTTCTACTTGCATTTTTACATGCTTTCGAACTGCTAGATTGGTAGAAGCTGGGACAAGTAACAGGAACTCACTCTGTTATGCGGCGCTAGGGATTCGAACTGCTGAACTGCCAACCTTTCTGATCAACAAGCTCAGTGTCTTAGCCACTGAGCCACATATTTTACATAATAAAAAATGTCAATTCACATTTTGATGTTCAATTGGCATGTGGGTCGTTCACATTTGATACCTGACTGTGACTTTGGAGTTTCCTCTCCAAAGTTTAAATCTCCAAACAGCGGAAGTGGTTCTGCTCTTTCTGAACAAGCAAAATGCTTGCACTAGAATCATAGGATACAATAGTGATCTGAGGCATCCAACTTTATACATAAGCCTTGTCTTCATTTCAGCAATAAATAAATAACAAAAAGCAGTTTATAATTATGTTCAACCATTTAAATTATCACATCAAAACTAGCAACCATACAAAATACTTTTACTATCCTGTAGATGCAAAAATTGGGTTCCACCACAAAACCGCGGTAGACTAAAGCGCGTGTGACTAAAGCGCGGTGACAAAACCGCACCGTCAAAACCGCGCGACAACAGCGCACCGACAACAGCACGCCGACAGAAGCGCGCTGTAACATAACCCTAAAAATAACCCTAAACCTAATCCTAAACCTAACGCTAAACCTACCCTAAACCTCCCTAAACCTAACCCTAAACCTAACCCTAAACCTAACCCTAAACCTAACCCTAAACCTAACCCTAAACCTAACCCTAAACCTTACCTTAAGTTAAATTGCGCTTCTGTCGGCGCGCTGTTGTCGGCGCGCTGTTGTCGGCGCGCTTTTGACATCGCGGTTTTAGCGCCGCGGTGTTGTCGGCGCGCTTTTGACGTTCGCGGTTATGTCGTGCCACGCAAAAATTGTATCAGAGGTAGCTATAAAATAAGTTGCCAATCCTAAAAAAAATTATAGTATCTAATATGTTTAAATGCATTAATCTGCATTGGATGAGAGAAACAAAGACACCAGTAGGAACACTTCATGTTTTACAAGTCCTTACTTAAGACTGACTTAAAAAATATGCTTTATAAAGCACATCAGCCAAAATGAAATCCCACTTTGGCATGTTAAAATAGCTGCATCCTTTGACAGGATGATGAAACAGCTTTGAAGCTATTTACAACTGTCTCTACATGTTTCTACATGCACATCTGTTTTGCTTCACTGGCAGTCCTGTGGAAATATGTTTGAAGATACCTCTATTTGCACCAAGATAAAAGAACCCCATTTGAAGCAGTGACATTTAAGGGATTTAAATGTCTTTCAAGGGATACAGCTACTTTAACACTTCAAAGGGAAATCTTCCAATTGTGAAGTACCTCTTTGAAGCATCTCATTGGGATGGCTTGCACAGCCTTAGCCTTATCTCTGAGAAAGCAATGGAATGTATGCACCTAAAAAAATTGGGACAGCACTCTTGATATCCATTATTCAGTTGAAAATAATTTTCAGAAACATTGCCAGTAGGAGAGAGATGTGAGCAAGTCAACATTTGGAAGAATTTTTTTCCTTCATCCTCCATAACATGCATAGACCAGGTTGCAGTTCCAATAAAATGTCTAGATTTTGACACTGAAAATGTGGTTTTTCTGCTGAAAATAAACGCCACCTACCTGACATTTTGTAAATGGAATCTTTTTGTAGATTCCTCACTTATTACCTTTCTGTACTCTAAAGGAGATTGCTTTCAAAATTGAGCTTGTCAAGTCAACAAGTTCACTTTTGAATGATTGCAGGAATGTGCGCCTTCTGAATTAATTGGTTGCACTTTCCCCCAATTCTTCAGCCTTCTTAAAGAGCAGTGCAACAAGGAGGAAAACAATGGTAACTCACTTCTTGTATAATAATAGTTGGCATTAGAAATGGCAATTGATTATACTGGAGTGCATATTTATTATGCGTATATACATGTGCAACTATCTGGATATCTATAAATATCTATGCCTGCCATTGTCACTGGAGAACAGATGTTAGCCAATCTGAAATGAAATCAGAAAACCAGATGAAGTGTAATAAAGACCAGTCAGTAAGATAATTGGATGAAATTTCTATTGCCAAGTCAAGGATTTATGTTGCAGTTTCTATGCCACCCAGTATATTGAGCACAACAGGATATGAAGAGAATATGACAGCAAGGAACTAAAATTGCCAATATGTTACTGTACTGTAACTAAATGTTTCCCTAGTTATTAGACTTCTGTAAAAAAAATAGGAAAAAAACGCAATGGGAGAAATATTTACAAATATTATTCCATATTTCCAAAATTAAAGACCAGCTACAGTAAAATATCTTATGCTATGCTTTTTTTAAATTTTCCTCAGCATCCTGTCTGCACTTTTTTCTTCAACTGAACTACTTCAATCATTGATAAGATTTTACTCATGTCTATTTCTACCATAACATAATAATTTCTCTACCTCAAAAAGAGATACAATAAGTGTCCACTCCAAAAACTGAGCATGATTTCAGGCAATAGCAAAGCAATTTAAGTAAATGCAAAGAAAGTTAATGCCTCTTTGATAAGGGACACCACTGAGAAGGATCTACGGAATCATCACTTCACTAATTGCAATCACTTCACAAAATGAAGATTTTGAAAAATGTGGTACACATTTGAACTCAGGCAATATAGTTCGCATGCCCTTTTGCAGTACTCAGTTATTAGCATCCCTAATGGTTAGAGCAACCAACCCCAGATGGTATCCCCTACATCCGTTATGGCTAACTTTTTGTTGTTGCATGCCAAAAGGGCCCGCACATGTGCAAAAATATTTGTGTGTGCCCACACCCATAATGCAATACATGTGTGACACCCCCATGTGCCCTACCCCCTTATGCATGCTTGCATGACCCACCGGTGCTCCTCCTGACCCCTTGCGCATGTGTGCACGATCCCCTGCACTCCCCTTTCCCCCCCATGCATGCGTGCACAAACCCACCCACCCTTCTTGAGCCCCGTTTTGGGCCTAGCAAGCCTCCCTGCAGCCTCCTGGGACCAATAACGGGCTGGGAGACATGCCCAGGGCTGGGTTCCTATTGAAGAGGTTCCACAAATCTACAGTGCTGTTTAGAACCGGTTCCAGCTCCCTCCCCCTGCCATAAGTCTTAAAGCTATCAGGTTTGAACACCCCTGGGGTTTTTTTCCTAAAGGGTTAGGGGTGCAAGGGTCTTGTAACTTGACAGCTTTAAGACTTGCACATTTCAATGCCAGAGTTCCTGAGCCAACATGACTGTGGGAGGAATTCTGGGAGTTGAAGTCCACAAGTCTTAAAGCTGTCAGGTTTGAACACCCCTGGGGTTTTTTCCTAAAGGGTTAGGGGTGCAAGGGTCTTGTAACTTGATAGCTTTAAGACTTGCACACTTCAATGCCAGAGTTCCTGAGCCAACATGACTGGAGGAGGAATTCTGGGAGTTGAAGTCCACAAGTCTTAAAGCTGTCAGGTTTGAACACCCCTGGGGGTTTTTTCTAAAGGGTTAGGGGTGCAAGGGTCTTGTAACTTGACAGCTTTAAGACCTACGTGCTTCAAATGCCAGCGTTTATGAGCCAACTTTTTGGTTGCTAAGCAAGAGCGTTGTTAAGTAAGTTTCACCACATTTTACAAGTTGGCCATGCCCACCCAGTCACATGGCTGCCAAGCCACTCCCACCTGGTCACATGGCCAGCAAGCTACTCCCACCTGGTCACAAGGCTGGCAAGCAACTCCCACAAAGCAAGCCACACATATAGAAGAAGTTCTAAAACAATTTGAAACCCACCACTGGACATGCCACACCATCCTGAGGCATGTTTTGGGCTTAGCAGGCCTCCCTGAAGCCTCCTGGGACCCAAAACAGGGCATGGGGGGTGCCACACCCCCTAGCACTGCCCCCACCCATGTATGTGTGTCTTCTGCATGCACACACATGCGCGGCAGAGACCTGAAAATCAGCTGGCCAGCAGTAGGCGCACATGCATGCATAGTGGAGCTGACCTGGGGTAATGGCTCGTGTGCCCGCAATGGGGGCTCCACATGCCACCTGTGGCATGAGTGCCATAGGTTCACCATCACAGCAGCAGATAAACTGAACTGCCAGTCCTGATATGTGGATGCATAGATTTTTCATGAATTAATGACTGAAGGAATACCTAGTCTACTTCTGCTTAGTGCTATTTTTTTTTATTCTACCCACTTTTTACAAATGCAGTACAGAATCAGATCACTGGTAGTTAAGAAGTGAAAAGTGTATCAGATTAGCTGAATAAACTTATCAAAAAGCCAGAGGGATTTAACAGAGCAGGGATAGTGGTTCAGATCAGGAGAAAAGATATATACATAAATAGGTTCCAAAAATAAACAAAAAGGGTTTTTAAAAAAAAAAACTGATACAAAAGAAAAAGAACAAAAATAACCTGGCAAGTTATACTTAAAATTATTAAGTGAGAATATGAAGAATCTAGATGATCTACCCAAACTTTCTGCTGTACACCTTCCCTTCACAGGCAAGTCTATGCATTCATGGCCAAGTGGTTACAGAGTTTTTGGCTCACACATATCTATATTTCTGTAAACTAAAGAATACTTTTTTCCCAAGCTTCATTTAAATTACTACTCTTGTGCTTCTCTCCCAATGTCTCTCTGTGTGACATTGTTTTGACCTGACTTCCACACAAATATGTCTCCATTCCACAATTAATAGGCAAGAAAGTAACAGTATTTCCCAAGCTTTACATGCATTCATGTCAGCTTGAAGCTAGATCTACCCTTCCATAAATATATCAGAGGGAAAAAAATCTTTTTACGCATTTTTTTCATGGCTTTCTTTCAGAGCTTTCATCAATATAATGATCAGATTTATGACAGGTTCAAGTAAACCAGACTGACAAGAACTGTGGTCAACAGAACTATTTAGATGCACCTAACTTAACATGGGAAAAAACCACTGAGATTTCAGTAGCCGTAACAGCAAATATATCTGTGGCATAATAGTAGGGATGAAGATGAAGCAAAATGCTGAGTGAATTCAAAGCAACAGCCTTCCATCCAAATGTAAAAACGATCGATAAAATGGTCAAATATTCTAAAACTGACATCCTGTATGTCTTCCAGAAGAATTTTTGGAAACGTGCAACAGAAAGATTCTTTTGCAAATATTATTACATTTCCTATGCTTAGTAAAAGTGACCTTTGAAACAGCAAGATGCTTTTCTGTTTGCCAGAAGGCACAGCAGATTTTAAAAGAAAGAAAATCCTGTGAATTCTTGGTTCACTTTTGATCACTTTTGTAGAGCTGGGTGGACCTGTTCCTCTTTTACTAAATTGAACTGGCTTCAGAAGACTGAAGAGAGCAGCAATCCCTTCTTTCCTGAATAAATTAGATTAAAATCAAGGAACTGATTACATACTTTGCTCATGACAGAATAACGTTAAAAGGTTTTAGAAATGGGGAAAAATTCTGGTGAGTTTGCTCCTGAAATTCATAAAAAGACAGAATAGCACAAAGGACATTCTGAAGCAAGCAATTATTTATAGATAAATCAAGATTCAGATAATACATTCCATTTTCCTAAATTACATGTTTATAGAGAGAGTCAATTACATCTCAATTCCTAACAATGGACCTCTGGTCATTAATACATGTGTCAAGGCAGCCTCCTTCAGTAACCAAGAAAGAAACCACTCAACTCCATTTTGCAGAATTAAGAGTACTTTTACTGGTCATGAGTAGATAAGTAAAGCAAGAAATGAGGCAAAAGCGCGCATAATCATAGATATCAATATGTGACCCAACTCCCCCCCCCTGGTAACCCCATCCCATAGTCCAATCCGCACATCCCTCAGGTGCCATGTGGGAGACATCTTCAAAAAGCATCATCAGGTTGGTATGCCGGACGGTTGGTCTTGGCGGCAAATTCACTATCTGCAGCATGCGCAGTAGATGGTGAGAACAACTCCCTTTTTACAATCACTCCTGTACTGAATACTTCCCCCTCCCCAAATACCCTGCCCCCCTCCCCGTTTCAATGGCAGCCGAAAGCAAGTAGTGAAGCAGAGGCTGACACATAAACTATGAATCTCAAAGGAGCAACATGGTTAGTAAAGCCAGTATACTGTAATGGTTAAGATGCTGGATTAGGGGCATCTGGGTGCAATTCTCCTTATCTACTGGCTGACACTAAATCAATCATAATCCTCAGACCATTGAAATTTGAATAAAAGGTGAGGGGGATTAAGAGTGCCAGATATCTTTCTTTGGATTCTTAAGGCAAGGATGTAAATTACACATCCTGGAAACCACAGGCATTCTTATTATCAACCCACCCTCCCAAAAATGCGTGACTTTTTGCAGTCTTGCTTGGAGCATGTTTTAAAGGAGTAAAATGGTGGCTTAAGCCTAGCAGTTGCTTAAGGCATCCATTTCATGGCTTATTCTTTCAAAACTGCCCTGACTACACCTAATTCTGGAGTGTGGTCTCTGAATTCAAAATGCTGTAATAACACAAAGAGGGGGAAAAGGAAGACAAGGAGACAAAAAACAAACATGAGAAAACTGTACTTGCTCTTCTTCCTTTCACAATCCTAACTATATCTGAAGTGCAATGCTACAGCTACATTATACTAACCTGAACAGGCCCTAATTAATCTCATATATGCGATGATGTCTTAACTTACAAAATAATAAAAGCACTATGTTATTCAAATAAGCTAGAACACTTAACCTGATTCTAATGTCTTATGGACCAACAACACAAATACACATACACACACACACACACACACACACACACACACACACACACACACATACAGGTGGTCCTCATTCAACAACTATTCATTTGAAGTTACAATGGCACTGAACAAGGAGACTTAGGGTTGCTCCTCAAGGTTCTGGTCATCGCAGTGCCCCTGAGATCATGTGATTGCAATTCAGGATCTTGGCTATGAGGACAAAAATTTGACATTGCAGCATCCAACGGTCACTTAATTGCTAGTTGCAACCTTCACTGCCAGCTTCCAACAAGCAAAGTCAATGGGAAAGCTGGCAAGAAGTGACAAATCATATGATGACATGCCTAACTAATTCCTAGATGATAGGGGAATTAATATTCCTAAACCTTTTCTGAAATTACCTTCAGTAACATCCTTCATGGTCTACAGAAATAAATCAAGTGACAAACCCAAAAGTATGTCACACTCATTCAATAATATTCCACTTTATTAGGAAGCAATAAAACCAACCTTCTCTAAAGAAACAGTCAAATCTAATACTGAAGTGGCAAGCTAGAAATAAGCTATTCAGGAGACCAATAAAAAAGGCATGTGGGCATTGCTTAGCTACAGTCTGAAGCACATTATTTATTATTTTATTTAAAATATTTATACTTCACCTATAATACTGAATGCCTCTCAGACATCACCTGTCTTGAGGCTTACGGTATAAAAATGCAGGTCACAGAAAGGAAAAAGAAAAGAAGAGCGAAAGCAAAACCAGATAATTTACGTTCTTGACATTTCAACATTTTTATAATGGCCAGCCAAATGTGGGCTGTTTAGTGGAGGTCAGCCAAAAGTTTGTCCAAATGACAAAAGAAGTCATGAGGTAAGCACACAAACTCTGTCCTTCATAATGTCTGAAGAGAAAGGACTGAAATCCTGTAGCAGTTTCACAATGCACTTTTTGTCATTTCCTTTCCCTTGCTCCCCAACAACAAATGCACATGCCGAGGGAGGCCAAACTGCTATCATTAACCAGGGCAATGATACCTCTAACATCATCAAACATTAACATCTCCCTATCCCAGGTCCTTGGGAAGGACTCGATGGCAGATAAAATGCCAAATCCAGTCTAAACATCTGGCTAATTGTACAGCAAATCATAATTGTATATGTTGTCAAAGTAGTGGCTATGAAGCCTCTGTGAAGAGATTCTTCAATCCAGATAATCACACCACCAACCCAGGAAGATGTTCCTTCCTCAGATGAATATTCATCCTTAGAGCCTCTTGCTGCAATTCGGCACGGATGAGATCTGAATTGGAGATATTGTGATTTCGATCTCAGTCTTGTCAAGATCTTATCAAATATGATTAGCCCAGTATTTGGATGAGGATTGCTACATGAGATAGTCTTCTGTTTTATCTTCCTTTTCAAAATTAAAAACATTCTGAACACACTGTGTACAATATCACTTCTAGATATCCTACTTATTGAGAAATACTTTTTTCACTCTTTGTCCCATTCACTACTCATCTTTAAAATATAAATTCTAGGTTATCTAATCTAAGCCTTGCTAAGTACAGAAATCCTCTAAACCATCCTGGAGGGTGGCCATTATTTAGCTTATTTCTTTTGAACAAATAGTGTCCTTGGTGTTTTATGTTCCAATTATAATCCCACCAGATTTACTTAATATCTACAAGGTCTTCCCCTGTTAGGATTTCTAATTCTTCCTATCTGTTACTTATTGGGGGTGTGGGATATGTTGTTCTGCTGGATTTGAGGTCAAAGAAGATTCCAATAGACTCTTAATACCTTATTCCCACAAAAGTTTAACTGGATCAACAATGAAGTTAGTATGTTATAGGAACACCATAAAGAAGTCATTTCATCCCAGGGATGAAATGCTACCAGTTCGGACTGGTTTGCCCAAACCAGTAGTAAAAAATGCTACCGATTTGGGTGAATCGGTATTTCCGACAATCAGCTGGGCAATGATCAGCTGTGATGTGCAATTTATATTACCTAGAATTGTCAGATTTCCTGCTTTCTAGCTAATTTAAATTGCGTGGCACAACAGATTCTCCTGCCCCTCGTTGCTCTACTTACCTTTGCAGACTCGGAAGGCTTCAAAATGTTCCTTTTTTAGCGCTGCGTGGGCACGCCTCAGGTAGTAGACTCACCAAACTGGTAGCAGACTTCAAAGGATTTCACCGCTGTTTCATCCTATCAACTAATCTCAGAATGCTAAATTTGGTCCATGATACACTCACATGATTAAACTAGTGTGGCTCACTCAGATGTGACATAGGAATAGAACTTACAAGTACTCCCAAGTCTTGTTGTGATGCCCATCACTAGGTATCTACCATGGCTCTCTTGCCAGCAGAAAATCTAACTGTACCCCCAATAGCTTACTATGGATGCATTATCATTAACCCTTATCCTTAATCCTAATTTGGATGATATGGTAATTTCCTACTTATGAACCTCCCAAATTTTAAAGATTGGGAAGGGAAGAGGAAACAAGGGAGCACTGAAGATCAGAGAGATGAAAGAGAGTGTTGTGAAACATTAAAGCAAATGAACTAGATCCAGAGAGCTCTGGGTAGATCCAACCACCTACCTAGTAAGCAAGACCAGAACGAGAAGCAGAAAACTCTTCTCATTAAAGTGGAATTTCAAGATTGGACCAAGCCATTGGAAGACCTATTTTTTTTGTAATATCCTGGATTTCAAACAATCACCTGTTCCATAAAATTGCTACAACTTGCTTTGTAAATGAAACTATATCCTAGTTAGCATGTAAAGCTAACTTTACACATAAATCCCTTGAATTAAGACTATATCTCTTACTGATGCCTTTTTACATGATTTCTAAAGCCCAACAGGGTGAAAAAGAAAAAGGAATGGAGTATGACAGTGGTAATAAATGTTTCCTACACTGTCATGAGCTATTTGCCATAAGCTATTTGCTTATATCATACTTGGAACTGAACTCTTCACATTGATGGGAAAATGAAGGTGTATAAGAATTGGCCTTTTGCCAAACAGTTAGCACCTGGCAAGGTGAAGCAAATGAAGGGTATGGTTAGAAATACTAAATAGTTTTCTGGCAAACAGGAAGGGATCTACAATGGCATTTACTTGGTGAAAAAGAGAAAGATGTAAACTCCTCTGTTTCTTTTTTCCCTCAATAAATCACTTTGAAAGCCAGGTGCCTAGTAGCAGTCAGCCAGAAAATGTGATGCCTGACATTTCTTAGGACAAAGACCAGTGCAATGTGAACCCCTTCAAAGGCACTCCAGGGATTTAGCCCAGAAAGAGATAGAGGTCAAGTACAATGTCATTCAACACTGTTTAGTCTCAATAGATCTCATGGATGAGCAGGCTGATGCTTGCTGGGAAAACTTACAGAAGGATCCAGTAACCATTGTTGTGACTAGACCCAGGAATACAACATTGAATGGGCAAAATTTGCTGACTTATTTTGGATGACTACCAGCCCAGAATTCTGCTTACCCTTTCCCTGGCTCACAGGACATTTCAATCAAATGTTCTGGAGTAGGACCCTAGAAATAAATATGCTTGTTGGCTTTAAAATAAGATTTATGATTGTTTCACTTATACTTGTTTTGATTACTCGCAAACTGTTTTGAAAATATTTCTAACCTGAAATAATGGTGGGATGGGGTGGGTTAGAGGGAGAGAGGGAGAGGCAGTAGATAGATAGACAGTAAGAGAGATGGACATGGCACTATACTGTCTGGCTGTATACATGTCTACTTATCTGATTAACACCTGCAGAAAACATCTTCCTTGAAGTACCTGCTTCTGTCTCAGACCATCACTCCAAGATTTCATCAGCCTCAGAGGCCTAAAACCTAAAAGGAACTTTTCCTTGGCATGATAATGTTGTTGCTGGTGAATTCACTACAGAAGAAACATCTCAAAGGTGAGTAGTGTGGGGCCAAGGGAAGCTCACTTTTTAATTGCACATAGGTACTCCTTGACTTACGACTTCAGCTGAGCCCCAAATTTCTATTCCTAAGTGAGACAGTTGTTAAGTGAATTTTGCCCCATTTTATGGTCTTTCTTGCCACAGTTATTAGGCAAATCACTGCAGTTGATAAGTTAATAACAAGGATGTTAAATGAATCTGGCCTCCCTATTTGCTTGCCAGAAGGTCGTAAACAGTGGTGGGATTCAGCCAGTTTGCACCACTTTGGGAGAACCAGTTGTTAAGTTTCTCAGCAGTTTGATTGTTGGAAGAAATCATTAGGGCAGAGAACTGGTTGTTAAATTATTTGAATCCCACCACTGGTCACAAAAGATCACAGGACCTCAGGACACTGCAATCATCACAAATATGAACCAGTTGCCAAGCATCTGAATTTTGATCATGTGACCATCGGGATGCTACAGTGGTCATAAGCATGAAAAATGGTCATATGTTACTTTTTTCAGTGCTTTTGTAACTTCAAACAGTCACTAAATGAATGGTTGTAAGTTGTATGAAAGGCTGGGTTCCAGAACAGGATAGGGAAGACTCTGATCTTCTAAAAATGTGCATGCTAAGGTTGCCCAATCAGGAACAACTCGAGATTTCAAGTCTTCCATCAATCTATTGCAGGTAAGATCTGCCCCCTTACAGATGGGCGTTAGATAGGTTACTTCATATAGGACAATTTTGGGAGATGCTTTCTGAATCATATTCCGGTTTACACCCTCTACCTCTCTTTGACATTTTCCTTCTAACATAGTATCTCTCCAAACTAGTTAATTTTGTGGTTTCTTTTTTTCCTTGAATATCAAATGTCTTTTATTGCCAAAACTGGCACTACAGTTTTATTTCTGCCAGAACTGAGACCTAAGATAACATTAGAGGCAGAAGTTCCTCTGAGCACACTTTTTCACCATTTTCTTTTAGGAACATCAGGGAATCTGGTCCGGGAGTCAGAAAGCAAGGCTGATGATTATCTATCCATCTATCTATCTACCCAATCCCCCCCTGTAGTATTACCAGGAGAGGAAAACAAACAGACAAGAAACAACTGGATTCTATGCACATCCACAATCTTTTTCTTTCTCCCACTCGTTACTTACTGTCGAAAGCCCAGCTTATATTCTTTACACTAAATATCTAGTGAATGACAGGATGGAGGCATCTGCAATCTTGCTTGACAGCAGTAATCAATAGGTAGTGAAATCCTCACCAAGCCATTCCTCTTCCTTCTGGCTACAAAGGCAAATGAAACTTCAGCTGTAAAAGTGAAATACTGATCAGAAAGGAAGTACAAGCAGCAGCCTGTGTCAAAATGCAGGCTTTCCAAGTTTCATATATTTGCCTCTGCAATTCTATATGCTTTAAACTAGAAAGATGTTGCAAGCCTAATAAACTGAATATACATCTCACTGATCCTTTGTCCTCCAAGGAGACTGCTTATCTGGTCCTATATACTCTTACGAACTGCTAGTGGGCAGCATGATTTCAATAGTATCTTCCACCCATAGCTGAACAGTTACGAAATTGAGGCATACAGAAATTAAATCAGGCATCTCATTCATTATGATTCCCTGTTGTTCATTAAGATGGAAAATTAATTGATTGATTGAGCATTATTTTTTCATAACTGTTAAGAATTATGAAAGAAAAATAGAGAAGGGGGTATTTCATATAAATTTTATTTCCCAACTGAAGACAATTACGAGGTAGAACCATCTGCATTTATAACTACAAACACTTGTTATTCTACCCTGTGGGGTGGGAGGAGGAAAGAAACCTTTCTTTTTATTGTTAACCTGGAGAGTCACCATTTTATCTCATTAATCTCCTCAAAAGGACGACAAAAATGGCAGCCACCTTTGCTTCTGCCTCTGTGGTTTGGCAGAAGTGTTTGCTCAAGTTAGAGAGAGGAGGGCAATGACAGGGCCAAGGGTGGAAGAGGACACACCACAAGGGAGTGGTTGCCTCTTCAGCCGCAGCTGTGCAGCCATTAAAATGTCCATTCAGGTTGAAGCCTGGCTGCTATCCAAAATGGCGACCCGTTGCGAAGCTGCGCTTACTAACACTTTTTATGAAATAGAGTCATGAAACTTTCTTTACCACAGGAAAAATCTTCAGTGGATGTCAGCTTCTGCAATAGATAGGTTTTCTACACAAAACCTGTTCAGGTCCCCCCTTCTTTTTTTAATTCATAAGAATTTAAATTGCAAATCTAGCAATTAACAGCAATTCAGTACAAGAGGAGAAAACAAAGGAGATCCGACCGTCCCTGGCACAGACTACTTTTCAGCACACTGAATGTAATACAATTCTTTGAAATGTATTAATTTGAAATAATAGTGCTTCACATGAAGTGGGCTTTGTAGAATGAAGCGAGACTTAATAGCATATTATGCAATAACGACAGTGAATGCTTGCATCATTCCATTCAGTTTACTTTACAAACTTCAACTAATGTATCCGTATAATGTCCTGAGAAGGTACTTTCTAAGGCGGGAGGGAAAAGCCCAAGCAAATATAAGATGCATTGGATACTCTCCAAGGGCTCACTTACAACCCAGACAACAAAAAGATATGCAGTGTTAGCAGCAAGTCTGGGAGCACAATTTGTCCAGCAGAGGAACCATTCAGGAACACTTATTTCTTGGTGAAAGCAAAGATACATAACAGACATAAAGCAGAGACTGAATCACTGCCAAATACCTCATCTAAAGTGCCAGAGTTGGCACAAGAGCTAGACAGAGTGACAACAGTAAGACTTCACAAAGATCAGATAAACACTCTATAAGATATGAGGGAATTGAATGATAGATACAGGAGAAAAAAGTCCATTTTGAAACTGATGTGAGCCATCATAAGATTGAATTTCCTCACTATAAAGTAAAGGATAAAGGTTAGCACATATGCGCTAGTCGTTCCCAACTCTAGGGGGCAGTCCTCATCTCCATTTCAAAGCTGAAGAAACAGCGCTGTCTGAGGACAATTCCATGATCATGTGGCCGGCATGACTAAACGCCGAAGGTGCACGGAATGCTGTTACCTTCCCACAAAAGTGGTCCCTATTTTTCTACTTGCATTTTTATATGCTTTTGAACTGCTAGGTTGGCAGAAGCTGGGACAAATAACAGGAGCTCACCCTGTTACATGGTGCTAGGGATTCGAACTGCTGAACTGCTGGCCTTTCTGATCGACAAGCTCAGATCTTAGCCACTGAGCCACCTTCCTCACTATATATCTGGTGGGAAAAAAAAGAATCCAACCTCTACATAACAGTCAAAGGTGACAAACAAGAAGCCAAAAGGGAAATAAAAAGACCTAAACACCTCCTCATCAGCAATCAACCCCCAGATAAGAAGAGATTAGCACCAATATTAGCATTAGAACAATCAAGAACGAAAAATGCCCCAACTGAGAAACTCACCAATTCAGACAAACAAGCTAAGAGTAAATAAGAGTCCAATCAAGGAACTACAAAGATTCTACACCAACCAACAGAGCAAGCCACAAAATGAGAGCAAATCATACTTCCTTACTAGCACTGATAAGGTTACTTAGTTTGTGTTGAAACATCTGCAAGAGAACAACCAAGCTCTGAGACAGCACTAAGGACACACAGAAAAAAGAATTCTCCCACACTGAGGAACAGGAAACATTCCAGTTCAAGGGAAGAGTAATGGCTCCCTTTTCAACAAAGATGAAGATGAAAAACACTCCCACACTGTGTTTGTAGAATGCAAACCAAGATGCATTGGTCACATGAAAAAGCATCATAAACTAGATTCTTCCTAACAGTCAATTGATTCTTTTTAAGATTGTTTTTTTTTCCTCACCTTTAAAATAAAAATAAATAAATGGCTAACAGTTCAAAAACTGAGGCATCCTTGGTGCTCTCTGGCTTGGTTGTTTGCCTGCAGATGTTTCATTGGACTCCACAGCAGGCTGCACTTGAAGAGTATCCGGAAACTTGAGTTGGTGCAAAATGCAGTGGCACTGGCAGTTATATATGCCCCTTGTAGAACACACAGTACACGCCTACTTTGCAAACTGTATTGCTTACCTGTTTGTTTCCAGATCTAATTCAAATTGTTGGTTTTGACCTTAAAGCTGTATGTGGGACCAGGTTATTTGAGGAAGTGCCTCTCCCCAATTACATCTTCCTGTCCCACCAGATATTGGAGAGAGGACGTGCTGGTTGTGGACCTTCTCAGTTATGGCACCCGCATTGTGGAATATCCACTCGTCTTCGGTTAGACTGGCACCTTTCCAAAGGTCCCTCAAGACTTGGAGATGGCTCTGTTGTTGTTGTTATTGTTGTTGGTATTATGAATATAGTGTTGTTATTACGCTCATTATTTTTAGCTGCATTTATAGTTTTAATATTTTTAATAGTAATGATAATCATGGTTATCTGTGAATTATTGTTTTATAATTTTGTAATAAACTGCTACTTTTGTGAAATGGGTAGCTATATAAATTTGAAATATAATTAAATAAATTGCCCAATTAAGTAACATCAACAGTGCTGAAGAGTGTGGGGTTTGCTCCCTATTTATATACAGAAGTTTGTCTTCCCAGTGTTGGCGGGAATGAGGTTTTCTGTTTGATATTTCCTTGATAGGGTATTGTTTTCTCTTTGATTGTTTGCATGGTATTAATCCCTGCTTATCTTGTTGGATGCTGGAGAGAACCTGTTGCGTTAGGCTTTTTTTGTTTGTTTGTTTGTTTGTTTGTTTCCTTTTTAGATTTTTTAGTTGTCTATTTTCAATCATGTGTAAATATGGTTTATTTCTATGTGAGACACATATAAACAGGCAGCAAACCCCCACACTCACTTGGCCCATATGATATTACCCAGTTGTGTAATTAAACATCTGCAAGCAAAAAAACCAAGCTCAGAGAGCAGCAAGGACTTGACAGTTCAACTCTGAGCTACAGATATTTTCTCTATTTCTTTATCATATTTAGAAACCACAATCTCCCTCATACAGCAATTTCATGCATTTTCTTTTATTGGAGTTTTAAAAATTATTCCTGAGTTCTTGCGCACTTGCTACATCCAACCACATTGAACAGAAAGTAAATGTATTAAATGAATCAAAACATTATTGGCAAAAATACAAGATATCTCTGTTAAGTGCAAAGTTAAGACATAAACTCTGAAATATAAATTACTAAATTTAACTACTAAAAGCAAGAGATTGAAATAAAAGGCAATAAAATATTCACAATTAGTAGTACCATGAGGTACAATTTTCAGGTTGCTAATAATTTTACAAATACAGAAGTAAAACCATAAGAATATTTCCAGGGGGTTTGTAGTTTTGAAACATATATCATCTGTGACAGAAGCTACTGTCAAAAAGTCTCACTTTTATGTTCTCTTCTTTTTTATCATAGCCCATCATCCATTTCCTTGTTTGCTTCTCATTCTCAATGGCCATCGAAAAGTTTAAATTTCGAATAATAAACCCATTTATCTTATCTAATCTTTTACCATCATTACAACTGCTTCCAACTGCTTTCTCAATTGACTGAACATTAACAATGGACAACGTGCTTCCAATATTATTCTGTACAATACAGAATATTTGCTTTGTTTCTGGTGGCCATGCAAATATTCCAAAATAAAGCAGTTTCTTTAAAAAAAATGAATGTACATTCTTTTCTTTAAAACCCTTTAAAGATCACTTGGGAATAGAGAAAAATAAAAAATATGTTTAGCTTTGAAAATTTTGTAGAAACAAGGTAAATACCTGATTTGAAGCCAGCGCTAAAGAATTCTTAAATCTGCTGGTTTCAAATAATCTGGGGAAAAAAAAGCAGATGTAAGTTTATTTGGTCACCTTTTAGAAAGTATGTCTATCAGATTTGCTTTAAGATCCAACAGAAAAGGTGAAAATTCCTCTGTAACCAATGAAAAACAGTAGGTTGTCCAATTTGCCAAACTCACTGTTAAGAGTTCTCCTCCTGCCCTGCAGGTTAAGAAACTTCAACTTCGGAGGGGTGGGGGGAGAGAATGGAAATAACCAAGAAACAATAACCAATGACATTGGCTGTGCTTGTGGCATGATAAGAATGGTGGGACTTTTTAGACCTGAATGAGAATCTTTGAAAATAAGCTACCACAATAAATGACTATTGTTTGGCTAATAATCCAAGAAGAGATTTGCCCTTCTCCTGCTAACCTTTCCTGGCCTTATTTTATTTAACGTTTTCCAAAGAAATGGTCTGTTTTTTAACAGAGCTATTGGATTTTATCACTTCATCTCTTTTCCACTTACTGTTAGATTAGTTAAAGAATAATGAAATAAATTATTCTACTTTTTTTAAAGCTCCAGTACAGAAATCTAATCTGAAGTGGGATGAACTTTCTTGAAGCTCCTGGTAGGTGTAAATTAAGTCTTTGAGACAGATCAAGTTAGGAAACCAGCTGGATGTAGTGAGGTATTTAGATGAAACACATAATCCAGTGGTGGGATTCAAACATTTTTACTACCGGTTCGGTGGGCATGGCTTGGTGGGCATGGCAGGGGACGGATACAGTAAAATCTCAATCCCGTACCCACTCCAGGGGAAGGTGACTGTAAAATGCCCATTCCTTCCCGATCAGCTGTGACTCGGGAGGCAGAGAATAGCTGGGGGCAGGGTCCAGTCAGAACTAATCAAAATTTCCACTACCAGTTCTCCAGAACTGGTCAGGACCTGCTGAATACCTCCTCTGATGTAATCTCCAGCCCAAGAGACATTTTTAAACCTTGTAGCAGCTCCAGTCTTAGGTAAGTAACATTTGATTAAATCAGAAAAGACATTTCCTGAGGGATAGTAGGGGGATTATTTTAGAGTGCAAAAATCTTACATATTTCCATTTGTTCATGCAGATTTTTAAGAAGTTGCTCATTGGTGGGAGAATTGAAAGGAAATATCAAAAACGTGGATGACAAAATTGAAAGGATACAGAATGCCTTAGCAATTGACGAACAGAAAATCCAGAACATCGAAACAAAAATAGAACAAATAGATAAGAAGATGGAAAAAATGGAGCTGAAATATAGACAAGTTAATAAAGAATTAGAGTTATCAATAATATGCCTTAGATCTTCTATCTAAGATTCCAAAACCTACCAGAAGAGAAGGAGGAAGACCTGAAAGGAAAAATGATCGAAATCTTCACCGAAATTCTACAGAGAAAAGAACAAGAGTTGAGAGGGGACATTGATGAAGCTTACCGTGTACATACTAATTATGCCAGAAGTCATAGGCTCCCGAGAGAAGTCCGTGTAAGATTTGCCAAAAAAAACAACTAAAGACGAAGTTTACAAAAAAACAGAGAAGGGACAATTACATTCCAGGGAAAGGAGTTGATCACGCTTAAACAGATTCCACAGAGAATTCATGAACAACGTAGACAATACCAATTTTTAACAAATCAGTTAAATAAAAATAGAATAAAGTACAGATGGTTGGTACCAGAAGGGGTACTGGTATTTTGGCAAGGAAAAAGATATAAGATAGAGAATATAGAAGAAGCGCAGGAATTCTATGAAAAATACTGCACATGGGAAGAAGAACAAGGAAGTAAAGAGGACCTAGAAAGTAGAAGTCAAGAGGAAGAAACATCAGAAGACAAGGAAAGAAACAGGAAATAAGAATAGAGGCAAGAAAGAGAGAGAACAAAAAGGGAAGGTGCAAGAGGGAAAAGTCAGATACAAACCAGAAGCAACAAAAAAACACCCCATCTAAAGATGGACCAGGAAATAACAATTATTTCAATAAACTTGAATGGACTGAACACACCAAAAAAAAAAGTGCAGATGTTTAATAAACTTAAGAAACTGAAGGTAGATATAACCTGTATACAGGAAGTACATATTAAAAGGGAACATAGGAATTTACTGGAAAACAAAAACTAGGGAAATTATATACAGCACTGGCAGATTAAAAAAAAAGAGGGATAGCAACCTATATAAAAGAAAAAAATAAACTCCAAAGCAGTCTACTCTGATGAAGAAGGCAGGATGCTAATGATTGAATTAGAGACAACAGAAAAACCAATATTATTAATAGTCATACATGCACCAAATCAGAAACAAGAGGAATTATATAGGAAATTACACAACAAAATAAATGAATTAGAATATGAAAATATTTGCTTAATTGGGGATTATAATGCAATAGTGGATAAAAAATGGACTATGAAAGAAAAAAGAAAAAGAAAACAAAAAAATATGTTACCCAAATCCTTTTTTGAGATGGCAATGGAATATAAACTATATGATATTTGGAGAGAAAGGCACAAAACAAGAAAGCAATATACCTTTTATTCGAACCCTCACCAGTCCCTATCAAGAATTGACATGGCTTGGATTTCATCTGGTCTATGTAATCAATTAGACGAAATTAAAATAGAAGCAAATGAGTGGGCAGATCATAATCCAATAAAATTAAGATGGAAAGGTCGAAGAAGAAGAAAAAGATGGATGATGAATTCAAATATTGTAAATGACATAGAATACACTCAAATGCTGGAGAAAGAATTAAAATTATTTTTTAGAATAAATAAAAAAGAAGACACCTGAATTCAAAATCTCTGGGACACTATGAAAGCATACACAAGAGGCCTCACAATTGCCTACATGGCAAGAAAAACTAGAAAACAAAAAGAGCAACAAGAATGTATGCAAAAAGAACTTATGGAAGCCGAAGCTGAACTACAGAAAGACCCAAAGAATAAAATTAAAAAAGAAAAAAGAGAGATGATAAAACATAAGATCAACTTAATAACTCAAAAGGAACTAGCACAGAAAATTAAAGCGGCCAGACAAAATTACTTTGAACAAGCCAACAAACCTGGACGATGGCTGACATTCAGATTGAAGAATGAAAGAGATAAAAGGATGATATACCAATTAAAAGATGATGAGGGAAGAATTCAATACAAAGTGGAAGAAAAGAAGCATATTATTCATAAATACTTCACAAAACTATACGTGCAAGATAGTATGGAGAAAATCAAGATAAAACATTATTTAAACACAGAAAAGATAACACCAATCTCAAAAGAACAAAGGGAGGCGATAAACAGGCCAAAAACGTTAGCTGAAGTGGAATTAGTCCTGAAAAACCAGAAAAATAATAAAACCCCAGGACCAGACGGAATACCGGTGGAGCTATACAAATATAATAAAATAATATTGGAAGAACTAGGAGTGGAAATGTTTAACAAAGTTTTAGGAAAAGCCAAGATGCCTGAATCATGAACGGAAGCAATAATATCGCTAATCCCGAAAGAAAAAACCAATCTACAAGAAATTCAAAACTACAGACCAATTTCATTACTAAATTCTGATTATAAAATATTTGCAGCAATTATGGCAGGAAGAATTAAACAGGTTTTAAATGAATGAATACACCCAGACCAAAACGGATTTTTACCTCACAGACACATTAAAAATAATACGAGAGTCATCCAAGACGTAATGGAATATTATGAGGCGCATCCAGAAAAATAAATGGTACTGGTTTTCCTTGATGCACAAAAAGCATTCGACAACGTAATTTGGAAATTTATAATAACACTATTAGACAGGATGAAATTCAGAGGAAAATTTACAAAAGTGATAGAGAAACTTTATAACAGTCAGACAGCCAAAGTTCTAATGAACAGAGAACTGAGAAGATTGAAATAAAAAAGGGAGTCAGACAGGGATGCCCCCTCTCTCCTTTGCTGTTTATATTAACCCTAGAAATTTTATTAAATGAAATTAGGAAGGACCAGGGAATAAAAGGTTTGAGACTCAAAAATGAAGAATATAAGGCCCAAGTTTATGCCGATGACTTAGTATTTATTCTAGAAGATCCATTAGAATCCAGTCTGAAATTAATTAAAAAATTAGATAAATATGGCAAAGTGGCAGGATTAAAAATCAATAAAGGCAAAACAAAAATGATAACCAAGAATATGACAAAAAAGCAAGAAGAGGAACTGGAATTAGCAACTAGAATGCAAATAACTAAGAAAGTGAAATACTTGGGGATCTGGGTGTCTGCAAAATCTTCCACAATTAAGGATGATAATTATAATAAACTAGTGACACAAATAAAGAAAGATTTAGAAAGCTGGAAAAATATTCAGCTATCACTAATGGGACGTATAGCCACAGTCAAAATGAATATTTTACCAAGAATCTTATTCTTGTTGCAAGCTGCACCTATTAACCCGGATAAAACTTTCTTTCAAGAATTAAACAAAATAACTGCTAGGTTCATTTGGCAAGGACAAAAAGCGACAAATAAACTAAAGTCAATGCAAGATAGCAAGGAAAGGGAAGGTTTAGCATCATCAAATTGGAATTATACACATTAGCAATAACATGGGTGAAAGATTGGATAGAGCTAAAAAATAAAAGAATTTTGACCTTAGAAGGCCATGATTTGCAAGCAGGTTGGCATACATTCCTATGGGATGATAAAAATGAAATGCACAAATACTTTCAAAAACATTTAATTAGAAGAGCGTTACTGCAAAACTGGCTCAAAATCAAAAAAATCCATTATGTGAAAATCCTGAATTGGCTTTCACTGACAGAAAGGACAATCCATCCAAATTTTATAGATATGAATAAAACGCTAAGATACAGAGACATAATTGACGGACAGGGAAATTTAAAAACAATTGAAGAATTGGCAGAACAAAACATGAAAGTTGACTGGCTAACCTACTTGCAAATCAAAACTAAACTTAATAATTATACTAAAATATATAGCAATAGCAATAGCAGTTAGACTTATATACCGCTTCATAGGGCTTTCAGCCCTCTCTAAGCGGTTTACAGAGTCAGCATATTGCCCCCAACAACAATCCGGGTCCTCATTTTACCCACCTCGGAAGGATGGAAGGCTGAGTCAACCCTGAGCCGGTGAGATTTGAACAGCCGAACTGCAGAACTGCAGTCAGTTGAAGTAGCCTGCAGTGCTGCATTTAACCACTGCGCCACCTCGGCTCTATGACATCGAAACAGAACCATACGAATTGGATAAAATAATTCATAGCTCGGATAGAAAGATGATAGAGAGAATATATAAATTTCTCCTGAAGCATAAAATGGAAGAGGAAATCGTGAAAGAACAAATGATAAAATGGACACAGAACTTTGGCTATAATATTGAATTGGACAAATGGGAAAAATTGGGGGGAACAAACTTAAAAATGACACTATCAGTTGCATACAAGGAAAATCAGTACAAAATGTTTTACAGATGGCACTTGGCACCAACAAGGTTAGCTAAAATCTCAACAAATACCTCCCCAAAATGCTGGAAACGTGAATCAATACATGGAACATACTACCACTTATGGTGGACCTGTGAAGAGGCTAAAAAATTTTGGAAAAGGATCAAAAAGTGACTAGAAGTAATAGGTGTTAAAATAGAATGAAAACCTGAAGTTTTTTTATTAGGAATAATGACTGTGAAATATAAAAAAGAAATTCAGTATTTAATACTACATATAATTACAGCAGCAAGGATTGCCTTTGCCCAGAAATGGAAAAACAAATTAATTCCAAGCGAAGATGAAATAATAAGAAAGGTTATGGACTGTGCTAAAATGGACAAATTAACAAAAGAAATCCAGGGAAAAGAAAAAACAGAATACTACCAGATATGGATAAATGGTATAGGTGGATGGAGGAAAGAAACAAGGATCAATGAAGGAAGACAACAAAGCCCAAAAATTGTAGTCAAGGAGTCATATTATATGTATGTATGTATGTATGTATGTATGTATGTATGTATGTATGTATGTATCCAAGTGGTTTAAACTTACTAGAGGTAATCAGCCAATATAGCAGACAGAGTAAGATAAGAAGGTTAAGAATAGTGAAATACAAATGAAATATAATAGAAGGGGAAACAATATAAGGTGAGCAATATCGATTGGCAATTGCTATTAGAAAGAACAGGAAGCTCCTGTTCGTATTGTATTGTGTAAATGTGGTGTACATCTAAGTTTGGTGTGTGTGTATTTTACATGTTTGTAAATAAAATTTAAAACTAAAAAAAAAGTTGCTGGGGTAACACAAATCTTAACATTTCAGTAAAATATTGCATTCTGCCATTTGAGATGGTTAAGACCAAAGCATAATACAATCCCAAGCTGTAATCATAATTAGAAGCTACGAAGTGATCAATATCCTCCATACAGGGCAATATACAGATAAGAAACTCCGGAAGGTAAGGTGAACGTAATACTGCAAATGTCAGTAATAAATTAATATTGAACCACTCTTGAAGGTAAACAAAGCATTAAGAGAAATTGAGTTTCAAATGTCTCCAAGTAAAACAACATAGATTTTGGTCCCTCTTCCCTGCAACATTAGTGCACTGAGCTAAATTTAAATGTACAGAAGCAAATGTCCACACATTTATATGAAAGGGTTCATCAAAGTTAAAATACTCCTCCTCACAGTACCATTATAATACATAATACACCATAGTACAATTTTATTTCAATTTCTCTTTGAGATTCACATAAATCTCAAAGAGATAAATAAATAAACACAATCTTGTTCTCCAAAAATTCCTGGATGTAATAAATTGGGGATGGGAGAGCCATGTTTGCCTGCTGTAGCAAAATAAATAAATAAAGTGTCTAGTACTTTAATAATAACCAAATACATTATGCCATGAATTATTGTGAATTACACCTACAGGAATTGAGAAAAGTATAATAAATGTCGGGGGCGGGGGTTGAACCTACGTCAGCTATGAAGCATTCACAAACATCCAATTGAAAAGTCTTGTGGATAATTTTGAGTACCACCAGTACAGTTTCACCAAATCCAATAATTAACTAGGATTCCTCATAACATACTTTATAACTAAGTTAGGGCTACAATGAATTGAAAGAGCATCTGATATTTCAGTTGCCTGTGCCTAAAGTATAGTTAGGACATACCTAAGATGACCAGATTTTCAGATTGGTAAAATTTGGTAAAACATTTCTGTTGCTAAGTGAGACATTTGTTAAATGCCCCATTTTACAACCTTTCTTGCCACAATTATTAAGTGAATCACTGCAGTTATTCAGTTAGCAACAGGGTTGTTAATTGAATCTGGGTTCCCCATTGAATTTGAAGGTCATAAAAGAGGATGATGTGATCCTGGGACAGTGCAACCATCATAAATATGAGTCAGTTGCCAAGTGTCTAAATTTTGATCACGTGGCCATGGGGATACAACAACACTCATTAGTGTGAAAAATGGTCATAAGTCACTTTTTTCTGTGCCATTGTAACTTCAAAAGGTCACTAAATGAACTGTTGGAAGTTGAGGACTACCTGTATTTTGTAGCCTTCTCAATGATCTACAGCAGGGGTATCAAACTCGTGGCCTGCGGGATGGATGTGTCATGTGCTGGCCATGCCCATTCCCAGTTTAGCAAAGGGGGGAAGTGATATGTCACGTGATGACAATGGGATGCAGTGAGTTTGACACCCCTGATCTACAGTACATTCAAGCTTCCTGCTGGTGTTAAATTTCATCCCACTTCTTCTAACACTTATCTGAGGAATAATTTGAAAATGGATTTAAAAACTTATATTAAGCACACAATAGTTACGTTTTACACAATAGTTACGTTTTTTTTAATAAACTAAAATTTTCTAAAAACTAAGTGCTTGTTATAAACTATCCAGGGACATACAGTATATGTACATTAATCTGGAAACTTGTCTTACTTTGACAACAATTTTTAACTCTGAAACAGCCTCCCAAAGGGATCCTTTTGGCTTCCTCCTAGCACTTTTTCTGGAAAATGTTAACAAATGAGCTGTTTCAGAGGATTTTTTTTCCTTAAGTTTAACCCTGATGCCATCTTGTTTTTTGATGCTTTTTGTGCATTCTTATGGGTGGATGGCGAGACAACTGTGATATTGCTTCACAATATGATTCAGATAAGTTTTAATCTAATTTTGGATATTTTAATCCTTGTTTTATATGTACTGTAAACCACAGAGACATTATAATTGTAGGATTGAAGTAGGATAATTAGCTAAATAAATGCACTTACTTTAATTGGATTGGCAAATCAAATCAAGGGCAAATTGGGAAAACAATTATTGTTTAATAAATAGCACAGGAGAAGCAATTTTGCCATCTCTAATCTACCTGACATAAGAACCTTGGCCAGTGAGAAAATGGCTGAGTGGATCTTGGGTGTTAACAGGTGTTTTTGTGTGCCTGTCAAAGGTATGGCAGTGTTAGATTTGACATCTACATTAAGAACAGTGCACTCAGTTCTGATTTAAAATGGGGTAGGTATGGTTGGAAAGGAGGAAATGGAGATTAGCTGTAAGATACAAAACAAAAACCATCATAATGGTTTTGACTGCAATTTGGCAGTTTGAATCTCACCAGACTCAAGGTTGACTCAGCCTTCCATCCTTCTGCGGTGGGTAAAATGAGGACCCAGATTGTTGGGGGCAATATGCTGATTCTTTAAACTGCTTAGACTGCTTAGTAAAGCACTATGCTTAAAGCACTTAGACTGCTTAGTAAAGCACTATGAAGTGGTAGATACGTCTAAATGCTATTGCTATAAATTGGAGCAGATGATAATGTGGAAGTCTGTCTGCTTATTGGTTAAGAAGTAAGATATAAAATTCAGTATTTTTTCTGGATTGTGTGCTGTATTTTTTAATACATCACTGACTTTTAAATGTTGAGGATTATGCTTTTATTCATTGTACTCTGTCCCATTGTTATAATAATACATATTATTATTAAGCAACCTGGCTTGAAACATTTTCATTATTAGGGCTTATTAACATTTATCCTGCTGTAAAAAGGGATGAATCAATTCTGAATCAACAGTAATATACTTTCCATTTTCTTGAAAAGGCAAGCCATTCTCCAGGTTTAACTCTTGCATAACTCTTGAAAATGCATCAATATAGTCCATTAACATTAACATGTGATGTCGTGTTCTTGAGTAATCAAAATTGTCAGAGAAAGGTTGATCCTTTACTTGTGAAGCTTGATTGAAAACAGCAATTTTTACATTTCCACACACTCAATCAATGAACATTGCACTTACATCCCATAAAGAATTACAGACTCTCCTCTTTGTCATAATTTTCAAAGACTCATTAATTATACTCACTTTAATAAAAAGATCTTAATGTAATGAGCAGCAATTGGTCAATTGAGTATCTCTGGTAAGGACATTTTTGCTGTAACTTGATTATTTTATCAATTTTGCAGTCTCATTATAACAGTAAAAGACATAAACATTCAGAATGCTAAATCTATATCCAAGCAGAATTTTTTTCAGTTTCACAGAATATCAGATTAATTGTATAAAGAAGACTGGAGTGTTTACAATGAAATAATAGAATAATGAAACAATAAAACCTTGCACAATTTCAATTATTAATTATTGATTTAGCATATCGAAAACTTTTGATAACTTGCTGTTGTGCTCTAACAGAAATCATAATGGGAGAAATAACCTCCAAGAAATTATTTTTTGATGATACAAGATAGTAATTATTAGGCAATTTGTAGTTAAGAAGAAACAATTTAAAAAATGAATAAACAGGTTGTGGTAGGAAATGACAGCTAGAATTTTTGCTATGGGAAACTTGCAGATCAGAAATTGTTTGATGCCAGGAAATGGATTGTAGACATCAAAGGCTTCTCCACAATTGAAAAATTCTTTTTTTCAAAACTGTTGCAATCTCAAACTTGTATATTTTGCTGTCCCATCATCAACGATGTAGATCATAACACTGTTATGTGTTAAAAGTTCAAAGACCTGTGTGTCACCCTACCTTCCTATTCTAAGTATTCACTGGAAGGATTTATTTTCATTTTCTATTAACAATTGTTTGCTTTTCTGTTCAAATCTGAAACTACACTAATTTTAACTGTTGTTCATTCAATTGCTCCACGATCATAAATCACTTTGGAAGCTGTTTGTTTGGATATGCAGTACACAGCTAATAACAATGATTTTGTTTAGACAGGCGACCCCTCAGCTTAATAAATCAAACCTGATTTGGAGGCTCAATACTCACATCTGAACCATCCAATAAAAGTCCGCAGCTTAATAGCTTTCTGAGCAGGCAAATTTAGCATAACTGCAGCAGCAACCTATTTCTGAACAGTGCTGCCTACAACTCTTGAATATTTCGCCCTTTATTTACTATCATTTCTTCTTAAATAAGGTAGCAAATATGTCCAACCAGCCTGCAGTGATCATCAACTTGAATACTGCCGCTAATAAATTATGGGAATTCAGGTGCTTCACATTTATATATGCAATTATGCAAAGATACGTTTATAGATGCATTTCCCACCTTTAGGGATGACTCACTGCATAAAACACGCTTTCAAATAGCATGTAAAGCTCCAGGGCAGTAGTAACAAAATATATAACCCAGAAGGTATTTCTACTCCAGTATATTATGGAGTATTTAGCTGATTTTCGTTCTTTTGTGCACTAGTAAACAAGATTCTCAATGCGCAGTCACAGTAGGACAGGTAGAAAACATGACAACAACCAGCTCAGAGCAGAAAATACAAGAGAAAGTATTTGCGCTAGCAAAGTTAATTGCAGTCTTGGTTTTGTAGCTGTACCATGCTGAAATAGTGAACAACTTTACTCTTCGTATTTTGCACTCATTCAGAATAGTTAGGAAGGAATATGCCAATTACATCATTCTTTTCCAGATTATAATCTTGAGAGTTTATCATTCAAAATGTGACATTCTACACATACACACAAAAAGATTTACAGTATGTTCATCTTCCAAGACACAACCTATAAGGTTTTGATATCATTGCCTGCTTGAATGTAACTCTTCACAGCCTGCAGATACATCTGACCTCCAGTTAATTGACTGACAAATCATTAAATGTCTAGGGACAGGAAATTTCTTCTGTCGTTTCCTATCACCTTCACCAGCAAAACATCTAATGGTCCCAGGGTTGCATTTTACAGGCAACTAAAAAAAGAAAGGCACCATTTTGAAATTTATGAGGAGCCTGGGAAGCTACCAAATGACATCTTTTTTTTTTCCTTTTCTTCATGCCGTGGGCATAAATTTGGTTCACAGCTTGTTCCTGCACTTAAGTAATTGTGTCTATCTAGCACAAATACATCTGTCTAACTTTCTGCTTCGGAACTAAAAAGCACCAAGAGCACTCATTCCTTCTCTGGTTTAGGAGAGAAAAATGATCAGCGCATCCCCTCAATTAAAACCAGAAGGAAAAGAAAGATGAAATGAAAACTCTTAGCGTTTTATTTGCTACCCATTTTTCAAAGTGATTTTTTTAAAAAATTCCAGGGGTGAGTTGGTTTTCTTTGCTAGAAGGCATTTCTGGGTTTCTTTACAGATATATAAGAACAAAAGTGAATATGCACAGTTTGCATTCTTATATATTTTACAGTTGTTATTCCTATTTCACATTCCCTAGAGAACAAACATTGATGCTCAAAAGTAACACACACACACACACACACACAATTCATTGTGTCCTCAAAAAAAATCTGATGAGTGCAAAATTTGGAAGCTTACTTAAGTCTACAGAAAGGAAAACCTTTGCCAAGATAGCCCTCTCTTACCAGAGATTTCTACCCATAATTCCCAAGCCATTTTATTTGTAATTGTTCTAGGAGAAAGACATACCAGTAGACATAATTCTACCAGTATTAATCCTTTTCTGTCCAACCTTCCAAATTGCAACAGTCCTTAGCCACATTTTCTACTTATACAACAGTCAGATTTTGCATGGATTATAAGGACTTGATTTCTTTAAATGTAATAAGTTCCCGAAAGCCAATCAGCAGATGAGAATCTTCATGTTATTGCTAGCTAAGGAGAGTTCTTTTGTAGCCTCTATTTGGGTGGAACTGAAGTCCTCTTTCATCTAATGCCACCTGTTCTTTGCTGAATACGCCACCACTGTCCACTGAATTGCTTCCTTCAAAGTGCAAAACAAAGGAGACATCACCAGATGTCCTATTTTCCACCTGCAATGATCACCCACCATATTGTTTCCTGTTAATTCTGGAAAGATCCATGTCTTTTGATATAGAGACATGGCTAATGAAGATATCAAGTTCACTTTTACCTCCGGGCAATTAGGACGACTAAAAGAACACACATTGCCTCTCTGATTGCTTCCGCTGAGTCGTGCCCAGCCGCCTTGTTCAGGATAACCCGTTCCCTCCTAAATAGGAGGGATACGAGCGATCCTTTGCAAGGCAGAACTGAGGATTACGTCCAATTCCTCGCGGATAAAGTTGCTCGGCTTCGGACGGACCTGGACTCCAATTGCGCAGAACCAGCTGAGGCACCAGGGGAGAATCTGGCAGGACATCACTGGATTGATTTTCAGACTGTTACCCCTGAGGACGTGGACAAGGCCATGGGAGCTGCAAGTGCCTCCACATGTGTACTGGACCCATGCCCCTCCTGGCTGGTTGCTAACAGCAGGGAGGTGACACGGGGCTGGATCCAGGCGGTTGTTACCACCTCTCTTCGGGAGGGGTTCTTTCCCCCCGCTCTAAAGGCGGCAGTGGTGAGACCCCTTCTGAAGAAGCCATCTCTGGATCCAGCCGTTTTAAACAATTACCGTCCGGTCTCCAACCTCCCCTTTGTGGGGAAGGTTGTTGAGAAGGTGGTAGCCTATCAGCTCCAGCGGTCCTTGGAGGAAACCGATTATCTAGATCCCTTCCAGTCAGGATTCAGGCCGGGCTACAGCATGGAAACCGCTTTGGTCGCATTGATCAATGACCTCTGGAGAGCCAGGGATGGAGGTTATGCCTCCGTCCTATTGCTTCTTGACCTCTCAGCGGCTTTCGATACCATCGACCATGGTATCCTTCTGCGACGACTGCGGGAGGTGGGGGTGGGAGGCACTGTCCTACGGTGGTTCTCCTCTTACCTCTCGGACAGGTTGCAGTCGGTGTTGGTCGGAGGGCAGAAGTCGACCTCTAGGCCCCTGAATTATGGGGTGCCGCAGGGATCGGTCCTGTCCCCCCTCCTGTTTAATATCTACATGAAGCCGCTGGGTGAGATCATTCGACGGCACGGGATAAAATACTATCAGTATGCGGACGATACACAGTTGTATCTGTCCGCCCCGTGCCAACTCAGTGAAGCGGTTGACGTGATGTGCCAGGGCCTCGAGGCTGTTAGGGACTGGATGGGGGTTAACAAGCTTGTACTCAACCCAGATAAGACCGAGTGGCTGGTGTGCTTCCCTCCTACTAATTGGCCAAGTGTTCCATCTCTCAGGCTGGGGGGTCAAACAGTACGCCCCTCAGACAGGATTCGCAATTTGGGAGTCCTCCTGGACCCACAGCTGACTTTTGAACACCACTTGTCGGCTGTGACCAGGGGGGCATTTGCACAGGTTTGCCTGGTGCACCAGTTGCGTCCCTACCTGAACCGGGAGGCTCTCACAACAGTCACTCGTGCCCTTGTGACCTCTAGACTGGACTACTGCAACGTGCTCTACATGGGGCAGCCCTTGAAGAGCATTCGGCGACTTCAGCTTGTCCAGAATGCAGCCGCGCAAGTGATTGTGGGTGAGCCTCGGTTCACCCACGTAACACCTACCCTCCGCGAGCTGCACTGGCTGCCTATTGGTCTCCGGATACGCTTCAAGGCACTAGTCGTCACTTATAAAGCCCTTCATGGTATTGGACCTGGGTACTTGAGAGACCGCCTGCTGCCAATTACCTCCACTAGACCGATTAGATCCCACAGATTAGGCCTCCTCCGAATTCCATCCGCCGGCCAGTGTCGACTGGCGACTACTCGGAGGAGAGCCTTCTCTGTGGCTGCTCCGACCCTCTGGAACGAACTCCCCGTGGAGATTCGAACCCTCACCACCCTCCAGACCTTCCGCAAAGCGCTTAAAACCTGGCTGTTCCGACAGACCTGGGGCTAAAGAACTGTTGCCCCCGTCTCGAATTGGTATGACTGTTGTGTTTTAATCATGCATTGTTTTTTATGTCGTTTTAAACTCTTGTTTGTATCCCTTCCCTGGTTGAGTTGTGAGCCGCCCTGAGTTCCCTTCGGGGGAAAAGGGCAGCATATAAATAAAATCAACATTCAACAACATTCAACAACTTTTCTTTTTTATCTCCCGTCTGTTATTTTGCCTGCTTTTTGTTCAACTTGCCAGGTATCTTGTTTGATGTTTACCAATGTTTAATCAATAAATAAAGAGGAAGATGACAGTATATGCGATCAAGATCCACTTTACATACTATTCTAGCCAGTTAATCCTTGTGTGTGGAAGAGCAGGCAAACAATCTGTTCCTTTGCCCATTTGCATTCTATGTGTATAAAGGTACTTTTGGAGAAATGTACAAAGTTTATGTAATGGTATCACTGAAGACGAAGACAATGAAGATGATGAGGAGAGGAGGAACTTCCAAATTGTCAGCCCCACTAATAGACCAGACCACAAAATCAACTCCAAAGGAAAACTAAAATTACTTTTATTGACGTTGGCTATAACAACAGAATCTTGCATCTCTATGCTGTACCTCCTTCCTCTGTCTTATAGTTCAGAAAATTAGGAAAGTGACTTTCTCAGCTGCTTATAAATGTTACCAGGCTGTTCTGAACTTAAAAACGATTAAGCAACAGGTTTTGCATATCTCTGTCAAGGTCATCTTCTTTACTCTCTACACCAGTGGAGGACATAAATCACAATTTGATACATTTTATGGGAAAAGATTTGCCAGGTAAATAACTAAATGAAGATGAAATTAATCAATATCTAGAATCAGATGTTAGTACTGTGTACGGTTGCAATTACTGCAATATTAAACACAGACTGAAAACATCCAGAATCCTCGCTACATATTGATTTTCATGTATCTGAAAACTGATGCATTCACTGGAATGATAGCAATGATGGTGAAAGTAAAGGAACACTTACAAAATATTTTTAACAGCGAAATACAAACAACTACAACACTAACAGGAAAAAAAATTCAGCAACACAAAGATTCATATAATATCTGCTTAGTATCAATTTAGTAGTAATTCAATCCTTAAGTTTATAATTAAATGTAGACCATTCAGAAGCATAGTATTTCACAGGCTCATTTTTAAAACCTAAAGTTTTTTTTCTTTCTTTTTTTTAAAAAAACAGTATAGACTTATATCCTGAATCCATTCCTTGGTATCAGAAGCACAGATTTTCCTTCCTTTGTTCGTTCGTTCATTCATTCATTCATTCATTCATTCATTCATTCATTCATTCATTCATTCAGCTGCCCAACTCCACAGTGACTCTGGGCAAAAAATAAAAGAAAATATATATCAAAGAAAACAAATATAGGTATATGGAAAATGAAATCAGAATCAAATATCAAAGGGATCCTAAGTCAAGGTCTGGGGAAAACAGCCCTTTGTGTGAAATGTACTGACCCTCAGTAGAAGTCAGTAGAACTTCATAAAACTATAATATTTTCAGAATATAGCTTAACATCACATTTACACATTGAACTATTTCATTCTAAAATTAATATAAAGAGCACGTCTTACATTTCTTAAAAACCTGGATCCACTGATTATTCAAAACAGGATATCCCAATTCTTCATTCCACAATTCAGTTAACTGAATAACTAAGACTAACTTTCATTCTGTTTTTTAATTCCTTGTAAAATTGAATTGTTGGTTTTAATCCAAATGTTCCATCTCTTTGGGGTTGCTGCTAAAGCATCCAGACTATATTAATGGCAGCAATGAAAGACTTAACTAGACTTAACTAGAGGGGCAGTTTTCTGTAGTGGGTAAAGCTGATAGCCTGTGAGCTCTAGTCCTACTTTAGACATGAAAAATCTGCTAGGTAGCTTTGCGCAGTTATGCTCTCACAGCCCAACCAGAGGTGGGCTGCTTACTGTTTGGCCCGGTTCGGCCGAAACAGTAGTGGAGTTCAGGCCTGGGTCGCAGAACTGGCAGTGACCCAGGCCTGCCACGCGCCCGAACTGGTTCCGTCGCCATCACTGGGCCACCACCATTTTTATTTTTAGTGACTGTGCATGCACAGTTCACTGTAAATTGTTCTGCGCATGCACAAAGAACAATTTACATTGAACAGCACATGCACGTGCAGCGTTGCAGCGCGGGTTGTGAACCGGTAGTAAAACCCCACCCCTGAGCCCAATGTATCGCATAGGATTGTTGTTGTGGGGAATATAAGAAGGAGGAAGAAGCATTAAGTATGTCCTCTGCCTTGAGTTGTATATTTTTAAAAAGTGGGATAAACATCTTTTTTAAAAAAAAGCAAAATAAGAATGCTTGACATAGAGGGCAATAACACTGAAAAGCACACTGTACTAATTTCCCACCTCCAAATGCCTCAATCAGTTAAAAGTTGTCCTGAAGGCTTCTATCTTAAACACCTCATTATTAAGGAATAAGCTCCAATGATCACAGTGAAATTTATACAGCCAAATAAACATGCATAAGGCTGTATGCCGTAAAGCTATAAAAATTAAACAAAATATCATTGTAATTCAAATCAACATTCGTCTAATATAGGAAGGAAGACGAACTACACCCCCTGAGGAGGAAATACGCTGCTAAGTGTAAACAAAGCTATTAGAAGCATAATCTGCAACAAACTGCCAAAATATGATTAATTATTGAAATTATCCTTAAAAAGAGCAATTATAACAATACGTTTCTCCTGGAGATGGACTAAAGAAGGATGAATATTATTCCTTACTGTTTTTATAATATGCTAATGCTCTTCCCAAAATGCCAGATAGCATTGGTCTAAGACTTATCCCCACATCTAGTAGCCAACCTTGTATGGTCTCCAAATATTATTTTACTTTTTATTATTTTATTTATTTATATCAAACCTTTATTCTTTTTTTGTTAATAACACAAGGTGGTGAACATATCTAATAATCCATCATCATCATCAACAACAACAACAACAACAATGACATGAATTGGGCTGAGAGAGAATGTTGGCCAAGATGACCTAGCAACTTTTCATGCATAATGTGGGAAACTCACCTTTTCCTGGTTTCTAATCTGGTGCTTTAATGAGACCAAAAACAGGTCAGAAAACTTGAATGCTAGAATGTGGTTGTTTTTTAAAAGCAAACCAGAATTAGGCAATAGCAAGTGTTTTCCAAAATTCTTGCCAAGGTGTATTCATATAATTATCACGAGCTAAATTCGAGTTGAGGGACTCTTACCAATTTTGTCTCTGTGTGGCAAGAAGCCATGTTAATCGTTTGCATTTGCATACTTTTACAACATGTACTGTATATTAATAAATGTCAGACTCCCAACAATTTGGGGAGGTGTTTTATGCAAATTGTTTTCTAATCATGAGTTTAAGCACAGAGGTTTTTTTTTTTCTTTCTATTTTTTTCCTGTCCATTCCTCCTAAGAATCTTAGAATATTGAGGTTTGGACTCTTTCATATGCCCTTAACAATAGTCTTTCCCATTTGTTTTGTCTCCTATTCTTTTGTAAGGTAAAGGTGAGACAAGACAACTTAAAAGGTAAAGGTTCCCCTCGCACATATGTGCTAGCCGTTCCCTACTCTAGGGGGCGGAGCTCATCTGAGGACCCGGATTGTTGGGGGCAATATGCTGACTCTCTGTAAACCGCTTAGAGAGACCTGAAAGGCCTATGAAGCGGTATATAAGTCTACTGCTATTGCTATTGCTATCTCCACTTCAAAGCCAAAGAGCCAGCACTGTCCAAAGACTTCTCCGTGGTCATGTGGCCGACATGACTAAATTCCAAAGGCGCACGGAATGCTGTTACCTTCCCACCAAAGGTGGTTCCTATTTTTCTACTTGCATTTTACATGCTTTCGAACTGCTAGGTTGGCAGAATCTGGGATAAGTAATGGGAGTTCACTCCATTACGTGGGGCTAGGGATTCGAACTGCTGACCTTTCTGATCGACAAGCTCAGTGTCTTAGCCACTGAGCCACCACATCCCTTCTTCTCTAAGAAGCACAAAAAAGCAAGGTTAAAAGAGAGGTGGTTGACCAACGGGCTCCATCAATCCTTTTTGGTTTCTTTATAATAACTTAACTAACATGCAAGTAAAACTTCCAAGAATAAGAGATGTCCAACTTTGTTGCCACTAATTATACTTATCAAAACTGCCTTGCTAATATTGGTTTTATCTATAAAAATTAAATAAATAAAAATAAATCATTTTTAAGACTTTGCAGTCTTAAAATTCCTACAGTATTATTAGTATTAGCAGTATTTAATAGTGTCATTGAAAAGTTGTTTTAATTAGAAAGTAAAAACAAAATCACAAAGGTGACCAATTGTTTCGGCCCATGGATTGCCAAGTCAGAGGTAGCACATTTGCACATGCAGCTAATTGGTGTCTCTCACACTTTCTGATTCTCCTCCATTCTCTTTCTTCCCACCATTTCTGGTGCTTTTTCCTCCTACTGATCTGCAGAGGAAGAGGAAAGCCCTCAGCTTGCCCTAATGTTCAACTTGCTTATAGAAAATGAGGGAAGATTTTGTTCCTCTCAGTAAACCAACACAATATTGTTGGGTCTTTTCTTGCTATGTTCTACCAGGCCAGGTGACCATCAAGACAAGTGTCTCCCTGCTTTCCTATTGACTTACCAACTTGTCTTTTCTCCAGCTGGTAGCTTAAGTGCGTCCGAGCTTCCTGTCAAGCAATTAAATCATTCCACTCAGTCTTTCTCCTTGCACTCCATTCTGCAAGCAAGTATCTATTCTGTACTGTATTATATATACTTCAGGCAGTGAAACGTGCATCTTACAGCAAGTGGTGATGAGAGGATGTGATTACTGTACTCTGACTCTATCAGCAGTTCATTGTCAAGATGCTATGAGGGACAAGAATACTGGCAGTTTGTCTGGAACAAAAATGTTTAAAACAGGTGCTTAAACAGACATGAGATGACATGTTTACAATCTAGTTAAATTCAGCTGGATTGTATGCAATCCAGATGGTGCAATTTCACATCTGGGTTGACTGCTACCTAGTAGGACCATGCACATTTCAAAAATGATACTTCATGGTATGTTTTTTTTCTGGGCAAGTTTGAACAAGGCTGGAAATATCAATTCATTAAATTTTCTAGAACTCTTGTGTGGAAATCAGGGGGGAGAGTGGGGTGGGGGTGGGCTATTTTTTAAAAAAATTAACAGGGAAGGGCTGTGATTGTGTTCGCACAAGCTCCAAAGCATTTATTCTAAATCCTTTTCAAAGCATGCCCAGCTTTGTTATTTAGCCCATTTCTAGTTAATTCTCTGCTCTGTATCTTGTAAATCCTCTAGTGTGAACCTCTGAATTGCCTCTATTATTGGGCAGGGTAGGATCCGTGGATTTCATATAATTCTTGTGCAAATCTTTGAATTGCCTTTACAGAGCCAGGTTTAGTGGGGTGATTAATATGGAGTGAGCCATGCATATGGGTAAATCTGGATTTTCTGCTTCTTTCTTGAATTGATAGGGAAGGAACGTGTAGGAGAAGAAGAGCAGGACCTGATGATGAAGTTACTAGAACAGGGGTCTCCAACCCCCAGGGCACAGCTCACTACCGGGCCATGGCCCGTTTGGAACCGGGCCATGCAAGTGGCAGGTGAGCATGTGTGTGCAAAGCTCCACTTGTGTGGTGGCTCACCAGGTGCCAGCAGAGCTGGTGGCAGACTCGGCCGATGAGGAGTTGGGGAGGAAAATGGGCCAGTTCTGGAGTCTGGGGAAGGCTCTGATGGATGTTCAGCATCACACACAGAGAAAGAACCAGGGCCGTCCAACATTTCCCAGCCACCAGAGAGGCAACTGTCTTGGGAGGCTGATATGAGTGAGGAAGAGGAAGAGCTGGTGCCTGTTCCAGATACATGTATGTGCAGAGCAGTTAGGAGAGGTGAACAATGGAGGCCAAGGAGTTGACTCAGGAAGCAAAGCACATGTGGATGGCTGAATGGCCCCTGAATTCCCCTGGCTGGGGAATAAATAGAAGGAAAGGTGAGTGGTTGTCGTAGGAGACAGCAATTCGTATTTCTGAAGAATTTGCTTATTGTGTTTCATGCCACAAAGACTGCTTGCCAGAACTTAATTGCACCCTTTTGGCTGGGAGCTCACAGCCTTGCAATTATCACAAGGAACTGATAAATTCTGTTATTGCAGTTAACTCCTTGAAGGACTACTCTCTGGACTTTTTGGTGGGTAAATACAATTAATTCACAAGAAGTAAATAAAGAGGGGTTTTTCGTGACAAGGAGTCTGTTTCTTGCTTCTGCTAAGGCTGGGTCAAAACAACTTGCATAAATGGTGGGTGCTCGTGCTCACACGCATAGCTCCATTTGTGTGAGCAGTGGATGCCCATAAATGGAGTTGTGTGCACTCATGCATGTTCTTCCTGCTCACATGGGACCATCTCCTCTCTCTCTCCCCCACCGGTCTGCCAAGCTGGAAAGGTTAGGGATTGCAACCATGCAGGCTGGGGAATTCTGGCAGTTGAATTCTGCATATCGTGAAATTGCCAAGTTTGAGAATCACTGCTGCACCCAATGTATGACAACACAGTAATGTAATCATTAGGAAAAAGCTGACATGCTTATCTTCAGTCAACATGCCAAACACTTGAATTTCTGCCAGAAACTGTGTTTTGATCCCACTGCACCATTCTTACATACCTTTCTTCGGTGTTTTAATTACAGTCAATAATACTGCTTCTTCAATAACAACAGCAACAAAGAAGGACGAACATATGGCATTCCAAATGTTAGGCAAAATTAAATATAACAATAAAATGTGTCGGAATAGATATGATTGACAAGGTAGTCGCAGGGACGACTGCTTGCAAGAACAGAATTGGGAAACAGAAGTACGTATGCTCATAGGAATCCTTCCCTATCCAGGGCTGATTCAAACTGGCATTGAATACGACAGAGCTTAAGTTCTTCTCAAAAGCAACCTGGGGGTGATGAGAAGTAACAGCAGATTTTGGAATTTAAAAAAGCCCTGTTCTTTGCTTAATGTAGCATTCAGGCTTGTTCCTTTTCTCAAATCTATTTTACCCATAAATCCTTTTCACTGGCACTTCACTGCACAAAGGACACAAAGAAGGCAACATTAAATATATTTCCATCTTCAGAGCTCAAAACCCATGCAATTAGATTTCCCCTCATTCAGCCTTTCTAATCTTCTACGCTGACAGATTGCTCTGCCATAAATCCCATTATTATTTTATCCCACTGACCAAAATCTACATCCAGCAAACATTTATCAAATCCTTTACCACAGAAAAGCAAGACAACACAAGGGTGCTCTCTTTTGTACGTTAGGCTACTTCTGTCTTACATTAACTTTGGAAATGACAATTGCAGATAACGGGTAACCCGATGGTAGGTTTTAAGCAGAAACAAAGTCTGAAAATTCATGCTGACTTTCTTGCTGGATAAAACGTGTTCCTCTTTTAAATAGTCCAAAAAATAAACTGCTGAGTCCATTGTTCAAACATCCAATATGTCCAGTACCCTGTTTCCCTGAAAATAAGGACTTTCCGGATAATAAGCCCATGTGCTTATTATCGCATGTGCTAAAATAAGCCCTCACCCAAAAATATTGCAACTCAGCAGCAGCCATGAGGTGATCACACTCGCCACCTCCTGCACCTCAAAAATAATAAGACATCCCCGAAAATAAGGCCAAGTGCTTATTTCGGAGGTCAAAAGAAAATAAGACCCTTATTTTTGGGAAAACATGGTATTAAAATTTGTTGTTTTATTTGCATTGGTAGATTAAAGTCACCTTCTCCTTTAATTGTAATCATCTGACAGTGGATTTTAAAATAACAGGCTACAGGAATGATATAGGAAAAGATGCTACTCAGGACCTACAAAAGAAACTGGCTCATGTCTTAGCAAAAGAAAAGAAATATTTAAAAAAATTACTTCCCCTTCATCGTAACAATTATAAACAGGTTTAACAGATTATAACCATCTCGTAAAATAAAATAACACCACATCATCACTTATGTATAAACGGATCCTTATAATATCATCATTTCAATCCTGATGGCAGCAAAAGTCCATTAAGAATTACAGAAATAACATCATACATATAGTACTTGACCTATGACCAGTATTACAGCAGGAATTTCCATAATAAGTTGGGGCACTCATAAAGAGAGTCATCTTATGACCATACCTGATTTTTATGACCATTTTATCATTGTTGTTAAACAAATCACCATAGTCTTAAGTGGAGCAAGTGGTTGTTAATTGAATCCAACTTCCCCAATTGCAGAACCTGTCTGGAAAGACTGCGGGATACTGCAACCAGTCATAAATATGAGTCGGTTGCCAAGCGTCCAAATTACAATCACATGACCACAGGGTCACATGGTCATAAGTGCAAGGACAGGTCATAAATCACTTTTCCAGAAGTTGTTGTAACTCTGAACCCTCATTAAATGAATAGTAAGTAAAGGACTACCTATATCTATTTTAATCTTTAAACCAAATAAACTAATTTTATATTCCTTTCTTTTACTTTCAACAAACTTACTTTTTAATCCTGCATCACACTGAAAAGCACTTTTTAATCACTTCAAATATGTCCTGGAGTCTGTTTTTGTTTAATTTTTTTTTCTTTGTCCTTTCTCACAACGTCCTTCAACATTTAAGATCTTTTTTTGTAAATCCAATATAGGAAAATCATGGAAGTCCCTCTATTGATTTATCACTTGCATATCGCTTTCAGTTTTTCTGATATCATCTGGTTTTATTTGCATACCCATTGTAGCATATCATATCTTCAAGGACAGCCCCATGTAGAGTGTATTGCAGTAATCCAAGCAGAAGGAGACCAAAGCATGAGTGACCGTGAGCAAGACCTCCCAGTTCAGGAAGAGGAGCAATTGGTGCACTAGATGAATCTGTGCAAAGACCCCCTAGCCATGGCTGCCACCTGCTCCTTGAATAGGAGTCATGAGTCCAGGAGGACCCTTAAAATGCACACCAGTTCAGTCTAAGGAAGTGTCAAAAATAAGATATCATCTGGACTTGGCTGGCCAAAAACCCATAGACACTCTGTCTTGTCAGTCAAAGCCAGTTTCTCCCCATCCAGATCTTATAGCTTCAGGGCATTCAGCACAGCATTACCAGTTTGGGGTAGACACATATAATTGGATATTTTCAAATATGCCCAACTAGCTGGATACCAGTCCTTCACTACGGAACTATGTGATCAGGCTTGATAAATTGATGTGTGAAGCCCACAGGCCAGATGAATCATGCATTGGCCACGCCCATACCTGGTCTAGCGAAGGGGAGTAGTACGTCTAACCCCTTAGCATTGGTACGTGTTAATATAACACTGTATAAGGAATACTGATGATCTGACGGTCATTTCGAAAAATCCTTCCCTGGCAAGCACCTAGAAGCCAAGAGGAACAAATGTGCCAAATTTCAAGTTTGTAGCTTTACAGTTGTGGAGATTTTGTGATGATGTGTGAGTGGTATTTCACTTTTATATATATAGATGTTAAAGTGTTTCCTTTGTTCTGTGTTAATATGTCAAATGTTAAGTGTTCTCCTTTAATTTTAATATTTTGTTGCCCCTGGCTCCCTCTGGTGTCCAATGTCCAAATTTCCATTTATTTGCTTATTTGCTTGCTTATTTATTTATTTATTTATTTATTTATTTATTTAGAAATTTTCAATTTCTATAGCCGCCCACCTCAGTCCAAATGACTCATCATGTTTTAGTTCATGAATTCCAAACAACAGCTATTTCCCACAGGAAGGATTCTCACAATCAATTTCAAAATCTTATTTCAAATCTATCTGGACCCCTTGATCCATTTATAACTTTCACAAAATCAACATTCTAATCACCCTTTTGCTACTTATTCCACACACACACACACAAATCTCCTTAAGCTTCCTGCTTTCGAACTTCTTTCACTAAGGATTAAAGTCAACTCACCCACTGCACATTATGAGGCTTGTCGATTGGAAGGTTCTTTAATAGTTGAAAAGCAGTTAAAAAGCAATTTTGAAAAGTTGGCAGGGGAAGGATTTTGAAGCAATCTCAGTATTTAGGCATGATAGTGTGGGATCAGCCTGGAATCAATGATCAGTGAGTTTCTTCACTTGATGTAATCAGGAGAGACTAAACAACTAAGTGTCAAGGATGAAATAGTAGCCATTACGTAACATAGTTTGATGCTGGAAATCATAATATAACTATTTGCTCACATTAACTAGGACTACTCAGGACTGGGAAGGAACACACTGAAAAACTATACCTTGGAGAAATAATGTTATTATGATTCCACACACGTAAAGGCAACAATTTTTCTACACCCCAAAATTAATATTGCTTCAAGATAAATACGTTTGCCCTAATAATGTCCTTTCTATAATGTCAAAGAGGGAATAAGGACACTCAGCTTATCACTGAGTCTCTACAATCTAATGTCATATGGTGGCATTTGTGCCCCATCACCTGCAGATCAGGACCTCTGGTCACAAATAAAGTGTCTCTTAAGAATCAATGCTAACTCCTCACCTATCACAGGACCCAAAACACAGGAGGGCAGATTTTTTAATGGGTGACTTTCCTCTCCTGACACATTTTAATGTGCCCAGGTCTGCTCAACAGACAACTAAGGTCAAGCTTGACAGTCATATAGTAAACCAACCTCCCTCCCTTCCTTCCTTCCATGTCTGACATGATAGCAGCATTCCAGTGATTGAGGGCCTGCAACAAATAAGAAGGGGTCAACTTATTTTCCAAAGTACCAAAAGGAAAGACAAGAAACAATGGATGGAAACTAATCACGGAGAGAAGCAACCCAAAATTAATGAGAAATTTCCTAACAGTGAAAACAATTAACCAGTGTTGCCTTCAGAAGCTGTGGATGCTCCATCAGTGGAGGTTTTAAAGAAGACATTGGACAACAATTTGTCTGGAATAGCATAGGGTCTCCAGCTTGGGCAGGCATAGAAGACCTCCAAGGTTTCTTCCAACTCTGTTGTTCTGTTAAGCTGAGTGTTTATTAGCAACAACCTGAAACCAAAGTCACCAAATGATTTGACCAGCAGGATTCAGGATCTGAGTTACAGAGATGGAAATGGGAAATAACATAAAATTGTTGAATTTGGATCATCATAATGTATGGGCTCCTAAGCTTTGATATTTTGCTGATATTGTATTTTTTAAAGAATTGTTTGTTTGTTTGTTTATTTATTTATTTATTTATTTATTTATTTATTTATTTAACATACATTTATATTCATATTTATTTAGAAACTGCCTATCTTCCCATAGAGTAACTCTGAATGGGGAATATGTTGCACACAGAGACACATTCTGTTGCCCTGTCTTTGAACACAATAAGGAAGTCCAAGGAATAAACGGCTAATTTAGAGAGTCCAGCTCCATCACTGGTTACTAAAGGATGCATCATATTGCATCCCTTATTCTGCCGTATGTGACTTTCTGCATTCCAATGAAATCATATAAGTGTGAATTAGTAAGAGCTGTCAGCAAGAGCTCTGTGAGGATGTAGAGAGGAAAAGAAAAAGGCAAAGATCAAATCAGCGTAATGAAAAAAGGAGTTGCTATTTTCATGCAAGGGTTGTGTTAGCCCTATAATTACTATTTCTAAAAATAAGGCAGGATTGTCAAATAATGTTTGTTATGTCTGTATATATGCTTTGGGTATATATAGAAACACAAATTCTTAGAGAATATTTTCTGATGTTTCTATCAGTATTTTTTTTATATACTCCTTATTTCCAATTGTAAAATCACATTCTGTCAAGCAGCGTGGTGCAGTGGTTACCATTCAATAAAAATACCAGAGATCTGTGTAAAGATCTACCAGGTTTACTGGACGACTTTTGAGCCTAATTTATCTCACAACTTATTGCAAAGAAAACATTGGAAGGTGAGGCACTATTCATTAGTTCCATGGAAGAGATGATTTGAAATAAATATAATAAGAAACAGCATATTTTGTTCTTCATTTCATGTATTATGGTTCCCAGAAGAACTACAGAAAATACTATATTGTAGGAATTTTTCTAAATCTTCTATGCTGCTAAATGAAATTATCTACAATATACATGTCTAAGGCTTTGTTATTGAGAATAACAGTGGAGACTTTCTTGTGACCAAAACAAAAATAAGTAATAGAACTTCTTAAGAGGTATTCTTCAGTATTTTTCTTTACACCAAGCTTTGTGGTCTCCTAAGGTGTTCATCTATAGTTCTAAGATTTCTACTACATTACTGTACTTTAAATGTATTAATCTGACTCTACTTTGATATGACACAAAAAGGCAATTAATTCTTCACCAAACATTTCCACTATGTAAAAAGCTGTCTCAAGGAAATGAACAAAAATCTATTAAAGATAATTACTGCTTTTCATTCAATCCTCTGAGCACAATAATTATTCTTTTGCTCAAAGATCTCTTCCGTTAATTAAAGCTTGAGACAAATCTCAGCTACTATAGCCCAATAAATATTTCCAATGTTTTTTGCTAGGTCAAAAAATTACCACCCCATCAACCCAAGTATCTAATATAAATGTGCTGGGAATGAAGACACGTATTAGACAGCAAATTATTTAATTCTTCTTGCTCTATCAACACAATATAGTCCTACTAACATTTAGTAACTTAAATTTTGCAGGTTGTCTTGTACACTGGAATCCTAGTTTAAAGACCAAAACAATTTTCCCCTAGAATTGTCTAAAAACTGGGTCAGATTAGCAAAACAGTAAACAGTTTAGTTCACATTGGGATAGTTGTTCATAGTATGACATTCCTTATACCAGAGGTCTTCAAACTTGGCCATTTTAAGACTTGTGGACTTCAACTCCCAGAATTCCAGCATAGCCAGCTGGAGAATTCTGGGAGTTGAAGTCCACAAGTCTTAAAGTGGCCAAATTTGGGGACCCCTGCCTTATACAATGATCTGTGTGGGAGAATTGTCAGAAGAAAATGTTTTCACCAAATTACATCAAGCGTAAGTAGGATCTTTGGCTAGGCAATCAAGGGTGCAGAAATGATCAAATTGTGTTCATGAAATAGAGCAAATGATAGTTTTCTATTACACAATGGGCCATTTTCATCACTCTATGTTTTAGAATCCATCTTCTTTCTATTAAACGCCTATTCTACACATGCTGTATTCAGCATGAAGCAGAAGAACTAAAGTGTCTAAGAGGAGTGCATAAATATGGTATAGGAAAGCCTAACAATGGGAGCAGTATTATGATGCTAAAGACCCTACAAAATGTAGCCTTCTGCTGGCTCTGCCCCCAAATTACTCATGAGGCCAAATGAAGAACACATATGAGCCTTTTCTTCATTATGATTGGAATCCCAAAATGATTGATTAGCTGCAGACAACTGTGCAGTTAATCCAACAACAACCTTTTATCCTTTGTTTTGCAGAACAAATCATTATTGGAAATTATGCAATCAATATCATATAATACAATATAAGTAGGCTAATGTTGTTTCCTTTCATTTGAAAGATGATATATATTTTCCAAATGTGATCAACAAATGTGTACATTTTCCTTTTTTCATTTAGATCCTTCCATAAGGATCTAAGGTAAAGATTCAAATATGGTGATAGACTCCAGAGTTTAGCAATAATTCCTTGAGTATGGTGGAAGATATTAAATATTTTATATACTACCATTCAGCATCTACTTTCTGCATTATTTTCTTTTATAGCAGCATCTCATAACTTGTTCTTCACTGTCCAGTGTGGATACATTTATCATTTACAGAAATTATCATAAATCTACTTGGAAAGATCCATTAAAAATACCTCTAAATATAAACTGTAAACCAACAAAAGAACATGATTGTTGAGGGGAGGGTGGGCACTTCAATTTATATTCTTACATATTGTTATGAAATAATCTTATGTAAAGAGAATATGCCATGTGTTTATGCTCAAATTACACTGCAACAACCAAGGGAACGACTGATTAGATCAAAGAAACAAATCTCAAGTTTGTCTGTTGCTTCTCCTGCTGGAACAACTGTATTTCATAAAGATATATAACACCCCATTAAACTGCAATTAGACTCTAGCAGGAGCAGTCAACAACCCATTTAGCAAATAAACTATTAAAGTGCTTCACACTATAGTTTATAAATGATATTCATATAAATAGTTTTGATCATCGGATTTTTTAAAAAGGGGAGGAGAAGGATCCACATTCTTGTCTAGAATCATCACTATCAATTTCTACCTGAGCAAAATTTTAAACCTTCCATATCTTATTGCTGCTCTTAGGTCTTATGATGCTTCCTGCATTTTCCGAAAACTGCCCTAAGGAATTTTCCTTATGGCAAGTCCCAAATCTAAATCCAGTGGCTAAACTTTGGGCTTTTGCCAATGCAAAGAGCAGCAGATATTACTATATAATTGGAGACAAGCCTTCAGATGTTGTTTTGGTCATAATTTGAGATCAATACATATTTAGACCAATTTAGACTTAAAAGTATTCCCAGTACATGTTTTAATATATCATTGACGTTAAACAGAGCTTCTCATAGTACACAGTGCTAATAGAGGAAAGAAAGGCAGAGACAGAGTGGATATCGTGAGAAAGAACTGCCAGAATTGCATGTCAAGATCAAAGAGGGTTTTGAGGTAAAGAAGTGGAGTAATATGTCTATGGAGATTCTCGGTCACCCAGGTCATTGTTGTTCCAAAGTTGCTCAATCAAAAGGCAACTGAACTTTCTGTTTTTTCTTTGAAGATATTTCGCTTCTCATCCAAGAAGCTTCTTCAGCCCTCTACCATCCAGTCAGAGCTGAAGAAGCTTCTTTGATGAGAAACCAAATGTCTTCAAAATAAAAATAGAAAGTCCAGTTGCCTCTTGAATGAGCACCTTTGGGACAAGCTGAGAAACAGAGAACCTGGCTGGCCACTAGAGATCCTACAATGGTTAAAATGGGCTAATCAGCTTTAGTGACTCTTGAACTTGAATTGTGTACTGTTGGGTTCTATCCAGAGTTCTATCCTGTAAGATTCAAATAGATTGAGCAGTTGAGATACAAATTTAATAATAAATAAGGATTTATGAGATGGTGAGGAAGGTCGGGAGAAGACTCACCAAAGCATTCAGCAGCACAACCTTGGGAAGAAGAGTGCTGAGGAGAAGAGCTGTGAGACAAGAGTTGCAAGACAACTTAGAAGGTAAAGGTTCCCCTCACACATATGTGCTAGTCGTTCCCGCTTAGGGTATAAAAATAGTCCTTACATCTTATATGGATGACTTACATATTGGGGAGAGGCAGAAAGCACATTTTTTTCTAGGAACATGTAGCTAGCCTACTCTGTAAAATAGTTTGCAGACTTATATTTTTAAAAAGATATGTACTCAATTCAGGCCTTAATTGTGCACCCTTTGGTCTTCTGGCAAAGTGAATTATAGAATTGAATACAGCCCCTGATGCATGTATAAGGTAAAGGTAAAGGTTCCCGTCGCACATATATGCTAGTCGTTCCCGACTTTAGGGGGCAGTACTCATCTCCATTTCAAAGCCGAAGAGCCAGGGCTCTCCAAAGACGTCTCCATGGTCATGTGGTCGGCATGACTAAAAACCAAAGGTGCACAAAACACTGTTACCTTCCCACCAAAGGTGGGTCCTATTTTTCTACTTGCACTTTTACATGCTATTGAACTGCTAGGTTGGCAGAAGCTGGGACAAGTAACGGGAACTCACTCCGTTATGCAGTGCTAGGGATTTGAACCACTGAACTGCTGACCTTTCTGATCAACAAGCTCAGCATCTTAGCCACTGAACCACCAAGGCAACTTAGGATAAGCCTAAAATTTGGCTAGGATTGAACATGTGAGAGGATGGTAGCAAATAATAAGAACAAGTGTTTGTCTTACAAAGCTCTTGTCCTATCACCTCTTCCACTTGAGAGTGGATAAGACAGTGTCAACTAATCAACTAAGCACTTTTCTTAGATCTAGTGCTAAAAAGGAACAGATATTGTTACATACTGACAGATAGCATGGTAGTTTCCCCCAAGGTCCTCTGATCCAGTGGGAAAATACTCAAAGGTGATTGGTTAAGATGTCTGACAGCTCCCTATAAAAGGGCTGCTGCCAGACAGAGTCTTTGCTGGATTGTATATAGTATTGACTAATAAAGAGCTGTTGTTACTGTTAGCCTGAGTCTTCCTCATCCATTCACCCAATCTAACACTGGTGATGAGGATGGGATTGGAAGGCAACTAGGCACAAAAAGAGCTGATTGACAATCCAGCAACACAATCCAGCCTGGAGCTAAACATGGCATCAAACGGCCATCTTTAAGTGGCAATTTCAAAAATGTTTTGACTGAATCAAGATGACTACATACGCCCCACCAGCTCCATATGACCCAGCCACCAAGCACTGGGACTCGTATATGATGAGGTTCGAACGCTTTCTCGAAGCCAATGACCACCTGGGCTTGTCCGAAGGCTGGAAGAAAGCCATGTTCCTGAGCTACTGTGGGCCAGAGGTATTCGACACTGCCAAGGACCTATCCGAGCCAACGCCGGTACAGTCAGTCGCTTGGTCGGTGCTTCAACAGATGCTGAAGACACACTACATGCCCAAACCGTCTAAATATGTGCAGAGGCATGAATTCAACCTCCATAACCAGAAGGAAGGCGAAACGATCAATCAATATGTTGCCGCGCTTCGTAAGGCTGCAGCATATTGCGAGTTTTGCAATCTCGATGAACTGCTACTAGATAGTATCATTTGTGGGGTGTGAGACATCAACCTACAGCAAAGGTTGCTGGCAAAAACCAACCTTACACTGCAAATCGCATTAGACGAGGCCAGAGCAACAGACTCCTTGACCAAGTCGATGGAAATGCTGAAGAGGCAAACAGCCCCAAGAGCACGCGCAGAGCAGCTGAAGTGCATCGCAAGACTACAGAGTGAGACCTCTCTGACAGCGAGGACGAGGTCTACCACAAGCGTAGAGAGAAGTGGAGAATGGCGCAAGAATTTGAACCCCATTTCCTGCCTTGCGTCGGCTGTGGAGGAAACCACCAGTGATCTGCCTACCGTTTCTGAGATGCCATCTGCCAATGCTGCAATTGCAGAGGGCACGTTGCAAGAGCCTGCAGGAGCGAGTTTCCAACTCCAACACCCCGGAAAACCCAGGCTCCGCAGGCTGCAAGGCCACGTCCACCCCGCTGAGAGCAATGGAAGCCGCAGCAGACTGCAGAGAACGCAAATGCCAAAGACACATTCCAAACAACTATTGGTCATGCAAGCACCCCGTGGAACAAGAAATTACGGATCTCCATCCTCCTTGAAGGATCTCCATGCAGCATGGAAATAGATACTGGCTCATCGCTGACCATCATGTCCTGGGCCACACTGAAAAAGGGCATCCCTAATCTACGGAAGCACAAGCTGAGGGTTCCAGAGATATGCCTAAGCAACTACCAGGGGAACCGATGTTTTGGGTCAAGGCACTTTCTGGGTGCAATTTAAAAAATTTGATGGCATGCTTCCTATTACCATGATCAGTGGTGCCCTGCAGAGCCTCCTAGGCTTAGACTGGTTTGAATCCCTGGGCTTGAGGGTGACCGGCATCAACACCATTAAAGACGGCAGCACCAAAGAGTGAATGTGAGAGTTCGAGGACGTCTTCAGCACCAGTGTAGGCAAGTATGTGGAGGCCCCAATTTCATTAAATTTGGACCCCAATGTTGCCCCCATTAGATTAAATCCCCAGAGGGTCCCTTTTGCCCTCCGTCCAAAAATTGACCTTGAATTGGACAAACTAATTGGCCAGGGGATTCTGGAGCTGATTGATCACGCACGCTGGGAGATCCCTATAGTGATCCTGGTCAAGCCTGACAGGCCTGTCCACATCTGTGTGCACCATAAATAAGGCCCTACAACAGAGCGCTTATCCGGTGCCCATTGTCCAGCATTTACTTCACTCCCTTGACCCAGTATTTGCTAAATTAGATATGGTGCAGGCATACCAGCAATTGCCTGTAGATGGCACCACAGCAGAGGCCCAAACCATTGTGACACATAAGGGTGCATTTAAATGCATCTGGCTACAATTCGGAGTTAGGATCGCCCCTGGACTGTTCCAAAGCGTCATGGAACGGCTTTTGCAGGGGATACCAGGTGTTGTCCCATATTTTGACGACATCTTGGTATTGGCTGAAAATAAGGAGCAACTTTTTAAAAGATTATGAACTGTTTTGAACAGAATTAGCGAAAAGGGTTTACGTTTAAAAAGAGAAAAATGCCAAATTAATGTTCCAAGGGTTGAATTCCTGGGGTATTTGATCGACGGCTCTGGAATTCTCCCAACAAATAAAAAAATTAAAGCTATCCAGGAAGACCCCCCCTCCCCCAACCTCACAATCAGACTGAGCTGCAGGCATTCTTCGGACTTTTCAATTTTTATAGTGTCTTTCTTAAACAGAAAGCTACTGTCTCTGAGCCTTTGCATTGGCTCCTTGGCAAGAATGCCAGATGGACCTGGGGAAAGGCCGAGGCCATCTCTTTTTGCCGTGGTTAAAAGACTGCTGTCAGCGGACACATTCCTGGTCCAATATAACCAGACTTTGCCTTGTCCTGACTTGCGACACCTCTCCTTTCGGTGTCTTGCGTGTACATAGTATTGACTAATAAAGAGCTGTTGTTACTGTTAGCCTGAGTCTGCCCCATCCATTCACTAACAGATATAGTATAGGAAGTAGGACCTAGGGGATGTACACATATATTAGGAACATGTGTATATGAGGTACACAGCATCTGTAGTGTTAAGATTTGCTTCCTTAGAATGCTTCTCGGAATAAATGCAAGCCTGGAGAACAGAAAAAGTGCTCAATTGGTACTATTACTTTAGATTGTTTCAGGCTATAATCAAGAGGTGGAAAAATGCCCACTAAAAATGCAAACAACAATGTTGAAGTTGGTGAAAAAATGAAGCAGCTGACATACTCTGATAAGGCTTGGCTTATATCCAACTGCTAATTTCTGTCTTTATTTCTGAATCAAATAAGAAGAAAAAATGGAAATTGTATGGTCTTGCGCTCTCCCCATCTAATTGTGAACTTGTATCTTTGTATTTTCAATGACAGCAAAGTACTTAAGTAATTCTCCAGTCACGAATGAAGGTGAATATGTGTCCCAGGATAATGTTGCACGATCAAATCTGGGTTGATTAACCAAACCAGAGGTCTTCTGATCTTTCAGACTCATACTGAAGGCCATCTTCAAGGAACTTCACTCTAGTTCTCCAATTCCTTGTCTACATGGAAATTTGACTTAGGTCTTGTTTTATAACTTTCCCTTTACATATAATCCAAGAATAGGTACACACAGAAATTTGCCAGTATCTGAAAGCATAGCTCAGGTATCTATGTGGATAACCCAGTTATTCTAGTTCAGTATATATTGCAGCTGCCAAGTGCTCAGCTCCCATAGACTCTTTGTTACAGAAGGATACTTGCTTCTCTACAAACTAACATGCCAAGTCTGGGTGTCACAATTCAAAGTAGCACAATCTATCACAAGGAACTTATAAAGCTGCTGTAGTTATTCTTCCATAGACTTCCTTACATTACACATGGCATTTCAATTCAAGCTATGAATAATGGATGCGGAATACTGTACGGCAAGGAATTTCCACTGTTTCTGATCTATCTCACTATGCACCAAATAACCTTAATGCAATATTTTCCACTAATATGTCTGCTAAATGCCGATAATAAGTCAAGTAGGCTCAATTGTATAAGGTTTCCTGCAACAATGTCAAATGAACCAGAATCTGAAGTGTCTATTTACTCGGTTATGGAAGAGCATTCTAGTTGCCATCTATATATACTTTGGGGGAAGCAGGTATCACCTTGGGGATTTATGAACAAATACACCGAGGAAAAATCAAAGAGACATATTATTATATCATCTGGGAATCTTTTGACTGGTGTCTGCCTCTTGATAGGCAGTTATAATGCCCCATTTTGCGTGTGCGCTTGGCAACAGTACCAGCTACTGTCAACAAAATGGCTTTATGGTGAAGGATGAAGCTTGTAATAGAAAAAATCATTCTCTGTGTTTCCTTTGTAATCAAGACTAGTAGGGGAAAATAATAGCAAAGCTAAAAAGCAGTAAATCTGGTAGAAGGTGGCATCTGAACCAACTGAAATGTTACTTACTTCCAACCCAAGTCAAGAGCAGAAATTATTGTTAGTCCACTGTGTAATTTAAACAAAAGTGAGTACTGCAGTTATTAGTGAACGACTTAATACCAACATATAAATGAACAAGTGCAGAATCAGCCTTCAAGGGCTGATTGGACAGTATGACTCCTCTTCATACTCATCTTTCTCCAAACAATGATTGACACCTTCCCTCCCATGCTTTGTACAATGAGCACATGGTACAGATTTTTTTTCCTTCCTATAATAGCTACCTGGTTTTTATACCAGGTGTTGCTCACCCACTCCTCACCTCAGTTTCATGTCTGCTTTGGGGCTTAAAGTTAAGAAGGAGAATTTCCTCTGCCGATTTGCTTTAATTAGGTTGTCATTTCCTATTCTATTACCATTACTCCTAGCACTGTGCCTTGTGGAAGGCTAGCTGCATTATTCATTTCCCAAAGTGTCAAGGATTAAACAAGCTACAAAGTTTCTCCTGCTTGCATGATGGTTACAGGTAGCCCTCCTTTAATGAACACTCATTCAACAACCATGAATGAAGCACCAAATGAGTGATACTTAAAACTGGTCATAGTTGTGGCCGTTGCAGCATCCCCAAGACTATGCGACTATGATCCAAGTACCTGGCGACTGGATCACTTTTATGACATTACAAATAACTATAGCCAGGCGATCACCATTTGCAACCTTCACAGTCAGCTTCTGACAAGCAATGTCAATAGGGAATATGACATTGTGCTTAACATCGGCACAGGATTCGCTTAACAACAGCAACCAGAAGTGCTGCAACTGTCACCACTAAGCATCTAAGTATCACCCAGCAACGGAAACTTCATTCATTCCTAATTACAGGTAGTCTTACAAGTGGTCATTTAGTGCCCATTCAAAGTTGCAACCGCCTTAGAAATAGTGCTAACTTCACCCAATGACAGAGATTCTGGTCCCAATTGTGGTCACTAAGCAACGATTACCTATAATATCCAATTATATGATTTTACTTCGTCTGAGGCATCAGAGAAGCCTAATGTGGAACAATCAAATCCAAGATGCTGCCTTTCTCAGAGCAAAGTCTGTGATGAGGAAGCCTTGGTTTCATTGTTGTAACATCTCACACAGTGAGCTTTGGCCTTCCATTTCTGCATTCAGTTGAGACTCATTGGCTATGGTACTAAACAGGCCTTTCCAAAAAAATAGCCAGTATTATAAAGTCACATTCAAGGTTGTTGATTTCAATAATGCATGCTATTGGAGTTCCTCTTAATTGCATAGTGTGAGTTTTCTAGCTCCAATAAGGGTATATATTTCCTCAAGGAAATGTTTGCTGCTTCCTAATTCTCCACTGTAGCAAGGTCACTAGGGATGCTATCTTCTCCCACAAAAACAGTTGATACCTACCAAATTGCATATGCTTGGTGGTTTGAAATTCCAATGCCAAAGCAGCCATCAAATATCTGCAAACCATGGAATCTAGTTTGAAACCTTCATTGTCAACTGGGCTAAATTTATTCATGGTCAAGGTCTTCCTTGTGATCCTTCCATTTAAAAAACAATTAGATAGAAGTTGCAGAGCTTTTAAAGGATTTCAGAGTACCATGATGTAGGTAATCTCAGTACCAGACATTCCCTCTTTTGGTGACTTCAGTAATAGTGGAGAACTGCTGATGCTACAGGATCTCAACTGTCACAGTAGGTGACCTGGAAGTCTTGTCCCTCAACCATTGGTCACAACTACTGGATATCAAGAACCCATGCATCTGCTATGGAGAGCAACTCTCTTGCATAAAGGTTAACATTTCCCAACAGGAAAAGAAAAGGGTAGCCACTCAAAGATGAATCTGAAGAAGACAGAAATGACTAATCAAATTGCAATGAATTGTAGGAAATATTCTTGTTATGAAATGAGAATCTCTTCTGAGAACGGGTATTGGAAGAGTTCAATGGAAGAAGAGCAAACTAAGTAAATCAGATTGTGGTGAATTCTTTGTGGAGGTTAAAATGGTAAGAACCAATGTTGCAAGGAGAGTGGATATAACAGTACTGTGTTGTGCACTTTTGCTCTAACCTAACCCTCTGCATCTCTATAACATGACTTTGGTCCCAGAAAGGGAATCTTGAATCACAAAAGTAATAATCAGCTCTGTAGTCTGGATGAATGAAAATCTTCAGAATCACACTGAATATTAAGAGATCAGGAACCAGAACAATTCACCACTGTGCCTCACTGAAGCCAACTGCTTTTTATCTTCACTTCCAATAACATAGCCAAGCATTGGGTAAACTATTTCTCTTGTAAAAGGATGAACAGAAGAGATTAAATTCAAGAGCAGTTTTCTGTAGAGAACAGAACTGGTGACAGTGGTAAAATAAGTGTGTTAGCTACAATAGACAAGGAGCTGACAGTTCGAATGGTTGTTGTTTATATTAGCTCAAGAAAAAATACTTCCACAAAAGTATTGTCTAAAACAGAATATGGAACATGGATAGCAAGTTGAACCATGCCTCATTGCTAAATTTTTGCCAATTTGTTTTATTATTTATTATGAAATTTATAGCCGCCCGGAGTCCTTCAGGATTGGGCGGCCTATAAATTTTATTAATAAATAATAAATAAATAAAATATATGCCACCCAACTCACCAAGAGGCAAATCTAGGCAGCTTACAATTAGTAAACACTGTAATAAATAAAAATGAATACTGGTGGTTTCTGATAACAGAACTTTCTGCAAGACATCCCAAACTGAAGGAACGTTGATAACTTGGGAGCATAACACGATCTATGTATTTGCAGAATGGGCTCCTGCAGTCATAAGTTCAGAGATAGAAAATGCTTCAAGAATCATATTAATTCTATAGATGGAAATATATTCTTAACTGCAACTGAAGTTTCTTGCATCTGCTTAGGAATACAGAGCTAAGTGGGAGCTTACTAGCCATGCCTAATAGAAAGCCTTAACATCAGTAGCATGAGTAAAATTTAAATTGACTTACCATTTACTATGTAGTATTTCTCTAGCTTCACATTAAGCTGGTACATCATGTGTACAAATCAAAATTAGGTAATAATTTCTGTACTCAACAGTCAAAATCCATACCAAGTATTTTCCTGCACTCTTAATATATTGCTTGTTTCCTGAATATAGCAAGCAAATACATTTTTCTGTGACATATCAAAAAAACAGAGATAACAGATTTCTAGTTCTAAGAGACAGCATGCCTATTGATGATGTTTCCATCTAAAAACAAGCTTTAGATATATGTCATATTTTGCCCACATCATTTTCCCCACTGTACCATTATTTTTGTTCATCTCTCTCTCTCTCTCTTATTTTATAATTATTTCATGAGAACCGGGATTCACCTTTGTTCCTAAGTAACTCTATAAAGCTGCCATTCTAGCTGGAGAATGCAGTATAAAACTCATAAAAAGTTGATGGATCACTCATAAATCAAAATCTTGCCAATAGCTGGGAAGTTTATACTGTATTATATGAAGTAGAATACCCTCTGAGTGATCACAACAAGAATACAATAAGTTTCTCACACATTTTTCAGGTAAAATCTATTTGTTTTATTCAGTCAAAACTAAAACAATTGACTTCATTAAGCAATCATAATAGAAATCTCTAAATAATCAAGTAAATTGGTAGTTTAAATCTGATCAAAAACAGATGGCTCTGATCCAAGGCAATTGAACAATATTATATAGTTGTGCTGAGAGAATAAGGCTTGGGCCCTGAATTATTTGGGTAAATTAGATGAGGTTATTTGAGGAACCTGATAGACTCCATCTTGAATATCTGACCAGCAAGTAAGCTTTTCTGGAAAATCACAGGTTGGAGCATAATCAGAAAGTTATAGTGACCTGATCAAGAATAGCCTGATCCCTCCCTTTGTAACAGGGAGCAATAGGACATATTTTGCAGGAAGCTGGTAATGATCTTATTGTTTAGTTCTAGGAAAGTGAGGTCCTTTGGAACATTTGGGGAATTTCCATGTACTTTGCACTTGTATTTTGTGCACAAAATTGTATTTTTTTATCCATGTTATGACGAATATGATACGTCATTTCGTGTATTTAAGGTGTGCCTCTGCACCTTGTAGAGATTCTCATTTGCTTGGGAATCCACCTGCACAGGTGTAGTAAAATAGCTGCTTTCTGTTGACCATAGCCTCCTTGACCATTTTTTGGTATGAAGACATTATATCTGGGATATTTTTGTCACATGTGCTGAGAAAAAAACCTGCAAACAGCTTCAGGCATTTGATTAAAGTTTACACACAACTGATTTTGATCCAACAAAGAATGCTACGTCATTGATCAATATTATCCCTGAGCATTTCTGAATTCTTAGCAGCTTTAGGTTATGGAGAAACTAGAAAATGATAAATAATATTTTCAAAAATAGCTGTTATCTCAATCTTAAATGAAATGCTTTTGAAAACTGGGAACCCTCAATTTGTAGCAGGGTTTTAAATGTATTACTAAGTGGTGGGGAAGTGACAACAGCTTACCCCACCACACAGTGATAGGGCTCGAACCACTGAAGCAGACACCATCTCCAGCATCATTAGTAATAGCACTTAGACTAACACTTACATTAAGCCACTGAGCCACTGTGCCTCATAGCTTCTGCTCACTTAGCAGTTGGAAAGCATGTTCTATGCAAGTAGATAAATAGGTACCACTACTATGGGGAGAAGAGCTGGTGCTTTGTGCAGGGAGCTGGATTTCTGCCAACTCTGAACCTTCCTGGTTGTGATGCTCATTTGCAAGGCTGTTCCAACAGAGGGAGGGGGGCTTGGATGATGCTGAAGGAAGAGCCACTCGTCTTTCTTTATTGTGGAAAGCTAACTTGCTCTTCTGTGGTACAACTTGGGATGGATATGAGCATGTACCACAACAGATCTAGTAAATTGGCAGCCAAACTATGTCTGTGCATTGGCATTGTAGTCTCCTGACTAATGTAACTATGCCATACAACAACAACAATAAACAGTGATACTCATAAAACAGTAATACTCATTGTCATCAGGGCACTTGGTACCATGTCCAAGAAGTTTACAAAGCACATAAAGAAATTGCAGCTTCCTGCAATAACACTAGTAGAACAGCAAAAAACTACGCTACTTGGCACATCATACATCTTAAGATACTTGGTTGATACCTAGGACAGTGACAGCAACCCGTATCAACCATTAGCACCAGTCAATGTTATTTGTGATGTGTTTCTGAATGTTCAGTTGACTGAGTTTCATGTTTAATGGATGATGATGATGATGATGATGATGATGATGCTATAGAATCATATTCCTTAACTAAACATCACCATACTCTCAAATAACAGAATGAAGCCAAGTCTTATTAACTTGTCTGATTTCCTACATCAGCAAAAGAGGCTCTTCTGAAGAAGCCCTACTTGCCAGAAACTCAACTATCAAAGATTTGGGAAAAGAGATTTGTTTTGTTTTTAATACAGCTCCCACACTATGGAATGAAGACCCTGGTTTATATAGCTTCCACACTTTCACTGTTTAGGAAAGTGGCAAGAAACACATCTCTTTCACCAATCAATTACTAATTATTTAAACACTGTTTGCCTTTAATCGAATTAACTTTGTTGTGTTTTACAACTATTCTGACAAAATAGAATGGTGGAGTATAAAATAGTTAATAATTTAAGTATCTTTTGCACATATCGTTCCATGAAAGATCAGGTTACCACCTTTTCACTAGAAGTAGGAACACCTCATGCAAAGTTAAAATATTTGCTACCCATAAAAAACTAATGCTCCCTTCTTCTTCTTCTTCCCTTTTTTTCATTTGATCTTGGTCAGTGGCAACACTAACTTTGCCCAGAATCCTATGCAAGCTCCATTCTGGGCACTGTCTTAATCTGCTCCACATCCTAATTTATGCCTTGGCTCCTTATCAGCAAGTGGTCTAGGATTCTCTCATTAACATATAAAACATTTGAACAAAACATCCTCTTATTTTTTCAACAAGTAACTATCTCCCATCCCAGTAGCATAATTTTTGCACAAATAAAGTAATCCTTGCAAAACAAAGAGCTAAGAAGGAGGGCAAGATGCCCTTTTCCCAGTAAAGTTGAACTCACATTGCATCAACTTCAATCATTTGCCTATTAGCATCACCTCATGCATTAGGTAAAGCCTGTTCAACAATTGCCACTTGTAGCCTAGAAGCAGTTTCTTTCAAAAGTAAATAATAATGCACGACAAAGATTACTTCCCCATTAAAAATGTAAACAACATAATTTGAATTCATTTTGTTCTGAATAAACAATACATAAAATGTTTACAACAAAGCTTTTCAATGAGCAATGTTCTCCTCCTGTGACTCAATTCTCTCACTGCTTTCATGTGTCTATCACTGTATTATCTCTATACACAGAGAACTAATGAAATGTCTAAGACATAGACAACGTATAAATGAGCTCCTATGGCCTTTCTGTGCAGCACAGAATAACTAGGAAAACTGATTTTTAGAGCTGTCAGCCCTTATCTTTTTTCTATTTATTTTCTACTCTAAAAAATACTGACATATTCTCCCTTCAAGTACAAGAATAAAGTATTAGACTCAAAAGTGGGGAATTGTGAAGGAATACAGTGTTTCAGAAGATAGTGGCCAGAAGCCATGACTGCGCTCAGTTTCCTATTGTATTTTTTTCTTTAATTTTAAAAAGTGTGTGTGTGTGTGTGTGTGTGTGTGTGTGTGTGTGTATTAGAAGGTGCAGGAAAAAAAAGAAAAGTAGAAAAGAAAGAAAAACTAAGAAAAATATATATATAGTTGTATTTGTGCTGATAAATAAATAAATAAAGGGAGACTAGTATAGATCTATTTCAAGCTATTTAGCTCTCATCAGCTAGCCATACCCTTACTGGGATTTGAACCTGGGTTATATTACATACTAGGCAGAGATCTTAGCCATTAGGCCACACGCTCTTATCCGTTATCAGCGAAGCCAGGGTGAAAGGTATCTATTAGATTTTTTTACAACCCCCGGTATGCCCAAATATGGGAGGAAATTTGGTATGGCTAGCTGATGAGAGCTAAATAGCTTGAAATAGATCTATACTAGTCTCCCTTTATTTATTTATTTATCAGCACAAATACAACAAAATGTAACAAAAAGGCAACAGTAAAAATATTGGGTTTCTGCCTGGATGGTCTCTTGTGATGAGCCGAAGGACAGAGAATGGAAGTAGTAATCTTCCTCCCATATTTGGGCATACCGGGGGTTGTAAAAAAATCATATATATATATATATATATATATATATATATATATATATATATATATATATATATATATATATATATATATATATATATATATGTCTCTAGTTGTTCGGGTTTTCTCCCGCGTAGAATTGGAGATGTCTTGGCGACGTTTCGACGAAGTCACATTCGTCATCTTCAGGCTGCTGCTGACTACTTCAGGTTTGTGTCAGAAACACCAAACCTGAAGTAGTCAGCAGCAGCCTGAAGATGACGAATGTGACTTCGTCGAAACGTCGCCAAGACATCTCCAATTCTACGTGGGAGAAAACCCGAACAACTAGAGACCTACATACTAACACCCGCGAAAACCTCAGAAAACATATATATATATATATATATATATATATATATATATATATATATATATATATATATATATATTAATATATTATAGTGTATATAAATAGTTTATATCTGTGATGCCCCTTCCCCAAAATTGTTTATGCTTGTTTATCCAAAGTATAAACAATTTTAGTAACTTATCCCTTTCTCTTAAAATACAAAGAATAATCTCTTCTTCCCATCTCCCATCGCTTATCTATAAACAAATCCTTAAAACGTCATCATTTTGTTCAAAGTCAGCAAAGTCCTTTACAGGTTGCCAGAAAGAACAACATATCTATATTAACCTGAATCAAATAAACCAACTTTATACACCATTCTTTTAACAATCTTGATCTTTAATCCCTTCAAATAATATTCTAGAACTTTATTTCTTTTCATTTTTCCCCTGTCTTCTCACAAGATCCTTAAGATTTTTTTTTACAAAAATCTCTTTTGTATGCCATTTGCCTATCCAGTGTAACGTCTTGTTCTATATCAACCCTGTCACCTGAGATTTTTAAATCAACTTTCAGAGGAATCTCATCTTGCCCAGTAACACTTGTTCCTCTTCCATAACATCTTTTAAACACACTCTGTCTATAGAGGCAGAGACTCTTAAAATTAACTTCTGGGTCCATTGTTCAAAAATATCCTTCAATACATCCAATGTTCAAGTATTTTGTTCCATTCTGTATTAGCAAGTCAAGTGTTCTTCTTTAACTGTAATCTTAGTTTGTTCTGGTTCCCTCTAGTGTCCAACCTTCAAAGTCACATTCTATTAAGATTTTTTTTAAAAACAATTGAAAACTAAAACATTTTTCCAAAGGAAGGATTCTTATAATTAATTCCAAAATATATCTCGATACTTAGTCTGTTTGTAAATTTCCCAAATCAAAGTTCTAATCCAGGGGTGAAATTCAGCAGGTTCTGGAGAACCGGTAGCAGAAATTTTGAATAGTTTGGAGAATTGGCAAATAACACCTTTGGCTGGCCCCAGAGTGAGGTGGGAATGGAGATTTTGCAGTATCCTTCCCCTGGAGTGTGGTGGGAATGGAGATTTTGCAATATCCTTCCTCTGCCACACCCACCAAGCCACACCCACAGAACCAGTAGTAAAAAAATATGCATTTCACCATTGTTCTAATCACACTTTTGCTGTTTATTTTAAAAGATTTTTTAAAGGCCTTAAACTTACATTTTAAAGGGTTTTTTTTGGTGGTGGTGGGGTTTTAAGGATTGAAGAAAAATCACCCATTGCTGTAAAATTAATTGAACCAATTCCTAATAACTGAAAAGCAGTTAACAATTCCCAAAGCTGATTACAAATGGAGTATGTGAACTCAGTGGTCTTTTGAAAAGCACTAACAGCAATTTGACCAAAAATTTGGCTATTCCCTTGTCTCCCAGAGCTCTAAACCTGCCAAAACCTGCTCTATTCTGTGGTGTTCTTGCAGGAACCTACTCTCTGTAGTACTTGTGAGTGACCCCAAGTCTTTTCCTTGTCCAGAAGAACCAATTTATTTTACTCATTGGCCATGCATTCTGCCACAGTCACTGGTTTGCGTTTAACTGAGCTGTCTTCAGTTTACCAATTCTTCCCTGAAGTCCTGTTCCTCTTGTGATTCATTTAATTGATTCGATTTAGGCACCAGCCAATTCCAAACTGACTTTGGGTTGTGTACAATAAAACCAAACAATATAAAAATAAATATAACTTTACAGTTCATTAGCCAATGAGCTACATGAAAATAAAAAAAATACAAAACATAGAACATTAGTAAGTCTGTATATAAAATGGAATAAAAGAAACAGATTAAGTACAAACAATGTAAATGATATCTCCGTATCCACCCTACAATTTACCTCAGTCAGACCAACATATGGAGATCTCAGCTGAACTGTTTTATTCAAATAAAAGGCTGCGTTATACGTGGCTTTTGAATTCTGACCACACATGAAATCGTTTGTTGTAATATAAGGATCCCAATAGGTTGCTCGTCCTATGTTCAGTCCAAGATAATGATCTCTAAAAAATAAATATAACAAAATTATAAAATTATAAAAGACCCAGCAGTGAGACTAACAGGAACCATATCCCAAAGCAAAACTGACAGGGGCTCCAACCAACCCGATTAAAGGTCTAACAGAACAGACAGTCTTTAAGGCTTTCTGGAATGCCATTAGAGTGGGAGCCACATGGATATCTGGGAGATATTTCAAGACAGCAGGGCTGTTTTAGAAGTAGGTGCTGCAACAGAGAAGTACGCTTTTTGAGTCCTGATCCACAATACTATTTAACTAAAGGGACCTGGAGTGCATCAATCCTATCAGCTTGTTTCAGCTGGGCAAACATCGAGTATAAATAAGATTGAGTAAAATGAAACTTACAGATTAAAAATTCGTCAGATATCCCACTGATGGCCCTGTACAGAGTTACTAAATAGATTTTATCCTCTCTGGCTCAAAGATTCACAGGGATTCTAACTGTGGCTATAAAATGAAGAGATATTTCCTGCTTGCAAGAAAGATTATGATCGAATTGCATAAAATGTTATAATGTACAGCTATCCTACTAATAGCAAAGATATTACTGAGTCCTTTAGTCACCTGGGGCAGACTGATTGACAGTTCCTGTCTCCCTACAGGGGAGGATGACACAATGAGCCTGAAGGCAATCAGAGAGTGATCAGACTATAGCAACGGAGTAATGTTAATTTTCTCTGTTATCGGATCATGTCACAACTGCACTGAGACAAAAACCTGATCTAATCTAGTATGTACTGGGCCACTAGATGGCTTGGGACAGGTCCATGGTTGCCATAGAGGCACAACCTCCTGAACCAGTCCAGACTCAACACTTCCAAGTGTTAAACTAAAATATCTGAGTGCCAATAACCTTAGGGAGTCAATGGACAGCATGAGTAGAATAGCATGGCAATAGAATCCAGATCTTGAGCTGTAATCCCAACTGCTCCATAGAGAACAGCTTCACTGAGAGCGTCTCACGTTCAGTTATCTGTGGAGCACAGTCTTTGAGAGCCTTCATGGATTCATGGATGAGAACAGACAAACTCCCTCCAGGTCTCAGCTGATGCAAAACCCAGGTGGCATAATTCCAAGAAGGTCAAACCTGGCCTTCACCCATCTTACCCAAGGTCATGGTTAGGTATCCCAGAGGGCTGCCTTAATTCATATTAATTATACCATTGTATGATATGTAATTATTTTATACAGTTATTATCTGCACACAAATTATCTGCATTCAGTTACAGGATAAAATGGTTGAGTATCCCATCTTGAAACTGATTAGTATCCAGCATAGCATCTGCATATCCTTTTATATAACAATGGAATCCACCTCACCTTGACTGATAGAATAGAATAGAATTTTATTATCTCAACACAATTCTCATTTCCATTTTTTACTTGATGTTGTTGAACTCCCAGCACTACTGTACTGTGTTCATTTACAAATTTCTTTTTACAGAAGAGAAACTGTCACTATTCCAAAACACACATTCACACTTCTCTCTATATATACTAATTTCTTTGGGTTTGGGGCGGGGGGGTTGATTAGTATTAAGCCTTACCTGGAAGCTTTTGAAGAAATCTGACAGTACTACATTGTCCCCTGTTGCCTATCCATTTTAAAGCCTGCTGCATCAACCTGATTGAAAAAAAATATTTTTCCTTGTGCTTGATAGTAGTCCTTAGTCTGAAATCAGTGGTGAAATTCACATTTTTTTACTACCGGTTCTGTGGGCATGGCTTGGTGGGCATGGTGTGGCTTGGTGGGCGTGGCAGGGGAAAGATACTGCAAAATCTCCATTCCCACCCCACTCTGGGGCCAGCCAGGGGTGGCATTTGCCGGTTCTCCAAACTACTCAAAATCTCCGCTACCTGTTCTCCAGAAACTGTCAGAACCTGCTGGATTTCACCTCTGCCTGAAATCCTACTGAGCATATTTCAAGTTTCAAAATCCAATAATCCTGCATGTCAAATTTTGTCTGCAAATTCTTCCGGTATATAAATGCTTATCCAAGATGGAAAGGTGCCACCCACCGCCACGATTTGACAATGCTAATAATATCGATGGTCCTCTCAGTGCCAATATATTGTTATTCAGTGACAAAAATAAAAGCTGCTGTATTTGGTAGAGCAGGAATCCACCGACTTAGATGGATGTTGGTTCCTTTTAAAAAAAAAGTGATTTCCTAAGTAATTAAATTAGAATAATGCTAATGACAATCCAATTAACATGCAGAATTAGCAGATGAAGAGTTTGATCAGAGATTACCATTAGAGTTCATATCACACTCCCACTGGGCATTCCCAGTGCAGAGTTAATGGGAATTCTTCAATCAATACCTTTTGGTACCCCTCATCAACCCATCAATATATAACGCTACCATAAAGAAGGGCTAGCCAGGTACAAATTGAGAACTGGCTATCTGGAATGGCAAAAGGTGCAAGAGATGCTGTTTTTCTAGTATGGCATTGAGTTATTACAGATTTATGACCTTTCTTTTAGGATTCAGAGAGTGGAAAAGAAAAGGTTTCTCATAAGGCATAGCTTTGTGGAGGAAAAAAAATCACCAGGGGCATTTTTACTTCAAAGAATAATTTTTCATTGGAAAGAAAACAAAAACAAAATCATTACTCCACACACATATGCATATTCCACAAATACATAAACACGGTACACATATACATCACAGGTATAAGTAATTGTGGATCAGTGAATATTTTAAGGAATTTCTTCATCACGCCATTGCATACACCTGAGCTATTCTTTACTTTTCCACTTGCTGCTCAGTCTGTTATAAATCACACTGAGAACTTATTTTATTTAACATACAGTTTAAAAAGAAAGACATCATGATCAATTCCTATTATTTCTTTTATAGGGTTTCTTTTATAGGTTATTCATCTGATCTTTTGAAAAGTGTGGTATTTTAAGTGAGAAATAACAATCATATAGTTTTCATGTGGAGAAATTACTGTTTAATGGAGGGTGCCCCTAATATATTCAAACCTGGACAAAATTGAAACTTTTCTTTTTAAAAAATGTATACCTGCAAGCAAGTATTAAAATGCCATTTTACTAAAAAGTAAATCTATTTATTTAGTGGGCTGCAAATGTGTCCTCCTTAAGGAATAATTATATGCAATTCACCAAAATGAGAAAAAGTCTAAAAGCTATTTTGCTTTCTTAGCTCATGGAAACAGATGACAACCATTTCAGATTAAAAATTCATTCGCTATAGGATTAAAATCACATTCATGCATTCTGCCTTTCATATAAATATCTTATATATGGTCTTTTATTTTATTCCCACAATCAGCCTGAGAAGTAACTGAACCAAGGGAGTATGTGACTGAGTCATCCAGTGAGTTCCTAGGGCTAAAGGTGTTCTTGAATCTTGGTCTTCCAATCCTACCCCTTCACCCTACAGCAGGGAGGAGTTGAAGTCCTCCAGATTTAAAGTTGCCAAGGTTGGAGACCCCTGCCCTACATTATTCACTACACTATACCAGCTCTTCTTCATATATTTGCCAGAAACAAGCTGATATTTCTTTAAAAAAAACTGGCATTAATCTTTCTTTTTTAATCAATGAGAACCTGAGTACTTGGGCAGCAGCCAGCAAGAAAAAACGGCTTATATTCAACAAAGACTCAAGTGATTTCTGTAAATGTGATTTTTGTAGCCCCCATGGTTACACATTTCAAAATACTTATAAACCACCCAACATCTTGTCTAAAATTATATCATTCCTTGACATTTATTCACACAGTATTAGCAAAATAATGAGAGAAGAAAGACATGTTTCTATAGAGATGTTCTCCACAACCAGTAATATACTAGCTCAGATTTTCTCATGATAATCTTTTGTAGTTTAAACAAAAGCCTCTGTTTGCCCCTTGCCTCTCTAAACTGAATAGACCAGGATTCTCCAAATTGTGATCTGAAGAACCCCAAGGTTCCACAACAATTTGATGGGATTCCTTAAAAGACTTTGGTGTGGGAGGGGTTCTATTCAAATATAGCCAGTCTTCTATCACAAGAGTTTTGCTTCTTCATCAGGAGTTCTTGATTATTATTATTTTTTATTAAAAAAACAGGTTTTCCAGTCAGGTAAAAATGGAATTAGTCAGGCAGAGTAGATTAATAAAACAGGGAAGACTCAAAGTATTTGGTCAGAAGTGGCCAATTTATCTGGAGAAATTAAATAATTGACACCAGCCCACAATAATTCACTATTATATATATCTTACAATCCTGATGATAAATGTCTTCCTTTATTGTGATATTCTTCCTTTATTGTGATATCTTCTGTTAGCAATTATTTTCTGATAGCATATACATGACTCAGTGGCTAAGATGCTGAGCTTGTCGATCAGAATGGTCAGCAGTTTGGTGGTTCAAATCCCTAGCGCTGCATAGAGGAATGAGCTCCCATTACTTGACCCAGCTTCTGCCAACCTAGCAGTTCGAAAGTAGGTAAAAATGCAAGTAGAAAAATAGGAATCACCTTTGGTGGGAAGATAACAGTGTTCCGTGTTTCTTCGGTGTTTAGTCATGCTGGCCACATGACCACGGAGACGTCTTCGGACAGGGCTGGCTCTTCAGCTTTGAAATGGAGATGAGTACTGCCCCCTAGAGTCAGGAATGACTAGCATATATGTACGAGGGGAACCTTTACCTTATACATGCATCAGGGGCTGTATTCAATTCTATAACTCACTTTGCCAGAAGACCAAAGAGTGCACAATTAAGGCCTGAATTGAGTACATATCTTTTTAAAAATATAAGTCTACAAACTATTTTACAGAGTCGGCTAGAAAAAAATGTGCTTTCTGCCTCTCCCCAATATGTAAGTCATCCATATAAGATGTAAGGGCTATTTTTATACCCTAAGCCTGAATCCAAATTGGAATGGATCCGGAGAAACATTCCTCTAACACAACCTCAGTCTTTGAGATGATCAATTCCACTCATAGAACCTCTCTCGCATTTTAGCCCTTTAAAATCCACAACTCATTACCATTTTAACAAGCAAATCATTGCAATTAATGACAATCCAATCAATACTAACAGAAGAAAATGGTTCTCACCTGCTCATAAAAGACCACAATCGTATTTTCACACAGCTTAATTTATCAGCTCTAACAATTATGATTAACATATCAGGGGGGAAAGGAGGAAGAAAATGTCTTTCCCTCTATTAAGTCATCAGTGGGGACACCCCTATTTTCCAGTTCAATTCTGGACTTTCCAATCTATCAATCTAACAATACCATGGAGCATGTAGAACTCCGTGCAGAGGCCCTGTCCCCTGAGTGAAAGAAGAGCTGGCATTGCAAGCAGCTAGAAGCAACCAATTGTCCTTTACAAAAAGGGCTTTCTCCCATTTTAAGGCTTAAAAAAATCCATAATTTTAGCAGTGCTATCATTCAAAACCTGACCACAAAAACTACATTGCTTCCTGCCCCAGGAATTGTGCAGAAAAATCATTAAATAATCCCAGCTCCTATTAATACGTTTTAATTTTTTTAAGATAAACTTATTCCCTCAATTCACACATTTATTTATTTGCCACCAACATGTATATGCCACCTCGATATGACACAGAAATGGTATCAAGAATGACAACAGATTGAAATTTCTCACAAATTGTCAAATTAGTTACCAATGACTGGGAGTCATCGTCCTTTAGGATCATCTTTGCATATCAAATAAAATGAATGGAAGGGTTTTTAGACCACTTAATCCAATTCCTGCTCAATTTGGGAATCGAAACATTCCAAATAGACAGTTCTTTAGGCACTGTTTAAAGATATCTCATTAATGGGAGCTATCACTTCTCAGGCCACTAGATGATTGGTTTCACGTTGAACTCTTCTCACTTTCCAATATACAACTGAATCTATGCTCTTATAAATAAAAATTATTTCGGTCCTGTGCTTTGGAATAATAGAGACAACAGCGAAGCCTCTCTCTACTCACCTGGGTACTTGAGAGACCGCCTGCTGCCAATTACCTCCCAAAGACCCGTCAGATCTCACAGGGTCGGCCTCCTCCGGGTTCCGTCCACCAGCCAATGCCATCTGGCTACTACCCGGGGGAGGGCCTTCTCTGTAGCAGCTCCGGCCCTTTGGAATGAACTCCCCGCAGAGATCCGGACCCTCACCTCTCTCCAGGCCTTCCGGAAAGCCGTCAAAACCTGGCTGTGCCGGCAGGCCTGGGGTTGATGAGTTCCCCTCCCCTCTCGACTGGTATGGCTGTGTGATTTTCGTGTATTTTAATTATGTGTACTGTTGTTTATGTTCCCTTTCCCCTTTGAGTTGTTCGCCGCCCTGAGTCCCTCCTGGAGAAGGGCGGCATACAAATAAACCAAATACAATACAATACAATACCTGGATATATGGGGTTATATATGGGGGTGTTTTGGTTTGTTTGTGGGGATTCATACCTTTAAGTCAATATTGACTACTAGACACTATCTGGAAAAGTCCTAGCAGTTTTCTTGGTAAGATTTTGGAAGTGGTTTGCCCTTGGCACTTTGCTGGGTCTAAGAGTAAACAAGTGGTCCAAAGTCACTCAGCACATATGTGCCTAAGATAGGACTGCTGCTTTCAGTCTCCTGGTTTCTAGCTTGATACTACACCAAAGTGGATTTCAATTACTTTGTTGTACACTTTAACACCCCAGAACCAAATTTTTTTATTCATCTTTTGCAAATGGGGTACAAACAATTACTCCAATTCATCAGGAAAAATTTGACTACGCAAACAGGTTTCTGCATACGTTACCAAGCTAAATGAATAGGATTTGGATGTGCAACCTTCACCCACAGAGCCGATTGGCCAAACAGACTAATCTTTTGACATGAATGAGGATGTCTATCAGCATCTAGAATTGCATGATGTTTTTCAATGACTGCTGGATTTGAATTAGTAAGCTTAACACTGACATCATCTCTTGTTCTCCCATGCCTTTTATTAGGCTTGGAACATGGAGGAGGACTTAGTATTTCCCCCCATTGTGTAAACCGTTATCTCTCCTGAGCAGGTTGGATGGGAAGGGCTTCAAAAGATTAGTATTGTGGGCCACTAATTTGAGCACAGCTTTACTTGGATTCCATCTGAGTTGTGTTTTTTATAATAATTCTTATTTGGAAATCAAGCTTGTAATTTCCCAGGTGCTTCAGTAACTGATGTAAAAGGCAATCCACAAACAGTTTTATAACTAAATAAAAAGAGACAATATGGCTCACGATTACTAATAACTCTCTAGAAAGCTGGCAAAAAAGAATCAAGGGATGTATCAAGAAATTATTCATATGCAAGCATGTTAAATTTTTGCCACTGAATTTTTGTTTTAAAATTTCTTTAGACACCATTTAGACACAGAATGCCTATTTTGGTGCCGAAAAGGGATTTCAGGGAAAGGATCCATAAAACATGTTTTACAAGGAAATACGGTGTCAGCAGAAAGAATCATGTGCAGAGAGACACCTGGAGAAACAACTGTTATTACCACCCTAGCAGTTACATAGCCCTTCTCCTTATTTGTTAGGGCTGCAGTTTAAAAGGACATGGTTGACAGCATATTTTCACAGCTGTTATTCAACATGCCAACTTGTACTGGCGCAAATTGTCCTCATTTCCTCACCTTGTTTCTTGTACTAGACAGCGAAGGTTGACAGCCGAACATTTCCTCTCATACAGATCAGACACATTTTTTTATGCCACTAAAGGTCACTTGCACCTGCTCAGTCTGGTACCTCAAGGGCTTCAATTCACCACTGCCAGTGTGGACAGAATGGGACCATCCATTTGCGATAGTTGGGAGCCAAAATCTTGATATACAAGAGCTGCAACTATGATTCTCCTCCCATTGGTAAAGCCACACATATACACCTCAAGTATTAGCCCACAACTGGAGTCATTACCCACATACCTGAAATCAATGCTGTTTTTTATGTTCTCCATATCCACAGAAGTCTTCCCATTAGCTAGTGGTATATTTACGTGACCCAACAAATGCGCGCATGACAAAAGCGTGCCGACAAAACTGCGGCGCTAAAACCGTGACATCATCAATGCACCGACAACAGTGCGCCGACAACAGCACGCCAACAGAAGAACGATTTAAGTTAAGGTAAAGGTTAGGGTCAGGGTCAGGTTTAGGGTTAGGTTTAGGGTTAGGGTTAGGTTTAGAGCGCACTTCTGTTGGCGTGCTGTTGTCGGCGCGCTTCAGCGCTCATTCGTCGGCCCGGTTTAGAACTCGCAGTTTTGTCACCGCGGTTTCATAGGGCGCGCTTTTGTCGGTTGCTCTTTTGTCGATGAACCGTATATTTATAGACTACCAAAACTCTCATGCCTAAATGCAATTGTTGAAATTATCCATCCTAGAGCAACCATTTTTGAATCAATGTACCTCAAATGGGCTAACTTAAAGAATGCATTCACAATCAGGGACCTATGACACCCATAGAAGTTAAATTGGGCAGTCACTTCAGCTTGGTTGCCATGCTGCTGCAGTCAGGCACAGTTCTGTAATCAGATTGTCAAGCTCCCTTCCTGCTTCCTACAAGGAAAGTCAATGGAAAAACTGGCAGGAAGTGGGAAGTCCTAGGCCAGCAAGATAAAATGGCAGGCATGTAAGTAAATGACAGGCAGGTAAGTAAACTATGCTGCATGGGGGAGCAAGGGAGAGGATACACAGAGGGGTGGAAGAGGTGCCACTAGGTCAAGGGAGGCTATGAGAGGGAGACAAGGGAATACACGAGAGGCACCATACAGGTCAGGGAGGGTGTGTAGGGTACACAAGAGGTGTCAGGTGGGTCAGGGAGGGTGTGTGAGATGTGAAGAGGTTGCAAGAGTGACTATGCAGGTTTGTATGCAGGCATTGTGAGGGTTGCAGAAACTGCACTCCTGTGGCATGGATTGGGAAGGGCGCATTGGGGTGTGCAGAGATGCATGAGGATGTAAGATAGCAAAATGGGGGTTGGGGAGGATGCGGGCATCATGCAAGCGACCGATAAGGTAGAAAATTAGAGGATTACTATAAGTTGCAAAGCTGAGCACATAAATACCTGGTCATGCAAATGTATTTTTGGCATGATGTATTCATGGTAATATGTTACTTGGTAATATAATAACCAATTTCATTGTATTTAAGTACAATGACAATAAAGATTATACATACTGTATTAAGTAAAATGAAGAACAACTATTATTTAAAAAGAGCAACTGCTTTTTTTCAAATGTATATATTGCTTGGATGTATAAATCATCTCAATAAATATTTATTTACAATGCTGCTTCAGAACTGGGATAGGATAAATACAGCATGCTTAATATGCAAAAAATTTGCTTCCATCCCCCAGTTAATTTCTGAGAGTTAATTTAGTGGCATTATTCCCTTTCTAAGCAGAGAAAGCACAAGTACAGAAACTAGATTTGGAAGGTAAAGCTTGAGATTATCTCCTTGATAATACATGCTCTAAACAAACCAAGAAATATGACCAGAAATCTATCCTAAGTGAACTTTGATTTAAAACACACAGCCAGGCTGGCATGTTATACCAAATTTTTAGTCTGGCCATTTAAACAGATCCCTTACTCAATTATAAACCAAAATCACAGACTGGATACAGGTAGTCCTCAATGTACTAAACAGTTTATTTAGTGACCATATGATTTTACAATGGCACTAAAAAGGTGACTTATGACCATTTTCCCATATTTACATCCATTGCAGCATTCCCATAGCCACATGATCAAAATTCAGATACTTGGCAACTGCCACATTTATGACAGTTCCAGTGTCTCAGAGTCATGGGATCCCCTTTTGTGATCTCCTGACAAGCAAAGTCAATGGGGAAGCCAGATTCACTTAACAACCATGTTACTAACTTAACAACTGCAGTGATTCACTTAATAACTTTGGCAAGAAAGATTTGGATTTGGATTTTATTGGGTTTGTATGTCACCCTATTCCCAAGAGACTCAGGGCGGCTCACAATAAAAAAGGGGAAGGGATACAAAAAATAAAAAATAAACAACAATTTAAAATTATACAACAGCCGTAACCGCAAATGGGGCTGGATGGTTCAACAGCCCCAGGCCTGCCGGAACAGCCAGGTCTTAACTGCTTTGCGGAAGGCCAGGAGAGTAGTAAGGGAACAGATCTCCACGGGGAGATCGTTCCAAGTTTTTGTCCCATTTTATGATCGAAAGGTCAGCAAAAATACATCAGGAATTCACTGCATGGACGACACACACTAATTAGCATTGCGGTTATAATTCTGACCAGACTGAAAGATTTAGTCTCTTAAAATCTAATTAAGTAATTACACTTAGTGCTTTCCAGATCCCTAGACTTGTTCAATGGGTGGCAAAACAAGTTGTTTAATTCGTTCCAAATGTAACCTTCCAATTTCCCTAGCCTAGCCAACTGATATTTTTGATCTGTTTTTTCAATATTGTTCATTATCTCTAGTCCAGACCCCATTTTCCTTTTCCTAAACTTCTTATATTGCCAATCCAAAGTTACACAGAGAGAAAATCATGTTCACATTGGCTTCCAAATCACAGGAGGTACAAAGATAAAACTAGCAACAATTTAGGACAATATAAGCAGGAACAATTAGCAGAGTTATTCAACCAGAGCCTATTCAAAAAAAAATTCTGAAGAAAAGGAATATATGTTAATCCAATCCCTTTTGTGGGGAAAGCTGGCCTCTTAGGCATTTCTTTACATTCATAGTCTAGGCAGGCAGGAAACACATTACTGTGAAGAAACCTGGGGAAGCATGAAATTTGGTTTTTCTATCAGTCAAACACGATCATTGTCTTTCCTTTACTCAAAAGAGTAAGTGCTACGACTACCCTAGAAGAAAGATTAACCAAATTCATGATCAAGTTTCTCTGGAATCACTCTGTAAAAGAAAAAAAAATTTCAGTGATAGCAGAAGAGATTAGAATGGGAAAGGAAAATTTGTCTCCAAAGACAAATGTTTTCCAAATGCAAAATACAAAGGATTGTACTACAGTTGTGATGGCAAATCTATGGCACGCATGCCCAAAATGGCATGCGAAGCCATGTTGCCCGGCATGTGTGGCCTTGCCTGTTTGTCTTCTGGGTTTCTGGTGTGCATACACACACGACAATTAGCTGTCCTTCGCACGCGTGGCAGTGATGAAAACTGGTGTGTGCATGCGTTCCAGCCAGCTGATTGTTGGGTGCACATATGTGCCAGAACCCAGAAGTTCTTCTGGAGCGTGATCCCTTCGCATGTGCAGCACTGCTGAAAACCCGCATGCACATGCACGCCAGCCAGCTGATTGTTGGGCACGCATGCACGCTAAAACCCAGACGTTCAGTTTTTCCGGAGCACGGGCCCGACGAGCGTGCATGTGACATTTCCGTGCAACCTTTTCGGCACTCAGTGCCAAAAAGGTTTGCCATCACTCTACTATAGCATGGGTGTGCACTTCTTTTGAAAGAGATGCTTGGAAGACACAAGATCAGCTTTCCTCAAATTGTGAATGCAGTTATTTCATTTTCCAGGTTCCTCCAGGAGTTTTGACTACCTCCCTACATTTGTGCGGATACACAATCATTTCACTTCTTTGGGAAAAACACAAAGAACCCGCACAAATGTGAAGACAGCTGGAAATTGCTTCCAAAGCAGCTCTGTGAATCTGTAACGAAGACAAGGCTGCTTAACTAGTTGAAAAGAGATCTTTTGTATGTGTGCCTATGCATTGTTTTCAGCACTTAATTTCAAAGTGAAATTTATCATCTGAAGGAAGAATGACATAATGCCTTTCAACAAGTTTTAACATAATAATAAGATATTGTTTGCAACTATTTGAGAATATATTCTACTGGGTTCACTGGGACTTGTTCTTCGTGAACATGTATAAGACTTGCAGAGAAAGAAGAACTGAAAGTCATTAAGATGTCTGGAGGGTGAAAACTCAAGCACTTTTTTCAGCTGTAATCTTTCTACTCCCTCCCACAACTGGAATACCCCTGAAAATATCATATTGCATCTGTAAATCTATTGCATAACTGCTCTGAAAACAAAATACCACTAAGAGTCTGGAAGCAATTAGATATGTTTTAGAAAGCTGACTTGACCCTTTAAAATCACACTCTATTATAATTTTATCATATAACCAATCGGTTGAAAATCTGCAACCTTTAAAGTAAGGATGTACAGGCAGATTCGGGATAAGAACAAAATCTGTTCCTAAATCTGTATTTAAGTAGAATCTGCATGCGAGTCAGAACAGATTGTTTATATAAAACACTTAAGAAACTCTTCTAAATACATACACTAAGATATCTTAAGCATGATAGTAATATAATAGAACAGAACATAATAACAGAGTTGGAAGGGATGAAATAGAATGACTGTGACAAAAGAAAGCAAAGGTATTATCAATATTAATAGGTACCTTGGGTGCAATCTCAAAATAACTGGAGCACCACTTGAACATCCTTGGCACTGACAAATTCACCATTAGTCAATTGCAAAAGGCAGCCTTGCTTGGAACAGCTTACATCCTGTGATGATACTTTTGATACCATTAAATATCTGCCTACTCCAGATCCCAGGGAAGGATTCACTCAGTGAATATAAATGTCAAATCCAGTCTAAACATCTGTCTAAGTGTGCGATGAATGATATTAATAATAATCAGAAACATTACTAGACAGATGTTGCTATTTGCAATGTTCACTATCCAAACTTTTTTGTTTTTCTTATTGACAATTGTTAAGTCTGGAGAGTTGTGTGGTAGGTGATTGTCTATGAAAGTACTAGAGCATTTCAGCTTCTTCATTTTTTTTGTCTTATTTTGTGGTCTCACCAGGTCTAGCTTGCAGGGAAATGGCACTTCCTGGGGATATTCCAATGCACCTCTGCTGCTGCATTATCATGCCATTGTTTATAGTCACTTTGTGCTATCTTCTTGCAGTAGCTATCTAGGTGATCCACTACTTCTTCAGTTTCTTTGCAGATATGGCATTTGGTGTCTACTTTTGTCTTCTCAATTCTGACTTTATATGCATTTTTTTCTTAATGCTTGATCTTGTACAGCCAGAATTAGCCCTTCTGCCTTTTTCTTCAACTTTCCTGCCCTTAGCCATTGTCAGATCTTATTGTTATCTGTTTTGCCTGCTTTTTAAAAATGTTTTGGCCATGTAATTCTTTGCATTGCCTTGTCCATTTTCTATTCTTCGTTTGGTCTAATTATGTTTTTGTTGTTGTTTTACAGTGTCTGCAGTTTTACTATGGGCTGTTGTTATATACCACCTTACGAACCCCTTTAAATGTTAGACAGATAAAGGGAACATAGAATCATTGTTATTCTACTAGAGCCACCCGCAAAGGAAGCCCCTAGGAAAATCTCATTTATTCTGCAAGTGTCAATCCTGCTCTTTTGATTGCTAATTAACACTATAGTTCCCTGTTGCATCTTCTGAATGAAAGACAGGCCTTAGAATTATGTCATCACTGCTAACCACTGAGCTGTGTCAACAGAGCTAGTATTAGCATTTGGAGGATTGTAAGGTCTCTACATGTGTTGTAGTGTATAATCTCTCTGAAAAGGCACTCCAAGGAAAAATACCTCTAACAAGTTATGAAAAGAAATATAGGAGAAGCTTAGGAGGGGATTTTCTCCTTTCATTAGTGTAAAACAAAGACAAATTGCCATCTTTAATTTAAATAGCTGGTTTCAGTTATGGTCTATTTATTTGACAAATTTATTTTTTAATCATCAGTATGCACACAGGCAGCCCTTGTCTTAAATGATTTACCAAAAAGTTCAATAAGAAACCGAGAGACACAAACATGAAAAAGCACCAACTTACCGTATATACTCGAGTATAAGCCGAGTTTTTCAGCCCACTTTTTGGGCTGAAAAAAGCCGCCTCGGCTTATACTCGAGTCTACAACTGGATCCGGCAGTGCTGTTGCCTGTTGGAGGAGGAGGAGGCGAACCAGCCTGCCATCGCCAGCCACCGCTAGCCCTGCTGCTCTTCCCACCCCCTTCCAAGCCCCACAGTCCAGCGGATGGAGCAGCGAAGCCCCGGGGCTTCGCTACTGCTTCCCCGCATTTTCTGCACGGGGATCCCTTGGAGAGGGGATTCCAGCCTGCCATCGCCAGCCACCGCTAGCCCTGCCGCTCTTCCCACCCCCTTCCAAGCCCCACAGTCCAGCGGATGGAGCAGCGAAGCCCCGGGGCTTCGCTACTGCTCCCCGCATTTTCTGCACGGGGATCCCTTGGAGAGGGGATTCCAGCCTGCCATCGCCAGCCACCGCTAGCCCTGCCGCTCTTCCCACCCCCTTCCAAGCCCCACAGTCCAGCGGACGGAGCAGAAGCAGCTCCGGGGCTTCGCTGCTCCATCCGCTGGACTGTGGGGCTTGGAAGGGGGTGGGAAGAGCGGCGGGGCTAGCGGTGGCTGGCGATGGCAGGCTGGAATCCCCTCTCCAAGGGATCCCCGTGCAGCAAATGCGGGGAGCAGCAGCGAAGCCCCCGAGCTGCTTCTGCTCCATCCGCTGGACTGTGGGGCTTGGAAGGGGTCGGGAAGAGCGGCGGGGCTAGCGGTGGCCGGCGATGGCAGGCTGGTACGCCTCCTCCTCCTCCAACAGCACTGCCGGATATCCGCCCAACGCTGCGGGGGCGCCAGCGGGAGCTTTGGCGGCTTCACCTCAGCCGCAGTGCTGGGCAGCAAATGTGCTGGTGCTGTTGGAGGAGGAGGAGGCAGCAATAGCACCTGAGGACAGGACAAGAAGCAATGGAAACTTGTCAGAAGGAGACTCAAGCTGGAAATAACGAGAAATCTGACAGTAAGAACAATTAAAATCCTAGGAAAATGTCCTTTCATGAAAAATTACTTTTTCAGTTAACTCTGCCTGACATTAGTTGGGTGAACAGAAATATTAGTTGGCCAATTCTAAAAGGGAGCACCAGAAAGAACTTAAAATATTTTTTAAGAGAGCTGGGTTTTTCATTTATATTATATGTATGAACAGAATTAACACAAATTGCAGATACCAATCAAACATAAAGAAAAAAAGGATGAAATAATGCTCATTTTAAAAAACTCAGTGAAAATATAAACAATATACCAAGAAGGTGGCATACTGGTTGTGATTTGATCTCTTCGGGGGATCCCGGGGATCCCCTATACAAGTATTTTAATATTGCAGACTTGCAGTATTATAAGTCATACTGATATTATAGAACACTTTAATTAAGCGGGTCCCTTGAATAAACATAACTTTGAGTTTCAAATAACACTGATTTTTTATTTTTGAAATTTACCGTAGCTGCTGCATTTCCCACCCTAGGCTTATACTCGAGTCAATAACTTTTCCAGCTTTTTGGGGTAAAATTAGGTGCCTCGGCTTATATTCGGGTCGGCTTATACTCGAGTATATACGGTAACCAAAGGGAAAATGAGGCACATTTCCAAGACATGGTTAAAATAGTCCAAGTTGCCCTAATGATAACAGAACTGAGCAGTTTTCAGAAGGTATTATTTAATATGCTTCCTTCCTTTTCAGCATATACATCCTTACGCAGCAACTTAGATCCTGGATGGTCTACAAAATGAGTGTAAAATTATGAGACAATAACACCTATATCAATGAAAAGTTTATTACAGTAAAAAAAAAGAAAAGAAATAAGATAAAATAAAACCAGTAATAGCAAAACAATACCTGCAGTACACAATTAAACTGATGATCTTAAAACATGTACTTATCAAATAAATGGATAGGAGCCCTACTGGACATTATTGAACAAACAGTTGAGGAAATAATTTCCTTAGAACTGAAATTTCAGAACACAATAACAGACTTGGAAGGGACCTTGGAGGTCATCTAGTCCAGTCCCCTGCTCAAGCAGGACATCCTATACCATTTCAGACAAGTGGCTGTCCAGCCTCTTCTTAAAAGCCTCCAGGGGTGGAGCACCCACAACTTCTGAAGACAACCCATTCCAGGGGTTAATTGTTTTCACTGTTAAGAAAATTCTCCTTTATTCTAGGTTGCTTCTCTCCTTGATTAGTTTCCATCCATTATTTCTTGTGGCAGAGTCAGACCCTCAAATATTGGAATATTCTTATTGTGTCACCCCAGTCCTTCTTTTCACTAGACTGGTCATATCCAATTCTTGAAAATGTTCTTCATATGTTTCTGTCTCCAGACCCTTAATCATTCTTGTTGCTCTTCTCCGCACTCTTTCCAGAATCTCAACATGTTTTTATAATGTGGTGACCAAAACTGGATTCAGTTGTGGTTTTATTAAGGTTTTATAAAGCAATAGTAATATTTCACATAATCTTGATTCTTTCTCTGTTTATAAAACCTAGGATTGCATTGGCTTTTTTGCCTGCTGTTGGCTCATATTTAAGTGATTGTCCATTAGGACTCCAAGATAGCAATAGCACTTACTTATATACTGCTTCATAGTGCTTTTACAGCCCTCTCTAAGCAGTTTACAGAGTCAGAAAATTGCCCCCCAACAATCTGGGTCCTCATTTTACCCACCTCGGAAGGATGGAAGGCTGAGTCAACTTTGAGCCGGTGAGATATGAACTGCCGAACTGCAGCTAGGAGAGGTCTGAAGTAGCCTGCAGTACTGCACTCTAACCACCGCGCCACTTCGGCTCACAGTTACTGCTTTTGAGCCAGGTGTCACCTAATCTCTGCTTGTTTTTTCTTGCCTAAGCGTAAAACCTTACTTTTCTTTACACTGAATTTCATTTTGTTGGATAGGGCCCATTGTTTAAGTTTGTCAAGATCCATCTGGATCTTGAGCCTATCATCTGGGCTGTTGGCTAGTTCTGTCAGCTAAGTGTCGTCTGAAAATTGGAATGAAAACAAAATTAGAATCAGGGATCAGAACTGATTGAATTGCAGGCTAATATATGATAATTCACTTCACCCTCCTTCCACTGTTCAGTATTTCAGGCATGAGATCCTTGTAAACCACTTGTGCACGTTGAAAGTTGCTGTAAGGAAGTGTTTTTCAACTTTGATCATTCCTGCTGGCTAGAATTCATGTTGAAATCCACATGTCTTAAAGTTGCTAAATTTGAGAAACACTGTGTAAATGATGAAAGCTTATTATACTGGATGCTGCACTGAAATAGCCTTTTTCTCACAAATGGGCAATCCCGTATTAAGAATGGTTATCAAGTTGTTACTAAGAAGAGAAGCAAGCAGGAAACTCTACATCATTTTTTTTAAATTTATTCATCTTGGAAAAAGAGCCTACGTTATTCATTTTCACAGACTTTGCGCTCACATATCCTATCTGGGACTATCAACCTGTACTCTGTTTTTTCCCCTATGTTTGAACATCATTTTCACAGACAAACCATTTAGTGGACACTTTGTATTCACAAGCCCTTAGGCCATTGCTCAGTACCTTCTTCCAGGGAAAGACATGTCTACAGCACTGACAAAAATAAATTGAACTGTCATTGTTCACTGCCCCAGCCCCCTATAAATAACATCATACTTTATTTTTTTTAATTTATTGAAGTAAATAAATATATAAATCATAGCTCCCATTCTGTCTTCTGTGGTGGGCCATAAATTCCAGTGTCACCCATTGATTTATTTGTCTTCTGCAACCTTGTTCTGACTTATACTCTTTCAGCATGAGAATCCAACAATAATAAATCTCACACTACTATAGGGAATTCACATGAATTAAATGCAATGGAACCTTCCATGACTTCTGACATCCCCTCCCCTTTCAGATGCCTTTTCTGTAAAAATAAAAATGTTTTAATGTAGAAATGGAAACAGAAACCAACAAATATAAAAGGAACTTTCTTTCACCATTCTGATATGACAATTGCCAACACAAAACCGTAACAGGAGTCTAATCTGCTCGCAGTATAATTTTTAAAAAAATCTACTCACCATAGAAACATCAGTGGAACAAATTATCTATTACAAAGAAATCCTCACAAATTCTCAGTGCTTTGTCATCGCTTAGAATCACAAATACGGTTAAATATTCTTCAATTCTCTGTCTTTTCACTAGGGAGAAATGTTATCCAAGATATATTTCTGATTAAGAACATTTGGGGACAACATTCCTTCTTGCAACTGTTGCATCATCACACTGCCAATAATATTTAGTCTTTCACTACACGAGAGAACACAGACAAAGCTAACTGTGAATGAGGACAATGTTGTGTCTGAATTGACAATCTAATGTCCTCATCCTGAGATAGCTTTTTTTGCTGCTTTCTCTTTAATGATGCTTGGGTGTGTGATTTTTGCAACTGCTACTGTTAGGGAAAACAGAACAGTACAACAGCCTTGCAGCAAAATATTATTGCAGCATAACTGTCAGCATGAAGAGCCTCAGATGGTGACAAATTGTAAGTGTGAAAACACTTACCCCATGAAAATAGACAGGGACAGGCATACTCAAAGTCTACAAACATATGTCTTCAAGGGGCAAAAATTACTGAAGCAGGAAACTAGCTTTTACCTTAACTATAAATGCATACCATATCAAAATACTACTATTGTATCAACATTCACATAATGTGCTATCTTAGGCACGTTATTAGGCTGTATTTTCAAACTATATACAACTGTATATGAGTATGTTCATAGGAGTTTATTGTTCAGATTCTATATTACCCATGACTCTTAATATATATTTATAGATATATGAAATTGAGGAATATATCACATTGAGGAGTATGGAAAGCCGGTTTGGGGGGGGTTGGACTAAAAGACCTCCAAAGTTCCTTCCAACTGTATTATTCTAAGCTCTAAGTCCTATATTTAAATATTTAAGCTTGATAGAAAACTATTATTTTCTCCTTTTTTACCAACAAGCTAATATATTGAATTAATTTGCATTTATACAGAAGATCAATACGATTACAATCAATTCTGTTAGAAATATAGCCAGATGCATGAATCTGAAGTATTGGGTTGTTTTTTTTCTCCTTGGGCTTCCATCTTTATAAGAAAGTTTGGCTTCTATCTATTTTCAATAGATTCTGCCCATGCTTGAAATTTCTTCACCAGGCAGATGTGTGTAAATTAAATGTATCAAACAAGATGAAACCGTTCAGGCCATTTGTCTCTCACAAGGCCACACAGCAAGAAAACAATTTTTATCTGATCAGCAGAAAACACATCGCATGTGAAAGCCTGAATGTTCTTTCTAGGACTCTTTTCCGAGGCATAAGAAATTGAAGTTGAGTTCATGAAAATGTCTATAAAACCTATATTCTGTGACAACAATAGAGGAACACAACTGTAATTTCCAACACTAAAAGGCCTTTTCTGTATGAAGAAGGCAATCCTGAGCACTGAGCATGAACCAAAAAAATTGCCTCAAGGTTAAAAAAAAAAGGAAACCAAGTTGTTATATCGTGGTCAGAACATTTTGAGTGTTCTGAGCACTGCCATTGAATCCTTCTGTTGAGGTTTGAAATTAGGTTCCTTTTTATAAAAAAAAAGGAGAAAATGTAGCTTTCTATCTAGCAGGCTAAAGATGCTGTTACTGGATATACTTGAAGGAAGAGTATCCGTATGAATGTTTATACAGCAGGTCATGACAGCCTCCATAGTTTGTGCACTTGTGAGGCATTTTTGTTTTCCAAAGACTGGACGCAGCACACATAGAAGATAACAGTATAAAACACTTTACTGTCTTCAGCTGAATGGAGTTCAATTCCCAGAATTCCCCAGCCACCAATATATCTTAACTTTACTGAGGTTGAGAACCCAGAAACAAAGAATGAGGTCAGAAGAAGAAGAAGCTGTCTTTGAATGAATCCAAACAGTTCCTCCACTGCACAACTGGTGTTGCTGGAAATGCAGAAGATGCAGAAGATAACTCCTCATCATCAAAGGCTGGACAATGCAAGGACTCTTTCAAGCTTAAAATCCCAATCCCTATATATATATATATATATATATATATATATATATATATATGTATGTATGTATGTATGTATGTATGTATGTATGTATGTATGTATGTATGTATGTATAGCATGAGTCAGCAAAGGGAAGAATATTAAGTGTCTTTCAGTCTTGCGGAGGTTGGCATTTCCTTAGGCATCAACCTGATGCCTTTAGACAGCCATCTTGTCAATTAGCAGCATGTTATATGCTCTCAGACAGAGGCAGGTGATTATGAAACATTTGAAGCAGCCATCAGTGATCAAATTGCCAGAAAAAAGCCTCAGATGTAATGCAACCCATTGCACAAATGACAATTTTGGAACAACAGCCCTTGGGCTATTTATTCCAACTACCAGATAGATTGTTGCAATCTCTTTATCAGACAGACAGGGGCTTCCTAGATTGCCAAGGCAGGTGGGGGGGGGGGAATGACAGAACTACTTGAAGCTTATAGCTCCTTGACATTGCCTACTTCATTTTTTTTAAATCTACTGCCATTGTTTAAAGATTTTTGCTAGAGGAATTGGAAGTATATGATGCAAGGCAGGTAGGTAGGTAGGTAGGTAGGTAGGTAGGTAGGTAGGCAGGCAGGCAGGCAGGCAGGCAGGCAGGCAGGCAGGCAGGCAGGCAGGCAGGCAGGAAGGAAGGAAGGAAGGAAGGAAGGAAGGAAGGAAGGAAGGAAGGAAGGAAGGAAGGAAGGAATGAATCAGGTTTGTATGAATGTACACAACTTGGCTTTACATGCAGATATTATTATAGCTTTTGAATTTGTAAATGCAAAGCCTGCTAATAAAAGTTAGTTCTGACTGATATGTCAAACTTTCAAAAACTTCCTGCAATGTATCATTAATGCAGAGCTTCTACATATCCTCCATGTTTTAGAAGGGACTGGATTATTCTATTTTTGTGGATGTGTGCATCCTCTGGTGTTTTGGGGGACTTCCAGTGTATGCTTTTAAAACATCAAGACTAAAGACATTCTGCTTGTTACAGATTGATTGATGAGCTTTTATTCATGCACTATTCTTCCGTTTATCTTTTGCTAACTCACGGGTCATATTCTTATCAAAGCTTTTCAGAATGTAGCACTTGGCTTAAAAATATTCTTAAAAATTATTGAAAACAAAACAACAAACACAATCACAATAACAATGGAACACATGAATGTGTCCCTGTGGTTAACTAGTTGGCTTCCTCCAACTAAATCTTAAATGCTGGCTAAAAACAAGAGAGACAAATTGTCTTTTTTCTGCAATTGTAAAGTTTGGGCAAGTGCCTAAGAAAGCTTTTTTTAAAGGAAAGGGGGGTAAATCTGATCTCTCTATTGAAAATCATTGTATATCTGAAAAGGAAGAGACATTATAAAGCATCTTGTCCAATGAAGGAATCCACTAAACTGGATACATTCAGTGAGGAGAGTCCATCAATATTTTAAGCAGAGAGTTTCACCATTTAGCAGCATTTTCCATCACACTGAATCTACTTCCATTTAGCGTCAAGCCACCAGTCTTTGTTTTGCTTTCAGTTTCTGCTGAGAAGAGGTGTTTCCTCTTTTCTATGTGCTGAAAAAAGTGACTTTTGACTGGTCCTCATCCTTACGACTGTAGCAGCACCCCAGGGCCATGTTATTATAATTTGGGCACTTGGCAACCAGCATATATTTATGACTATTACAGCATCCTGGGGTCATGTGATTGCCACTCGCAACCTTTCCAGCCAGCTTCTGACAAGCAAAGTCAAAGGATTTGATTTGCTTAATGACCATATGATTCACTTGAAAACTGCAGTGATTCACTTAATAACCACCTTGCTTAGCAATTGAAATTCTGACCCCAATTGTGGTTGTAAAACAACTATGTACTCACCATTCATCCACCTAATCCGTAAGGATATCAAGGCAGACAATGCCAAATGTTTCATTAATATCATGGTTCACTACAATGTACACACTCTTAGGTCTAACAAACTACTGGTAGTCTCTCTGTTGTAGAGACAAGGTTAATGTGACATGACTTTCTAACAAACTTATGATATATTGGCCTCTGGTGATAGAATCATTCTCTTTTAAGTCCCCACAGACATACTGCTGATAATCTTGCCTATTAGAGATGATCAGGAATGTGCAGTCACTAGAGGCAGGGGAGGCGGGGCCTCACCAGTCTCCTGGGGGAAAGGAAGAATTTTAAATAATATTTTTTAAATAATTAAAGCCAGGGTAGTTGCTACCAGATTCAAAGTCACAGTGGCTTGGTGTCTGCTCTCAGTGTTAACTATGGGAGAAGGCCAGAGAACTCGGGGCCTCTTTTGCCTAAGGAATTGTTCACCTTTTAAAAGTTAAGGAGGAGTTAACAAGCGAACACTTTCATATGCAAAAGAGGCACTGATTCTCCCACCTCCTGATCGGGGAGCAGCGAATCATGCCTTAGGAGCTTACGTTGAGCACGCTTACGTTGGGCGGACAAGAGGAGAGTTGAGAGAGTTTCCACAGCTGGAAAAGGTGGATCGGACAGAGGGAGGGGGGATTCAAATTTATTGTAATTTAATTTGTAATTTGTAATTTAATAAAAAAAATTTTTTTATTGTGAGGTTTGTATGTGTTTTTTTTTTCTTTCTTCACAGTGGTGGGGTCGGAGGAGGCAGGGGGGCGAGGCGGCAGAGCACGGAAGGGGCAGGGACGTTCTCGCCACTGTGTTTCAACAGGGCAGGCATCTTGCATTTATGTCCGCCATAAACGCGAGACACCTGGCCTGTTGGACACAGTGGTGGTGGGGGGAGGAATTGGCTGGGTGGGCTGGCTGGCTGGGGAGGGGAGACCTTTTAAAGCCCAGCACCGAGCGGGGAGGAGGAGGAGGAGGAGGAGAGCGGTGAGTCCAGGCAGGGAGCAGGTCGGGCGGGGGTGGGTGGGCTGGCTGCAGGCTGGGGCAGCAGGATTGTTCGTATGAGGAGGCGGGGGGCAAGGCGGTGGAACGTGACGACAGCGAGAAGCATCTCAGATGGAGCCGGGACACCCGGAAGGCAAGCCGGCACTTAAAGGCATGCCGAAGTGCCGGCTTGCCTTCCGGGTGTCCCGGCTCCATCTGAGATGCTTCTCACCACCGTCGCGTTCCACCGCCTTGCCCCCCCCCCGCCTCCTCCGACAAACAATCCTGATGCCCTGGCCTACAGCCAGCCCAGCACCAAGTGGGGAGGAGGAGGAGGAGAAGAGCGGTGAGTCCAGCAGGATTAGCAACACCCCAGCCACTGTGTCCGACAGGCGTCTCGGGTTTATGTCCACCATAAATGCGAGATGCCTGTCGGACACAGTGCCGGGGACGTTGCTTCTCGCCGCTGCTGCAGTCTTGCCTCACCGTCACCGCACGTCACTGGAGATGATGAACTAAATCATCCATAGTTTCCAGAATCTTACACGAGGATTTTTTGTTTGTTTTATTTTATTTCTTTTTTTACTACTGAGACTGTTTACTTTTCTCCAGGAATTACCAAAGATTATAATATTCAGTTGTTCTGAAATCACATCGGAAAACTCCTTCTATATTCTGAGATGCAATTAATCTGGTTTTGGATTCTTAACTTGTTTAAAGTTCATATATACCAATGATGGCGAATCTATGGCACGCGTGCCAAAGGTGGCACATGGAGCCATTTGTCATGCGTGCGCTGGGCAGCTGAGTTCACCCTTTTTAAAGCCATTTTTTGCCCTCCCCAGGTTCCAAATGCTTTATAGGAGCCTGGGGAGGGTGAAAAGAGCCTCCCCCCTGCCCCTGGAGGCCCTCCGGAGGCTTCATGAGCTTCCCTGAAGCCTCCGGAGCGCAAAAAACCAACCCTACAGGCAAACCGGAAGTTGGGGAACGGACTTCCGGTTTGCTCGGAGGGTCGTTTTGACTACTCCGGAGGCTTCAGGAAAGCCTCCTGGAGCGCTTAAAACAACCCTCCGAGCAAACCGGAAGTGACTTCCGGTTTGCTCAGAGGGTTGTTTTGACTGGAGGTCCCTGAAGCCTCCGGAGGGCTTCTGGGTGGGAGGAGGCTGTTTTTGCCCTCCCCAGGCTCCTATAAAGCCTCTGGAGCCTGGGGAGGGGGAAAAAAGCATGCAAAATGGGGGGAGTGCCTCTAGTGCCCGCATGCGCACTGGGGGATCACGCATTGCATTATGGGTATGGCACACCCACACACGATCCCCCCTGCACTCCCCCCACTTATGGCACGCAAGCCAAAAAAGGTTCGCCATCGCTGATATATATGATATATATTCAGAGAGAGTGTCTCATGTTAACTCTTGCCTTGTTCCTAGGGCTGAGAAGAGTGACTGGCCCAAAGTCACTTAGCTGGCTTTCTTGCCTAAGATAGAACTAAAATTGATCATTTATATGTTTTTTGCCATGGGTCTTAACCATTATACCAACTGTTATTAGACAGACTTTCTTTAAAGTACTCACTATTATCTTAATTAGTTATACATTGAATTTCTCATTATTTCTGGTTCCTGTGGGGGGGAAAGTCAGTCTCTCTCTCTCTCTCTCTCTCTCTCTCTCTCCCTCCCTCCCTCCCTCCCTCTCTCTCTTGCTCTCTTTGTTCTGAAAAAGTTATACACTTTCAACTTCACTTAGTCCTTGTTGTTGCTTATCTCTCTTCCTGCACAATGAATGAACATTATGAACAATGAACAAACTTGCTTGACTCTTCTTTTATTTTGGATAGACTTCCAAAACCGCCCTCTTATTATATTTTGAATTCCCCACCAACTTCACTTTATTTAGCCTTCCCGTTATCAGCACCTACTTCCATTTTCTATATATCTCCTTTCTGCTATTCAGCTTATCAGTCTGCTCGCTATTCATCCACACAGGTCCCTTAAATTGTTCCTTCTTTTCACATGGGGATTGTTTGTGCCTAGGTTTTCAGTATCTCATTTTTCACAATTTCCCATCCCTCTTAAACTCACTTCAGCCTTTAGAATATCAAGCCATAATATGCTTCTCCTCAGTAATGGACAAGAGGGGATTATGGCGTTATAACTAAAGCCAAACCCCTTTGTGCATTTGTGCAACATTGATACATGTACAGAAGTGGTGGGGACTCTGGCTGTAATGCCATAATCACCATCTTGCCTTTTTTGAAAAACACATCCCGACACACCATACACACTGTACACATTTTTCAACTAAAGTTCTATGGAGATTCTCAGTCATCCAGGTCTTGGTTGTCCCAAAGGTCAAGAGAGGCGTTGAGGCCACTTGGAAGTTTGTCTGTGTCCTCAGGGTCTTTACCGATTTTTCAAACCAGGTAAGGCTACTGTTTCAAAAGAACAGCTCACACCGGGAAACTGTCATTCTGGCAACCTGAAAGGTGACCAAATACTCATACAGATAATTGTCTATGCTTGTCCCACTCCACTCTGTCCAACCCCACTTGAAGGGCTGTAATTAATTGTGGGTTTGTCTGTGTTCTGACCTAGGCTTCCCCAAAACACGAAGCAGACTCCTTGTCCTGGCAAAACCCCTTTTTATTAAGTTACTGTGAATTCCTCTCATTCACATCCAGCAAAGTCCTGGCAAACAGTCTTTCACAGACCTTATCTGGCTTGGAGAGCTGCCAGGCTGATATCTTCAAAACACAATGCTGTACAAGAAAGTACTTGGCAAGGAGTCTCAAACTAATTAAGTGAACTAATTGTCTCTTGCAAACTCTACTGTTCTTTCGCTCCTTTTTATTCCCTATGGGAGGGGCCATTCACCATCCCCCTGTGCCTTTACTCCTGAGTTGGCTCTTGCTCCTTAACTGTTCCTTTCTCCTGGCAGCTCTGTGCAAGTGCACATCAGGAACAGGCTCCAGGTGTTCTTCTGCCCCACTGATCTCTGACTCTGAAGGCAGCTGATAACTGTCAGGTAGCCTTGGTTCCATCTCTACCTCTGACGCAGAGTACTCACAGAGCCTTCCTCGGACTTCAGGACTGGCCAATGTTCCTCTCCCCAACCTCCTCACTGTCTGAGTCTGCCAGCAGCTCCTCTGGCCACTGGCGGGCCACAACGGTCTGCTCGTTAATAACATTTGATGAGAGGCAAGCAAAGCAACACTTTTTCTGCAATTGCTGCTCTTCAACTGACCTACAGTAAAGCCGTAAGAATAGAACCATTCACCAGCCTTGTTTTTAGGGAGGTTAGAGCTCAGCCATCAGAGCAGCACAAATTACACTGGCATATATATTTTTGTGGACTCAAGGAATGCACATTAATGTGCCAAGAGGAAGGTGCTAAGGCTATGTGTCTGTTTCACTCCCCGTTCTGAATTAATGAGAGCCTGGGGTGGGGGGTGTTTCTGATGATCGAAGACTGTGTCTCTTTCCCACCACTTTATCAATTTTTTTAAAAAAAATTCATGATTACCCTTCTAGTCCAAAATTCAAACTGGAGACTTCCTACTGTTTCCGATGGCTAGAACAGTCAAAGCATCTCAAATTTTATTCCAAGCTTGAAACGGGTTTTCCATTTTGTATACATTGCTAGAGTATAACATTTGAAAATGAAGGCCTACTCTTAATACTACTATTTTAAAATCAGCATCGTTACAAATAAAAGTGCTGGCATGCATGTTAATTTAACAACTGTTCTAAAAGAATACTTTAACATAATAAAACAAGGTTTTTAGTTTTAGCACTGCTTTCAGGTCATCATTCGGAACATTCTTATATTCATTTTTACAACTCTAAAATTTTTTGCCCTAGTAACAAACCAAATTTAATGTAATTCCAACTGGAAAAAAAACCAGATATGTTTTTTTGACATAGAAGCAGCATCACAGTTGGACTACTGTAAACAAATATTTATAGAATCAGAGCAGATAAGGAACAATGAACTAATCCTTTCCTCTCCTGCCATGGACCTGAGAAAAGTCAGGCTTTGAAGCTGGCATTTGCACACAACAATGGGCGATTTCTTTTCCATGCAAATATTAGCTTCAGAGAACAGATTTTTCTCAGAAGTGCAGCATGCATTTAATTAAAAAAAAAAGTCAAATTCCTATCTCTGACGTTGGGTCCAATCTTCAGCACTCACAAGTGATATTTTCAAATACTGCAGATTAAATGGAATTATACAATTTAGTGTGATAAACAACTGGACCCTTTCCTTCCTTATATTCCCTTTAACGTCTCCTGCTCATCATCATTTGGTTTGCTTTCATTCTAACTTCATTTCCCATCCCATTTTTGACTTCTTTGTATAGAAAAGCCTCTTTTATGAATGTCAGCCTTAACTCACTTTTTCATTGGCTCTTTGATCTTTATTAAATATGCTGTATTAATTGTAAGCAGAGAAAAGAAGCACAACCTTTGTAATGCTGTATCTAGGAATTTTCCCTAGCACCCTTTTGTTTCCAAGACAGCCATCTACATTAACATCATTAATTGCTGACATTAAAAAAAAAGATTTCCAAAGGACATAGTAAACAAGTTTTAATTTTATTCAGGAAGAAGTCAGGAAGACTCAGTAGTGTATTGATTTCCAATGTCTAACTATACAATACATATATATATAAATGTTTAGGGGGGAAATGGCAATACCTCCTTTTGTAAGTAAATTAAATATTAGCTGCTTCCAATCACGAACTAGGGATAGATCTGGAGAGGTTTGGCTTATCAATAATGGGAACTATGCATACTGTTGCAGATGTTCCTTATGTCGTCAATAATGTATTGAATGGACATCTACACTCCCCTCAGTTATTCATTCAAGCTTATGGTGCATGACAGGAAAGAGCTCCAGGCAATCAGTACATATATGGAAACAGGCAGGAGAATCTATCATGAGTTCAGATACAAGCATGTACATCAGGCACCAGGGATTATCCAGAACAACTTCCTTTGGATTACAGAAAAAAAACAGCTTTAGCATTTTTGGAATTTGGCTCCCAAGAGGAAGTGGAAAACCACCCCTCCTCTTCTGTTAAAAAAATCTTTGCCTTGAGCCAAAGAGAAAGACAGTTAGGAAGCAGATCACATGGGAGAAGGCCAAGGAGAAATAGCATGCAGGAGAGAAAGAATAATTGCAGGAAGGTGCAGACAAAATGGAAATTGGAACCAGCCACATTATTTTGGTGAGCTAGTTTTCAGGAGAAGCAATGACTAAGCAATTCTGATGATGGATCCCTCTTGTGTGGGAGTGAACTTGTCAAAGATGAAAGTTTGGCAGCTATGTGCCTCTTCATTTCAACTTGCTCTTTTAGAGTAGGAGGGTATTGCTTTTGAATGGGTTAGACAGAGAAACAAAACTTCTATGATTCTGCTGAAGGCCATGGGAGCCTGGAACCTTTTCAAGGACACAACAGGTGTGGAGTTGAAGCAGATGGTTCCCATAACAAAGAGAACTTGTTTACATGCGGAAAGTGTAGTTTTATTATATGAACTGGTGTTTGGGAACCTCAGAGTTAGTTTTGCCTTGACATTACCTTACAGTGTATTCAATAAACAGTAAGATTTTTTAAAATAGATCCTGGAGTTTCATTTGGATTCTTGAGCTGGATTTTCACAAAACTACAGTCAGAGGAAAGCTAACTTTCCCTGGGATTGGAGATGATGAAGACTATCAAAACAAAGCAAGGAAATCTCCAGGAAATAAGAGAATAAGTCTTGGCTTGGCAAGGAGGAGATGAGAACTTTAGATTAGATAGACAGAATTCCATAGAAAGACAGAGATTTGGGGATTTCAACTCTCAGAATTCCCCAGCCAGCCATGCTCTAGTTAATGAATGGAGAAAAGTGAAAGCTGGAAAGAATTTTCACCTGTTGCATGTATATAGCAATCTGTTAAGAGCTAAGTAGTAGTCACCAGTAATACATAATTATGACTTTGTATTTAAATTTATTTCTCATATAATTTGGAAAGCCCAGTGTAGGATCTTCCCCTTGGAAACCCTGTTACTGTTCTGAGATTACCATTCCATCCATTTATATCCATTGATGGTTGCTATGCTGCAACTTTCAAGCACTTTGCTAACACTTATTAATCTTCACAATATACTGTTTAAAATATATATGGAAGGGAAAACAAAACACCGGGCAATATTTGGCCTGGTTCATAAATCAGAGGCTCAAAATAAAAATTCGTAGTTTTGAAGCCATTTTAAAATCAAGTATATACAGATTAATTGGTTTGGGGAAAGCTGCCTCAAGGATTTTATTCAAGGTTATGAAAGATATAGTATATGTTTGAAAAAGACTGAATGCCCAAGACATTGTTTTCTCATTTTTTTTCCAATGTATTTGCCTATATGTTTCATCTCCAGTTATTTCTAAACTATAGAATAAGTGTTCAGAGAGGGAAAAAACCCATTTTATACTTCATGCCAGTGCACACAGTAAAATTCTCCTATAGAACAAACCTAAGCTTGACTTTTCTAGTCTAGAAATTTCATGAGTATCAGTAATTTGCTTGTAGCCCACCAAAAGGGCTATAAGGCATGTCTACCATCCCTGTCCTACTGTCCCCATTTACCTGTACTCATTCCTTGTTCATGTCCATGTTTATACTTATGTCTGTTATCTAGTACATGTTCGACAAATTAAATAAATAAATAAATAAAATAAAATAAATAAAATCCTAAGTCCTAAATCCTTCAAAAAGACACTTCAATGTGAAAGTGTAAAATTCAATGTTACTAAGAAAATGTTATTCATTGGGGGACAAATGAAATTATGATTTCCTGTTCCATATAGTGTTAATTGGCTTTGTCACAATATATAATCTAAATTGTTATCTACATATAAATTATACGCCATGTTTTCTTTGCTTGAATTAGTGAAGAAATTGTTATTGTCATATTAAGTTATAAGAAATTGATGTGAATAATCACTCTTAGCAAATATACATATTTATTTATCATGCTATACCCTTTCAAAGTGACAATGTGCAGCAGTTAGAAAAGTAGTAAGAAATATTTTTTAAAACAACATTTATTTGATAGAAATACTACCAAATACATTAAAGGCATGAGATAGAAAAAGAAAGGAAAGAAAAGTTAAAAATAATTGGCCACAAACACCATTCTTTATAACTTCATATTTTTCTATTTTGCAAACTTCAACCATAGATATATATACCACCAATTTGTGCATTGATTCTTTAGCAGTCCTCTAAATTTGAGCTGAGCTAGAGCTGGTATTCAGCAGGTTCTGACCAGTTCTGGAGAACCGGTAGCGGAAATTTTGAGTAATTCAGAGAACCGGCAAATACCACCTCTAACTGGCCCTGTCCCATCTATTCCCTTCTTCCCAAGTCCCAGCTGACCAGGAGGGAATGTGGATTTTGCAGTAACCTTCCCCTAGAGTGAGGAAGAAATGGAGATTTTGCAGTAACCTTCCCCTGGAGTGGGGTGGGAATGGAGATTTTACAGTATCCTTCCCTTGCCACACCCACCAAGCCATGCCCACCAAGCCACGCCAAGCCCACCAAGCCACGTTCACAGAACCGGTAGTAAAGATTTTTGAATCCCACCACTGAGTTGAGCTATAATATATCAGACTTCAAGCAATTTGGGCACACTACCATTCTTCCCATATCCCTATCCATTCACACCTTTCAGCTCAATGTATTGTTTAATATGTTTTAAATCTACTTTATAAATCCTACATTGTGATACATTTATTAATGCTTAAATTGATGCAGAATTCATAGGTGTTTCAAATGTCCATTCAATATACATTACCGTATTTGCAATTTTACAAATTACAAGGACCCAGAACTGTATTTTTCAGAAGCAGTAATTGAGAGTTGTAGCAGTATTGCCAGAAGATAAAAGAAAGGGAAGGGGAGTCAGAAATTCAGCTTGGGGATTTTAAACATAAGAAGTTAAAAGCCAATTTTTAAAGGAAAAGATATGTTCCATGGGATGAAAATCTTTAACAAAAATTCATTCAAAGCTCTTGAATGGGAGTAAAAGTAACAGAGGCTGTTCCTTAAAATACACATCTCTAAATTGTAATTTACATATAAATTATAGGCTATGTTTTCTTTGCTTGAATTAGTAAAAAAGTAATCAGAGAGAAATAAATTTAAGTCTTGTAGCCAAGAAGCTGTAGTAATGAGGTACTGCCTTCTGCTATAATGAGGTACTGCCTTCTTAAATAATAAAGTAAAAATAAAGAGCAATTATCTATTTTTATAATAATTTTATTGGAATTTACTAATATAAAGATAAAAAACTAATGCAAACTAAGAAAAATATAAAGGTGAAAGAAAGAAAAGGAGAAATGCAGAGATTTTAAAAAAGAAAATGTAAAAGAAAAAAGATACATAATGAGTGACTCCCTCCTTCCCTCTAGGAAAGTATAAATAATTTCAGTAAGTTAAAATTTTCTGTAACATTTCAATTAAAAATATCTTCTCATATTTCATTCTTTATCAATAATCAAATTTTAAAAATTCATTCTTTCCTAATCAGCAAAAGTCCATTAAGGGCTATCAGAAATAGTAATATATATTACATTTTAATCATAATCTAATAAATCAGGATTGTAAACCAGTTCCGTTCTTTCTCTAACAAATAAAGCAAAATAAATATCTCCCTTTTTGTTTCTTTTAGATATAGTTACATTAGCTTAATATGTCTGTTTTGTAAATCCCAAATAAGAAGGATTTCCAATACATTCTTTTGGTGTAGTGTTTTTATGTCTCTTTTAATTATTAGGGTATCAGATGGTTTCATTTGTAAATCCACTGCGTTAACTATCACTCTTAAATTCCAATGTTTTTGTAATCTTTTTTGAAATATTATAATTTTGTTTTTAAAAAATCCAAATCCACATTCAAATCCGCCTCAGTCTCTGTTTTAGCCAATAAAATATGTTGTTCTTCTATAATTCTCTATCATAATAAAGTGATTTTTGAGCAGATTGTTCCCAAATGGCCTTAATTTATATACTCAAATAGTATTGCTCCATTATATTAGTAACTGTCTTCTCCTTTAATTGTAATTTTTAGCTCTCTCTGCTTCCCTCAATTGAATCTCCAGATTCCCTTCTTATCATCTGTTTATTTTCCAATCAGTGAAACTTTGTCATGGGATGATTTCTTAATTTCAAAAACTTCATATATTCTTTTATAAAACATTAAGCATCTCACAGAAAATAATTCTTTCAAGTCCATATAGCCTCTGGGTTTTCCAAAGCCAATATTCTAGTCTCCCGTTTGCTGTAGTTCAAATATTAAAAACTTTTCTTTTTAAACCTTAAACTTACATAAAACTTCTTCCATTCGGGGTAGAAGGAGATTTTTCCAGCATAATAAAGCTTGCCCTTCAGAAGTTTTTTAACATCTAGAAAATCAATAATAACTAGCTTCCTAACATAGTTAAGAGAGGAAATGCACAAACCCAATACCCTCTTGAAGGCTTCAAACCACAGCATAGGCAGGATGTTTTTCTCCTAGTTCTTAGAAGAATGGAGATTGAGATTTCTCAGGGAGATTCTGTATGGAACAAACTTGTAAGTGAAACTTGATCCAGAGAAAAGGATTGAGGTGAAAGTGGAGCTAACTTCAATCTGTCCTGCTTCTCTGGAAATCCATCAATAAAGAGCAATTATTAAGAATATTTTTCCTGCACATTTTCTTCCTGATCTTCCCTAAAATGTTTGTGCATCTGTTCTTGCTTGCAAGTATCTCACTGGATTCTTTTTTGCAACTTCTATTTAAGCACCCTGTTCAGCTTCGGGAAGAGATCTTCCAAGGAATCATAATGGAGTGTCCCCAATTATATCAATGTGTTGTGGCCCAACAGTGGCCGGCTGAGCTGTTGGTGGAATCTGACAGCGATGAACACTATGGGACTGCCCTGGAGGCTGAGGAAGACTCAGAGGGGGGGTGTTCGGAGTCAGAGCAGGGACTAGAGAGGCCTGTTGGCCACCAGGTGGCATCTGAGTCAGGGAGCAGTGAAGAACAGAAGGAGGCTGTCCCTGACATACGTATGCATAAAGCTGAAAGGAGGACGGAGCAACTTTGGAAAAAGGGTTACAGAAGGAAATAGGAACAGGTGGCTACTGATTGGCCCCTCCCGGAGAGCTTATAGGTGGGGCAACGGGAGGGGAATTTTGCAGGAAACAACAATTTACTGATCCAGCTGTAGAGAAAGATTGGGAGAATTTCGTGAGTTCAAGCCTTGTTTCATAGAGATAGCTTTCTGGGTTCCCAGCCAAGGGGTTGCTTATCTCCCTCAGTTGTGGCAGACAGTCAAGTCTGCATCCATATATATATATATATATATATATATATATATATATATATATATATATATATATATATATATATATATATATATATATATATATTGTAGAGGCTTGCAACAGAACACAATGGCAATTAAAAAAAATTAAAATATATTTTTATTGTTTACATATAAATATATTGAATGCAGTGTAATTGTCCTGGCATTTCAATTGCCATAAAAACAAAAGTGGAAACAAATAACATATATACTATTTTAAATAGTGTTGTACACTTATTTTTGACCATCATATGTCAACTTATCTATCATTCTAATACCTACATTCTAATACATACAGAGTATCTCTTTCCATATCCACCTAACCTGATTCTTTCACATTCCAACTTCTACCACATGTTTCTAACCATTGATAGCATCTATTCCATATAGCATACTATTCTGTACCTCCTTTATCTTTTATTTTTAGCGATAGTCTGTCTATTTCCACACAGACAAGTATCTTCCTTATCGTCTCCTCCTCTGAAGGGGTGTTTTCACTCTTCCACTACTGCAGCTTCCATTTTGAATCAGAACCAGTCATTTGTCACATGGCCAGAACAGTGTGTGGGTTCCTACCAGTTCGGACCAGTTTGGCTGAATAGTTAGTAACTTGGATGCCCACGCAGCCGAACCAGTTCTAGCAGTGGCGCCATAGGTGCCGCCATCTTGTTTTTTGCTTCTGCACATGCACATAAGCAATTTTTACCTAATGTGGATGCACATGTAGCACGCATCAAGCACGTGTGCGCCTGAAGCGTATCCCTGAGGGAACCGGCAGTAAAAGAATCTGGAACCCACACCTGGGCCAGAAATATCATAGTTTGGAACAGAATCCAAAATGAGTTAAAGAAAAAAAAAGTCACAAGACACTTATGTGGTATATGAAAAGAACTGTTTATTACTGGTAGGTATCTCCATCTCTGCTAAAGCAGATTTCAAGAGTAAGAGTAAATATCTGTAGGTAAGCCTCTTTCTTTAAAGAGAATTGCGCCTAGTTGCAATTTTTTATTTGAGGTGCAAGAATTGATTCATAACCATCAACACACTTGTCAACATTCATGGCTGAATGCACAGCATGAAGAGGATTTTCCTTTAATGATATTGCAGCCAGAAGCTGCAGAGAAGGCAGAATGCGGAACTTAATCTCCTTATGGATACAAAGTGAAAAGGCAGTATATGGACAGAAAGTGAAAAGGTAGTATATACAACACACATATAGAAACATAGAACACTTGAGAGTTGCTCAGGGTCCTTCTACTTTTGCTCCACTTCAGCATCTTTAATCTAGTAATCATAAATAAGCACATTATAGGGACTTCTTGAAGAAAAGCCTTAGTTCTTTGACATTTGCTAATATGCAATATTCTGAGATACAAATGAGAACTGCTAAATCTAATTAATACGGAAGACACTGAAATGCTAGTAGCAATTGATGACAAAAATGGTTCTCTATTTTTGTCAACAATGGAATATATACATCTGCTTGAAAAGTTACTATGAGCTTCACAAATGAAACTATCAATTTATAGTGGCCCAATGACTGGAGGGTAGGCAGGCAGGCAGGCAGAGAGGCAGGCAAATAGATAGATATTGGCAAAAAAATTCAGATGTTCCTACAGTTGAGACAAAGTACCCAAAATCACTCAGCTGAATTTGTGCCTAAGGCAGAATTAGAACTCACACTCTCCCAATTTCTAGGAAGATGTCTTAACCACTACACTAAACAAGCTATCATTACAGTCTTATAGACTAAACAATAAAAACAATTATTTTCCCCACAACAACCAGTAAGATGGATTGGGCTGAGAGTGACTAGTCCAAAGTCACCAACTGGTTTTCATGGCTAACATAGGACTTGAATTCATGGTCTTCTACTTTCTAGCCTGGGGCCTTAACCATTAAACTAAAGTGGCTCTCTAGTTGAATAAGGAAACATCTGCAAGCAAACAACCAAGCTCAGAGAGCATCAAGGACTCCACAAATAAATAAATAAAATGTTATTAACATAATATTATGAACCAATGCTGATAGTCATAGATTATAAAGCCCAGTTACTGGACACCACCTAGCTGATCTTGAAAAGCTAAAGTAGGATCAGACCACATTAGAATTAGACTGGGAAATACCAGAGCTGGAGACTAGGGTGGATTAGAAACTGCAGAGAATATTGGTGGCTCAGTTTGTAGATTTAGGCGGAGATTTATCCTCCAAGCTTACTGCTTAGCTCCTATACATTTCATTACCAAACTCGGTAACATCTTCAATGTGGTTTTGGGGGGTGAAATGTCTTGTTTGTTTATATAAGTCCTGGGTGGTCTATAGGTTAGATATGGGGGGGGATCCCAAAGAAGAAAATGGCAAACTACTTGAAGCTGTTGCCAAGAAAATTACTAGACACCAACCATCCAAAGTTAAGTTTGGCTAGAATAACAGGGAAATGGAAATTCTAATATTTGCCAAGTACTACCAAATAGGCAACACCATCCTGGGAATCCTTCTATTTATGAGATAAATTTAAAAAATGCAACCTGTCATTTAGGGTAATAGAAATAAATCCAGCCTTAGTAAGAATGTTGCCACAGGCTCAACTTCCCCCAAATGATTTAAGAGCATAGAGGATTTATGATAGACTTTATCTACCAACAGAGAAATTATCTCCCAGTGATACTCAATTTCACTGACATACTCTTCAGTTTATTTTGATTTAATATATGTTTTCCTCTCCCCAAACTTAGCATTTCTGGTCACCTTTGCACTTTTCCACATGAATTAAGCCAAGGAGCCTAACTGAAGGAATAATGGGGAAAGGGGAAAGGGAAAGATTAACACAGAAAGGGATCCATCAGCTTAATGGTAGGAAAGATAAAAGTAAAAACTCCCTCAAGTCAATCACAACGCCTTGTAGTTAATTAGCAACAATACAGAGTTGATGTCATTTTAAAAAGAAAATCCTAGACTTTTGTCTATAGCCTTGTCATTTTCTCTTGGTCTCTTGGGATCTCATCTGTCTGGATTCGGCTGAAGAGATGGAAATCTTGCAGAGGGTAGAGAAGCAGAAGCAAAATCCATCTAACTTGAAGATCTGATGCATCCCAGTTCTAATTTCAACAACTATTTTATCTTTATTTATTTATTTATAACCTTTATACAGCCATCCATCTTATACCAAATTCTGGGCAATTCCCAATCAATAATTAAAGGTAAGGTTCCCTTTGCACATATGTGCTAGTCGTTCCCAACTCTAGGGGGTGGTGCTCATCTCCATTTCAAAGCCAAAGAGCCAGCGCTGTCCGAAGACATCTCCGTGCTCATGTTGCCGACATGACTAAATGCTGAAGGCGCACGGAATGCTGTTACCTTCCTACCAAAGGTGAGTCCTATTTTTTCTACTTGCATTTTTACATGCTTTTGAACTGCTAGGTTGGCAGAAGCTGGGACAAGTAATGGGAGCTCACTCCGTTATACGGCAGGGATTCAAACCGTTAAACTGCCGACCTTTCTGATCGACAAGCTCAGCGTCTTAGCCCCTGAGCCACCACATCCTTCAATCAAGAATTAAAACAATACAAAACCCATATTGCAAATAACCTTGGAAATGTAGGCTTGCCATATAATAATATGTCTCATTAAAATCTCACCAAATTATGGAGTATGGCAAAGAATGGCTAGAGTCTGATCTGTTATTTTGGTTTCCAATTCTTAACTTTCTGTGGATCATCTTCCCACTGCATCACACAAACCACTAATTTTCACTTTCAACCTCTCTTACAGTATGGACATAACAAAACTAACAATGCTTTGTGGTAGCTAAAGCATTTGTTAAGCAACTGTTCAAAGTTATAATGGCACTGAAAAAAAGTGACTTACAACCAGTCATCACACTTCCAACTACTGCAATATTCCCATGATCCAAATGTGGGTGCTTGGCAACTACCATGTATTTACAATGATTGCAATATCCCAGGGTCTTGTGATTGCCATTGGCAATCTTCCCAGCTAGCTTCTAACAAGCAAAGTCAATGGAGGAAATTGCTTAATGACTCTGTGATTCACTTAACAATTGCACTGATTCTCTTAACAACCATAGCCAAAAAAGGTTGTAAAATCAGGAACAACTCACTTAGCAACACCTCGCTTAGCCACATAAATTTTGATCCCAATTGTTATCATATATCAAGGACTGGCCAGGGACGTGCAGTCACTAGAGGCAGGGGAGGCGTGGCCTCACCAGTCATGAGCAAAAGGAAAGAATTTTAAAGAATTTTTTAAAAATAATTAAAGCCAAGGTAGTTGTTACCAGATTCCAAGTCACAGTGACTTGGAGTCTGCTTAGTGTTAACTATAGGAGGAGGCGAGAGAACTATGGGCCTCCTGTGCATAAGGAATTTTTCGTCTTTTAAGAGTTAAGCAAGGGTTAAAAAGCGAAAAAATTCGTATGCAAAGGAGGCACGTGATTCTCCTGCCTCCTGATCTGGGAGCAGTGAATCATGCCTTGCATTTGAGTGACTGCACAATCTAGCAGCAGGAGCCTTGCTTGTAAAACAGCCTGTGTTGGAAAGTTCATGCTCCGAGCAAGTTCAACTCTCCACTTTGCATCGCGGGAGCCACCAAGAGCACAACCATCTATAGTCAGAAGACTTAGAGGTCTCTTATTTCAAAAACTCTCCCTTAAGAATGATTAAGTCTGCATTAAGACATTATTGTTATTATCATCCCCGACATAGGAAATTAAAGCAATCTGCATATGGAAGCCACTTGGGAATTTATGGCCAACAAACATGGTAAGTGAATATGGGGCTACTGAAAAATAAAGCCCACAGACTTAAGTGCTGGTGGGCGGCAGCCTCGGTGGCGGGGGGGCACTTTCCATCACGGGAGCCGCCAAGGGCCTTTGCTGCAGACCCGGGTATGGTGCTGGGCTGGCAGCCTGCACGATGACATTCACGACGACGCCAATGCTGTCGCCCGCCCGCAGCATCGGCGGCGGCGTGAATGTCGGCCTCGGCGGCGGCGGCGGGGCAAAGCACTTGGCAGCTCCCGCAATGCAAAGTGCCCCGCCGCTGCCGAGGCCGACATTCACGACGCTGCCAATGCCACCACCCGCCCACTGCCCCAGCCTGCAGCCAGCCCAGCACCGTGGGCTGGCTGCAGGCCGGGGCAGCGGGCGGGCAGCAGTATTGTCGGCAGCGGGGCACTTTGCGTCACACTTCCTCCGCTGCCGCCGCTTTCCCCTCTGCCTGGCCGTGGCTTATGCCGTGTTCGGAGTGCTGCCCTTGGGCAAGACGCAGAGCCCGGAGTCCTTGCTGGACATCGTGGCGCGGCGTGTGGCAGAGAAGTGGCCCTTCCAGCGGGTGGAGGAGCAGTTCAAGCTCATCCTGGAGCCTGTGCAGCGCCGCATCGTCTACTGGTCCTTCTCCCTGCACCGGCCCTCCCCCTCCCGGTAGCTTCTCCTCCTTTAAATCTCTTTTTGCCCGCTGTCAAGCCGCTTTTTTTCTTTTTGCCTCACCAGCCATAAGCTTCACCGCATGTCACTGGGACTGGCTGTACTAATTCTGAACTGTTGCGTGTGTGGTAAGCAGTGCTGTGGTTATCATTATTTTTCTGAACTTGGAATGATGGTTCATTAAACTTGATTATGAATGATTCATTCATAAAAAATGGTTCCTCCTACAAGAACCATTCAGGGTGGGTGGGAAGGGTGGGGAAACAAATGCAAGCAGGTTAAAAGCTCCCCCTTGATGTGTTTATTCCAACTGTGTGATTCTGAAGTACTTAAGGAACAAAAAAGGGTGTGGTTTTTTTCCTTGCTGGTTGCTTGTCAAAAATGTTGGCAATAGCTTTTCACATTTATTTAAGCAAAGCTGTAAGCTTGTACTGTGAAAATTACATATTTATTCAAAATATTAATTAATCCCTTCTTGACACCTAGTGTACCTGAGACATCTGGCATTCTTCTCTTAATCAAAACAAACCCCAAAGGCCTGGTGATTTAAAACGCAGTTACTCTAAATAACTCTGATCATAGATTCCAAATAATGTATTGTGCCTTCAGATGCTTAGAAATATAATTACGAAACACAATCAATCAATTGCTAATTCCTGAGGGTAAATGTTGAAATGCATGGCTTTTTATAGGAACGTGTATTTGCTACAAATATGCATTATTTAAGAATGTGTGCTTGCTTAATGCAACAGGGAAAGGGAAGGCAAATTTAAGAGAGATGAATAGTTGCAAAGCAGACTGATAACCAAATTCTCAAATAGAAACTAGCAAAGTGTGCAGAATATTTTATTCAGAATTATTATACAATGCACACCTAGCTCATATCTCCTCTTGTCATTATTAGAGGACATTATAAAATGTCCTCATAATTAGAGAAATCTATCTTCATGGGCACAGATGCAAAATCCCAGGGAAATTCATCTGATATTAACATTGTGATATTTTCAAGATGAGAGCATTTTTGTTTTTCTGTGTATTTTTAATCTCCAGAATAATTTCATGGTTTGTGAGTATGTGCATGGACACACATACACAAATACACACACACAGGTCCCATTACACAACCTTGTTGTGGTGGAGCACACCCCAAAAATATGTACATGAGCAGGGTCACCCAAGACATGAAAGTTATTTCTGTTGCCTGGCACAAGTAGGCATTGTTGGAGACTGGAATGTCAAAGTTAGAAACAATAAGGAGGAAACTTGGTTGGATTGTATGGTCCAAGAAATAGACAAAAGTCAGAATTACTTCATATGTCCCTTTATATTTTGCATATTTCCAAGAATAATTAGAGATACCTATTTACATCTCAGACAATTTATCTGGTATCATATACAAACAGTACATCATTTTTTACAAAGATCTCTTTTACATCATAAGACAACACGGATTCTAAACATTTTAACCATATTCTTTCCCATTGATCCATCTGAATGTTATAACCAAAGTTCTTGGCCCATTTTGCCATACATTCTTTAACTTAATCCCAGAGTCATGTGATCACCATTTGTGATTCCCCCCACTGAAGCAAAGTCAAGTGGGGGACGCATATTCACTTAACAGTCATAGGATTCACTTAACAACTGCAATGATTCATGTGACAGCCATGGCAGAAAAGGTTATAAAATTGGGCATCACTCACTTAACAACCATCTTGCTTAGTGATGAAAATATGAATATGATATGAGTAACATATGATTAACATAATATAATTAATGTAACATAATATAAAGATTGTATGTATAATATTAAATTAGATGAAACAAATTAAGTTTTGGCCAATGGGGGAGAGAATAATTAGAAAGGAAAGAAAGAATATGTTACTAGAAAGATTTGCATAATGTTTTTATTTATGTCTAATCTAGCTATGTTTAGTAGTTGTTTCTTTTTCTGACATTCCACTGTTACTATCCAGTCTAGATCTTTTGGGATAGTGGGAGATATTCAGATGCATGATATATCTATACCTCTCGAAGTCAGAAATGGGCAGGCAATGGTTGTCCTTAGGATACTCTAGTACAGGAGTGTCAAACTTAAGAAACGTGGCCCAGATTCGTCTTGTGGGGTGCTTAGATCTGGCATGCAGGACCACTTTGGAAACAGCGAAGGACCAGCCCGCAGTGCCTCTGCCAATGAAAACAGAGCTCCGGCTCCATTTTTGGGCCACAATGGCCTTCTCCAGAACTCTGCTAGTGAAAATGAAGCTCCATTTTCATTGGCAGAGGACTGAGAAGGCTGCTTTGGCCGCAAATGTGGCCCGGCGGGGAGGGGGCGACACAGCCCACCCGAGCTTTCTTTTTCCTGGCAGAGGGCTGCAGGAGTCTGTCGCAGATGAAAATAGGGCCTGGAGGAGCACGCACAGCCCACCAAAGCTCTGTTTTCATTGGAAGAGGGCTGCAGGAGGCCATCATGGCTGAAAACAGATGTTAGAAGCCTGTTTTTCCTGGCAGACTGCTTGGGTTGGCCACACCCATCCTGGCCATTCCCTCCCCAGCCCCTGAGGTCAAATACAACCCCGATGCGTCCCTCAATGAAATCGAGTTTGATACTCCTGTTCTAGGGATACAAAAGTTGGACTTTGAAGAACGGGGTAGAAAGAGCACTGATGCTGGAGAATCCTCTTGAGAATGCTATGGATTGCAATGGACATCAGAGAACAAAATGTAAACTTCTCACCTAAAGTACAAATCAAGTGGGGGGGTCAAATTATCATATTTTGGAAACATTAAATAAAGATACATCTCCCCTGAGAATATCATAACATTGGGAATGGTAGAAGGAAAGGGATGGTGATCAGCAAGATGGATAGATACAATCTATACTACTGGAATACCTGATGCACCAGGTTAGAGGAAGATCACCTTCTGGAAGGTCGATATAACTGTTCATTCAGAGGTAACATTGACTTGATGACATATTTGGAATTCAACTGCTTTTCACTTTTTCTAGGCAATAGATCTGCTTTTCCTGCTGAACTCCTAGCTTCTCTCATCATTGGTCATGCTCGTTTCAGCTGCTGAATTTTATAGTTCAGCAGCATCCAAAACTCCAAATATTCCTGATTTTGTCTCCAGACAAATGAAGGCCACCAAACTGGGGAAGGCTATTCTGGGAAGTACCATCATTACCCACTGATGACTAACTTCTACATGTTACTAAGGTAACAGGAAACTCAGTCACATGGGTAAAGCTATCATAATGTCACTTTAAGATTGATATCTTGTGCTTCTTCCGCCAGTTCTAAGCTCATCTGCCTCCATAGTTTATAACACTTAGGACTTTGTAATAGCTGAGTTAATTTGCATTTTTTTACTTATGACTATGTTCACACAGCACTAAATCATAAAGAGTAAGTTTCCAAATTACAACAAAGCCAAAAATCATTATTATTCCTTAGTATGATTATGTTTAGCAATGTTGCCAGTCATTTTTGTCCATTGTATCAGATGGTGCTCTTCTTGGCAAGCAGGTATTAATATATTTTTTAAAAAACATGTCTTATCCTCATAAGTAAAACAAGTTGTTGGCATATTGTAATTAAACCTGCCCTTGCATATCCAGTGGTGGGATTCAACTAATGCAGTGGTTCCCAAACCAGAGCTGGCCGGAGAATTCTGGGAGTTGAAGTCCATAAGTCTTAAAGTTGCCAAGTTTGGGAACCACTGAACTAATGTAACAACCAGTTCTTCCTAATGACTGGGTGGACAAGGCTGGGGTGGGGGTGTCATGTGACTGAGTGGGCATGGCCAACTCAATGTCATTCACAGCAAGGTAAGGTGGCACAGGAGGGCCGAAGCGGCGGTAGCGATAGCTGGAGCCTTAGACTTACCTTTGTGCAGAAACAGCAACAGTGATTCTTCGACACCTCATCTCTTGCTGGGTCTCGCTGCCCAACAGTCAGGGTTTTTTAAGAAGATTTTTTCCAGCAGGAAATTGTGAGTGGCTCCTTCTGGCCTTTGTTGGTGCAGCTGTGCATGACTCCACCCCGAGACACTGGCCTGCCACCACTACATCCTCTTTGCCAGCATGAAGGGCCTGCAGCTGCCACCTCTTTGTGGCGTGAATGGTCTGCCACTGCCGCTTCTTTTCCCGTGCAAAAGGCCTGCAGTCATTGCCACTTTGCCAGCACAAATGGCCTGCTGCCGCCACCTGTTTGCCGGTGTGAACACCCTGCTCCGCAGTATTTTTGCCAGTGTGAATGGGGTGCAGCTGCTGCCTCTTTGCTGGTGTGAACAACCTCCAGCTGCCACCTCTTTGCAAACCCAAACCACTGCCACCACTGCCGCCTAGGTTCAGGCCAGCAAAGAGGCGGTGGTGGCAGGCCATTCATGCAAACAAAGAGGAGGTGGTGACAAGCCGTTCGCATGTGCAAGGAGGTGGTGATGGTGGCAGGCTGTTCGCACTGGCAGAGGTGAAGGAAGATGCACCAGGCAGGTGGGGAGCTGGGTCATGTGGGAGGCCGGGGCGAAGGCAGGCAAGTGGGCTGGGAGCAGAGTCCGTGTGGTCGAGGCAAGCAGAGCTAGCGAACAATGGAGTCAGGGAGCAGCAGCAACTATGCCACGACCAAGGTGAGTGAGGTGAGATAAGAAATGGCTGGGAGGGCCAGGGTAGGGCCAGCCAGTGATGGGATTAGCCAGTTCTCCGAACTGTGCAAAAAGTTAACAACCAGTTCACCCAAACCAATGCGAATCGCCCCCTCTGCTATGATCCCATTTTAAATCCTAAACAGATATTATTGCTTTTCTACCTCCATAGCAAAAGGTACAAGTAGGTTAGAAGCCTACCTTTCCATGTTGGTTGGCAAGAATTTAGTACTCAGTACATCGATAGTACCCAGCAACAGACAGTTGATACTACCATCAGTCCCAGGTAATATTGTGACAAACAAAGAACATTGATAGAGAAACAGTGCATTGTTAGAACAATTTCTACTTGTTCTGACCTAGGCTTCCTGACACAGTAAAAAGCACATGTTTAGTCCCAAAAACCTTCTTTTTATTTCAAACACTGTGAATTATGTTCATTCACAGCCCATAATAAGTCACAAATAGTTTGTAAAGAGTCCGACAGTAGTCTGCCGCAGTCCTTCGGGATAAGGCTGAGAAGCACCCACCTTTATCTTCCTTGAAATGCTGCCAAAGACCTAATTCACAATTACCTTACAAGGCCACATGGAGCAAAGAGTCAAAACGAAGCTTCAAAATTTAAACCGACCAGAACGAACAAAGTTGCTTCCTGCAAAGGCTCATGTGCCTTTGCTCCTTCTCTATGTCCTATGGGAGGGGCCAATCACCTCCAAGCCTTACTCCTGAATTGTTCCATTTGTCATAACTGTTGCTCTGCACATGCACGCACTGGGAACAGGCTCCCCTGTTTCTCCGCCTTGCTGATGTCTGACTCTGGAGCCTCCAGAGGCAGCACATAACTCCCAGATGGCCCTGGTCACCTCTCTGCCTCCAATGCAGAGCCCTTCTCTGAGCCTTCCCCAGACTCCAGGACTGGCCGATGCTCTTCTCCAATCTCCTCACTGTCTGATTCTGCTGCCAGCTCTGCAGGCCGCCAGTGGACCACAACACTACTACTGTACTTGAAATTTAAAATCCCACGGAAAAACTCTTAAAAAGAAAATATTATGATTGAATTAGATATTGGGCATTTAAAGACAATTAAGAACTATTTGCTCTAGACATTTTGGTATTTGATGTCTTCTTTTTAAAAGTAATTTTAGAAAATTGTGGGATTTTAATTTCCCACTGGGAGTTTACTTTTCTCTGATTCTAAAAAAAAAATGTCCTTCTGCTTGAGCAGTAAATTACACATAGTAAAACCTGCCATCAGCAAAAATAAACAACAGCAGCAACAACAAAAAGGCATGACATATTTATGAGCTAAGAAGCATATATTTTTAACATAAAACAATCCATAAAAATGCAAAAGAAAAACTCAGTCTTTTTGATTTTCAGGTAGATTTTTAATAAATACCTAGTAGTAGAAATGTACACCTACACACCAATATGAATGGCTGTGCCATATAAACAAGAGCCACCTAAAACCAGGAAATTCACAATACACCAAAACATGTACACAACAGATGTTATAACTGCAATATCCACTCTCTCCAGTCAAGGCTAGGAATTCCAGAAGGTAATAATTAGAGTGCATGCACTAGAAGTCTTAAACTAGGAAGCCATTCAGTATAACACTGTTATGTCCTCAACTGGATTCAGGAATTAAAGTTGTGCAGCCCAAAATCATATTCCGAAAAGGAATTAGTCAGAGCCGAACAGTAACATGTAGCAATAGCAATATCAGTTAGACTTATATACCGCTTCATAGGGCTTTCAGCCCTCTCTAAGCGGTTTACAGAGTCAGCATATCACCCCCACAGTCTGGGTCCCCATTTTACCCACCTCGGAAGGATGGAAGGCTGAGTCAATGCTGAGCCGGTGAGATTTGAACAGCCGAACTGCAGAACTGCAGTCAGCTGAAGTAGCCTGCAGTGCTGCATTTAACCACTGCGCCACCTCGGCTCTCTCAGTCACTGTAGTCAGTGTCATCATCGTCATCGTCAAATCTTTATTCTGTCTTAGACCAGCATGCAGAATGCAGAAATCACAGTTGATTAGAATATAATACAAAAGAAACGAAGTGTGAGTGTGTGTGTCTGTATTCTAAAATATCTAAGAGTGTTAGACTAAATCCTATGGCATAAAGTGCACACTCCTGATCAGTACTTGGCTGCAGACAGAAAGATGGTGTTGGATTGATCTGATAATAGCATTTTAAGATAAAACAAATTAGAATGGCCAGGGTATTTAATAAAAAGTGGAAATAATAATTCCTGGTATGCATCTGCATAGAGGGATCAATAGAGCATAAGGTGTTCTATTGATTCAATTATTCTACAGACACATGGGCATGTCAGGGTTACGACTGATGCCCTAATTAAATCATGAGTCTCAAGCCAAGCTTCAAAAGAAATCAAGTTATTTATTAGGAGCTTCATTTTGGCCTGAACCAAGTGAACCCAACTCTGACCTCCCTTATTTCGCACCTTGGCTCTAACTCTGTTTCCCCCTCCACACAAGGTGTGTCATCAGTCACATTCCCCAATGAAGGAATATTGTGGGTTGTAGAAGTCACTCCCTCTGATCACTGTGGGTCACCCTGGAGATGACCTTGATGTTGGTGGCTGGAATGTGCTTTGTTTTGACTGAAATGCAAGTTCCTCGATGGAGCTGTGAGGCTCAATTCCCCATTCCCCTGCCTATGGCAACTTGATAGGTGGTCAGGAATACTTCATGAGTTGACAGGCTTTGTTTGAAGAGGATTTTTGTATCTTTTTGTATCTTCCTTCAGTAATGGCTGGTGGAAGGGCATTGAGGCTGGCTAAAGAAAGGGCCCTTTTGAATTTTGGGATCTTTATGTGATTGAAACATCTGTCTGGTTAGAGAGGGTCTGCAGAGTGATTCAAGAAGGTGTTTCTGTGTAGAACTGAGAAGTCAACTTGCATATCTAAATCAATGGCCTACTCAGTTGGAGCACATGCATAGCCCATCAAGGTGATGGTTGGCCATCAATAGCCACAATTCAATCCAGAAGTCAGAGCCAATTGCTAATCAAAGTTTCAGGCATCAAAGACATCAAAGGGAAGAAGGATATCTTTGATGCACCAAAATGTCAGGCAGTCAAAATTAAAGGCACAACAGAAGCTGAACAAGAGAAGTTCATATGAGAGGAACAATAAAACAATGCTAAAAAAAATTCTGGCTCCATGCACAGTGGCCTCCAAAATCTAAAAGATGGAGTCGAGATGATGCAGTGGTTCAAATGCAGTATGCAGGGCTACTTCTGCTGACTGCCATCTGCCTACAATTTGGCAGTTCGAATCTCACCAGGCTCAAGGTTGACTCAGACTTCCATCCTTCCAAGGTGAGTAAAATGAGGATCCAGATTGTTGGGGGAAATACGTTGACTCTGTAAATGTGCTGAAATACAACATCTGGAAAGGAACACAAAGCTCTGGATATCTGTGTATAGTATTTGTTTTGTTTGTAATAAATACATGGTATTTTATAAGCATGGATTTGTTTTGAAGTTATTGGATAAGCAAAAATGTCTACAATACTATCCATACAAAATAGGTTTAAAAGGCTTGGGGCTGATTCAAACCACCAGTTTATATCGTGACTGTCATTCTCTTTTTCTGTCCCTGCTACATTCGCTTCTCATTCCTTCATATTCTCTCCACTGTGCTTCACTTCATCTCTGCTGTACAGATAGCCCTTAACTTACAACAGTTCATTTAGTCACTGTGTTCAACGTTAGAAGGTCACTGAGAAAAGTGACTTACAACCGCTTTTCAGACTTAAGATCTTTGCCCATAGTCCCGTGATAAAAATTCAGAAACTTGGCAACCGATTCATATTTATGACGGTTGCAGTGTCCTATAGTCATGCAATCACCTTTTGTGACCATCGGACAAGCAAAGTTAATGGGGAAGCCAGATTTACTTAACAGCTGTGTTACTAACTTAACTGTGCCGAGAAAGGTCATAAAATGGGGGAAACTCACTTAATAAATGTCTTAGCAATAGAATTTTTTGGGCTCACTTGTGGTCACAAGTTGAGGACTAGCTGTATTATGTCTACAAAAATGTGCACATCCATTGACCCCCCCCCCCAACATCTTCCAAAGTACCTATTTGGCTTTGGAACTAAAGTACTGCCCAGCCCTATTAGCTACCGTGACCCGTCAAAACCGCGGAGGACAAAATCGCGATCGACGAAAGCGCGCATGTGATGTCATCACAGCGCGACGAAAAAAATTAAAAATTGAAATAAAATTAAAATTAAAGCAAGCCGATTCACATAAAGGTTAGGGTTAGGGTTAGGGTTAGGTTAAGGGTTAGGGTTAGGGTTAGAGCGTTAGCGTTACGTTTAGCGTTAGGTTAAGGGTTAGCGTTAGGTTTAGCGTTACGTTAACAGTTAGGTTTAGGGTTAGATTTAGGGTTAGGTTAAGGGTTAGGTTTAGGGTTAGGTTTAGGGTTAGGTTTGGGGGGGTTAGGGTAAGGTTTTTGCTTTATTTTTACCTTTTTCGATCACAGCACGATGTTTCGTCGCGCTGTGATGACGTCAAATGCGCGCTTTCGTCGAGCGCGATTTTGTACTCCGCGGTTTTGTGGTGGAACCATTAGCTACAGTATCACATTTGTCCTTGTCATCTCATACAGGTTTCCCTGACCCAACAACTGTCTATCACTGCTTCTCAATATTCTGCATTCTTGCAAGTGCAGAAGCAAGGGAAGAATTGTTTTTTGCCTCTGGCATTAGTCGGATGACAAGGGTGACTGCAGCATTCCTCAGTCAGTCAGTCCCCCCATTTCCCCTCAATGCAAACCCCCAGCTAATTTCCATCCTCCTAATCATTTCCTCACTTTTCCTTCCTTTATGCATCATCTTTTTAGGCTACAAACCTGATGTGAGGACATATGTCTCAAGTGATTAACATATAGTGCTTTGCTAATAAAATCTTCAAAAAATATGTAACGCTGATCATAAACACTTCCCCAACCGATGCTCTGTCAGACAGTCAGATGCTTTGCCAACACTTAGCAAGCATCAAGCAACAAGGCTAAATTTCAAGTTCAAGTTAGTTGCTTTACTTCAGGGGTATCAAACTCACAGACCACAAGCTGGATGCATCGCATGCTGGCCATGCCCACACCCCATTTAAGGAAGGAGGCAATAGTCATGATACATCACGTGACAATGCCATGACGACACGAGTTTGGCACCCCTGCTTTACTTAGAGATAATTATATTTTTCAGTGGAAGCCAACATAATTGAAATACCAATTTCAATTACTACTAAACTAGGCTGAAGGACCTAGTCAACATTTTGGGTGGATGCTGTATATTTAATAGTTTGCTTATATATTCAAAAAGCTCCCCATGCAACTGAACGCACAGCATCCAGCAGAATGGGAGGCTTAACCTGGAAGGAAATCCCAGGTCTGTGATGGCGAATCTATGGCACGCGTACCAGAAGTGGCACAAAGAGCCATCTCTCCAGGCATGTGAGGTGCCACCCATTGCTCTTCTGGATTCCAGCGTGCCGACCAGCTGGTCTTCATGCATGCAAGCGCACCAGAAACCAGAAGACCAGGTGACGGGTGCGCATGCATGCACCGGAAATTGGAAGATCATCTTCCCGGCATGCACATGTGCATCAGGTGGCTGCTCTTCCAGTTTCCGGCACACACACACACACCTCCATTTCGGCCCTTGATGCTGAAAAGTTTCACCAACACTCTCCTAGATTATCCTTCACTGTCCACTTTAAATATTAACAAACACAATGAGTGGAAATGTATGGAGGTAATCTATAATAGATTATCTTTTTCCCAAAGTGCTGAGGAAGCAGCTGCCATTTATTATAGCTATACAGTAGAAAGAATCCATAGGTACCTAGACACGCATGCTCTAAAACAGGAACAGCTGAAAGGACAGCAATAGATGACAACCCAGAATCAACATTCAAAGAAGCCTTCATCAAGGTTTTAACTTCATAAGATTTTGATGCCTTTTGATGATATTTTCAAACGCCTGTTATGGCAATTTGCTGGATTGGTAGCCTTCCCAAGCAACTACTACTTTTATCAGAACATCATTGTTTGATCAGAATCCTTTCATATTTACACTTATTTTAACAGATTTCATGTTCAAACCTATTTCTTAAGTTGCCTCCAAACCCACCTTAAGCAGAATCATCCTTATAGTCCCACACCATCTGTCTCTGTCTGGCCTTCTGTTATTTAACCTGTGCACCATGCCATGTTTGCTCTCTCGCTTTTCCACCGTTTAACAAATAACCATCCCAGGTATTTTTCCATCCAGACCAAATATTCTTAAGAATAGTGAACCTTTGGGATTTTTATGTTTGTTTTTAACGTTTATGTGCACATCCAAGTAAAAGCCAGAGTCAAGGCAGTGGCAGTGAGATGATTCTGAACCCCACCTTAAAAAAAGCCACAAAGGTTTTCTTTGTAGTTACTGCTCTCGTTGCAGATAAGAACAGCTGCTTTGCTCTCTTTCCCCACAGATATTCTTTTTCAATAGTAAATGAGTGACAACTAGTGACAGTTCATATTACTGCACTTTGGTCTATATCCATAATCTTAAATTTGGAGGAGCCTTTGAGGATAATAACTCGTATCATAAAACCATTGCACAGGGAAAACTAAGAACATACAAAATGTTCCAGATTTCTTTTTAACTTTTACATTTTAAGTATCTGTTTCATTATCAGAAAACGTCTTAAGGAATTATAGTATAGTGAGGATAGCAAGAACTGAGATATATTTCAGTAGACATGTTGCAGATTCACAAAATGGAAATACTTAGAATCTCTTAGAATAAGTAAATAATGCAAAATCTTTGCCAGTTCTTCAAAATAGTATTTCTAAGTACGTTGCTCATCACCTCCCATAATCCCCATTGAGCATAGCTATTAATCATTATGATTAAAAGACTCTGAAATCCATATCTGCAGGAAAACCATACTGGAGAAAACTGATTGAAAATACGACCTCACTGTTGTATTATTCTAATTGCTGAATCCAACCAAAACTATCATCCAATATTCTTATCAACCAGCAAGGATGCAAAAACCCACTAAAAACTGGTACACTTATTATCAGTCTTAAATGTTATGTATATTTCAGTACAACATCAGAAAAATACAGCAATTCCATTACTAATATAGTAATTATAAAATAGTTACTTAATTAGCACAATCATAGGCAAAATGTATAGTACATAAAATCTCAAAAACCTCTTTTGAACCTCACTTTCTTTAGCATGCCCCATATTCTAAGAATATTCAACAAGGTCAAAAGAAACAAAAACGCTTCTTTAATTTAACATTAGATAACCTCACATACATACTAAATACAGAGTAAAATTACACTTCCATTTAATAGAAGCAATTTATGAACAAATAGCTTTTGTAACAGAATTATCTCTGACCTTCTCATTCAAATCTGGTAATGGCTTCTTACTCATTAAGTGATCAAAGAGGAAAAATTATAAAAGTCTTTCTTTTCAGTGCAAATGATTGATACAATTCCATTTGTGATGATGAGTTTATGAAAACATGGATAAACTAAAAGATTTTGCTAATGTGTTTACAGATGTGCAGCTGTGGTGGTGCAGTGGTTAGAATGCCATATTGCAGGCTAGTTTTGGCCACAGCCAGCAGTTCAATCCTGACCAGCTCAAAGTTGACTCACCTTTCCATCCTTCCAAGATCATTAAAAGGAGGGCTCAGATTGTTGGGGACAATATCTTGACATTTGTAAACCGCTCAGGGAGTGCTGTAAAGCATTATGAGTGGTATATAAGCCTAAACACTATTGCTATTATGCTGTGTTCAAGTCCCTTAAGAAGTGAACTCTGCCTCCAAGATCCTAGAGCAAGATGGCAAGAAGAAGTCTCAACTGATGACTAACAAACACAACATGCAATCACAACCTACACTGAACAAACCAAAAGCAGCAGCAGCTATTCTTTTCATTCAAATAAATCTCACCTGTAGAAGAACTTTTCAACATTTTCACAGAATAGAAAATAAATCAGCCATTTCAACTGAAGCAAGTTGAGTTATCTATCAATGTTCAGAAATAGCCCAACTGAGAGGTCATGGGAACAGAGTTCTCTATCAGCTGAGCAACTTGACAAATAGCTAAATTAGTTGGCATTCACCTGCAGACACCTTGCTCCATGTTAAGAGAATGACCGATGGTCAGTTTTAGACTGGCAGACATCACTTGGCAGAAGAGGGGGGGATAAATTAGGAAAATCCACTAATCCTTTTTCTTAACATATCTCACATTAAAATTGTATGGACAGCACCAATTGTTGACTTTCTTCTTGTGTCAGAAAAGACCTAAGGCAATCAGGGTTAGCAAATGTTATGTAAGCTTGTTTTTCCACCAGCTCAAGGATTAATGGATGGGCCTTGAATACAGAATGGAGGCAGTGCCAAAAAAGAACCAATTAGTTGAAAGAAAAAGTAGGTGGTGGACCTTTAAGAATTGGGCATAGCTTTCTGAGGACTGTGATATCTAGAAGCCTTGTTCAAGCAGTTCTGGAAATCCTAGAATTCTTTGGAACTTATCAAGTGCTCCCCTGTATAAAGATCAGTAATAAGTCACAAACTTTCTTGAAAGACAGCTTGCTCAGCAGTGTTATTCTTTCTTTGCAATCTATAGCTGCAAGGAAATACTCAAGGCCTCAAAGGATGCACTGCTATCTATTTATTTCAATGTCTGCATTAATTGTTTTTTAAAGCCACATTCTTGTAAAACACCACAGATGCAATCTATATGCAAACCCATTAGGAAAATATGACAATGCTTCTCTCAATTTAGAGGAGCCCTTCCCAACTTTAAGGGCAATTGGAACACTTGTATCATGGAGCAAAGGGGAACTCAATCACACAAATTTCACTGTATGCGGCAACCATGAAAAAAAGTATGTAAAATATGAAGACATGGAAATCAACCTGCAAGCTTTGTCTACTCTCTCTAGTACTGTACATAGTCTATAAAGGCTTCCTTATCAGATGAATTGGCTGTTCTACTTGGCATTTCTATAACCTACAGACCAGTGGTGGGTTTCAAATTTTTTTAGAACCTCTTCTGTATGTGTGGCCTGCTTTGTGGGAGTAGCTTGCCAATCATGTGACTGGGTGGGAGTGACTTGCCAGTCATGTAACTGGGTGGGAATGGCTTGGTGGCTATGTGACTGAGTGGGTATGGCCAACTTGTAAAATGTGGTGAAACTCACTTAACAACTCTCTTGCTTAGCAACCAAAATGTTGGCTCAGAAACCCTGACATTTAAAACACACAAGTCTTAAAGCTGTCAAGTTCAGGGAAATGCAATCACTAGAGACAAGGGAGGCGGGGCCTCACCAGTCTCCTCAGGGAAAGGAAAGACTTTTAAAGAATTTTTTAAAAATAATTAAAGCCAGGATAGTTGCTAACAGATTTCAAGTCACAGTGGCTTGGTGTCTGCTCTCAGTATTAACTAGGAGGAGGCCAGAGAACTCGGGGCCTCCTTTGCATAAGGAATTTTTCGCCTTTTAAAAGTTAAGAAAGAGTTAAAAAGCAAAAAATTCCATATGCAAAGGAGGCACTGATTCTCCTGCCTCCTGATCTGGAAGCAGTGAATCATGCCTTGCAGTTGGTTGAGCACGCTTACGTTGGGCGGGAGGAGTCAGTTTTTCAAGCAAACTTCAGCCCGAGCAGAAAGTAAGCAGAGCGCTGGCCGGAGGGAACGGTGTGCTGCCTTTTTGGCCCTCAGGTGCATGTCTGTAGTGATACTGCTGCCACTCTTGGGAATCACTAGTGTCAAAGACGGAGTTGGGGCCCACGCTGCTCTCGGGGTTGCTCAGGCAGCAGAGAAGGGTGCAGCCGTCACCTGCCAGCAAGGCCTGTCAGAAGGCCTGCGCCCCTCCCCGTGCCTTGCGCATCGAGATGGGTTCCATGGCTGTGCCTCTTCCCCGGAGGGAGACGGACGATCTCCCCAGCGGCAGGGTACTTTAACCCTGGAACACCTGGCCTGGCGCCTGGGGAAGGGCAACGCCTGGGCCAGAAGGAGCGGCGTTCAAGTGCGCCAAGGGGAGCTGGCGTAGGGGGGCTTCCCTGCCCGATCAGAGCGGCCGCCGAGTGAGCGCTTCCTCAGCCAGGGGACCGCAGGAGCCACCGCAGCCACTCCCTAGGGAGGACCTGAATACTCGCCCTCTTCTCCCTCACGGAGCGTGCGCACGCCAGCCGGCAAGATGAGCGGGCCTCCACTTCAGGGCCCCAGCAGGAGGACTTTAAAGTCCCGACCTGGTCCCGCTCTATGGCGGACACCGCTGGGGCCCTGCCACCACTTTAAAGCCCCGATGGCAGGGCTTTAAAGTCCCAGCGCCCGCGTCTGCCATAGATCGGGTCCTGGTTCCGCTCTATGGCGGATGCGGTGCCGGGGCTTCGGCGGGGCTTTCGCTCTTGCCTCACCGGCCATGAGGCTCACCGCACGTCTCTGGTCAAGTTACAAGACACTTGCACCCCTCACCCTTTAGGGAAAAAAAACCAGAGGTCTTCAAACTTGACAGCTTTAAAACTTGTGGACTTCAACTCCCAGAATTCCTCCTCTCGCTATTCATCTTGATGATGTGCGGATGGGCGGGGAGGGGAGGGAGCTGGAACCAGTTCTAAACAGCACTGTAGATTTGTGGAACCTCTTCTAAAGAAGAGGTTAGAACTGGCAGGAACCCACCCCTGCTATAGATCCAAGATGTGTGGAGAACAGGGCAGGCCTAGAAAATAGCTGCATTTTATTTTATTTACTGTGTATAAGATGCCCTACTCCCAATGACTCTGGGGAGATTACAGTTAAAAGTACAAACCATGCAAACCATGAAAAAAGAATCATGGACAGCCCCAGAACAACAAATCTAGGAAAATCCATCCCACAGGGATTCAATCTTCGCTCTGATCCAAAAATCTAGGAGAAGAGTCAAGTCTGTAAGAATTTCCTGAATGCCATCAGGATTCTCAGGAAGAGGCAAGGATTGGACAATGGAGAAAACTAGAAAGAAAAATTTGCCTCAAAACTAAAAATCTGATCATTATCCGTATAGTTTATTCAGGAGATTTCAAAGGGGATTGTAAGGCTAGGGAACAATATCTCTCTCTAAATGTAGAATGTGATCAGAACAACCTTACTTAGAAGAGATTTGTATCTTAGTGGACACATGTTGAGATTTGAAATACTTCCATCAACATGCTTAAAACACTAAATTGTTGATTGCAAAAATAATTGCAAGTCAATCTGCCTATATTCTAAAGGCGAGACGTTAATTTGAAATGCAGCATGTTACCACTTTCACAGAGAAAATGAAATGTTTCCAATACCTCACTGTATGCAAAGATATACCATGCCGTAGACTTTTCACATCCACACAACAGATCTATTCAGAGCTTACACAAACGTAAGAGAATTGAGCCCTACTTAAAGTTTAAAAAAAACTAGTACAAGCAATTTCCAACAGCTTTCCTGCACTTTAAATTCAGTCACCACTAGTAGACATTATCACTGTGTTGAGAAAACTTTCTTTATTTGGAAATGTGGGGGATCCAATGCTCCTTTCACCACAAGCAAAGACTACAATGACATTTCTCCAGCCTTCTCTGATATCCAAGTCTGCTTTGGACAGTAGTTGGAAGGTGATTGTGAAGGTTGGCTCAATGTTCTAGTGTCAGGCATCTTTCTTGGTTCTTGATCAAATTCATTCTTTTATTCCTGATTGTCAGATCAAATTGGGTGGCATATTCCTAATCGCATCCTTAAATGTTCCCTTTTATGAGCGCTAGGAACCATGACTTTTCGATGGCAGCCTCTATCCTATGGCCCACCCTTTCTCCTGAAGTTTTGCTCCTCATCCTCCTAGCCTTCTGAAAAGCACTGGGCCTGGCTTTTCCTCCTAAGAGCTGAGATAAGATAAGACTGACTTTCATGAAGAGACTGGACAGTCACTAGTATAGGGTCTCCTGCTTGAGCAGAGAGTTGGACTAGAGGACCTCTAAGGTCCCTTCTAACTCTGTTATTCTGTTGTTATTATTATTATTATTTCTCACAAGAGTACGTAGGATGACAGGAGAAAATTAACTTTGGTGCCACTTTTAAAGTTTGTGGTTTAATAGATACAGTATATGCATATAGTATAATAATGGCATATTGATGATGTTTTAACCGTTGATTAGGAGCTGCCCAGAACTTGCTACAGGATGAGTGGTTATAAAGGTAAAGGTTCCCCTCGCACATATGTGCTATTCATTCCTGACTCCAGGGGGCGGTGCTTAACTCCATTTCAAAGCCGAAGAATCAGCGCTGTCCGAAGACATCTCCCTGGTCATGTGGCCAGTATGAGTAAATGCTGAAGGAGCATAGAACACCATTACCTTCCCACCAAAGGTGGCCCCTATTTTTCTACTGGCATTTTTACATGCTTTTGAACTGCTAGGTTGGCAGAAGCTGGGACAAGTAATGGGAGCTCACTCTATTATGTGGTACTAGGGATTCAAACCACTAAACTACTGACCTTTCTGATTGACAAGCTCAGAATCTTAGCCACTGAGCCACCGCGCCCCATATGAGTGGTTATATAATCTTTTAAATAAGTGAGATAAACATAAGGCTGCATCCTAATTTGTCAGTACAATGCAATACTGGACAAATAAACAAGCTCAAAATTATAATGACAATAATCATAAGGATGAAGATATAGATGGATAATATTAAACCATGCATCTTTTAATTCTTTTCATATTGCATTTCATTTATATATAATGCAGATTTGTTCTATCCAAGTGCAAAAACATGGACTACTGTAGGGGGCAGCAATGTTTACATTTGCTGGATGTTTACAGCTCAGATCTGGAAGCCCTAATCTTAGTCATATGAGCAACAATGCCTTCAATGTTGTTTGTTAATGTTCACTTTAAAAAAGATTTATATTCTCAGAACGTATTACAGATTTTCCCATCAGCCACGATGCCAAGAAAATTAAAAACCATCTGTATATATGGAGGCCAAAAGTCATTTTCTCCTGTCAAAGATACTTGAAAAAGTCACTTATCCTTCATTGCTGAGCCTGTGAGAGAAATATGAAAATGGTTAAAACACACATCACATAGTTTTTGTTTTGGTTTTTTTAAAAGGCTGTTAGTAGCTTTAAGGACCAGCTTATCAGACAATATGTGGGATCTTATCACAACAAAGGCAACTACAAATACTGAAATTTTATGAGCATTATCATCTCTTGCCATTGATCACTTGAGCTGAGCAACAATATCTGCAAAATACTGCCACTTCAGTTGCTAAAAGTGAACATTGTCTTTTCTGCAAATTATGCTTCTAACTCTGTCTAAACACTAGAGGGCCTCAAATACCCACACCAATTGTGCATTCATGTGTTAATATACACCTGTGGTTAATCGTTTTGACTTTCATCCAATCACCATTTATGTTAACAGGAACCTTTCCAAAACTAATGAGAACCTAAGAAAAGCCTTTTTATGCAATATACAAAGGGAAAATTACCATAAGTAGGAAGTCTGAGGAGAAATGAAATCCTTAAGCAGAACAGCATAAACTGGGTTTTTCTACCTCACAGAAAATTAAATCAGGCAAGTGCAGCTTTTTCTGGGCTTAGGGTCCACTTAATCATTGTGATACACATTGGAGGTCCTACTTCCCCAAATTACCTACGAGCCAAGACTACTGTTGTTTTTTTAATCTATTTTTCAACATTTGAAATTAAATGTGGATAAATGGAGATGGCAGGTCACGTTTATCAGAAGACAAGATAAGGGAAATCTGAACAGAAGCTATGTAGGTTTGGAGTTGGCATTTGGATGGGACATCACCAGAACATTCTAGGGTTATAGAAGCTGGGAAATTGGAAACACATCCTAGAAGAAAATCTGTATTTCTGTACTGGCGCTAAGTAAGTTACACAGACATGGACTTGAAGTCACCAGAAGTCAAGATCAACTTGAATAAAACCTTAAAATTAAATGTACAGAGTAAAGATACACTATTATTACAACAGCAGTAGTGTGCAATTTGGTAAGACTTTGTGAATCATCCTTGCAGGAGCTGCGTTCAGCACTGATTAATGAGTGATGAGCACAAGCAAACATCTCTGCTACCAGACTTACTGATGAGGGAGACAGATAAAGTAGAATGGAATAGAACTGGGAATGGGAATAAGAATAGGAATAGGATCTGGAAGACACCTTGCAGGTCTTCTAGTCCAACACCCTGCTCAAGCAGAAGTCCTTATACCAATGATGGCGAACCTTTTTTGGCTCACATGCCATAAGTGGGGGGAGCACAGGGGGGTCATCCGCGGGTGTGCCACAATGCAAAAATGACTTCCAGTTTGCTCATATGGTTGTTTTTAGTCCTCCAGAGCCTTACGGAGGCTTCCCTGAAGGCTCCGGAGGACTAAAAACAGCCCTACAAGCAAACCGGAAGTGACTTCCGGTTTGTCCGTTGAGTCGTTTTTTGTCCTCCTGAGCCTTCAGGGAAGCCTCCAGAAGGCCCCTGAAGGCTCCGGAGGGCTTAAACCGCCCTACGAGCGAACTGGAAGTCCGTTCCCGAACTTCCAGTTTGCCCATAGGACTGTTTTTTTTGTTTTTTTTGTTTTTGCACTCTGGAGGCGTGGGAGGCTGTTTTTGCCCTCCCCTAGCTCCTACAAAGCCTGGTGAGGGTGAAAAATGGCTTTAAAAAAGGCTGAACTCAGATGACAGGGCAATACCTCACGTGCCATAGGTTCGCCATCCCGGCCTTATACCATTTCATACAGGTCGCTGTCCAGTCTCTTCTTAAAAATCTCCAGTGATAAGGCACCTACAACTTTTGAAGGCAAGACATCCCACGGGTTAATTGTCCTCACTGTCAGGAAGTTTCTCCTTAATTCCAGTTTGCTTCTCTCTTTGATTAGTTTCCAACCATTGTTTCTTGTCCTACCCCCTGGTGCTTTGGAGAATAATTTGACCCCCTCTTCTTTGTGGCAGCCCCTCAAATACTGGACGTGACACATTCTTCCTCTTTCTGTGCTCAAGGGGCAAACCTGGTATGTAAAAGGAACAAATGGCACAGTACCTTGTGAGGCACAGCAGGCAGCTCCAGTCATAGCCAGCATTTTCTGCAGGCCACAGCAATACTTTACAAGTACTGATGATATTTTCCAGCAAGGTTTGGTCATGGAAAGCATTTGTAAAGGAGGTGCATCCCAGTAGGCAGCCTTACAAAACAGGCTGATCCAGCAGGTTGTATAAACCAGATTAATCCATATTTCCTTTTTTTATCTCATGTCTTCAGTCTGTAGCATTCACTATTTCCTCCTTCTCCATGCTTTGCATAATGCAATTTCTCCCAAAAGGGAATAGCATGAAGGATGCATATATAAGCATAGTTATGTTTCTTCGGAGTACCTTAGTGCAATTTTACAGTTCACGGGGTTCCTGATTTGCCATGTTTTGCGTACGAACTTTGTGTTGCTTGAGATACACTTAAATTAGAATTAGCTAGTGTAAAGGCCAGCTCTCCTGCTTTGGCTCTTCCTAAGCCATCGTCTTTAGAGGAAAGGAATGAGAGACATACCTCAAAAATAAGTGTCCCTTGATAACAGTGCTTGTTATTGTTGAGCTGTCATTTCAATGCCTCAAATCCTGTCTTCAAGGCTTAAAGCAGGGAGAGCAAACTCTGCCTAAGGAAAGTGCAGAACACCGATATCTGAATAGTGTTTATTTATGCTGTTCCCAGGTTTGACCTGGATAACAGGTTGCGAGAAGGTTGTGTGTTGAAGTCAAAACCTTTTCTGAATCATTGATATTGACAGCCTGATGTATTACTCCCTTCAAAGGGAGCTTTGGGGTCATGAGAGCAGGAATGTATGCTACATATGAGATGACAACAAAGCAGGTTGCCATTGCCTTCATCTGGAATCGCGATGGCAAACCTATGGCATGCAGAGGTCTCCTGCGGGCATGCAAGCCATCGCCTCAGCTCAGCTCCACCGCACATGCACGCATACCTCCCGCCGGTCAGATGATTTTGGGGTCTTTGCCATGCATGCGCTGGGGGGGGTGCATGGAGTTGGGGAGTGTTGCACATGCATATGCGGGGAGCGAGGGGGGAGGTGGTGTGGACCCCGCCCCATGCCCCATTTTTTGGTCCCAGGAGGCGTGAGGGAGGCCAGCCTGGTGCAAAACAGGCCATAGCGGGTTGCAGGGGGATGCGCACTCCTGCACAGGGGGATGTGGTGCATGGGGGAGTGTTGCATGCACATTGCATTATGGGTGTGGGCACATACGTGCACGATGTTGTGTGCAAGTGCACTTTTGGCACGCAACGACAAAATTAGCCATCACTGGTCTAGAATATGTTTGGAGGCATAGGTGGGGAAGTGGCTGTTATTTTCCAGTGCAACTTGGAGGAATCCCAAAAAATTATTCCCCTTTTGCAATAAAAAGGACACCGAAACAAAAAGGGGAGGGAAAATCCAAATCTGTTTCAAGATACTTCCAAAATGATTGAAAACCCCATCTGAGTGCAAAACAGTCACTTTTAATGGAAAACCACTTGAATTCAAGACATTTTTCAATTCATTAATTTTTAAAATACAGTACACCAGGGGCGTCAAACTAGCGGCCCAAGGGCCAGGTGCATCACCCGCAGGCCACACCCATCCCAGCTCCACAAATCGGAAAATTGTCATGAAACGTCACATGACAGCAAGGTGATGCAGCGAATTTTTCACCCATGCATTACACCAACAGGAATGTAGGCTCTTTCTTCCTCCTCCTCCCCCCCTTGAAAAAATTTACCTGTTAATTGAACGTGTGTTCTTATATTCGCTGTTGAGAACAACAGAAATTGTTGAAAACAAAAAAACTGGCTAGAGGTGGTGCTGATCAGCCTTTAAAGCTTGGTGTTTGAGGGAGGCTGCTTATTGATGAATTTTAGTTTAAGGCTTTTTCTAAAATCTACACAGAGCTTCTTACTCCTTTCTTTCCTTTCTTATACACTCATCACTTCCTCTCTCATTATCACTGTCCAGTTTTATTCCCTATTTCCTTTCCTTCCTAATGCAGCTACCCTTTCTGGATGTGTACAAATGCACATATATCACATGCACACATTAATTGGGCAGAGAGAAATATGCAGAGATTGGCAGGTTGATAGCATGTATATGGGGCATTTGTGGGAGGGGGGCAGACTGAAAATCCCATTTTCCTCCTGGAGGGTGAATAATATTTTTAACAGCTTGCTCTTCCTTCAATTTATCATCTCAAACCAGGAGGAGTAATCTGTTCTATTAAAATTGAACCTTACTAGCCACTACCCTGGAAGAATTTCTCTCCCTGTTATCAAACTTTTAATAATTCTTTATCTCTTTCCAGTGCTACTTGAGTTTTGTCCAATCCTAGACCTCTTTCTGAAAGCAGGGCCAAATGACCAATGCACCATTTCAGGACCATATAAGGACATGTCCAACTACTTTTCTGAGCCAAATGCTATTTGAAATTTGTGATTCCAACATTGAAGGAAACCACCTTCCACTTTTTTTGTTTTGTGAAGAACTACCTTGCCAAGAGTGTTATAGACTGAAAACAAATACTATGTTTTTTAGAGTGCTAAAGGCAATTGGAAAAAAGACATTATTAATTCTGCTTGCTTGTCTTCCTTTCCACCTGGTATACTATGGTTTCTTAATATCAAAAGGGTGTCCTTTATCTCTTCTCTTTTCTACTCCCCAGAAATCTAGGTTTCTCCCCAAGGCTGAAAAGAATTCTGATACATTATTATTTTTTATTTCTCAAAGGGGAGAATAGACCACTGATTACTAATCAGGTAAGGAAAAAAATCTTCTCAGTTATTGACAATTGTCTCTGAATTCAATCATCACTGAATTTTCTCAGTCTATTCCCACACTCAATATTTAGATTGTTAAATCAATGCAGAACTCCCAGATGGGGCCTCATGATCTCTCCCCAGTATCCACACCTGACTTTTAGAAAAAAAAATGTTTTTTCAAACGAAAAACAAGAATGCTGCAAAAATAAAGCAGCAGCTTCCTGCTTAATATACAAGAATGCCTCTGGGTTTCACATGACCCCACAGGCAGTCTTATAAAATAAAAGGAATTGGTTGCAGCTCAGTGATTTATTTGGAAGGGAACCCAATTCTCCATTCTTTCCCAAGGAAAAAAATCAAGTTGGGGATTTAACAAGGTAAGCTAAAATATGATGGGCAACATCATCACTGTATCTTCTGATCAATTAGTTTTCTGAGACTGATTTTTCCACTTCCTCATGACTGAATTAAAGTGCTATCTACCAGTGCTTGCACCAGGAGAAAATTATGCTAGCATAAAATTTGCTACCTCCATTGGTAAACCTTACTCTGTGATATGATGCTGTTTTTATTTACAGTGTAAAAGAAACATTAAAGACAGATATCGGTAGGGATTGGTAGTTTCCCTCAGCTTTGTTGCTTTCCCCTCCCACAATGTATCTACTCAGTGGAAAAGCATCCTCTGAACTCCTTAATGGAATGGAGATTTTTTTTTTAATTTGTAAAATTTATTTGCTGCCTATCTTATCATGGGGCTACTCTGGGTGGCTTAGAACAATAAAATGGGAGAAAAATATTAAAAAAATGAAAGCATCACAATAAGAAAGAAATAAAACAATAAAAATAAACAATGGAAATACAATAGTGTCAGATTTAAAAAGATGGGTGGAGAGGGAGCAGGAAGCACAGGGAGGTGGGGGTCAGCTAATTAGTCCAGTAACCACATTCAATGAGGTAGTCCCCTCATTGCAAAGTTGACAGATCATTAGACTAGCATGCTTAGCCCTCTGTCCACTCATTTGGTACACATTCAAAGAGAATCCAACTATTATCGGACAGAGATTCTTCTGAATTAGCATGAAACCCATGTCAAAAGAAACCCAACCATCAATTGAACACACCTGCACAGAATATTTTGCACCAAGCCAAAACTGACTGTCAAGTCCATTTTGGATACAGATTTAGTGCTACTTTAGAAGAACATTAAACTTTGACCCACAGCAAATCTAATCCATGTTGTTATGCAGCCCCACGACCATCACAACTGTTCAGGCTAATCCGGATCTCTGAGCTGGTATTGAGCTCAGAGACATGGCACATACAGCACAGACAAAAATAATTGCTGTGAAAGTTAGTGTCCAAGGATGCAGAGGAGATGCCTCCATGAACCTAAAGTGGTCAGTAGGCAATGGGCTAATTCCACTTTCCAGTGTTCATCTGACTGCAACATCAGTCAAATGACTGATGAAGCTGGCAAAACTATATTCATGGGGAAATTGGCAAAGACTAATGCTTGGTTAAAGTGGGAAAACTTTTTGAAGATGTCTACTTTAATATCAGAATAGCTAAAAAAAAATAAAAAATGATTCATTTTTAAGTAAAATTTGGACAAAGAGAACATCATGAACAAGCAACAAGTTGAAGAGACTTCCATGATATTATTGTGTCATGCCACAATACCATGTGTGAGAAAAGACCCTGAGTCAGCTACTACCGATAGCGCTTATAGCAATAGCAATAGCAGTTAGACTTATATACCGCTTCATAGGGCTTTCAGCCCTCTCTAAGCGGTTTACAGAGTCAGCATATCGCCCCCACAATGAGTCTGGGTCCTCATTTCACCCACCTCGGAAGGATGGGTGGCTGAGTCAACCTTGAGCCGGTGAGATTAGAACCGCTGAACTGCAGATAACAGTCATCTGAAGTGGCCTGCAGTACTGCACCCTAACCACTGCGCCACCTTGGCTTATCCCACACTCTCAAACCTCTTATGTGTCCAGTCCACCAAAGCAAAGTGATTGCAGCTTCAGCCTATTTTGACTTCTTGACCTTTGATTTGACTTGCCTTATGTTCTGATGAACTCAACATTTGTGTATTATTTTTTGACTCTCAGCCTAATACATACATTTGCTAGTATCAGTTTCAAATTATCTACTCTAATTAATTCCTCCCATTAGAGCTTCCACTATATACGTAGATCTTGCAGGTATTGTACTGTTGCAGGTATTAATAAAAACGAATCATTGCAATCAGTGGGACAAATTCATATACCAGAGGTAATTTATCTTCTATCATATCTTCATTGCTTCTCCCAGAAAATATTCCATTTCTTTTCTCTCAAACTATTTCTCTAAATATCTGCAGAGTTTTGCAGATTTGGAATGATCGGAATGTCTAATGTAAAAGAGAAAGGTATTTGTACACTGTGCTTATAAAAGACAAAAGTACCAAGAAAAAGAAGAGGAAAAAAGCATAAACTCAACACACAGTTTATTTTCAGTAGATCACCTTTAGGACTGTAATCCATCTTGACACGAGGCACAGTTCATTTGCCAGTTTAAGGCCATTTATCATTTGGTTAAAAAAAAATCACTGCTGCATGAAGAAACTATGCTCCAAAATATTTATTTGCAGACTTTTATACATTAATTTACAAAAACTGATGTGTCACAAAAAAGCATAAACCTTTGTTTCGATTGGACAGAAATCCACATTTCTTTCAGACGCCAGAATTGGGTGAACACGGCAAAGAAAAAAAAATTAAACAATGTTCTTCATCAAAACTAGATTGTTGATTATTAAACATCAATGAAACTAATTTAAGTTTGCTCTGTTTACCTATACAGTATTATTAGACAACTGACAATACTGATTTATATCCAAAAACATAACAACAGAATAAAAGAGAAAAGAGCTTAACATAAGAAATGGAAGATTTTGCAAACTGTTTTACGGTGACTCAAATAACATCAATTCAAATGTAATCCCCGGTACCACTTTCTGAAGATATTGTGGACACATGAATGTTTCTGATTTATTTCTAGGGAATTTCTGTCACTTTTAGAGATCAAATCAAAGTATGGGAAATGACCTTGACTTACCCAGAGCAGGATTTCTCAAGCATTATGATACCCCCTAACATGATGAATGAATTTGTGCAAGCTTCTCATGAATAAAACAATGGGGTTAGGAAATGGCCAAGAAAAGAAAGATATACTTGCTAACAGATTTGTGACTTTTATCATACTTTCTGGACTTGGACTTAGTTTTATCGACACCATTTTACCTTTTTACCTTACCTTTTCCATTTTGAATGGCTAGAAACTTAAAATAATGCGTACGAATACTGAACTTTGCCAATAAGTAGAGATTCTCTGAAGATTGTGAGCATGCTACTATATATCACACTTAAAATTACAAACCAAAGCCTATAGGTTTAACCAGCTCTCAATGCTCACTCCTTGGCAAATGGGAATCCATTGCAAACTGATGTAGGCCAAATAGGGCCAGGTTTTCACAATGCTCCTTCTTTGCCTGCACGCAACTGATCAGCTTTAAAACACACACATACACACACACACACACACACTATTCATTCAGATGCTTGAAATCCTTTTGAAGGATCGCAACTCCCAGTCTCAATATTCCTGTCTTTGGGTATTGTTATCTACAATAGCAAGGAACAGATAACTGTGATACTAGAAAAGCAGAACAAATCCACTTCAAATTGGAATATCACTTTTATGTATTAAATTATGTAATGAAAGTCTATACAAAATACTCTGGAAAGACATACAGATTTATCTAAAGCAATGGAATGGTGACTGCAAAAAACTGACAAAGTCTAGCCTTTTGGTAGCTGGAGATGGCTGTTAAGATTTGGGGGGAAGAAAAATCCCATAGTAAGGATAAAGATGCAACGTGGCATTCCACTTGGGAGCAGTTTCCTCCCTTCAAAATGTGTTTCTATATGTGTTAAGACTACTTTAAGCATCTTCTAGATAAGGAACAATCCATGATTGATTGCCGGGTGGTTTTCACTCTGAGTCATGAGGTGATGGGTGAGGTTTAGCCTAATTACCAAGTAACTATAAAAGGTGGTGGGGAGCACCAGTTATCAGCTCTGACAATTTATTCATTTCTTTAGTGCTTTGTTGGTCGTGCCAGAGGAAGACGATAAACTGCATTTTCAAACCATCTCCATGTTTGCTGTTTTCATTAACCCTTCAGAACCTGACAACCACTATATGGCTCAGTTCATCCGATTCCCTTCCTGAGAAAAAGAGCTCTGGCTCAGAGATCTGGCCCAATTTTTCTTCTGTCGAGACAGAAGAATCCATTCATATTATCTGCAATTGCCGTTTCTCTTCTTAGCAGGTTTTGACTCTTTCAACCAAGGGACCAAGGCTCTCCGACTGATTTCCCACTTCTACTGAATTTGAAGAATCTTTTATTATCTCTCTTCACTGTTCGGCAATATAGTCCTCAAATTTTCTTTTTCCCTCCTTCACTTTGCATTTTGTTTGCCAGAGTTTCATCTTCTTCGTTGGGGAAAGTTCTTCCAGGTTCTAAATGACACTTTCTTGGTTCTAATAGTAGCTTTCTTTATAGTGCAGGCCTCTTTTTGGATTTTGGAACCATTTCCCTAATTTTAAGAAATACAGTGTACCTAAGCCTCTACTACTCACTTTTCTGAGTAATTACCTCTATTAAAAAGCTTTCTGAAATAAGCTTACTGTTTCAGCCTACCCTTTCAGTTTCCTCTTAACCTGTTTTCTTATTTTGAAAAATCCTCTTTTAAAAAAAATCAAATAGCTTATTATATAGGTCATAGTTTCTTTGAAGGTTGAATTTTATTGCAATATAATCAGTAGTCCAATTTGACTACACATACTTCTCTTACCAAATCCTGAGTAATATTTAAGTGCATTGTCTAGTATTACCCCTTCCTTGCTTATTCCACAACCAACTACTACAGCATACAGTCGTTGACAGTATCTAAGTATTTTACTTCTCTGTAATGATATGAACAAACATTCACCTGCTCAATTTGTGGGTGACTGAAATCTTCCAGGATGATTTCATGAATACCAACAGGTTATAAAGTTGTTTGGCCAACACCATCTAATTATTAGTAATGAAAGCTATCCAAACTCTATTAATAATCAGATTAACAAATCCAAGTAACTATTGTAGTAGGAATCCAGCAATTAGATGGCTATTCCTACCATCTTTGGTATACTAACAAGAGCTGAACTTTAACATCTAAAATAACATCTTAAAGTACATTTACTTTTTTCATCTATATGATCAGCACTCCCATTCAATTCTTTAGTCCAGCTTTCCTCTTCAAACATTGGAGACTTAACTTCCAGAATTCTCAGCTAATTTATTTTAATCCCAATGCAATAGATTGGGTAACGGTGACTGAGTTATGTCACAATCTAGCTCCATCCCATTTTAGCTATCTAGATTTTCTCTTAATCTGAAATAAATGTGTTGTGAAAAAGAGTTAAACTCCTTATGTTATTCTATAACTTCTGCCATTTCTCCTATAAAAAGAGGTTATAGTGTAGTTATGCCACTGCTATCATTGGGAACCTGGTATGAAACATGATTTAATAAGAAAATCTGAAATGGAATTATATCCTTATTTCTTCCTCTGTAAATTTATATTTAACCCATGCAGAACGAAAATAGAATCAGCTACTTTATCAGTTACAGGGGCCAATTATTTCCCAATCATTTTTAGATAACTCACAATTGACTGAAGAATTAATGTTTAATCAGAAACCCTTGAAAATGATAACTTCTAGAATTTTTAAACACAAAGATTTCAAAGTCAAGCCTTGAGCAAAAATAAATTGCTCATACAGGAATACAGGATCAAAACATTTAATAACCATCCAACCAATTATTATTAAAGATTTGTAGAAACATCACAATAAATGTCAAGAACAAAGTCACTGTAACATTAAGCTAGCATTTTTAGTGTAAGCAAACAAAAATAAAGCATAGTAGGAACATCATGCTATCTGTATAAAAAACACTAAAAATGCAAAATAAAAAGCATTACTTTGACAGTCAGCATGTCTCAAAAGTTTACTTGAGAAGATTGATAAATCTCCAAAAAGAGAGTTGCTAAAGGTTACTTGGTTTTCTCCCTCTCTTTTCAGGTCAGTCAATTTGGGGATAATGATTTGGGATTTATCTTTAATGTCAAAAAGCACTCAAACTATTTTAAGTAAAATTGTGAGAATGCCTTCTCCAGTTTGGTATGTATGTGTGTGTGTTTTGTGGTAGGGAGAAAAAAACCCTCTAAATCTTTGAAAGAATGCATTTATGAAATGGAATCTACTCCATAAAAACATATGTTGCTTTAATTGTATTGTCTTTTTACCTGTCATAGAATTATTATTCTTGTTACAGAACTCATGTTTGACATTCTTTAGCCTCTCAGGACAATCTAACTTTTAATATAGTAGGCTCAGAGGTCGGTTGTCAATTTCTTTACTACCGGTTCGGGCACACTCCTACATGCACAGAAGTGTCCGGCCAGGTGGGTGGAGCCTCCCACCGCTGCTACTACTGTTTCCGCCGATCCAGGCCGAACCGGCAGCAACCCACCTCTGAGTAGGCTGTAACATTTTTAACAAAATCCCATTCATAATCTCAACACTGAGAAGGATATTTATAAACTCCTGCAATCCCTTCGGAGGGAAAATGTATAGTTGTTCATCCTCAAATGAACTTTACTAATATCATTGCCGATATATTTCAAAGTTCTAGAAGGGACTATGTAGGCCATCAAGTCCAACCTTCTGTTTTCTCCAAGACTCCAAATTAAAAATATATGACAGATCTAATCAGTAAATGTCCACCTCCTCTATAGATAACTGATTTCAGTGTCGAACAGCTTTTACCAGGAATGGGGGAGTGGGAGCAGAATGACAAAAGCACTGTCATAACAAGCCCTGCTTCCTTTTTTGTATAAATCCTGACTATAAACTCCCAAGAGAGAAGATCTTGTAACATCACAACAATGGTTTCACTACTTCAACAAAAGTAGCAAAATTCTGGGGGTGTGCATGGTTCTTTAAGTTTGGAAAGTTTTCCCTATTGTACAACCTTCATTGCCTTTATTTCACATCATAAATCTGAAATGATAATACAATAATACAATAGCAGAGTTGGAAGGGACCTTGGAGGTCTTCTAGTCCAACCCCCTGCCTAGGCAGGAAACCCTATACCATTTCAGACAGAGGGTTATCCAACATCTTCTTAAAGACTTCCAGTGTTGGGGCATTCACAACTTCTGGAGGCAAGCTGTTCCACTGATTAATTGTTCTAACTGTCAGGAAATTTCTCCTCAGTTCTAAGTTGCTTCTCTCCTTGATCAGTTTTCATCCATGATAAAGAAGACTTGGCATTCCTTCAAATATTGGAAGAGTGCTATCATATCTTCTTCTATCTTCAAAATTCATGGGTTCCAATGATTTAATAGGTTAATCAATAAAACTTTTTAACTTTCCAATGTTTAAAGTAAATTTAACGTCTGAAGAATAATAACTTCCCATTTACTAGAAGACTGAACAAATACATGTGAAGTGACAAATTTACAAGAACAAGACATATTTACAAATGTAATATACCGCAGAGGCTGCAAATTATTCTTTGCAATGTCACATACTTTCATTCTCCACCAACTTCAATCATTAAATATAAGCCTTTTTTTTAACTGTTCAACAGAAAATCATTTAAATGTGCTAAGTGCCAGGTGAAACAAATAAATGAAAAATACAATTTCAGCTAAACACTTAAACCAATGCGGGGAAGATAAAATGAATATTTCAGAATAGGCTAATTTCCTCAAAGTGGATCAATTTGTAAAGTAAGGTAGCAAAACAGGCTGGGTCAAGGTCTGAACTATCAAGGAAAGGAAAAAGTTAAAACTTATTAGCAAATGCACTTTGTAATCCAACTATGCTTTACTCAACTTTAGACGCATTAACTAGGGTAAACTAGCTCAAAATGCTAACACCTAGCCCCGTGATGGCAAACTTATGACACATGTACCAGAGGCAGCACGCAGAGCCCTCTCTGCTGGCACGTGCACCGTCGCCCCAGGTGGCATTTCTTTTGTGAATTTCTGTTTCCCTGCAAACGATGAAACAGAAGTTCCTGAAAGAAAAAGATATTGTTACACTGCCAGTGTTGGGATGCCCCACCTCCCGCTGGCCAGCTTGTCTTTAGATCTCTGCTGTGCATGTGTGCATGTCCATGCATGAATGCGCATGTTTGTGCATGTACATGTTTATGTGCACGAGCACACTTTTTAGTTTGGGCATGAACCAGTGGTGGGATTCAAATTTTTTTACTACCGGTTCAGTGGGCGTGGCTTGGTGGGCATGGCAGGGGAAGGATACTGTAAAATCTCCATTCCCACCCCACTCCAGGGAAAGGATTCTGTAAAATCTCCATTCCCTCCTGATCAGCTGAGACTTGGAAGGCAGAGAATAGATGGGGACTGGGCAATCAGAGGTGGTATTTACCAGTTCTCCGAACTACTCAAAATTTCCATTACCAGTTCTCTAGAACTGGTCAGAACCTGCAGAATACCACCTCTGGTATGCAAGCTCGCAATTTGGGCACTTGGTGTCTAAAAGATTCACCATCACTGACCTAGACTGTATGAAATTTGCATCTTATATCAAGACTAAATTAGCCTAAATTAGCCATATCTTAATCTCACTCAAAATAATGGGATAACAATGACTAAATTGCACTGGTTACCAGTTGACTTTCAAATGTAATTCAAGCTTGCTGGTTGGTTAAATGGTTAAATCATTCAAGGCATAAGGCCTAGGTACTCAAGAGATCATTAATCTCCATTGTCTCTAGCTATCCTGTTTGATCTGACAGAGTTGGCATGCTCCAGATCCCAGTGATCAAACACCCTCATCTCATGGCATTCAGCAAGCAGGTCTTCTCTATGACTGCTCGGCCTCTTAAAACAGCATTTCTCCTGAATGGACTTATCAGAAAAGCCCCTTAAACCTGGACTAATTTGAACAACAGCTTCCTTACGAGCATTCTTGTCAATGTGAAGACATTTTGATTCTTCTGTGTCACTTAGCTTTTGTTGAATTGTTATTGTTTTAACAATTTTTAATCCTGTATGCTGCTTAGAGACTTTTGAATCGGGCAGCCTTATAAATTAAAGTTTGATTTAATTGGAATCAAAATCTAAATGGAATTAAAGCATGGCTAACAATGTTTCCAGACATAGCTTAAATTATGCAATCATCCTTTTTTCATTCAAAAAAAAAATTAACCCAGAGGACAGATGGGATACTTCAGAATATACCATTTTTCCATTGATGTTTCCTATAATTTTCTACTACAGTTCCTGTTTCAATACTTTTCCTATTTAAAAAAATACATAGAAGAGATAGAATAATGATAATGATTATGACTGGTAGCACAAGGAAGTTTCTATTAATAAATATCTGTAGTCTAGGCACAAACATACACATATACTACAACCCTATAGAACAGCTGAGGAAACTAACAGGTCATGTTATGTGTCAGACTGTCAAACATTGCCTGGGAGTGGTAATGGCCATGAGTTGCATACCAATGATAGGAAAGTAAATTGCACCCATTCATACAAATAGAAATAACCTACCCAAAAGTCTTATAATGCATCAATGGAATTGTCTGGAAATTAGTTTCTTTCCTTTTTCTCTCATACCCCCTTCTACTTTTCTGTTATTCAGCTTGGAAGATTGTTCCGAGTGTACTTTTTACAGAAAATGCACAGCAAGAGAGATAATTTCTTCTAAATGTTCTGAAACCTTTTTCTGGAGTTCAGAGCAATGATGGCCACCAGCAACCGATCATCCAATGAGAAGGCAGAAAGCACTGCCAAAGTAGAACGCACCAATCATTGGTATTTTAATTAGCAGCAAGAGGCTATGGCAGCTGAAAAACACTTTACAGCGATGAACACCTGCAGGCATTACTGCAGAGAATTGCTTGCAAAAGCCCAGTGCAAAAGATTTGATGGCGGGTATTGGAGCCCAGGAGTCATTTTTAGCGATGTGCAGGTGTGTGAATCACCTGCTGGAATTAGAGGGAAGATGGAACATTTTTGTTCTCCTAGAAAATACTTGCCAGACCACCATTTCATGTAATTTACATTTAAATGGAATTTGTTCATGGGTATTATTTTGCTAGTCTTACTGTATATTGTTCTTTCCTTATTGCATCTCAAAGAAAGTCTTCAAAATGTTTGGCTCTCCTCTTTACTTTTTTTAAAGGAATGTTTGGTTGATGTTGTCATTGTGTTATACCTTCCCCAAATTAATTTGCTCAATCCCAGATACTGTAAGGTGAAACTGAATTTTTAAAAAAATATTTCAACTCAATGCCCAGCCTATTTTGGGAACATACTATGTTGCCTTGTCCAAACTGGAAAAAGGACCAAAAGGTGTGATCATATTAATTCCCTTGGACGCTTCCATGATTTTCAGTATCATCATAAAGCGTATCCTTCCTAAATTAGTTTAATGAAGAGAAGTGGGAGTAGTCTGCATTGAATTGATTTTGCCTCTTTTGTGGGTGGTCAATTCCAGAAGATAATGCTGGAGGGTTATTGATGTTAGTATTGTGCTGTTATATAAATGTAAATGGCTTAAACATTTATAATTTTATTTTACAATATTTTATCTTCCATAGTTTTTAACATATATGATATTTTTCGGACTATAAGATGCTCTGGACTAAAGGATGCACCTAGCTTTTGGGGAGGAAAACAAGAAAAAAATCTGCCTCTACCTCATAGCAAATTGCCTCCTTGCAGCAAACAGCAAACAGCCTGGTCAGCTTCAGCACAGCCTGATTTAGCATGAGCAGCTAATTGGCAGTTGGATCTGGATCTGCTCCCTCCCCCATACCGACGATCAACTGTTTCAGGGTGCAGGGATTGCAGCTGACACCTATTGCCATCTCTGTGTGCCCCGTTTTTGGCCTCTGTGTACCCCATTTTTGGCCCCACATGTCCCATTTTAGCCCCCGTGCACCCCAAGATATAGAAGGGTAGAAGATCTAGAAGTCTTCTATAGATCACCAAGCCAGTCAGAAAAGGTAAATAAAGATTTATTAAAGTGGATACCTAAAGCAACAGAGAACCATGAACTGGTTGTGATGGGAAATTTCAACTGCCCAGATATTGGTTGGAAAACTAATTTCACCAAACATAAGGTGTCAAATCAATTCCTGATTTGAACTGGAGATATATTTTCTTTAAAAAGTTTGAGGTAGGCATAAGAAATCTACATCTTGGATTTGGCCCCTATAAACAGGGAGGAGTTGATTAATATATTAAAACACTAACTTTCAATGCAAGTAAGCACATGTTGTTAGAGTCACTGATTTTAATAAAAAAAAGCTTAGGAAAAAGTTAATCACAAACATGCATTTTAAAAAGACCAATTTTAATAAATTAAGATAAATAGGAAGTAAGCCACCATGGGAAGAAAATCTTAAAGGCAAATTTGTTGTGGCATGTTGGGACTTCTAAAAATTAAGGATAGCACAGTCTCAAACAATGCCAGTGAGGAAGAAAATCAGGAGACATCTAAGGCGCTAATGTGGCTTGATAGGTAGCTCACAAAGGAGCTGAGACAAAAGACAGATGCTTCTACAAATGGAAGGATGGGCTAACAAGCAAAGACATCTATGAAGTTTCAGCTCAGAAATATAGGAGTGAGATCAGAAAAGCAATAAATGTGATAGGTTTATTTTATTTATTTGAAAGATTCGAATGGCTGACCATCTTAAAAACAACAACTCTGGGCAGTTCACAATAATAAAACTCCAAACTATCATGGGGAATATTTGTAGCTCAGGGTTGAAATATGGAGTGCTTGATACTCTCTGAGCTGGGTTGCTTTCTTGCAGACACTGATGATGTTACCTAGTTTGGTAATGAAATCTGTGCAAGAAAACAGCCCAGCTCAGAGACCACCAAGGATCCCACTACAAAATATAGAAAATGTAAAAACATAAAATTGTAAAGCACAACTAAAACCTGGCACCTCCGACACCCTCTTAGAGTGTTCCAATAACCAACCCAAACCACTATCACACTACTCCCATGCCTGGGTAAAAAGCCAAGTCTTGATGGCCTTCTAGGGTAGCACGAGAGATAGAATCCAGCAAAAAGGGGTTCTTCAAATATGTCAACAGCAGGAGGAATAGGGCTCCAAGCTTGTTCCAACTGAATAGCAATAGCACTTAGACTTATATACCGCTTCACAGTGCTTTTACGGCCCTCTCTCTCTAAGCAGTTTACAGAGCCAGCATATTGACCCCAACAATCTGGGTCCTCATTTTACCCACCTCGGAAGGATGGAAGACTGAGTCAACCTTGAGCCTGGTGAGATTCGATCTGCCAAACTGCTGGCAGCCGGTGATCAGCAGAATAACCCTGCAGTACTGCACTCTAACCAATGCACTACCACGGCTTTTAAATACATCTTAACAGGTAACCATGAGAAAGCAGAGGAACTCAACTCCCACTTTGCTTCTCTCTTTACACTCAAATAAAATGCTGATTTGAATAGAGTACATAGGGAATGAACCAAGGGGAACAGGGAGGCAAGATTTACAAGTCAGTAAGGAAGTGATTTTTTTAAAAAAAAAAATCTTCCAACTAAATTAAATACCTTCAGGTCCTAAGGAATGAAATACACCCTCATATAATGAAGGCTTGCTGAAAAACTGTTGGGACTCTTGTCAATTATCTTTGAAGAGTGCTGGAGAAGTTCCAAAGGATTGGGAAAAAACAAGTGGAGTCCCTTTTCTTTAAGGAAGAAATAAAGAAAGGAACAACCAGTGAGCCTATCATTAAGATCCTTAAGTTTTTAAAGCAGATAATAAAACATTTTGAAAACAATGCTTGATCAACAAAGCATGACTTCATCAAAACTTGGTCATTTGAGATGACTCTCATCTCCTCCTTTCACAGCGGGAATGCTATAGTAATCTGCCTTGATTTCAGCAAAACGTGTGACAAAGATACCTTGGCATTTTTACTGACAAACTATTAAAAGTGTGTTTTAGATGGTACTACAGAAAGATGGGTTCAAACTGCTTTGCTAATTACAGTCAGAAAGCAAATATTAATGGTTCTATATCAACTGGGAAAGCAGAAACCAGTCATCCTACAGAAATCGTTCTTGGGGCAGTATTATTCAATATTTTTAGTAGTGAACCTAGTTATTAAGGTAATGCTCTTATCTAATTTGTGGATTGTTGTTGTTGTTAGTTGTGAAGTCGTGTCCGACCCATCGCGACCCCATGGACAATGCTCCTCCACGCCTTCCTGTTCTCTATCATCCTCTGGAGACCATTTAAGCTCACGCCTACTGCTTCGGTGACTCCATTCAGCCACCTCATTCTCTGTCATCCCTTTCTTCTTTTGCCCTCAATCTTTCACAGCATTAGAGTCCTTCCTTCTCATTAGGTGGCCAAAGTATTTGAGTTTCATCTTCAGGATCTGGCCTTCTAAAGAGCAGTCCGGGTTGATCTCCTCTAGGACTGACCAGTTTGATCGCCTTGCAGTCCAAGATGGTGGGCTTGTAGGGTTACCAAACCTAGAGAAGGCTGGAGGGTGAAACCTAGTCCTTCTCTTTTCCAGCTTCTTTGAGTGTAGGACCATTTGCAGTCCAAGGGACTCGCAGGAGTCTTCTCCAGCACCATAGTTCAAAGGCCTCAATTCTTTGGTGCTCAGCCTTTCTTATGGTCCATCTTTCACAGCCATACATCACAACTTTTGTGGATTACACAATAAGAACATGGGCACCTCCCACTCATAAGGTTGAGAGTTGAATCCTAGGCAGCAACAGATTTGTCTCTTTCAGAATGCAAAGAAAAAATATCTCCTGCAAATAGGCATCAGGAAGCACATCCAGCCAGGAAATGCTCAGCTCCATTCAGTGGTCCCGACTCCATCCTGATAAAAAGGGATTACACATACATATGTATGTACATACATATACATATATACATACAGAGAGAGACACACACACAAACAGAGTGTATATATAGTACGTGATTATAGATTATATAATATCAATATAGATTATATTAGACTATAATTTATGGGAGTTACAGTTCAGAGATCATGACCTTATTTATAAGTATTTGATCCATTCTTAAAGTGTCAAGCACTATGCACCTAGATAAGACCAAACAAGTAAAAGATATACATTGATTAGGATATGTTTAATGCTTATCTGAAGTAAATGCAGAATCTTGGAAACAATAAGAAGAATTTCCTGTTTATTAGCTCATTTACACTGAGTTAGTTAAAGTTAATTGAATATTTTGAGCTGCTTTTCCCCATCCCCATCTCCATCTGGGCTTAGTTGCTTTTATGAGCTAAACTGGCAACTGATTCACTTCATGTCAATGTACTGTCCATATTTTTGAATCAGCCAGGCTACTTTTAAACAAAACTGGCTACCAATGCAACCAGTTCACACTACCCACGAACAAAAATCTCAGCCTAAGCACAGTATGATTTGTTTATTCCTTAAAAACCTCTTCTCCTTGGGTTTTTCCCTTAAATGTGAAGAGGTAAAAGCATCTACGGCAATCCTGAGTGTAAATCCTAGGGATGAAATGTAAGACTAGGAAGAATTAATCTGTAAAGTATGAGCAGATATAAACATGTTATCTTTTTCAGAATTTATAGTTTCTGTAAGTGACATGAGGGGAAAAATAACTAGTGTGTTCCAAAAATGTTGGCATTACAGGCTGAAGTATATTGTATACTACAAAAGAAATCTTTTTGAATACAAAAATTGCTGCATCTAGCACAAAAGAAAGGGTTTAGTGATTACAAAAACGAATAAAGAAATAGTGCCAAACAGAAGAATATTAAAAAGGAAATGAATAAATTTTTCTTACAATTTCAAAGCATTCATTTATGTTTTTCTGTGGGAAAGTATCACTTAAATGAAGAGTTCATTCCATTTTTCTTAATTTCTAAGGAAATGGAATGTTAACTTATAACACTAACTGTGTCTTGTAATTCTATGTAGTACTAAAATGCACAAGCCTTTCCTTCCTCAAGCAGTGTCACTACTGGCTACCACTTGAAATATCCACTCCCACCATTTTAGGATTGTTAAAAATAAATGCAGGGAACACTGCATGTGGTTTCTCTTATTTCTTGCTGAAGCATTTTGAGTGAGAAGCATCAAAATGTTTTTCTTTTAGAATGTGTTCTGGTAATCAGGCTGTTTTGGATTTTATGCAAACCAAATTTCCCCTTTTATGTGCTGAAATGTGCTCGGTAATGTTGATAACCCTACAAACTCATACATTTTTAAACAGAACAATTCCTTGCTGTGTGTATGAAATCAATCTGCTTTTTTAAAGAGATGCAAGCAATGGAGAAATTCTCAAGACATAATCACAGGCAACTAAGGGGAGGTTTACCTCCTGATTTAAAAACTGAGATCACCATATGAATATGCCCTTAGAATATGAAGCAGTATGTTGTAGATAGCACAAGGCACATATTATTGGGTCTAACCAGCACACCAAGGCATGATATGTTTTGTTTGTTTCTGATCTAGTAAAGTATGTGGACATTTTGGCTTATAAACCATGGATTATTGCTACAAAATACATTTTCTTGGAAAAAATAAGGGACAAGCCAGGAAAAGGAGCAAATCAGAAAAAGGCTCATACAGATTTTTTAAAAAGGTTTATAATTATAGGTTTGTTTTACATAAGAAAATTCAAGAACAAAAACATAAAAATAAATAATCAAATTAAATAAATCTATAGGACAACTTTCTGATATAAAGGACTACCCTTTATAATGAAGGTTACATGGTCACTGTAGTTATAGCTTATTGGGAACCCAGCCAACTCTGCTTTTTTTTCCTAAACCATGATTAGCAATCAGGGCTTAGTATGATGACTTGAAGCTACAGAAAAAGCTTAGTAAAGATTTGAAAACAAAAAGGGCATATGTGTGTGTGTGTGTGTGTGTGTGTGTGTGTGTGTGTGTGTGTGTGTAGTATTTGTGCTGATAAATAAATAAAGGGAGACTTTATTTGTATAAAGCACAAATACAACAAATGTAACAAAAAGGCAACAGTAAAAATATTGGGACCGGGGGTTGTAACTCTAATATACATACATACATACATACATACATACATACATACATACATACATACATACATACACATACACAGTGAAAAGTGTGCCAAACCACAAAGGAAGCGATTAGACAGGTACTCCAGAATCTCAAGGCTTCATTCAGGAAAGCAAAAACTCAGAATGAACTCAGTTAATGAAACAGACTAACAACAGCTTATAGAGTTGCGTCAAAGATGTTCATGCAAAATGGCCTCACCTCTAGAGACAATCTGTTGCATGAGAGGGATACACCCGGAGCAAATGCCTGACATCGGGTCCCCTCCTGCAACACTGTATATCTGAAGCAGGGGGAACTTTGCTTTCTGAATATACAGATCAGGCAGATGGGATCTATTTGAGAAAGAATGCTGATAAGCTAGCTTGTGAGATATGGGCAGGGAGACATGATAATTAAGTCAGGTCTTTATCTTACAGAAACGCTGTGAAAGGGCCTGAAGTGGATAGCTTATGCAAGGAAGCTCACTAACTGAGCATGGGGCTAGATTTCAAGGCCTAAAAGGCCCCTTCTAACTTGTTGATTCAATGATGTATAAATGCAGCCATTGGAAAAAGTACTGTCCTACAACATTTAGTTATCAAAATCCTTTGTTTTCAATTTTCAGTTAAAGCATTAAAACAGGAGCAATAAATATCTTGATGTTTCTGGAAGCTTAATTTTTATTTGATTAATTCTTAGTATGTAAAATCCAAAGCTGCCCCAAACAAGGCATCTGCCAAGTTACAAGGAACACTTGAAAAATTACGATGTATAAAATTACTGAAAATTGCCTCTGTTTATGGCTGATGGATCCTCAACCAATAGTAACAGCTGGCCAACTTGATATGAACTCACAAAGGAAACAGTGGCACCACTCATTAACGCTTGCATAGGAAATCATCAGGAAATCTCAGAACCTTAGGCCAGATTGGAGGAAACAAAACATATCCTTGGAAAAGGTGATGGCATACCACTTCAGTACCGCTGCTAAAGAAATTACATAAATGTGGTCATAAAGATACTATAAGTTGAGCCATGATAAGAGACTCTTTATCTCACATAGGTGATATCAGTGGTGGGATTCAGCCAGTTCGCACCTATTCGGGAAAACAGGTTGTTAACTTTCTAAGTAGTTCAGAGAACTGGTTGTTGGAAGAAATCTTATTTTGTTTTTGTTTTTTCCCACTTTAGAGGGCTAATCCTATAAAGAAGGCAGGGAGGGAAGATTCTGGTGTTGTTTCTAGCCTAATCTTTATTGCTCTGCTTACAGAAACTGTCTCTCCAGTTAACCCTTATTACATTGTAACAGCTAAGGCAAAGAGCCCATTGGCGTGAGTGACATTGAGTTGGCCAGTCACATGACCACTGAGCCATGCCTACCAAGCTGGTCATTAGGGCAGAGAACCAGTTGTTAAATTATTTGAATCCCACCACTGGGTGGTATCTGATGTTTTTCTTATTTATGAGATCAGAGGCCTTCATCATCCAATTTTTACTGAGCTTATTTCAATTGATGCATTTTAAATAGTGTTATGTCCTGCGGGGGGGGGGGGGTATCATTCCCTTCAAGTAGGCAAGGTCAGAAATTAGGAGGATCCAGCGTTTCAAGATGGTTCTTTATTTCTGTAGAGTATAATAACAGAATCTTGAAAGCAATCAGAGTTTTTCTCTACTATATCTCACACCATGTAAAATCAAGATGAGGTTATTCTGAGTTTCTTTTTTAATAGTCTCCTTTTTTCCAGGAACTGAGTAAAAAAATTCTGAATTGTCTCCCTTAACAGTTTGTTCATCCCTTCCTCACTCCCAGGAATGGGTTTACTTCAGTCACACTACAAGATCAAAATGGAAATATAAAAAAGTATTTCTAAAACAATATCAGAAAGAGAGCAGAGCCAGCCAGAAGAGCACATATGAGACAAAGATTCTAACCTTTGTTTTATCTGTCTGAAAAAGCAGACTCCTTTTCATGTTTCTTCTGAACGAAGGCAATTAACTTTTCTACCATACATACTCAACAAGAATGTAGAAGTCTGGCTTGAACACAGAAAATGATCTATCTATCTCACATCCGTCCTTTTTCATGTTTGAGTATTCTTTCAAATTTTGTTTTTCAGAGGTTCTGTCTAGGCTTTTTAAAGCCACCTGCCACCAAAGACATCAATTTTGCTGCTTTTCTATTAAAATACTCATTTGCATTCCTTTTAATTGTATGAGGGATATCTTTCTAAAACCTCTAATCTCTTGTTACATTTCCCCAATTTCAAAGATGACTTAAGTCTGACCTGAAAAAGTTTTAGTCATGCAGTAAGTTGGCCTGATTTACTAGAATTTATAGGAGGGCCAAACAAGGTCATCCTTCACTTGCAACCTCATATCACATCTTCTGCTTCATCATACACAGAGAGAGAAAGAGAGGGAGGGAGGGAGAGAGAGAAAGTTGCTGGAGACTAAAAGAAGGAATTGCTCTTGGGTTCTTTTTGACAGTTAGTGATAGCAGCTCTGAATGATGAAGCATCTTTCCTAACAGGGACCCAAAAATAAACAGTTACACTTTATAGCTAGGTTTTATTTTTTTAAAAGTTGAAGTTTGATCTTGTGACTCTTTATTTTCCTTTAACTTGTTGCCATTATATTGTAGATGCTGGAATAAGAACCTGACAGAACAAAGTATTCGAAAGCATTCAGATGGAGAAAAGGCTCAATAATCATCAAGATTAAATGGTCATTTTATGATCTGCTATAGTTGCCAAGATCCATAAGGATAAATTTGCTAAAACCTATGCTGCAAATAAATGTTTTAAATACAAATACAACGCATAAACATAAGCCTCTCAACTAGGTAATTTATGTGCAATACATATTGCCTCTATGCGGTTTCCAATTAAGTTCCTCCCACTAGTGATCTAACCCAATTTATTATTGGAGTCTTTTTAAATTTATTAGGATTGCCCTGGTGCTCGATTAAGATGGCTGGATTTAAATTTTTTAAAAAATAAAGTCAACAAGTAAAAGATTATTTTCTTTAAAAAGCTAGAGTTTATACTGCTGCACAAATGTGTGTGAAGCATTGTCAATGGTATCAAAAAAGATGCTTAGTGAAATAACAAAATAAAAGAGGCTTTGGATGACAAAAAAAATGCATTTAGGAAAATGACCGTTGCAAAAAAAGATACTGAAATATGTTTATAGAAAGAAAAAGATAATTGAGAGACAGAGCAATTTTGATGGAAATGGAACATTATTGTGGGAAATGAGAATGAAGAGTAAACAAGGTACAGAACATAATTTAAAATGACTATACATTTTTCGGGATGAAACTGAAGTCAGGGAAAGTTGGAAAAAGAATTTTGTTATATACATATGGAATGACAACAATGCTCTGAAAAATGGAATGCAGACAAAATTCTATGCAGGTAGCCTTCAATTTAATAACCGTTCATTTAAGGACCATTTAGAATAGTGTTTCTCAACCTTGGCAACTTGAAGATGTCTGGCATCTGCGAATGCTGGCTGGGGAATTCTGGGAAGTTGAAGTCCAGACATCTTCAAGTTGCCAAGGTTGAGAAACACTGATTTAGAAGTTACAATAGCATTGAAAAAAAGTGATTTATGATCAGTTTTCACACTTAGGACCATTGCAGGATCCTCGTGGTCACATGATCAAAATTTGGGCGCTTGGCAACTGGCATATATTTATGAGAGTTGCACTATCCTGGGCTTACATGGTCACCATTTGCATACTTCCTAGCCAGCTTCTGACAAACAAAGTCAGTGGGGGGAACCAGAGTCACTTAACAACTGCAGTGATTCACTTAACACTTAATACGGAAAAGATCGTAAAATGGGGCAAAACTTAAATTAACCCCTGCCTTGCCTACCAACAGAAAGTTTGGTGCTCAACTGTGCTTGTAAGAACTACCTGTACATGTTATTGTCTGAGAAAAAGACTGAGATGAAAAAGAACTAATAAATGCTATGGGGATATTAAAAATGTGGTCCATTTCTATGAGTAGGTGGTATAATTAGGAAATGTTCAGAAAGGAATCTGAAATGATTACAGAGCAATTGCATGCCTCATTTAATACGAGTGTGAAGACGTCTTGATACTGTATATAAAGAATGCAATTACTGTTCCCCTATACAAAGGGAAAAGTAGCAGAAATGAATGCACTATGAGGGATTTTGTCTACTAAGCATGCCATCCAGAGTTCTGGTTTTAAGATGGGCAGCCACGCAAGTATTTTAAATGAATGAATGCCTGGAAAGTCTTCAGCACAATTCTGATCAAAAAGGTACAAGAGGAGACAATTAGTAACAATCTGAGAAATGCAGTGCATTTTTATGCTGGGCAGATAGTATGCAGACCAGATTTTAGCTCCTTATCAGGTTACTGAGAAGTATATCAATAGGAGGAGATTTATTATACCTTGATTGATTCAGAGACAGTGTATGATAGTGAATAGGCCTGAATTATGGAATTTTTTACATGAATATGGAACTGTTGGATGTGATAAGAGGAGTATATGAAGGATGAATATGGAATTGCCAAATGTGATAACGGCCGGGTATGATGGATGTAAAGCATCCACAAAACTAAACTAAATAGTGAATAGCTCAACATTTAGCCGGGCATAAGACAAGGATGTATTATGTCCCTTTGGCTGTTTAGTGATGGCGAAGGTAGAAATGTGTTGGCTAGATACGTGAATAAAAATGTACTTTTGTATCTGTGTGTTTGTGTGTGAGAAAGAAAGAGAGAGATAAGAGCCGAGGTGGCGCAGTGGTTAAATGCAGCACTGCAGGCTACTTCAGCTGACTGCAGTTCTGCAGTTCGGCTGTTCAAATCTCACTGGATCATGGTTGACTCAGCCTTCCATCCTTCCGAGGTGGGTAAAATGAGGACCCGGATTGTTGTTGGGGGCAATATGTTGACTCTGTAAATCGCTTAGAGAGGGCTGAAAGCCCTATGAAGCGGTATATAAGTTTAACTGCTATTGCTATTGCTATACTGTATTGTTGGTTAGACTGTATAATGCAATGAGGAGTATGGATCTAAAAATTAATGTACCAAAGATAATTAGATATTGGCAATTATATCTATAGAGAAAATGGTGTGAACAGTTGCAGATTGTACTAAAATATTTACAAAAGGAGAAAAATTTAGAAAATTTTAAAGGTATGGAGAAATTTTAACTATACAAATGGTGGTCGAATGGCAGTGTTTAAAAAACCCATTCCTTGTTTAGCAACTACTTTGGCTAACAATCATCTGCAAATATAATGTAACAGACAGTCATTTTTTTAAAAAAAAATCACTTTCTGACCAATGTGCATATTTATGACCAAATTTTGTGCACCTGACAACAACATATGCCAAAGTGAAAGTAGCTGTCATATGCTCACTTTGCAACCATTTCGCTAAATGATCTGAACATTGGAATAGAACTCAGTCACTAAACATAGAGTAGGCATATGTCATTTGCTGTGAGGAATGAATATGTGTTAAATGAAGCAAAACTGTTATGTGTAAGTTTTTTGTTATAGGGATCTGTGTACATCAGGAGAAATATTAAAAATAATCAGATAATTTATTTAAGTGTTTGTGATAAAACAAAGAGGCAGAATCAAAATATATATGAATGAATTCAGACTGAATACAAAAGGGAGTGATCAATTCAAAAGAAATTCATTCAGATGATTTTGACAGAGAGAGAGAATAAATGAAGACTGAACTACAAATAAATATATATGGAAGGAGAATGAATAGGTTGAGAGGAAGAGGGAAACTGTGAAAATTGGGTTGGATGAGACTGATGAAATCCTGAAGATAAAAGAGGCAAACAAAGGGCAATACATTAAGCAGTGCATGGACCTGGGGAAAGCCAGATGATTTACAAAGATAGAATGAAATGAAACGGCACAGTGAATGCTATCTGTGTACACTAGATACAGCTATATTTCTTTTTCTTATCTTATACAATTCTCTTACTCATTTCTGGACTTTGCATAACATTGGTAATCTCAAAAAGGAACTATGTGATGGGTATATATATGCTCATGTATCATAACTTAGCAAAATATGAAGACTAGTTAAATGAAAACAAATATATCCTATGTAAAACTTCATATATTTATGGCCCTGAGTGCATTCATATATTTCTCAAATTCTAAATTAATATGGAAGGGTTTACATGATTATGATACTAAGTTGGATTTCTTTTCAATTTCCACCACTTCTAGATCGAAGATATCTACATTCTACTGTTTTCATTCCTCAACATACAGTAAAACAAAAATGTTCTGTCTTTAATATAGAGGGATATTAAAAGAAAAGCATACTAAGGAATTCAGATTGAAAAACACTACAATCCATATATGCATTTTTAAACCAAATGAAAGATAAATAAAAATAAATCATTAAGACACCAGTGCCTGGAGGAGAATTCTACCATTAGATGTATTTTTCACACAGTTTTAATATTTTACATAATGTTGTGCATTCCATTGATTTGTTGCTTGGGAAATCAAATTGATGAAGGTCAATGAATTACATCATCCCAAACACCAAGGAAAGAAGAAAATGTCCTTAGTGAAATAGTCATGAGCTTTGGGGAGAAAGAGTAATCAAAACATTATACTTTTGATGATTTTGCTGAATTGAGAAAAATAACTTTTCTAGTGGAAAAATTCATTAAATGTCTACTACACTAAACACACTGCAGAGCTACTCACATCCCACCCTTTTTTTTCCTTTTGTTTTTTCCCCCCATTTCTATTTCAGCATTTTAAGGAATGAGATTGCTAAACCCACACGCTCAACTTCTGCCCTTTAGCTTTCCCGCTATATTATGAAGATCACTTGTAATCACATGAAAAGGACAGCACCACTGTAGATTACAGATGCCATTATGAGGACAGGCTGTGTTCAAAGGGAGTTCAAAGAAACGCACACAGAAATGACTTCAATCAGGAAGAAGAGATCATAATTAAGAGCTTCAAGACAACAGACTAAGTTGTCAGCCCTGGCCTTTGCAGATTATTTATTAAGCTTTAAGTGGGTGGTTATGGGAGAACAAATAACTAATCAGCAAAAGTTGCTTTAAAAGCACCTCACTTGCTTTGATAACTGTAATGATTAAGAAACTTACTTGCCCAAACAGGTTTGCTACAAGGTGTTTGACACGCTGTACAATGGCCCAAAGCAATGCTGGTCCCTCTTTGTGGCGCCTATTGAAAAAAGGGAAAGAAGGAAAAGAGGGTTAATCAAATAGCAATAGCACTTAGACCTATATACTGCTTCACAGTGCTTTACAGCCTTCTCTAAGCCATTTACAGAGTCAGCCTATTGCCCCCAACAATCTGGATCCTCATTTTACCAATCTTAGAAGGATGGAAGGCTGAGTCAATCTTGAGCCAGTGAGTATTGAATTACTGAACTGCTGACAGCCAGCAGTCAGCAAAAGTAGCCTGCAATACTGCATTCTAACCACTGTGCCACCCTAGTTCAAATAATAGTAACTGATTGTTTAAAAAATAATATTTACTTCTATATCTATCTCTTGATTTCTAGTTCATATGCAAAACCTTTCACCTTAATATCACAATATTGATTACAATACCAAAAGGTATTCTAATTAACCAAGGGATGATTGTTCATTTTATACTTGTAGTACAATATATGTTGAAACAGAACTTTGACTATCATGAGACAAAATATGGAAGGAGACACAGAGCTTGACTAAACTGAAGAATATCCATGTTTAAGCAAAAAAAAAGACCTTTGTGAAGACACTGATTGTATACTCTATGACTAACCATAAACTCAAGCTAGAATGCTCTGTGTGTTGGTGGGAATAAATAATGAAATAAATCATGCCAGAAGGAGCAAGATGCCAATCCATTCCAGATCAGCATTACTATGTCAAAGATGGGCACAGAGAATTGGTGAGACTTGAGAAATGAGACTGAGGAACCAACAGTCAAACTATCCATTTTGATGGCTGAGGGTATTGTGAAAGGCTAATATTGGTAGATTACGTCCCTGCAAACAGAAGAGAACAATGCCTTTCTTCCAAAATGACCCTACAATTGTAATAATGCCCAGATCTGGAGTAACTGAAAATTGCTGCTCACAGCCTAGCACTTTGTTCTGTCTAGTAGCAGAAAACAAAAAAGAACTGGTTATTTCAGCTCTTCAATTCAACTCTTCATTCGGCTCTCCCTTCAGCCTACTTCCTGACAGGACACCTTCCCATTGGTTTCATTTCTGTGGATGGTGAGTGAATGGAGTATGTCCACTCTTCTTCTGCACCAGTGCCTAAATAGCCCCACAGACTGCTATTTAAACATTTGCTGAAGAGGGACAATTAGGCAGGAAATTCAGGACTGTAATTTTGACTTTTCTTTGTTCACGGAACCCCTAACTGTGGAATCATTGTGAAAAGAAAAATATTATTAGTTGTGTCTTGTTGATACAATTAATAGAGGCCTAGAGAAGGAGGTGTGAATCACAGTTCTTAAGAGGATTTTGGCAAGCAAGCTGCTTTGGGAGGTACATTGCAGCTCTTGCGTAAACATGGATACATTATTTTAGGATGAGGTTACATAAAACAGGTCTGAGGGACACAACTTGTTTACCTCTGGGTTAGGCCTGATGGAAATTCTAGTCTGATATAACTGAAGGGTGCTAGATTCATTCATTCATTCATTCATTCCCCTATTATTTTCATAAATAACTGAAGGTGCTGAACATACACAATACTCCTACTGTCTTCTATTTTCCTCATTACAACAAACCTGTGAGGTGGGTTGGGTTGAAAGAGAGGAACGGGCCCACAGTTACCCAGTCAGTTTTCATGTCAAAGTCTGGGGAAGGCTGCTCTATACTTTATTAATTCTCTCCCTGGCCCTGCCAATCTACCTTTCAGTTTTCTGATCCTCTTTGCATTTCTGTTTGCCATCCTTCCAGATGCCTATTACCACTTCTTTGACTCGGATCCTAGTCCTCCTATGTTATATCCATGTAAATTCATATCCTACATTCTTCTGTATGCTGTATATCCAGCTCTGCAACCTAGCTGTGCTTCATCTTGAAATCCTAGCAATACGCTTTCATCTTTTCATGGTTTGACTGGAAACAGCTTTCCTGCTTTGATACAGCAACTTCTACAAATAAAGCAAACAGGGGCGAAAGCTGTAGCACCGTGAACATCCAAATGCCATGGGAGAAAAACAAAGATACTAACAGATGTGATCCCTTTCTAGCACTCCAGAATCGATTTCAAAAATAGCAACAGGTGAAATAAAAGGGGTAAAACAGGTATAGGTTAGCATGTAACTACTGAATTATTTTGGTTATATTGGATGTACTAGGTAGCTGCAATTAGGGCAGCTAATTAAACTGTGGGGTTTTCTAAATAATCCAGATTATACTTGTAATGTTGTTTTCACAAATGTTTTACCTGTTGCATCTAAAATCTTTGTTGTGACCTTAATAATTTGAAATCTCAAGAGATTGTAATTCAGCAGTGTCCATTTGCTAATGGAGTAAGTTCTGTCGAATGTAATGGTATAGAGAAATGACCTTGGGAGACAGGAAAGAGATGATCAGATAAAGGGGGGAAGGAGCCTGCAGCTGCATAATGTACACAGAAAGAAACTTAGAAAGGAACCACCCTGATTCATCACATGTAAACAACATGTAATCAGCAACAAACGGACAACAGGCAATTTGTACTTTCAGACTTTCAAGATTCTGTTAATGTAACTTTACAATAAACTGGAATTGGCTCGTCTGGTCATATTTCCATCTGATTTACTTGGGAGACTGACACTAAGAGATCATAGTTCTTCCTTCTCTTTTCCTATGCACATATCCCCAAATATGCTCCAGAGGATTGGGGACTCAATGAAATAAATTAGAGCACAGAGAAATGAGAGAGACAAGGGAAGAGATTATGAAAAAGCCCAATTTCATATATAACCATTTGCCTTTCCAAAGTTTGGATTCACATATTTTTTCCATCTTCTGGGTTTAGATGGATTGAAAATATAGGAAACAAATTAAATTAAAAATACAACTCAAGTACTTATCGTATGAAAGCATACAAATTGCTTCTCACTTGAATTAAGCATTCAAGTTTACTAGTGGTTTCAGGTGCTAAAAGTCCTTGTAACCATTTTCAAGGGCCTTAGAAATCCAAGGTAATAAGGAAGGTAATAGCTTGTTCCCTACTCCTGTTATCTGAAACCACATTCTCATCTCTGACATTTTGCCAGACTATGAATCAAACTAGCAGCAAGGAAAGTCAGTGAGATATCCCTTAAAAACATTCATTTTATGCAGGAAAATTAAACAAGTTTATACCTAGTGTTTCTTGAGAAATAGTAGCTGACAAATGTTTAAATCCTCTGGAGACAGAAGAATCTTACTGTCAAATCTCATGAACATAATAGCCTTTTAAGGCAGAAGGTAGCTGAAACCCACTTGTTTTGGGACTTTTACACAAAAAGTATTTTTGTAAAAAATAAATAAAGGGAGCAAAGGCAACAAAAGATCTAAAAAACAGAAGCTGTAAAGTCTAAAGGGACTCTCTTGGTCTCCTTTAATATAATCTTCATGCCCTGCCTGTGGTTTGCTAATGCAAACGCAATCATTGATCTGTCTCTAAAGAATAATGCTAGATTAAAAGGATAACAGGTTATTCTCTTATCCAAGAGGGATTGCATGGTGATCACTGTGCAACCTTCTCTTTCACTCTTGAGAATGACGCTGCTATCTCATATATTAATGTTCATTTTTCAAGAACTCAAACTGAAGCCAGCTGAACAGAGGTTAAGGGCCTATTCCCACAGCTATTTCAGCAGGAGAATCTGTGGGTCCTGCCACTTGAGAAGTTCCTTGTAGCAAGAATATATACATATACATATACCTATGCCTATGCCTATGCCTATGCCTGTCCCTGTCCCTGTCCCTGTCCCTATACCTATACATATACATATACATAGCATAGACGTTCACTTGTTGGCACAGTCAAAACAAAGAAAAAGTCACATAACAGAACAAAGCAGGTCAAACTCCCTTCTTTGCAGGAATTGTCTTCCTCTGCATTTGAACTAGCCTGAGGACTGATCCCAAGTCTTGGGCCATAACCTTTGAAAAACAAATATAAACAGATCAATGACTGTTAAATGCTCCAAGGCTCACCTATTTTAAAATGATTTGTGAATTACTCTCTCCAACAGGCTTGTGCTAGAAGGGAAAACGGGAGTTATGACCTGTGACAAAGGTGTTTTGGCATTTGCAGAGCTCAACTGTTCTGCTTAAGATTATCACTTTTGCAACTTAATCTTCAATCATCACCTCCTTCAGCTGAAATATCTATGCTAAACTTCACCTCCCACAATATCTCCCAGTTTGTCTTGAAAAGGAAAGCTCATGGAAAACAGAAAAGCAAAGAGACCATCAGGTGCTCCTCAAGCTTCAGCTAAATTGGGTCTGCTTTAAGTTGATTTTTTCCACAGTAATCACTGCAGTGTTTTACAAACACTGTCCATCCTTTAATTTCCTATCTATATTAATTGGTAGAAAGCTATTTCATTCCTATTTTTAAGCCTAAGTGCAGACTATAACTTAAAGGCAGTACTCTATTGGTGTCTTGTCTGGGTCTAGGATAATATATGTTTTCCAAACCCACCATGAATTAGTTAAAGCAACATCAAATCAAATGCATCACACTCTGGTTTTGTGTGGCTGCTGCAAATGAGCCCAGGAAAAGATGCAGCTCCTTTCTTTTAGGGATCAACAACACAGTAACCTAATACTCTCTCAGCATTTTCTGAGTAGTTTTTGGTTGTATGAGCTACAGCAAACAAAGTGTTGGACTATGAGGGCTCAAATTCAAGACCATTTTCAGTCCCATAAGTTGACTGCGTAACTTGGGGTCAGTCCCTTTCTCTCCCAACACCACCATCTCACCTTCTCATTAAGAAGATAAAAGTACCAGAAGGTCCCATATTAGTGACTTTGAGTTTCTGACTAAAAGGCAAGATATAAATCTAATAACCAACCCCAACAAATAAATCCTTACTGGTTCTGTTATATATAGTTCTTTATTAGCTCTCTCTCGCTCTCTCTTGTGGTAGTAACATTGGGAAAAATCTTTGTTTTGGTAATTCTGGACATTTTGCAGCAACACTTCAGTTTTGTTTCTGTTTCTCTCCTGTTTTCTTTTCTACTCCTCATTCTGTCTCGGTCTCAAAAGGCCTCCTAGAAAATCATGGGGTGAATTTAGCATCAGTATCTGAATTTAAGAAGGCTTATTACTCAGCTGTCACTCAAAATACAGTTCTCTATAGATCTGGTTACCTGAAAAAAAAAAGAAGTTTTCTTCCTTTCCTATTAGACCCATTAGATCTCACAGATTGGGCCTCCTCCGTATTCCATCGGCCAGCCAGTGCCGGCTGGCAACTACAAGGAGGAGGGCCTTCTCAGTAGTAGCCCTGACCCTTTGGAACGAACTCCCCGTGGAGATTCGTACCCTCACCACCGTCCAGGCCTTCCGCACAGCCCTTAAGAACTGGCTAGCCCGTCAGGCCTGGGGACAAGGATAGCCGCCCCTCCCGAATGATGAATGTATGTTGCTTATTACTTTTATTATATGTGTCTACGTCATTGTTTGTATTCCCCCTCCCTGATTTTATGTGAGCCGCCCTGAGTCCCCTCAGGGAAAAGGGCGGCCTACAAATGTTAATAAACATCTCAAACATCTCAAACATCCTGCTTTGCTGCTCAAAAAAAGAAAAAAACCACACAGCCCATCACCTTGCAATTGTTTCCACCCAGAGTTTTCTTTCTTACCTCTACAAGGTAGCATAAATTGATTTTTTCCTATTCATAATTTCAATGTCATTGACACTCATTTCCTTTAAAAACAATGCAGTCAGCTATGGAAATTCCAAGTGCTACAACTTTAAAAGTGATCACAACTGGCATGATGTCTATTTACTTCAAATCAACCACAGCATCATATTGCCTAAAACCTGTCCATCAAATAACCTCTAAAAGCCTCTAAAATGTGCACTGTAAGTGAAAGCCAGCTGAGTGGAGCTTAGTGGAAAAGATTTGTTACTGAGTAGAGCATGAAACTGTCGGGCATGCAAATATACACACAAACTGTACTTGCCATCTTTATGATGGGGAGTGAAGATTCACACATTAGCCTATTGCTGCTTCATTGAAGATCACTTTGTGAAAGGAGTGCTAAATGAAAAGATTGCCTGCAAAATGTTCACATTAAAAAAGAGAATATCACATGCTGCAATCTATTTAAGAAGACAACAAAAAGAATTGGAATTGTTACTTCTAAAATATAAATGCCAATGCTAATTTCACCAAATTATGTCCTAAGAATCTCAGACAGGTTAAGCCAATGCATGACTGGATAAAGAAATGGTATCCTGCTGAACTGTTATAAAATACTAATTCAATCAGCTCCAACAAGCTGGTTTCAAACTTCCTCCCCCTTCTACTCTATAGCAAAAGGTTAAAACATGCAGGAGGTCTGTGACTTAAAATATACTCCATCGATACCAGCTAACAGAAGAGTCCTCACTATTGATTGACTCCAGGTGGTCCTCCATTTCTATACTTACAGACAGCTATCTCTATTGACTGATTCATATATTGTGTTTCTACTTATGTTTCCCTTTCTACTTATGGATACTACCTTTTCAATCACCTTCTAGAACTGACCTCTTGTAATATTCTTACCTTACCTCTTTCATCCCCACCATTATCTACTACTTCTATTTCTCCTTCACCTGCAATATTTCCAATATAAATTTACATACATCACATGAGTAATTATGGATGAGCATCAGAATGGGTACAGTACAATATGCTGATTTATTCTCATTTAAATTCTTATATCTGACCAGGTACACACACATAATGATGTATGCAAAATATTATTGTTAAACTCATGGACTGTGCATTTAAACTCTGAAGGAGCAAGAGCCTCAAAGGCCCCCTCTCACTCTACTTTGCTAGGATATGACCCACATATACTCTTTTAGTAAGACCAAAAGTCAAGGAGTCAACAAAGGGTCAGTTTCTCAGCTCTCAGAAAATGGAATATTATTATAGGAGTTTTTTAACTGCCATGGAACTTGCCATCCTGATAGAAACGTGAACTCAAAATGCCCTCCAGGATGCCAACCACAACAGTAAATGAATTTGTCAACCTTTACCAATTTGGTTCAATCCAGTTATATTAGGACTACAGTGGTACCTCAGTAATTGTCATTAATTGGTTCCAGAGGCATGATAAGTATAAAAATGATAAGTACCAAATAAACTTTCCCCATAAGGAGAAATACAAGTCAGTCACAAGACAGCCGACATTGACAATTTCTAGCTTGTGTGTTGAATAACAAACAAACAATGTGTCAGCCCTGCAGCCATCTTTTCTGTTGGATCTTTGGCCTGTCACACTTTCTATTATTCTACTATGCATTTTTTATTGTGGGAAAATGGAAGGGGGGATTGTATGGAGTTAGATGCTATGTAGCCATAACAAAATTCTTTCTAGAAAGCCAAGGTCATCCTTTGTCTTTGCATCTCTGCACCTGACCAGAACTGCCAGCATGGCAGTGGAAGATTGGACCATGTGATGGGACTTGTGGGTGTGGGGGCAAGATTTTGAACTTTAAACTGAGTGGGGAAAACCGGGAAGCTTTCAGATTTGGATTTTCCCAGATGTGCCAACATGGTTCTCTTAATAAATTGGAACGTTGAGCAATACTTTGCCTTGGACTCTGATATAATTTTGGATGCTATTTGGAACACTGACATAATGAGAACCAGGACAAAATTTTCATGGGAAAATGCACTGAGTGCATTTCTACCAAATTCTATGAGTTTCAAGCAGTTGAGTACAAGTACTAAAATTCCTAGCCATCATGGAGGATGCCAACTGTACAAGGCTCTCCTGGATCATGCAAAAGAAACCAGATATGTAACAGCACAAAGGGACTTTGGAACTCAACTCACTTCTTTACATTTTTGTTTCTTTTATCTGCTCAGTGTGAGCAGTTTGGGGATATTCCATGTGACTGACATACCTGTATGCATTCTGCACAAAATGTCAGTGTTACAAGTCCTCTGGAAAGTTATTAATGTGTTTTTGATCAAGCTATTGCTTGCTGAAATGACTACAAAACTGTGGTGACAAATGACAAATGTTTTACATTAATCATTGTCACAATGTAATCAGGATGTCCTTTTTTTTTGGTAGAATGAATCAAATTACCCAATTTTAACAATAATGACCTAGGGATCTTACTTCAAATTTAAGAGGCACATATTGCCGGCAAAATTGAATTGCATTGGACTTAAAAAGTGTATGTTGATTCCTGATCATTATAGTAGTTACTTCTTCAAAACAGAAAGTGGGAACAGGAAGCAGAAATCATGATGAGTAAAAGACAGCCCAAATACAGAGGGCAAATTGTGTACTTATCTGCCCCATCTTTTACTGAAAAATCCAAATAAACTATTTGTTCTCCAGATGATTAAAAAAATACTATGCACACTCAAAAATGAATTGCAATCTATGTTTTTTTTAAAAAAATTACAGGAAAAAACCCCCAACTAAACCATGCTTGAATGAAAATGATAGAAAAACAGTATTAAGATCTCCCGAGGTGGCGCAATGGTTAGAGTGCTGTACTGCAGCCACTTCAGCTGACTGTTATCTGCAGTTCGGCGGTTCTAATCTCACCGGCTCAAGGTTGACTCAGCCTTCCATCCTTCCGAGGTGGGTAAAATGAGGACCCAGACTGTGGGGGCGATATGCTGACTCTGTAAACCGTTTAGAGAGGGCTGAAAGCCCTATGAAGCGGTATATAAGTTCAACTGCTATTGCTATTGCTCTCTTCAGCACTTCCTTCTTGCATTGCAATAACAACAAAAACATTTGAAACCAGAAAAGTCCCTTAGTTATAGCTCAACATTTCCTGAGGGTCAGCATTCCATGACATCATAATACAGGCTTCCAATGTCTTGTTCAGAAATTGATTTATGGATTTCCCTGCCCCATTCCCCCAAAAACTCCTCCCGCAAAAGATTCTAAGTCACACGGTGGGGCTACATGACCACTAGACAGGTTTGTTTCATCTCACCATCATTTAATACTCATGTTCCTAGAGTGCATAATGCTCTATTGTCATTTATTTGGTTTTGGCTCAGAGCAAGCTTAGCATCTAAGATGGCTTTAATATGATTTCTGAACCCAGTAATTGGACACTGAAGGCTCACGAAAATATCGTGCTCATTCAGGAAAGCTTATCTACCATTATCAATATGAAGTCTGCCAGAGAGATTTCCACGTGATTCCCCGTTATACGATTTGGAAAGCCCTGAGTTGCAGGACAATACTTGAACTAGAACAGAGTTCCCCAATCTTTCCAGCTTTGGGGACCAGTTGGGGGGTGGGGATGTGAAGAAGAGAGGTGATGGTTCCACCCAAGCAACCAGCAAGCCTCTGTGTGCATGTTTGCCCACTGCTGTCGCAAGTGGGGATGTGTGCAGTCTGGTTCCTGGGGATTGGGGACCCGTGAACTAGAAGATGAGAGGGATGCATTGATTTGGCTTTGTATATGGTGGTCTATACAGGTAGCTCAATTTTCTGCTCTGAACTCCACAAACATATTTATTTGGCAAGTCACAACTGTAGAGCACTTTTTAAGCCAGACTTCCCCAATCTCAAAGCATTCCAGATCTGTTGGGACTGTAACTTCCAACAATCCAACAAACTGACAGTTTGTTGTAGTAGTTCAGGCACTAAGTGTGAGTTTTAGTTCCACCTTAGATATGAAGGCCTGTTGAATGGCTTTGGGCCAGTCATTCTCAGCCCAACTCATGGAGTTATTGTTGTGAGGAAAATAGGAGGAGGAAGGGGAGAGCAGAGCTAGCAGCAGATTTGGACAGTGAGGAGGTTGGGGAGGAACATGGGCCAATCCTGGAGTCTGGGCTCTGATAAGGACTCTGTGTCAGAGGCAGAGAGGGGGCCAGAGCTGTATGCCAGTTATTAGTTGCCTTCAGAGTCAGACATCAGTGAAGCAGATGAACAGCTGGAGTCTGTTCCCAGTGTGCACATGCACGGAGTTGCCAGATGAAGGGAACAGCTAAAGAACAGGGGTTGACTTGGGAGTAAGGCCACAGGTGGATGATGAATGGCCCCTCCCAGAGGAAATAAAAGAGGAGTGAAAGGGGAGTGGAGTTTGCAGGAGACAATTATTAAACTTAATTGGCTCCTGACTCTCCCAGACTCCTTGCCAAGTTTTGCAGCTATCCGCCTGGCAGCTCTACAAGGCAGATAAGGTATGTGACTGTAAATCCTCCATTGAATGGCTTTGCTGTATGTAAATGAGCAGAATTCACAATAAATTAATAAAAAGCGGGTTTTGTCGGGACCAGGAGTTTGCTTCATGCTCTTGGGAAGCCTAGGCCAGAACAAATAGTAAAGGCAGGATAAACAATCTAAAGAATAAAAAAAATCTACATTTCTATCTAGCGCTGAAGAATGGAGCCAAAGTATTCTGTGTCCTATACTGTTGATAAATACAATCCGTTCCACAAATGTTACAGGCTATATGCTCAAGCTTCTAAGTGACATTTTCTCATCTTTGCTTTGCTAACATTTATCTTCATGAAAACAAGCTTATGAAGGGCCAGAGTCCAGAAGGGCTGAATGTCTGTAGGCAGCTGTTCTTCTTTCTGTTACAGCCAAGTAATAGACTATTTAGTTTTCAGCAGAAAGACAGCATTAAGACCAAAATATAGTTAAAGATATATGGTGTGATTACCAATATATTATTGTTCTTTTCCATTGTCATCCATAGTTTATAAAAAGGCTTTCTTACACACTCCCCAGGCAACCACATACTTCTTCAGCAATTGCTTTGTTATTTATTTTCAATGTCATATTATTATTATGTTAAGCCCATGCTATTATGTCAAGCTTAACTCTATTCCAGCACATCCCCTTCAGCAATTCAGCCCCATGTATATGATTTATCCACATAGGATATTGCCTGGACAAAGCATCTGTATCTTTTTAAGTACAAGAAAGTCCTAGCTGCAAGATGCTACATAAGTATGTTTCAATCACAAAATAATCAGCAGTGAAAACTAGGAGGGGACTCTCACACCCTCACATTTTTAACTGCAGAATAGAGTGATAAAAATTATTGCATCCTATGCAATAGGATACTTACAACCCCGTGGATTGCATATTGTGTAGCTCTTGGCCACAAAAAAGGGGGGGGACCCTACAAAGCTGTAAAGAGCCTTATTCATTTTCCCTGATGGCTGGCTGATCAACTGGCAGGAAGGAAAGCATTACCTACTGTTTTTCCACTGTTAATATCATCAAAAAAATCATCCATCTTGAGCAGAATCAGTAAAGGGAGGAGGAGGAAGAAGGACATTCTCCCTTTCAAAATGGTCCTACACTCAAAGTAGCTGGGAAAGAGAAGGATTATGTTTCACTCTCCATCCTTCTTTAGGTTTTGTAACCCTACAAGCCCACCATCTTGGACTGCAAGACAATCAAACCGGTCAGTCCTAGAGGAGATCAACCCTGACTGCTCTTTGGAAGGCCAGATCCTGAAGATGAAACTCAAATACTTTGGCCACCAAATGAAAAGGAAGGACTCACTGGAGAAGAGCCTAATGCTGGGAAAGACTGAGGGCAAAAGAAGAAAGGGATGACAGAGAACGAGGTGGCTGGATAGAATCACCGAAGCAGTAAGTGTGAGTTTAAAATGGACTCCAGAGGATGGTAGAGGACAAGAAGTTCTGGAGGAACATTGTCCATGGGTTCGTGATGGGTTGGACATGACTTCACAACTAACAAAAACAACTAAACCATCAGTTAGAATAACCATTATATAAAGCTCACATGATTCAAGTATTGTTGTTGTTTTTAATTCTTTAATGCTTTGTAGCAAACTGCCAGGGTAAAAAATTTACTTATACTAACTTTTATATTCTCATGCTGGGTTGTTATGACTGGTACCTGTTTCAGGCAGCTCAGTCATACAGCTGAGGAGAGTTTGTCCATCTACAGCCTCAACTTTCAAGAGGATCCAACCTACACTTTTAGAATCCCAGCCTTTGGGAAACTGCATACACAAAAAAGCATATTTTTACTAGCATGGCATACTCAAACCTATGCATTTTCCCTAATGGTTGCATTTTGTAAACATTAAGATAAGCACCTTCTTTTAAAAATGTACACGTCCTGACAAAATACATACCAAAATGGGTTTAAGTCCAAAACTTGCAGACGGAGGGAGAAATAAAGTAATGGAGCTGTATAAAATGAAAGTCGGATTCATCTATCCTTACTGAGGCCTGCTGCTTTTCATCCATGGGTAGTTTCCCTTGTATTTTTCTTCCTGATGTTATTCTGATACCTTGCCCATAGAATCCATTTCATTTTGGAATGACCAGGCTTACAAAATTGTCAAGAATAAGAATCAATCACCAGAGGATAGAAAGAGACAGAACCTCATTGTTTATGCATTCCTACATGGATTACTATAAATGAAAGGGAGCTTCTCCTCCCAGGTCATCATCGAGCTGACCAACCATTGGCCAAATATGGAATTTTGGTGGGGGGAAAACTGTTCTATCCTAAAATGCAGGTAGTCTTCAACTTACAACCACAATTGAGCCCACCAATTCTGTGGTTAAGTGAATTTTGCACCATTTTACAACTTTTCTTGCCACAGTTGTTAAGTGAGTCACTGCAATTGTAACATAGTTCCTATTAGTAACATGATTCCTCAGTGAATTTGGCTTTCCCCGCTGACTTTGTTTGTCAGACGATTGCAACAGGTGATCACATGACCCTGGGACACGGCAACCGTCATAAATATGAACCAGTTGACAAGCATCTGAATTTTGATGACGTAACCATGAAGATGCTGCAACAGTCCTAAGTCATAAATCACTTTTTCAGTGATGTTGTAATCACTAAATCAGTGTTTCTCAACCTTGGCAACTTGAAGATGTCTGGACTTCAACTCCCAGAATTCCCCAGCCAGCATTTGCTAAATGAACTGTTGTAAATCAAGTACTGCCTGTATTCCTGCATCCAAATTATGTAAAACAGGCACTCCTTATAATATCTTTTTGTTTCATGCATCATAACTATTTGTCCCTCAATATACTGCTATTTAATTATTGCATCCAACAGATCTAAATTAAATGAACAGCTAGGAATATCTTTGAGACTAAATACAATAGCAGAGTTGAAGGGACCTTGGAGGTCTTCTAGTCCAGTGGTCCCCAACCTTTTTATCGCCGCGGACCAGTCAGACGAGCCTCCCTCGGCCTTCCGGACCGGCGGGTGGGAAGGCGGCCATCCTGGGCGCGCGTTCCGCAGGGCGGGGGGGGGCCTTCCTTCACGCCAAGGCCGACAGCCCGCAAGGCCGCCCCGCCTCCTCCTCCTCGGCTGCCGGGGGAAGGGAGGGGGAACCGACCCCGCGATCCGCTCGCTCGGGCAGCCCTTTTTCCTCGCTGCAGTTCGGCGGGGGGAAAAGATGGCGCTGTGTCCTACTTTGGGCGGGCAGGCGGCTGGCGCGGCGGAGGCCGGCTGCTTCCGAGGGGGTGGGCCTCCGCGCCGTGCTCCATGAAGGAAAGAGGGGGAGAAGGCGGGCTGCGGCCGAAGGGCCCCCGAGAGCCCCGCCGGCCTGACGCAAAAAGCGCTTTGGCGGAGCGGCGGGGGGGAGGGGCGGGAGGCAGGTGACACTCCAGGAGGGGGGGCAGAGCTGCGCCGCGAGTCTTACGTAAAGCCCCCCCTCCCCGCCTTGGCGGAGGAAAACATCTCCCACCTGGGTGGGGCTGCGCGCGAAGCGCCTCTCGGAACAGCGAAGCTCCCCAAGTTCCCCCGAAACGGCCGCGCTGCGCCCCTCCCCCCCGCAACCTTAGTTTCTCCTTGGGAGGAAAATGCAGCGCCGCCGCCCCCTCCTGCCCCCCCTCGTCATTCCACAGGGCAGGCGGGCCGGGCGAGTCCGCGGACAAAGTTTCGCCTCCCAGGCAGCCTCCGCCAGCAGCATCCCAAGTTCGGGCCGAGGCCGCTGCCGCCGCCCCCTCCCTCCCGGGGCGAGCAGAGCAAGAGGGCGGGGGGGGAGATCGGGCCTCCCCTCGCCCCCCCAGCCCCGCACATCTGGGGCAGCGGGGGGGGGGCAGAGAAAGGGCGCGTTCATGAGGACTACAAAGTTGCAAATATGGCCCCCGGCCGCTGCAGCGATCATGGCCCCCGGCCGCTGCGCGGCCCGGTGCCAGGTACTCCACGGCCCGGCACCGGTCCGCGGACCGGGGGTTGGGGACCACTGTTCTAGTCCAATCCCCTGCCTAGGCAGGAAACCCTATACCGTTTCAGACAAATGGCTATCCATTTGTCTGAAACTTCTGTTTTTTTTCCCACTGGGTGATACTATTGTCTTGCTCTTTAAAACCATTGAGTGCATTGGGTACTTTAGTCCAGTGTTTTTCAACCACTGTGCCGCGGCACACTAGTGTGCCGTGACATAGTGTAAGGTGTGCCGTGGGAAAATTACTTTATATATAGTCAATATAGGCACAGAGTTAAAAAATTTTTAACATTTTCTAATGGTGGTGTGCCTCGTGATTTTTTTCATGAAAAAAAGTGTGCCTTTGCACAAAAAAGGTTGAAAAACACTGCTTTAGTCCATACTTTGAGTGTGATGCCATTCATCTGTATTGTCATGAAGTTTACGGCTTTGTTGTTGTTTGCCTCAATACCCATTATGCATAACGTAGCTTTAAGACAGACCCAACATTAATGTCTTCGAAACTGTTCCTTGTGATCTCTTATTAGTTTTATTTCTGCACTGTTTTGGTGCCTCCTGGTTTTGCAATCACAGTATCTCATTTCTCTCCCCAAACATCTTAATTGCCTGGTGTGCCCAGAGAAAGCCACATGGTGGAAAACTTATGGGTGATTGAATGGTGAGTCCACAGCTTGATTCTATTGCTTGAAAACCCAAAACTCTGAACTTCCTGTTTTCATTTTTTGGAGTCTTATAGAGCTGAGTTTCATATGAACTGTTATATCAAAGCAATCTTGTTACAGTCAAGCAGAGAAGGATGCATTAACCAAGGGACAGAATCAAGATCACCTGAAGTGTTAGTACTGTTTTATAATGCCTTGGTAAGACCATGCTGGGAATACTGCATCCAGTTTTCATCACTACAATATAAAAAAAGATGTTGAGACTCTGGAAAGAGTGCAGAGAAGAACAACAAAGATGATTAGAGGACTGGAGGCTAAAACATATAACAAATGGTTGCAGGAATTGGGTATGTCAAGTTTAATGAAAAGGAGGACTAGCGGTGACATGATAGCAGTGTTCCAATATTTGAGGGACTGCCATAAAAGATGGGGTCAACCTATTTTCCAAAGCAGCAGAAGACAGGACAAAAAGCAATGCATGGAAACTAATCAAGGAGACAAGCAACCTAGAACTAAGGAGATTTCCTTACAGTGAAAATAATTAACCAGTGGAACAACTTGCTTCCAGAAATTGTATGTGATCCCTTAATAGAGGTTTTGAAGAAGATATTGGACAACCATTTGCCAGAAATGGTATAGGGTCTCCTGCTTGTACAGAGGGTTGGACAAGATGACCTCTATGGTCCCTTCCAATTCTGTTATTCTGTTAAGTGAGCACAATTCATGAATATTTTTCAAAGGTTTAGAGCTGAACGCAGTTATCGTTTAGATATATTTTGGTTCAAAATTGTTGCAGCTCAAGCTTTTTAAAATAATGGCTAAGTTTCTGTTCAGTCTACCTACTATTGTATACCCAGCACTGACTATATGCCAACCAAGTTCTAGATGGGATACAACTCTCCTCTCTAAATCAGGAAAGAACCCATAGCAGAGAGGACAGCAGAGAAGGAGGGACCGCCAACCAAATGATAAAGAAGTTGAGCATTCTTAACATAGCAAAAAAGTCTAGTCTTGAATTTAGGACTATGAGGCAAAATAAAATAAAATCAGTGGAGCCATTTTGGTCTTGTGGTTTAAGGCACCTCGCTAGAATGCGGGAGGCTGAGAGTTCTAGTCCCACCTTCGCCATAAAGTTGGCTGATGTCTTTGGGCCAGTCACAATCTCTCAGTCCAACTCACCTCACAGGGTTGTTGTTATGGGGATGCTAGAAAGAGGAAAGTGTGCTGGATATACTTACTTGCTGTTTTATTTGTAAGAAATAATAATAAAGGCAGAAAATAAATAAAGTGCTAATTAGAGCTGTCTCATGATTTGTAGGTTGCAATTTGCTTTTTTTTTAAATTAATGATCAGGGGAAACTTCCATTGTAGCAAACGCTGCTTCAATCAACTTATTTACAGTTATAGCACAACTGTCAACAGTGTGAACATCAAGATTTATAAGGCCCTCCAAACCTTTCATAACTGATAAATATAATGAGGAAATGACTGTGAACTTATGCATGACCTTACCAGAAAAATGGACTTTTGTGTCTGTGTGTCTTGCTTCCTTGAACAAGATATGATATAGAGAACCTGCTGGAATTTCTTCTGGGAATTTCATCTGTACACCAATTTTCTTAAGTATGCCTAAAGGGTTTCAAGCTTTATTTCTCTTTTAAACACCCTGATTTGCAAGCTAGAAGGATCCTTTGCATATCTACTTTTTACCATTCTGTGACCAATTCAGAAGTAAATTTTTTTGTTTCCCTTATTTTAGAATAAATAAATAGTAACTCATACCTATTCTCCATTTCTTTTCTTAGTCTGTGATGTTTCTCATCTTTATCAATAACCAAAGGTATTTGTTGGTATATATAGTCTTTTTTATGACCTCTTTCTATTTCTTATTTAACAAATGCTAATTTTTCTCAAGTTTCATTGCTGTAAGAAACATGACTGTTCCACTCACTAGAAATTGAGTGTTTCAACCCACCATTTTCTTTATAAAAATAAACTCTCTAACTCTCTCTGACTTCAGATTTGGCTAATCATTATTCATATCAGATAAATTACATTAAGGCACAGTGCAAAAATCTATGGGATGTACTACTCTCTGGAAAAAGTCCCTCGGTATAGTTTTCATCTTGATATCTTGCACATGATAATACGTTTTCACCTATCAACCAAGGGTACAGAACAATATCTTCCATCATGTTATGAGGCTGCTGTCAATGATTATTAGGTTGTGCTCTTGTCCTGGGGAAAAACTAATTCTGGGCTCTCAAGAATTATTAAACCTATTCAGTTGGTCTTTCAACCAGTTCTTCCTAGACTGACTAGCAAACAATTATAACTTAAAATGTCACACTTCAAATGTTGAGTTTGCTCAGAGTGGTGGAGTATCTTATGCTCATCATTTTTTGCCTCTAAATGTGTACCAGTATATAAAAAGTTGTTCTAATTTAAAGAAATCTATTATTTATTTCAGACAGAATATAATAGAATGACAGAGTTAGAAAGGACTTAGGGGATCTTGTAACCCAACCAGGGGTGGGCTTCAAAAATTTTAGCAAGGGGTTTTATGCCCGGCTGCTGGGTAGACATGGTGGATGTCACCTAGTTAGCCTCCTGCACCACAGCAGTGCTCCAGAGGCTTTCTTTGAGTCGCCGGGAGGGTGAAAATGGCCTCCCCAGGTTCCGGAGGCCCTCTGGTGGCCAGAATGGGCCTGTTTCCGGCTTTCCTGAACTTCCAGTATGCCCGTTTTTTGCCGTCCCTGAGCCTCCACACATGCCCTGCATTTACCTGCATCCAAAACGAGCTGCCTGGGGACTCCTGGGAGGGGTGGGGTGGGCAGGACCAGCCAGGAGTGGAATTTGGGGGTTCTCCAAACTGCACATAATCTTAACTAGAGGTTCTCCTGAACCCCTGCAAACCCCCAGCAGCCCACCCCTGAGAACAACCCTCTGTTCAGGCTGGAAACCCTATTCCATTTCAGACAAATAGTTGTCCAACCTCTTTTTAAAAACTTCCAGTGTTGGAGCATTCACACTTCTGGAGGCAAGTTTTTCCACTGATTAATTGTTCTAACTGTCAGTAAATTTCTCCCTAGTTCTAGGTTGCTTCTCTTCTTATTCTTTTCAACCTTCAACAGGTATTAAGTATTCTTGTAACTGAAAGTGTCCTGAACACTGCATCTTACCATCATCTAGTACAGAAGTGGGAAACTATTGTCTTTTTATGACTTGTGGACTCCAACTCCCAAAATCCGTGAGCCAGCTATATTGGTTCACAGGTTCTGGGAATTTGGGAAGTCCACAAGTTCTGGGAATTCTGGGAAGTCCACAAGTCATAAAGGGGCCATGGTTCCCCACCTCTGATAAAAGCAGAGTCAGAAATGTCACTTTTGAAATCCAGTAGGAATTATCACCATGAAGGATGGGCATAAGTCAATATCTATTTTCACTGAACTTTCCAACTATACAAATACCCTTCTGTTTTAGCAAGAAGACATTATACGCAGGTTTTATTTAATTAGGATTTTCTCGAGCTCTGGCTATTAATATTGCTTTCTAAAGCAAAGAATCTGCTCTAGAAATGAAAATTACTTTACCTCCAAGTGGCTGCTCTTGATAAGAAGGCATTTATTCAAGGCCTCCATCAAAATCAATGTATCACCAGCGTATATACTAAACAGCCCCCGAGAAGAACCTTTCCTTTTTCTGCCTGTCATGACAGGCAGCTATACAAATGTTATAATTGTTTCTGCCAGAGGAGATGGTTTTGTCTGAAAAGAAAAGCTGGCACTTATGGATGTCTCAGATATCCAGCTGTCAAAAACCTCCCAGCCTTCTATTCATTCGCAGAGCCTTCGAGCTGGCCATTGCTATCCCTGGCTAGCAGGACTGAACACCCACCCGGCCAAGCCCTGGTGAATGATTGAAGGGAAACATGGACACAGAATAGCTTAGTCACACTTTTAAATCGCTTTTGTGCCCATGAAGTTCCCAAAGCCATGTGGCTTTTTCCCACTTCAAGTTAACACAATATGTCATTATACAGCAGGAAACTCAATAAGCAGCCACTCTACATTTTAGAATACATAATGACAATGACTGAAAGCAGTTTTGCTCACCCAAAAGGGTTTTTTCCCCTAAATAAAAGTTAACAGCAGCAAACAGTGGTGGGATTCAAATAATTTAACAGCCTGTACTCTGCCCTAATAACCAGTTGGGTAGGCATGGCTCGATGGCCATGTGACCATGTGGGTGTGGCCAATTCAATGTCACTCAGGTTGACGGGCACTTTAGCTTAGCTGTTACAATGTAATAAGGGTTAAGCGGAGATGCAGTTTCTGTAAGCAGGGCAATAAAGATTAGGCTAGAAACAACAGCAGAATGTTTCCTTCCTGCCTTCCTTACAGGATTAGCCTTGTAAAGTGGGGAAAAAAAACAAAATAAGATTTCTTCCAACAACCAGTTCTCTGCACTGCTTAGAAAGTTAACAACTGATTCTCCTGAATAGGTGCGAACTATCTGAATCCCACCACTGGCAACAAAGCATACTTAAAGATGGCCCTGCCTTTCCACCCTTGAAATAGAAAAGCTGGTTGTCATTTTTTTTTATACATTACTAAATTCTAATTATGAACTGTTAGGCAGCGCTTAACAATAAGCTATGGCTTGTGAAACCATGGTTTGTTACATGGCTTGTGTCATGCCTCATCAGCAATCAGAACAAATAGTGTTCTCCCCACCTGCAAATTATTTCTTCATCCCATGCCTGTTTGGGGGGAGTTCTCTGTGGCTCCCCTGTCGTAGTCAGTTCTTGCCCTGATAACCCATGAGATTTTTTTGATACTGTCCTTTGCCAGAGGGAGATGGGATCTATTAATCAGTCCACCCCCAGCGACTGAGGGAACAAAGATGGGTTATGGAGGGAGCTGAGGGTTGTTCGCTTGGCGTGAATAGGCGACTGAGGCAGACTGCACCCATGTGACCTCTATAAAGACCTCTGCTTCTGGGTCAAAATGAACTTTGACCTTTAAAGCCCTACATGGTATGAGAGCAGATTATCTTCCAGATGATATCTGCCTGTCCCAGCAGATCCAGCAGAAAGCATATGCTGTTGGTCCCATCTGCTAAAAAAAATTCCATCTGGCAGGACTCTGCTGCAATTCCTACTCTCTGGGACATCATTCGCTACAAAGTGGAGTTGACCTCATCGGTGTTAGCTTTCCCAAAACCCTTTCCAACATAGTTTTTTCCAGCAACCATGGGGATCGCATGGGCAAGATGGTTGTATGATATTAGATGATGATGATTATTCTCCCATAATCTTGGCTTTTTCATGCTCTTATTTTGATATAATGCTCAGTGTTTTAAGATTCGTGTTACTTTAATTGTTGCATCCATACAAATTTGCTAAATAAATACATATTTAAGAGATAATCTCATCTTAGTCCCTTTAACCAGATATGACCATTATAAAGAAAAAAACTTTAAATCAGAAAAGTAGAAAAAAATTCCCAGTTGGGTTGAACAGCATCTTCTACCAATGAAATGAATTTTAATAATTCTGTTGTTTTTAGTCCTTTAGGAAGTCAATTCATTCTTGAATTGAGTTCAGCTCCTGGCAATACAGGGCTATGTACAAATAGCAGCAATATAAGATCCTTCTTCCAGGGTTTCTTTTTAATTCCCCAATAAAGCCAGGAGATTTTCTCAATGTTATTTGGCTTTCCAAGATAACACTGAAAGTAAAGTTTAATTCAGGGCAGGGAAGAAGCATAACGTGTTCAAAGTGCATCTGATCTTATAAGGGTGTTTATGATTAGTACTTTGCAGGCATTTGTTGTGAGCTTTATCTTATTCAACACCTATTTGAAAAGACTTAGGCAAACAGTATGGACAGAAATGCAATTCATGCTGATTTCAGGGTTTTTGTCAAGATTAATTATCTTCAAGATTAGTAACTTCTAGGAAACATCTCTAGAAAATCTTTCCAGAAAGAAAGTAATGCGACCCAAAGGACTGCTTACTCTTGAAAGCAAGAAGGAATGGGCGGATGCGCTGAGTGCCTCTTTTCGACAGGTTGAAAAATATGACAGAGAAAAATCTCTATCAAGAGCCTGGAACAGTATTTTTTTTCCCAGATTTGGCAGCTTTAAGATGTGTGGACTTCAAATCCCACAGTTCCCCAACTAACACAGTCTAGAGCCAAGCCTCATGAGTGGTAAGTCTCTCTCATCTGATTCCAAATGAGTAGTATCAACTGTACATGGAAAATAATCAGGGAAAATCTATGGGGCTTTATTATCTTGATGTAACAACATGTTAGGAACAGGTAGCAAACTATGGTGTTGGATGGCGGTTTCTTAAACATGGTTAGAATTAGAGCACGCACAACATAGTTTTAGGTTATACAGGTAGGCCTCAACTATAATGGGGTTAATAATCACGATAATAAGTCATGAAGATCATAAAATGGATTGGTCACATGACCTACCCAATTTTACAATGTTTTTTGCAGCAGTCATAAAGTTGCCACCATGGTCATTAAATGAACACCAACAGTTGTTAAGTGAACCAATGGTTTGCTATGGTCATGGTTTTGCTGGAAACCAGAAATAAATGTTGATTTTCAGCAAAGCCAACATAGAATGCAGTCACATGATGGTGGGACACAGCAAATGACTGTAAATGCGTCACAACTGCCAAGCACCCAATGTTTGGGTGTGACCACAAGGCGGGGCACCCATAAATGTCAGAAGTTTGAATCTGGGTTGTAAATATCCCCCAAGTAAGTCCATTGTAACTTGAACAATCGCTAAGTTACCAGTTGTAATATACCCAACATGCAAAAACAGAGTTAACAATCATCATATAACCTTGCAAACACCACCAAATGTACTATTTTTCTTCCATTATCTCAATTATCTGACGTACAGTATAAGGTACTAACAGCGGTACTTAAAACATTAAATTTCATAATATATTGTATATAAAATACACTGTTTAAACATAACACGTAGGAAAAATATCATAATGTCATAGCATATAATGAGAGAGAGAGAGAGAGAGAGAGAGAGAGAGAGAGAGAGAGAGAGAGAGAAGATTTCTAGAACTAATAAGAGTAAGATAGTTAATATCATGGAAAAAGTAAAGCAAATCAGCAACATAAGGGACGCAATCTTGTCATTTAATTTAACAGGCATTAATGTATGCATCTCTCTCCCTCCCTCCCTCCCTCCTTCCCCCAAACGTGACAACTTTAAGATGTGTGGACTTGCTGAGCCACTTCACCATGCTGTCTGGGGAATTCTGAGAGTTGAAGTTTACAAGACTTAAAGTTGCCAAATTTGGAGAGCCCTGCTTTAAGCCATGCAGCTGTGTATATTTAAAATTCTCCCTGGTGGGATAATTGAACAATATTTGGGGTTGGGGAGAACGGATGGTATAATGGGTGATTTAAAACTCTCTGTCCAAACACTCAAAAACTGGGACAGAAATAGCTCACTGAATAGGAAGTGTTCCACCCCAAATCATACATCCACACTTCCTAGTGTCTATTTAGTGTGCTAGCAATAGCGATAGCGCTTAGATTTATATACCACTTCATAGTGCTTTCCAGCCATTTCTAAGTGGTTTACAGAGTCAGCATACTGCTCCCAACACTCTGAGTCCTCATTTTATCCAACTTGGAAGGATGGAAGGCTGAGTCAACCTTGAACCGTTCAGGATCAAACTTCTGGAATAAGACTTGAGTTAGCCTGCAGTACTGCATTTTAACCATTGTTCCACCACGATATATAATTCTGTCTACCCTAATACGTATCTGGTAGAAAAACAACTTTTATTGTTGGCTACACCTATGTTGAGAGGGACGTGGTGGCTCATTGGCTAAGATGCTATGCTTGTCGATCAGAAAGGTTGGCAGTTTGGTGGCTCGAATCCCTAGTGCCGGGTAACGAATGAGCTCCTCTAACTTGCCCCACCTTCTGCCATCCTAGCAATTCGAAAGCACGTAAAAAAATGCAAGTAGAAAAATTGGGACCACTTTGATGGGAAGGTAACAGTGTTCCATGCGCCTTCGGCATTTAGTCATGCCAGCCACATGACCATGGAGACGTCTTCAGACAACGCTGGTTCTTTGGCTTTGAAACGGAGATGAGCACCACCTCCTAGAGTTGGGAACAACTAGCACATACATGCGAGGGGAACATGTATGTATGTATGTATGTATGTATGTATGTATGTTTATACACACACCAACACACATACACACATATTCTAATGTAAATATCACATCATTTAGGTTCAAATTATTTCCTAGTTCAATCACTAGTTCCTTTTCAACTGATTCCTAGGAATTAACATTAAAAATTCCATCCAGTTTCCTTCAACATTATCCATTCTCCTCCTTCAGTTCTAAATCAGACCAATTTCCCTTTTTGCACTAAAATGTCTCTAAATTCAGAGAAGACAATTGCCGCTATCAAATTTGCATTGCTCACATTCTGCCATCTCTCAAATATATTTCTCAATTGCTTGGTTAATCGTTTCTTGTTAGAATCTACCCACGCATCTCTAATGAAAACAAATGCTTTCAGTGATTTACTGGTACAGAATGTGCTTTCAAAATGACCATAAAAACATAATTTTAAGTTGTTCAGCATTGCTCAGTGTCTGCCATGAAATTTAGAGGAATGATCAGTATGTTATCAAAGCACAGGACACATTGAAGACATCTTTATGCAAGACAGACACACTTAGATTATCACACGCTTCTGCCAGCCTGAAAGGGACAGGATGGAATTCAAACCTGTTAGAACCACAATTGATTTCAAGGGAAGACAGGCCTTTCCTATGCAGTGATCCTAATGTAATAAAGCACAGGAAACCTTGGGTGCTTTGCATTCAATAGACTAAATTTCTCTGGTGAATTATTTCATTGACATAATAGTGTAATGAGGTAAATTGCATCTCTCCATTTCCATCAATTTACTTTAGCTGCCTAAATGATGCCATTACACAGATTATGCAATTTGCAATATTGCAATGATGCAAACAACATGTTGTAAAAATTGTGAATGATGCTCTTTGCATGACATCATCCCACAAATAACATAAATTGCCACTGTGACGTAATTTCTTGTTTAACAGATTTTTATGAAAATGTGCGTGTGCACACACACACACACACACACACACATACACACACCATTAATCAAAACGAGGTTTCACTATATTGTTGGAATAAAATGAAAGTAACCAAATTTTATCCTCTGTATATGCAGGGGGAAAAAGAACAGAATTTAACATTGATTCCCAAGATATATGCATCTATAGTTAGAACTTCTCTTCATTCACAATCATCTTCCAAATTAAGGAAGGAATCTCCTTTAGGTTACCCATTATGCTAAGTTTCTCCCTGAACTCAAGCATCCACTTTCTTTCCAGTTGTACAAAACACTTGGCATGGAATTTTATAGGGCAAATTTTTCAACTTTCAATTTCCAAACATTAGGCTCAAAGGTTTTGACAAGCTTTAGGGATTGTAAAGATATTGTGGTTGTTTTAATATAATGTAGATGTGCTTGGTAAGTATCTACATAAATATCATAACTTTTTAACATTTTGTTTGTTTCATTTGCCATGGGCAGGCATCTTCCATTTCAAATTTATTTATTTTTTATTTACCTATGAATGTATGAACAATTTCAGTCAAAGTAATTCAATTCTACTGTACACAAACCTGCAGAAGAACAAATGTCTATGGAACTACACCCACACCCTCAAGTAACCGGAAGGACACAGATGGTGGCCTCAACAACTCTCTAAAAGAATGCAAATGAACAGCTGTCTGCAAGGAGTATAAATCCTTCTTCCATTCTCCACCATCCAGTCAGAGCTGAAGAAGGTTCTTGGATAAGGTGACCAGATGTCCCGCTTTTGGTGGGACAGTCCCAATTTCTAACAATTTGTCCCGTGTCCCACGGCGTTTTAAAAGTCCCGATTTTTTGAAAAAATGCACGACGCAGTCCACTCCCCCGGCACCCCACTGATTAAAGTGCTTTCTTTCACCCGCCCGAGCTCTGATGTGGGTGAAAGAAAGCACTTTAATCAGTGGGGTGCGTGCTGGGAGGAATCTCTCCTCTCCTCCCTGCACGCACCTCACTGATTAAAGTACTTTCTTTCGTCCGCCCGAGCTCTGATGCGAGCAAAAGAAAAGTGCTTTCTTTCGCCCACATCAGACCTTGGGTGGGCGAAAGAAAGCGCTTCACCCCACTGATTAAAGTGCTTTCTTTTGCCCGCAGGCCCCAACAACGCTGTCAAGTGCTGTCAAGAAAGAGGCTTTTGGCCGCGCCGGCGGTATGTCCGCCATACACACACACACACACACACACACACACACACACCAAAGAATCCCAGACAGACAAACAAGTAGCTTCCCCACCATGGGCTTTGTTCTTAACTGACAGCGGGCAAAGGGAATAGAGAGAGGCGGCAATGAGGCTGCCTTTTGCGGGGAGAGCAGGAGCTTCGCCAACCACAGAAATGTGCCCCGAGGCTGGGATGCAAGGCGTGCTTAACTAGGCGAGGAACTTGTGCAGACCCGCCGGGGTGTGGGAACTGAGGAAAAGAATGGAGGGGAGGGGGGGCATTTGGAGAAGAAGAAGCGTGCCGAGCTCCCGGTGGGTTTAAATTGACGTTCGCCTGTTCTTCGTGGAAGCTGCCCTCAATTAGGGATCCCATCTGCCATTAAAATGGCCAATTAATGGATTAAGATCTCTTGAATTAGATGGAATCCCTAATTGAGGGCAGCTTCCACGAAGGACAGGCGAACTTCAATTTAAACCCACCGGGTTTCCCTCAAGCGGGAATTCTTGTCTTTGCTTGTCTTAATTCAGACACTTTCCTTTTCTTTTTGGATCACATTCTCTTCAGCCGATCAAGAGGTGTGCTGGGAATCAAACCCAGTTCGTGGCTGAGGAAAAAAGCGCTGGTCATCCTCGCCAATTCCTCGTGGCCGCTGATCCCAGAATCACCAGATCAAAGCCCCGCGTCCACAGCCCTGGGATCGTCTGCTTCAAGATCTCCCTCGCAAGCTTCAGCAGCCCCAATGACAGCTCGGCACACTTCTTCTTCTCCACACGCCCCCCCTCCCCTCCATTCTTTTCCTTAGTTCCCATGCCCCGGCGGGTCTGCACAAGTTCCTCGCCTAGTTAAGCGCGCCTTGGATCCCAGCCTCGGAGCACATTTCCACGGTTGGCGAAGCTCCTGCTCTCCCCACAAAAGGCAGCCTCGTCGCCGCCTCTCTCTATTCCCTTTGCCCGCTGTAGGTTAAGAACAAAGCCCACGGTGGGGAAGCTGCTTGTTTGTCTGTCTGGGATTCTTTGGTGTGGGGGGGGGGGGGCGAACATACTGCCACAGCAGCCAAAAGCCTTTTTCTTGAAAGCGCTGTCAAGAAAGAGGCTTTTGGACCAAATTTTTAATCAAGAACCACCCCCCGCCCAATGGTGTCCCGCTTTACCAATGTTACCTTATTCTTGGATGAGAAGTGAAATGTCTTCAAAGAAAAAAAAAACCCAGAAAGTCCAGTTGCCTCTTGAAAAAGCACCTTTGTTTTTATAAGTCAACCCTGGTTGCATACAAGCGCCAGCCCCCACACAAAGATATATTCTTGTAATCCCCTATTAACCATAATTGTGTGGTCTCCTGTAAGTTAAAATCTGATTTACTTCTGTTATAAAAACCAAGCCCACTCAAGTATATCATCCAGTCTTTGCTATCTATCATGCTCTTTTTTATATATAGCTGATACTTCCCCTCACACAAATCCTTCTTTTTTGATGTTCTGGAAGATAGTGAACGACTTCATTTCTCACTTCATGGTTCATGAAGCATGTATCCCAACTTTTCCTTTCTCTTCTCTGTATTTGAAGTGAATAAGCTTGCTCTCAATGGTTGCATCAATGAACAGATAAAACTGCATGGATAGAACAGAAATTATTACTGGCTGCTTGACTTTAGCCTTTGAAACAGGTGCTCCTAGTTAGGTATGAAATGTCCCTTAAGAGGATAGTTCCTTGTTTTGACACACCTCTGTCCACGGAATGAAATGCAGTAATCATGGGATGGGTTCATGCATCACTCTAAGATGTAATATAATTTATTATTTGGTTGGTTGTAGAGGTGATATTCAGTAGGTTCTGACCAGTTCTGGAGAACTAGTAGCGGAAATTTTGAGTAGTTTGGAGAACCGGCAAATACCACCTCTGACTGGCCCCGCCCCCATCTATTCTCTGCCTCCAGAGTCCCAGCTGATTGGGAGGAAATGGGGATTTTGCAATAACCTTCCCTGGAGTGGGGAGGGAATGGAGATTTTACAAGTATCTTTACCCTGCCACACCCACCATGCCACGCCCACCAAGCCATGCCACGCCCACAGAACCGGTAGTAAAAAATGTGAATCCCACCACTGGTTGATTGGTTATTAATTGTAAGAGACTGCCCAACTATTCTCAAACTATGGATAGCAAATAGTTCAGGTAGTCCTTGGCTTACTACTAATCTCTTAGCAATTGTTTAAATGATGAGGGACCCAACTTGGAACTATTTACTACCTGTTCCAAACTTCTGACAGTTTGGGCCCTCCTAGAGTCACATGATCAAACTTTTGGCAAATTCAGCAAAGCAGCTGTATTTACAGACATATGCAGCATTCTGCAGTCACATTTTTCAGCATTTACTTCTGGTTTTCAGAAAACTGCCCCATAGCAAATGATGGGTTAATTTAACAGCTGCGGCTGTTGCTTAATGACCAGGGCAGCCACTTTACAACTGTTGCAAAAAAGATCAGCACAAGCATTGTGACTTACAACTGTGATGGTCAGGCTTTATTATGGTCATACGTTGAGGACTACCAATATTTTAAAAAGGGGGAAATGCAAACAAACAAACAAAAATAGGCATCCGGGGGGGGGGAACCCACAAGCTCTAAGAAGAAGCATATAACAGACAAGGTGCCCACATCCAATATAGCCCAAACCCCTTGGAAAAAGTAGGTTTTCAGAACTTTTTTGAAGGAGTTATTGGGACCCATCTAAAAGTCGGAGGGAGGGAGGCACTGCAACACAGAAGACACTTCCTGGGACCAATCAGATGACACTGCCTAATCAATGGGGCCCAGAACATCCCAACTCTGCCCAATCATACAAGATAAACAGAAACTACAGAAGTTTCTCTCAGATACCATGCCATGAAGGTTTATATAGGGGATCACCAGCACCTTGGATTGCACTCAAGGCCACTTAGAAGATTCAGCTGAACCAGAATACAACAGCACAGGCAATAGCACAGGCAATTATGTCCAATTCTCCCACTGGGAATTAGTGCAGATTTACATGAACATAATTGTCTGAACTGTTGCATTCTTGTTTAGCTGAATCTTCTAGGTGGCCTTCAAGAACTGCTCCATGTAGAGTGTGTTGCAATGATCCACATGCAAGAAAGATGCTGTTAAGTTTAGTGTAATCCATAAAATAACCACCAATTTTGGTACAATCCAGGCCACTACAATGGGGTCCACAAACATGGTTTTAAAAAATGAGGTTGAGCATTATTATGCACGCGGGTTCAATCAATGACTTGATTGAGTCAATCTGTCTCATGGTTAAGGCACCAGGCTAGAATCCAGGAGAGTCTGAGTTCAGGTTTTGGCCTTAACCATGAAAACCAGTTGGGTGACCTTGGACTAATCATTACCACTCAGCCCCACTCATCTCCCAGGAGGAGGAAGAAGTATTAGATACATTCGCTGCTTTGAATTGTTTATAAAAAATAATAAAGGCAGTATATAAGTTAAATTTAATTAATTAATTACATTACATTATATTATATTAATAAATAAGTAAATAAATACTCATTAATATTAGGGGCTTAAAGCAGCTTCTTCTTATCTGTGCCTAAGCACAATCAAAGATAGCCAACTTGAAAACTCCACAATGCAACAGAAACAGGTCAGCACAATACATTTTTAACATTTCACATGGATTATATCAATTGTAAATAAGAGTTTGTTTGCTCTACAGTAACAAAAATTACAGCTTGAGAAAAGTTCAAAAAAGCATGTTGGGTTTTTTAAAAAAAACACGATTTCTTGATAGCACTAAATAAGAGATCATATAAAATACCAAAGAGTAGCCACAACGCTTCCTGACAGTTTTCCTCCCACTCCCCTTTTTCTTTCCTATGTATATTTTTTGGGCAAATTCAGCCTTTTCACACTGGAATTTGCAACTGACCTGCTAGTTTACTTTTAAGTAAACACTGATTTAGAAGTGCTGCTAGTGCTTGCTTCTAAATTGGCCCCTTGCATCTTTTTTTTTAAAGTATGCTCTGGATTTGGGTGTGGTTTCCTTGGTTTAACTTTTTAAATTATGTAAGCCTTTCTGTAGATAAACAGACGGGACTCCGGCACTTTTGGAAAGAGGTGAATAACTTTTTTGATTCGCCTTTTTCCATTCCATGCATGTTTTTCGGTCTCTAACATGCCAGTTTTCTTTCGAAATGAAAAAGCTCCAAAGGCTGTTGTCTTCTTTGTTCAGAGACAGATAATCTAAACTTAGGCTTTGTGTAAGCAGTTATAAAACAAAGCACATTGTCTCACACCTAAGGACCTGAGCCAGTAACTCGTAGATTTGAAGTGTTCCTTATTGTGCTTCTGAAAGGCTCCAGTAAATTTCACAAGATCGGGATAGTAAGAACATAGATACAGGGAAATGTATTTTTAAAAAATGTACTGTCAAGCCTTATACAATTGTTGGAAGAAATGTCCTTCTGGGTTCAGTTCCAAGTGGAGAGAAAGGCACCGGAAACATGGCGGCTGCTTGGAAAGATGGTTTTAATGGACAGGACCACATAGTTTGAGGTCCTGGGGGAAAGGGGGATCACATGCCTTGAAGATCTTGAAGAAAAAAGAAAAGGGAAGAGATGCTGAGGGCGCCTGAGTTTTATACCCTCTCCTGGCCTCCACCTTAGCGCTTCCTGTTCCTGTGTAAGAAATGTATTCTGATTGGTGGTCAGACTCCCAGGAGGCAGGGGTCTTAGCTAACTGTAGGCTGTCTGTCTCCTGGCTTGGTTGAGCCTTGATGGTTGATGTAATCTTCCCAGGTGCCATGTGGTGAGATGGGTAGAGGGCTAATCCTATCGCGTCCTGAGGGCCATTTCTTAATCCCATCACCCTGGAGTTGAAGGGGGGGCAGGGATCTGCAGGAAGCTGGTTTGTCTTTCTCCTTTTCTCATCCAGGGAAATATAATATTCTGCTTTTTTAATATTTCCTAGAATATTTCATTTTTCTAGGAGAGGGGTGGATGCTAACTTCCTACACACTATTTATTTAGGTTTAAGATGTATTTGCACATAGATGTTTGCATCCTGGATATACCTATCTACACATCTTTATTTGAAAAACACTACAAGGTCAAACTATTTCTCAGTTTACACATTTAAACTGGCAAATAATTGCTTCACCTCTTTTCTGAATTTTTCACTAGTTATCTCTATCTCTCTTACATCCTGATCCCCTATATACTATTTACACAGTTCACTTGAAAATCTCAGGGTGTTGTTTTTAATAAATAACACAGGCAACAAGAAATAAATGTGAGAGATTATAATCAGCAAAACATGAAATTGCCTTAAGTGCATTTTGGGAAATCAGAACGGAATCTGAAAATGTAAACAATATTCTAATGGGCACCTGAAACTACAATCAATTTAAATAAATACATTTTCACAAGAAATATCACTATTATGATCTATGTGCTACAGAGGTTAAATGAGGTTCTTTTTTTAAATAAAAGTTGTTGAAATAATGTTCCACAAACTCATATAGATGGAAAAAAGAGAGCTGTGAGAAGGATCTTCATTTACCAGTGGATAAAATCTGTAACAGGATAGATGTTTTCTATAATTAATATTCGGACTAGCCTTGGCTGATTTAACAAATAAAAGGTAAGAAATATCAGACCTGTTAATACTTGGATGGGATATCATCAAGACATCCCAGGGCTCTAGGCTAGTCTGGAAAGATGTTTTTTTAAGTACTAATCCTATAAAAAGCAAATCATGTCCATATAGTTAGCAAGAAAAATCCATGGACAGATCTATATAGTCACAAGGGAGTCCAACTCAACTCAAGGTGGGCTTTACTTGCAAATATGACTACAATTACCATTATCTAAAGCAGGGGTGTCAAAATCAAGGCACAGGGGCTGGATTTGGCCCACAGGGTGCTTAGAACTGGCCCATGGGGCTGCCCTGGAAACAGCAAAGGACTGGCCCACAGAGCTGCTCAGGAGAGCCTATTATTAAAGTTCCCAAGTTTGGACACCCCTAGTTTACTGGAAACTAGGGGTAACCCAAGTAACCCTAAATACACACACCCAGCTCTGTTTTCACTGGCAGACGGTTGCAGGAGGCCATCACAGCTGAAAACAGAGTTTTCTCTGGAAGAGTGCTTGGGCATCCACAGGCACTCCCGACATGAGTGATGTTGATCTGGCCATGCCCACGCTGGCCATGCCCACTCCAGCCCCCTCAAGGTCAAAAACAACCCTGATGCGGCCCTCAGTGAAATGGAGTTTGATAACCCTGATCTAAAGGGATTAGTCCAATTGATCTAGGGAAATGTGTCCAAAGATAGATATGAAAAAATAAACAACAGGGAGGGACACACCACACCTGCCACACTGTGATGTGATCCTGTTTAGGTTTTCAACCAACTCATTCAGGCAGTTGTATGATCCTGGATATGCCCGATGCAGACACAACTTCTGACATTCCAAAGCATCCCTGCCAAGTGGAATCTGAAGCACTGGGCAGGCCTAGTAAGCATGATCAATCTTTACTGAGCACTGGGAAAAAGGGACTGCCCCAAGTATTTCCCCTAAAGTTGAAGCAAACTTTTGGAACATCTGCAAACTTCTGAGGTTCCCCAGAGCGCTTTGAAAACGAGCTTCCGCTTATTTCTCAATGGCCCCTTTTGGCTCTATTGTTTGAGCTCTCACCAGTTAAACTCACTGTTAAAGAAGGCAATGCTAGAGATCAGAGCAGGCTTGGGAATTTTAGCATATGATTGGATTTCTCTGTGGTGAACTAGACAGAAGGAATCAGGGGGATGATTTGGGCTACAAGACTCCTGTTAAATCAAGCAGTGGAATACAAATCCACACTATTTACCACTGGCATCTTGCTGCGATGGAACTTGGGAGGTATTGTGAAGATGGATGGCTCCCTTTGTCTTTTGAACTGACAAGGAAGTGCTCTTTGCATTTCTTCATCATGTAATGAGATGACTTAAATGCGGCCTCAGATGCTTTGGGTTGAACAAAACAATTCAACACAAATAGGGAAGGAAGACTCAAAGGCATGTTTAAAAACATATCATGTGTGCAAACAGCCAATTCCATGCTTGCTCTTTAGAAGTGAGATCAATTGAATTAATTGCAACATTGTCAACACTACTGATTTTTACTGCAGTGCCCTACACCTTGGATATTCTGCAGGGAAATGAGGATCTCGTTAAAGGGAATCTTAAGCTGACACCTCCAGAGACCGGACAAATCAATTCAATGCTAATACGCATGCATTTTGCCAATCATGCCTTTGTAATTTGCATGATTAATTGAGCTGCTTGGGTTTTGCCTCTACGGAACCAAAAACCAACTAGCTCCATTTTAGCGCAACACTTTGAGGAAACCAATCTGACACTACATCAGAGGAACAGTGATAGAATGGATACTGCCCTGCACCCATCTTTGAAATTTTGCTTAGAGTGTGAATTTTAGAATGTAATCAGTTCATAACCAACAAACGCAGGAGGGGAAAAATAGAAATAATCAAGAAAAGAATAATGGGAATCTGGTTGACCTTGAGTGGAAACACACAAACAGATAACTCACACATTGTAACACTATTAACAAAGGAGAGCAAGAAACAGTAAAGGACAGCAGAGCCAGGATTTCATGGAATTCTGAAATGGGAGAAATTATAGATAGCCTATGGTCATCTTTGAAAACTGTGATGGGTCTCGTGTTATTAACCCCCCTCCAAAGAGCTTTCTTATGTGAAAACTACTTTAAATTACAAAGCCTTCCTCTTCTAATGGTTGAGTTCTAAAACTCACATTCCTAGACTGACACTGCAAATCATGACAGGTAGTCCTTGACTTATGATCACAATTGAGCCCAAAATTTCTGTTGTTAAATGAGACATTTGTTAAGTGAGTTTTGCCCCATTTTATGACCTTTCCTGCAATGGTTGCTAAGTGAATCACTGCAGTTGATAAGTTAGTAGCCTGGTTGTTAAGTCAATCTGGCTCCCCCATTGACTTTGCTTGTCAGAAGGTCACAAAAGGTGATCACATGACCCTGGGACACTGCCACCATCATAAATATGAGTCAGTTGCCAAAAGTCTGAATTTTGATCATATGATCAAGAGGATACTACAAAGATCGCAACTGTGAAAAACAGTCATAAGTCACATTTTTCAGTGCCGTTGTAACTTTGAACAGTAACTAAATAAACTGTTGTAAGTCGAGGACTACCTGCATTTGGACAAATAAAAACCACCAGCAGAGTTATTTAAATGAAGAAGATTCTTGTCACTTACTTGGAACCAAGAGTCTGTGGTATCACAGGTGGCTTCTTAACCATTCTTATCAATAAATAAACTGCCAATAATAAGACATCATCATCATCATATATCCCCAAAATTAACATGAGAATTTGTCTTTTAATTTCTTTCCAGTGGTAATTAAGTTATGAGAAGCAGTAATAATTTAAACACTACAGATTGATTTCCCACCAAATCTGATAAATTAAATTCCAAACCATTTTTACCTCTCCAAGGAGCGAGATGTGTCAAATTCCTACAATTCCTTGGCCATATGAGATTGTAGGAAATGGTAGTTCTTATCTATTGATAAAGATAGCACTTGTGTCCCTAATTCCATCCACAGTAGGAAACTTCATGCAAGGTTCACACCTAAGGCCATTAAAACGTAAGACAACATCTTTAATATGACATGTCTAGAGAATCTATAGATCCATATTGCTCAAAACTGAAGGAAAAAATTAAACATCAAATTGCCCAGTCTTCAGGCCAATTAGGAGTATTTTGCAGGAAATCTGTCCATGTAGTATGGACAACTACCCATGTTAATCAAAAATGGACTATGATAGCTATGCATAGAAAAAAATTCAAAACTCAATTCCTAATCATTCTCCCTTTTAAAAAGCTAATGAGAAAATTTCTTCCTATTTGAGACTCTGTTGATAAATACCATGTTTCCCCCAAAATAAGACAGGTTCTTATTTTCTTTTGCCCCCGAAATAAGTACTTGGACTTATTTTTGTGGAGGTATTATTATTATTATTATTTTAATCAAAAAAAATTTAATTTTTAGTTTGAAACAGGTACAACATCTTTCTTTACATGCTATAAAAAGCATATCAGTCGATCACAAATAAACTTTGGTACATCTCCTCCATGGTCAACAAACATAACTCAGGCATTTTAACTCAGATATTCATACATATCACCATCATCATATATCCATTTTCATTTGACTGTAATTACTATTTAAAGATATTAATAATAATAATATTCTTAAACAATACATACCCACACCAGTGGGAAAAGAAAAAAAAACACAAAAAAGAGAGCTAAAAAAAAGACAAAAAGAACAAAAGACAAGGCAGGGAATAAAAAACAAAAAACAAAAAACAAAAAAAAGAGAGAGAAAAAAAACGAACACAGGTATATATCATCAAAAAAAAAGTATATCAGCTGGTTACAACATGTTTTGGTGCATCTCTTCCATTATTTCATATTAATTCAAATATCTTAACTCAAATGTTTACCATACTAACATCATTATACCTCCACATTTAGTTGACTATAGTTGTTTAAACATCCTTCATCCTTAACTATGCCAAAGAATTAATCCATAGACACATGCTGACATTTCATTACTTGTTTGTAAAATCCTCTATTAACATCAAATCCTTATTATTATCAAGGTCTTATTATTTTTGAGGTGCAGGAGGCGGTGAGCATGGCCACCTCATGGCTACTGTTGTGTTGCAATATTTTTAGAGGAGGGCTTATTTTGGGGGGAGGGCTTATTTTAGCACATGCACTCAAAAGCCCAATTGGGTTTATTATCTGGAGAGGTCTTATTTTCAGGGAAATAGGGTAATACTGATCTACATATGGGGTGGGCAATCTTTGGCCCACAAGGCTACATGTAGTCTCAAGGCCTAAAAACTATATCATTTTTTTCTCTTCGGTAGAATTTAAGAGGCAAAATGGCAGCCTTTAGCATTGCACAAGCCTTTTTGAATCCCCCAAAACATAACATGTTCTGAAAAGTTCTCCCTACTCCAGGAGAACTGAAAAGTTGTCTCTACTCCAGCTCCAGGATAAAGTTGGCTGAATTTACAGAGGATAATTAATGCTTCTTTTGCTGAACTAATGTTGTGATTATTTTCATCCCAATAGCAACAGGTTTAGAAGAGCTTTGTAAAAAGGCTGACAAACAGGCTATGAGACGAAAGAACTCCAATGATTGGCTGATAGGCAGATCGGTAACTTTAATTCTTGGACCTTATGCCTCCATAATTTTTCTCATATTCCATCAGGACCTTTGAAAGAGATGTATAAACCATATTATTCTTCTTTACAATGAACTACCAATTAAATGCTCATTTGTCCAGCTCAAATTAAGGAAGGGAAAGGAGGGGGAGAGATGAAATTAATCCTTTCACATTGTCACTATAACTACTAGCTTTCCTCCACTTACTTACATCCTGTTTTCCATAACTTGTCACTCGTTCTTATTGCCAGATCTTCCTACCTATCCTCACTATATTGAATCTATCAGTTCTCTTCAAACAAGGCTTCCTGAAGGACACAAGCAAGATGAAGTTATAGACAACCTCAGGTCATGGCTGTGTAATATTAACTTGAAGGATTATATTGATTGGAATGGGTATGACTCAGAATAGCAATTGTGGTAAAAATCTGTAGATAGTCCTGTACAAATTCCTTGTGTATCCAATCACACTTGGCCAATAAAGAATTCTGTTCTGTTCTGTTCTGTTCTTCTAATCTATTCTATTCTACTTCTCTCATATAAATCAGATCCATTAACTGAATAATAAAGTTGAAAGTCTTCTAACCCAACCCCCTGCTCCAACAGGAAACCGTATACCATTTCAGACGAACAGTTGTCCAATGTCTTCTTAAGAAACTCCATTGTTGGAGCACTTCTGGAAGCAAGTCATTCCACTGATTAATTGTCAATTCCACTGAATAATATGACTGGGTGCCCAAAAGAAGAGCCTGGAGAATCTGCTATCCCCTCTGAGCTTGTAGGGCCCAACATATGTCCAATCTCAACTCCATCTTTCCATCTACATCATCAGAATACGGGCTTCATATGGAAGACATAAATCCACAAGAGGAATGCCATTATTGTGTGCAAATCCAGTGAACTGAATGGCACTAGACTTTGAAGCAATAAGGACAGGCTTTTTGGGAATAATGGGTGCAGATGTGAATTGCTTTCATGCTAACTTGCTTCTGACATGGTAAACTACTGCTGGGTATACAGACAGGACTTGGTTTACTCTCTTGTTCATTGTATCTTGCAATGCCCTGATTTCTGTGCTGTAAATGCAAAACCACGTCTCATTAGCATCCCCAAAGTAAAAAGGTATAGGTTTCCCTCACACATATGTGCTCGTCATTCCTGACTCTAAGGGGCAGTGTTCATTTCCATTTCAAAGCCGAAGAGCCAGCACTGTCTGAAGACGGTCATGTGTCAACTAAACACCGAAGGCGCACGGAACACTGTTACCTTCCCACCAAAGGTGGTTCCTATTTTTCTACTTGCATTTTTTACATGCTTTCAATCTGCTATGTTGGCAGAAGCTGGGACAAGTAACGGGAGCTCACTCCATTACACAGTATGAGATTCGAACTGCCAAACTGTTGACCTTTCTGATTGACAAGCTCAGCATCTCAGCCACTGAGCGAAGACGACTATAAATTCTTGAAAGTATTGAAAGATTTAAAAATGAAATAACACATCCCCTGCCTTTCTTCTTTGCAGGGATACACATAATCAAAACGAATGCATTTGTATTCAGCTTTTTTAGTCCTTTGCAAGCACTCTGGAACCTATTCTACAAGGCATCCAGAACACCTTCTTTTTCTGATTAATCTCTCTCTCCTGTTGACACCTCCCTGTATGTGAGATCAATACATGAGGGCCCAGTCAATTCATAATTGCACATTTCCTCTAGAAACCACAATGGCCTTTCAAAGGGCATAACAGATCTCATCTTTGGAAACCCTTTTAATTGCACTGGTGGTTCTCAGATTTCAAGTATATTTCAAGACACCCCTGCAGTAAACAGTCAAGTAGTTTAGAGGAGGAAAAAATCCCAAGGAGAACCAGTCCTCGACTCACAACAGTTTTGTGACCGTTCAAAGCTACATCATCACTGGAAAAGTGACATGATCATTTTTCACACATACAACCGTTACAGCATCCCCATGGGCACATGATCAAAATTCAGAAGCTTGGCAACTGACTCATATTTATGATGGTTGCAGTGTCCCAGGATCATGTGATCACCGTTTGTGACCTTCTGACAAGCAAAGTCAATGTGGGAGCCAGATTTATTTAACAACCAAGTTACCAACTTACTAACTGCAGTGATTCACTTAGCAACTGTTGCAAGAAAGGTCATAAAATGGGGCAAAACTCACTTAACAAATGTCTCATTTAACAACAGAAATTTTGGGCTCAATTGTGATCGTAAGTCAAGGACTATCTGTCATGATTTGCAGTGTCAGTCTAGGAACGTGAGTTTTAGAACTCAACCATTAGAAGAGGAAGGCTTTGTAATTTAAAGTAGTTTTCACATAAGAAAGCTCTTTGGAGGGGGGTTAATAACACGAGACCCATCACAGTTTTCAAAGATGACCATAGGCTATCTATAATTTCTCCCATTTCAGAATTCCATGAAATCCTGGCTCTGCTGTCCTTTACTGTTTCTTGCTCTCCTTTGTTAATAGTGCTACAGTGTGTGAGTTATCTGTTTGTGTGTTTCCACTCAAGGCCAACCAGATTCCTATTGTTCTTTTCTTGATTATTTCTATTTTTCCCCTCCTGCATTTGTTGGTTATGAACTAATTACATTCTAAAATTCAGTGTCTAACTTAACAACCATATTACTAATTTAACAAGTACAGTGATTCACTTAACAAATGTGGCAAGAAACATCATAATATGGGGCAAAACTCACAACAAATATCTCACTTAGCAACAGAAATTTTAGCCTCGATAGTGGTCGTAAGTCGAGGATAGCTGTACTACTAACTTTAGTATTATGTCAAAAGCACAAATCTTTACAGGTAACCCTCAACTTACAGTCACAATGGAAATCAGATTCATTTCAAGTTGTTATGGTGCTCAGTTAAGTCAGGCCTCATTTTACAACCATTTTATAACAGTTATAAAGTGAATCCCTAGTTATTAAGTGAATCCAGGGTCATGAAGTAAACACTGTGGTTGTAAGTGCAAACCCATTCTTCTGAAAAGACAATTTCTGCCTGAAACCAGCAAAAGTAATCAGAAATTGTGCTCGTGTGACTGCAGGACAATGCAACTGGTTATAAATGTGTGCTGGTAACCAAGCACCCACACTCTGATCATATAATTATGGGGATGCTGCAAAGGTCATAAGTGTGGGGACCAGTCAAAAGTGCAACCTTGTAATTTTGAAGAGTCATTAAATGAACGGATGTAAGCCAAACACACAGAGTTATCTTGTACATTTTCCATCATAGGGAAAACCCTGAAAAACACTTTGACAAAATTCTGTTAATAGTAGTTTCTCATTCTGCAACTACCTTGCTCTTACTTTTGCAAGGGATGCTATGATTGACCATCTTCAAGACGGGCCACAACAGAGAAGGGAATTTTTTAAAAAGTTGATTTGGCAAAATTGATGCATTCAGAAAATAAGAGTTCAGAGACAAAAACTTTAGCAGTGACTCTGTCCTCACTTTTCCAGAACCAGCTGCCTGGTTTCTTGAAAAAAAGAAAGAAAGAAAGAAAAGAAAAGAAACAACAATAGGCAGATGGTTATTCTCTTGGTGACAGTTGTTTTTCTAGTCAGAAGAACACCAAGAAAATCTGGAGTATTTCCCCCATCTGCTGGACTTCTCATGACCATCTGCATCTTCTGTTCTGATTCCTGTTTTACTAATAGAATTTCTGTAAACAAATCCAGAACTAGCACCAGCAGATTGTTTTATTTTGCCTTTCTAATCTTATTCATTGTCTAACTTTCCCCTGCATTATTTATTTTTATTTGCGATTTGACTGACTGTCCTTCCAAACCCAGTTTACTCAGGGCAACCTACAAAACATCAACTAAACTATATGCACAAATGCAAAATACCTTTTCCCCCTTTACAATTGTGTACAACTGTGGACAATTATTTGATGCATTCTCCTACCTACTTATTCTTCTCAAATTGAATCCTTAATATTGTATTTTCAAATGAAATAAATACTCAGCTACATATATTATCCTCTTCTTCCCTAGATTCAAATAAATATTTTGAATTACATCCTCAGATGAAGCCAATAGATGACAGAAACACGTATTCTTTGGCAGGAAGCATTGTTCCAAACCCAGCCACTTCCTATAAGATCTCTTAATAGCAATAGCAGTTAGACTTATATACCGCTTCATAGGGCTTTCAGCTCTCTCTAAGCGGTTTACAGAGTCAGCATATCGCCCCCACAGTCTGGGTCCTCATTTCACCCACCTCGGAAGGATGGAAGACTGAGTCAAACCTGAGCCGGTGAGATTTGAACAGCCGAACTGCAGAACTGCAGTCAGCTGAAGTAGCCTGCAGTGCTGCATTTAACCACTGCGCCACCTCGGCTCTCCTGGCATTTCTCATATGAGAAAATGGCACACAACATTAGGACAGATTTAGAATTCTCAGAAGGGTGGGTAGAATTTAATCTTTGCCCTAATCAGATTTTATCAATAGCCTATTTGTCTTTAACAGTCAGTGTTTCACATCATGATTAAGCCTACAAGACCATATTGTATCTTCTTATGACCAGAGAATCTCTATTGCTAAGCAACGCAGTCATTAAGGGAATCACACCCAATTTTATGACCTTTTTGTCATTGTCATTAAGTGAATCACCACAATTGTTAATCAAATCATGTGATTATTAAGTGCATCCAGCTTTCTGCATTGACTCTGCTTGTCAAAAGCTATGTAGGAAGATCAGAAGTGGCATTCAAGTGACTCCAGGATGCTATGGCTGTTGTACATATATCCCAGTTGTCAGGCATCTGAATTTTGATCGTGTGACTGCAGAGACACTGCAAATGTCATAAATGTAAGACAAGCCATCAGTCATTTTTTTACAACTTTGTCATAACTTCAAATGGTCATTATACAAATGGTGATAAAAAAAATAATCTGCATTAACTTGATTCTTAGCATTTCAGTCAGGGGTGGGTTCCTGCCAGTTCTAACCTCTTCTATAGAAGAGGTTCCACAAATCCACAGTGCCATTTAGAACCAGTTCCAGCTCCCTCTCCCTGCCCGTCCACACATCATCAAGATGAAGAGTGAGAGGAGGAATTCTGGGAGTTGAAGTCCACAAGTCTTAAAGCTGTCAAGTTTGAACACCCCTTGGGGGGGGGGGGTTCTAAAGGGTTGGGGTGCAAGGGTCTTGTAACTTGATAACTTTAAGACTTGCACACTTCAATGCCAGAGTTCCTGAGCCAACATGACTGGAGGAGGAATTCTGGGAGTTGAAGTCCACAAGTCTTAAAGCTGTCAGTTTGAACATCCCTGGGGTTTTTTTTTCTAAAGGGTTGGGGTGCAAGGGTCTTGTAACTTGATAACTTTAAGACTTGCACACTTCAATGCCAGAGTTCCTGAGCCAATATGACTGGAGGAGGAATTCTGGGAGTTGAAGTCCACAAGTCTTAAAGCTGTCAAGTTTGAACATCCCTGGGGTTTTTTTTCTAAAGGGTTAGGGGTGCAAGGGTCTTGTAATTTGATAGCTTTAAGACTTGCACACTTCAATGCCAGAGTTCCTGAGCCAATATGACTGGAGGAGGAATTCTGGGAGTTGAAGTCCACAAGTCTTAAAGCTGTCAAGTTTGAACACCTCTGGGTTTTTTTTCTAAAGGGTTGGGGTGCAAGGGTCCTGTAACTTAACAGCTTTAAGACTTGCGTGCTTCAAATGCAAGAGTTTCTGAGCCAACATTTTGGTTGCTAAGCAGGAGCGTTGTTAAGTGATTTTCACCATATTTTACAAGTTGGCCATGCCCAGCCAGTCACATGACTGCCAAGCCACTCCCACTCAGTCACATAGCTGGCAAGCCACTCCCACCCGGTCACATGGCCAGCAAGCCACTCCCACAAAGCAGGCCGCACCTACAGAAAAGGTTCTAAAAAATTTTGAAACCCATCACTGATTTCAGGATATGTTCATATTATTCCGAGTTCATTTGTATAGGAATTTTCCTTTGCATTTAGTATTAGTGTATAAATTAGTAACTATTATTTATTTAATGGAAGAATTTCTTGGTGTAAAGCAAAAAGCAAATGTGCTTTTTCTCTATTCTGAATTTGTTTTTCTAAAACAAAAACATCAACAAAGGCCACACATTTGTTAAAACACCCATATAATTATCAACATAGAAAATGAAAGTTAGATTAACTTTATTATTAAAATCATTAACTACCATATCTGTATACAATTTTAAGAAAATCTGAACATAAAATTATAAAATTTTGTGAAAATAAAATGGGACGTTATAAAAATCTAAAATACCCGAAACCCGGAATTAATTTATTAAATTAAAAACCATTAAATCTTACCAATCACTAAAAACAAAGCCAATAAAACATTTAAATTTTAACTCAGCAGTGATTAAAATTGTCAGCTACTTAAGCAACAATTCTAGGATGACAGACATAAATAAATATGATGTTATTAATTGGATGTTACTTAATATTGTAAATTATTAAAATGATACAAGAACCATGAGGATTTCAAACAGGAAAAAATGAACTATTTTGCAATAAATAGCAGGGAATGAAGCCAAATTTAACTATTCTCTAGGTATTCATCCTTGGAGGGAGAAATAAAATCAGTCCCAGTTTTGCTATATCTGGTTTGTTTCTGGTTTCTGTCTGGTTTGCTGCAAATAAATCTACACAGTACATCAATTTAAGGAAAAGGGACAACAAGCAAGGACATATGCTGTTGATTCACAGTCCTCAAAAGGGCATAGAAATAAACAATCTTATATAAATGTGTCGCTGCACTTCTCCTCCAGAATAGCTAAAGGTATGGCATTGAATCCAGCTAATGGCAAAGTTCTTCTATGTTGAACTCTAAATATCAGTAAGATATTTGGCTACTAACTGTTTCTCTAGCATTCCTAAGTCATACAAAATGTTGTAGAGGTCCATTTAGAGTAGAGTTAGTATATTTTGTAATTCTAAGTTGAGAATCAATTATATTATTTCTGTCAAAGCTTTTTCATTGCCAGTGGGTCAAATATTGCAGGGAAAATCCAGAGTCTTAAATCAGACTTTATTTCAATTAACCACATTGGTGTAAAGTGGAAAACATATAATAAACCAAAGTCACAAACCATTGCAATCTTCTTAATAGTTTCTCCATCAGAGAAAAACCAGCTACAAATGTAACTTTAAAGTAATACCTAAGGCCCAACTAGGGAGCTAAAGCTTGTCCAGCAAAAGGAATCAGAGTGTTAAAGTATCTGAGATTTTTTATGGCTGTCTCTCTCTGTCTCTATCTCTCTGTCTCTGTGTCTCTCTTACTGTCTGTCTGTCTGTCTGTCTGTCTGATTCTCTTTCTTGCTCTCAAAGTTACTTCAAATCTTCAAATTCCTACATAATAATAATATGTAAATAAAGTTAATGATTTTGTGGTTAGTTGCAAAGTTGTGTCCAACCCATCACGACCCCATGGACAATGTTCCTCTAGGCCCGTGATGGCGAACCTATGGCAAGCGTGCCACAGGTGGCACATGAAGCCTTTTGTCAGAGCAAGCAAGGCGTTGTCCTGTCAGGTGGCCAGCGAGCATGCGCTATCTGGCCAGTTGACTTCAGCCTTATTTTGAGACCATTTTTCACCCTACAGAGGCTTCAGGAAGCCTTCAGAGCACGAAAAACCAGCCCTATGGGCAAACCAGAAGTTCAGGAATGGACTTCCAGTTTGCTCGTAGGGGCGGTTTTAGCCCTCCGGAGCCTTCAGGAGGCTTCCTTGAAGGCTCCGGAAGGCAAAAAATGACCCTATGGACAAACCAACTTCCGGTTTGCTCGTAGGGTTGTGTTTTGCCCTCTGGAGCATTCAGGGAAGCCTCCTGAAGGCCCCTGAAGGCTCCAGAGGGCTAAAACTGGCCCTATGAGCAAACCAGAAGTCCATTCCCGAACTTCTGGTTTGCCTGTAGGGCCGGTTTTTCGCCCTCCAGAGGCTTAGGGAAGCTCCTGAAGCCTCCGGAGGGCTTCTGGGGTGGCAGGGGGCTATTTTCACCCTCCCCAGGCTCCTATAAAGCCTCTGGAGCCTGGGGAGGGAGAAAAAAAGCATGCCAAAAATGGGGGAGAGCGTTAGTTGTGCACGCATGCACACTGGGGGTGGTGCACATGCGCATGACCCCCCTGTGCTCCCCCCGCTTTTGGCATGCGAACCTACCATCTTCTGGAGTCTATTTAACCTCACACCTATTGCTTTGGTAACTCCATCCAGCCACTTCATTCTCTGTCCTCCTTTTGCCCTTAATCTTTCCCAGCATTAGGCTCTTCTCCACTGACTCCTTCCTTCTCATTTGGTGGCCAAAGTATTTGAGTTTCACCTTCAGGAGCTGGCCTTGTAAAGAGCAGTCAGGGTTGATCTCCTCTAGGACTGACCAGTTTGATTGCCTTGCTGTTCAAGGGACTTGCAATTGTCTTCTCCAGCACCATGGTTCAAAGTTAACGATACTCCTATGTAAATTACACAAAGGACACTTGCCGGTCCATTCCATCTCAAAATGAAGATTGGAAGCATGTATCCTTTTCACCATATATCTTATTTGCAAGCAGTGTTGGAGAGATTTTCCTTAGAATCAAGTTAATCAAGCCAATCAAACTTAATATTTTCATTACATAGATTTAGCAGTTTTCTTTTTTTCTTTTACTTTAATTTTGAGTCTAGAGAAGGAGTGATTGAAACAAGCCCAATAAAATATGAAAACACTGGGCGATGCAGAACATCCATTCACATAATTAGGACAATAGGTATATAGGTAAAGTAGAAGTAAAAGAAAGAACTGAAGGGACAATTGCTGTCCCCAGGCAGGGAGTGAAAGCTGTCCCTGCTGAGAAGAGGACACCAATCCTTTCCTTAAGGGCTCATATGAGACAGAGGAATGGACCACATTAAGTACATGGCCATGATACAAGGGTGAACTCCAGCTGTCACTGATGTAGCACGAAGCTTTCTTGGAAATGGGATGACAGCTTCTAGAACTGAAAGGAAAGGTCAAAGAGGAGAATGACAGCCCCAGGGGTGGAAGAATAGTTGCTGGGACTGTAGCAATGCCCTCACGGATGGAATGATGTGTCTTTTATGTTATTTCAAACAGCACACAACCACCACTGTAGAAGGATTTCTAAAAACTCTTCTCAAGATTCACTCGATCAGAGAAGAAGCAAGAATACAGAGTCAGAAATGCCTTCGCTGAAGTTCCATTCACCTACAAGTGCCAGAGGAAAAAAAAAACATCGAAATGTTCGTTATAGTATGAGAGGAAGTGCTGGCTATGTGGAAATGTCACAAAAGATGCTTTGTTCTGTTTCCCCTTTTTTGCTCTTTAGAAGTAAAATGGCAGATAGTAATCAGAACAGACAAGGAAGCATGAGATCTGAAAAACTTAGGTGGAGGCAGGTATACAGCTGAGAGACAGTTTGATGTAGTGGTTAAGGCATCAGGCTAAAACTAGAAGACCATGAGTTCTAATCCCACCTTAAGCCCAAAGACAACTGGATGACTTTGGGCCAGTTACTTTCTCTCAGCCCTAGGAAGGAGGCAATGGCAAACCACTTCTGAAAAATGTTCTGAAAAACTACGGGGATTTGTTCAGGCAGTCTCCAAATGAGCTGAAAGGAGGAAAAACAAAATGTATTCAGCTGTATCAACATTGGACAGAATTAACATAGCATAGCAAATGGATAAAGGCTACCATATGCATGTAAGAAAGTACAATCAAGATGGTAAAAAATAACATTTCGTCCTTTCCAATATAATTGGCTTTATACAGTTCTTTTGGGATCCAGGAGTTTTCAGAGAACTATTTGACTCTGTGGCATCCATCAGTGGAATTTGACTTGCAGAATGCCACCAGGCTTACAGGTCTCTCAATAATAATTCAGCATTAACTGCTTACTTACAAGTTGACCCTTTCACACTTCTCCTCTTTTTTTGTCCTATACAAAGTGGTAGTATTCAGACGGTTTGGACCAGTTCAGGTGAACCAATAGTGGCGACCTGCAGGTGGGCCCGCCCACCTGCCCACCCACCCCAGCTCTATGTCATCCTATTTAGCCACGTTTTCTAAGCTGCATGCATGTGTGCAAGCCGCATGTGCGAGCAAAGCACATGCACGGAAGGCGCACATATTCACAGTTTCAGTGCACGGCAAACCGGTGGTAAAATTATGTGAAACCCACCTCTGCCTGTATAACAGGCTATTTGGACCCCTTCATGCAGGAGGACTGGTTTTGAAAGAGTTTTTCTTGGTTTTTGCAAGCAACCAAGTTTGTTATCATGGTGGGCATTTTACTGACTGTGTGAGAACCCATTTTTTTCAGAAAGTTAGATTAAAGGAAGTGCTTTCCCTATCACATAGCAGACAAGATAAACAAGATAAACCTATACTTGCAAAGATATACCTGCATTCCAGAGAAGTCACCTGGACTCAACTTTGGAGCAATGCTGACATTGCTAAGAGACCTAATCACCATTCCAGTGTCAACAACAGAATCAGAGCAGATCTTCTTAGTTTTAAAAACAATTTTAAAAATTTCTTGGAATGCCAAGTCAGAGTACAGGCTCAATGCCTTAGTAAAGCTATGTCCTGAAAAACAAATGAGGAGGGAAATTCCACATTTAATCACAGAACATTTGAAGTGTTTGTCAGAGTGAAAGAATGTCAAGGAAATTTCCTATATAAAAGATAAAATAAGAAGAAACGAAAGAATTGAGGCGACTCTAAGAGGTGCTGGAGGCTTTTCCTCCCGGCATGCAGCCCTTCTGAGCCAAGGTAAATTCGTACATTTATTTAGAAAATAATAATTATAATAATATATATGGGTTAAATATTCTTGGTACCTTGCAAAGGAGGGAGATTGAACTAAAAACCAAGGCATTTGTCTACCATATCTCCATCTTCTGCTCCACCAGACCCAATTTGCTCAAAAATGTCTTCATAAATTCAACTGTGGTTTTATACAGAATATTTGCTTACCTATCCCTTAAGTTGAGTATGTAAAATGCTTGTCCCATATTTCTAATGATAATTACACATGTTTACTTTATATGATTAAGACTTGTCAAGAGTTTGTTGCAAAAATCAAATCCAGAAAGCACACACAGATAACTGATTCAGCTGGATTTATTAACTTCTTCATATACATAAGAATAGATGAATAAATGTACAATACCAACAGGAGGTTCTTCCAAGCAAACACAAGGCAGGAGAGTTGCAGGCAAACACAAGCACTTAGTTTCATATCAGCAGACAAGCCCAGGCAGACTCTTAGTTCACTTCTCAGAGCAGCAGACTGCTCAAGTTTCTGTTTCAATTCTCTGCACAGACTCAGATTTAAACTCCCATTGGCTGACTTAGTTACTATGCCTATTCATTGGCTGACCTTGTTCCCATGTTTCTCCCAGTCATGAATATTTTAACAAAGACTACAAGCAGTTATCAAGAAAGTCACCTGCTCCCAAAAAGGTTGGAGGTGGCTGAATAAGCCTCCAACTCATCCATCATAAACTTCATTCCCTTGTTTGAAAAATATAAATTGTGAAAAGGCCAACCTTCAAATGCTTCTTTGGGGCATCCTTTCTGACATACTTTGAGTTCCTGGACAGGGATGATACAAGGGAAGGCACCTGAGTTCTCAAAATCACCAAAAAGTATTCATGGAAGTCCTGGCTCCAATTCAGCCATCTCCCCCTTGGCAACTTCAGGCACATCAGATTGCAAATCAACCTTTCCCAACTTGGCACCTTCCAAAGTAGTGGGGAATTCCAGCACTTAGAGCCCCAACACATCTGGAAGGTGCCAGATTGGGGGAAGTTGCTCTAGAGTTGGCATGAATGAAACTGTTTAAAAATGTTGCAAGCAGACAATATTTGCAAATAGACAAATTTACAAATAAATCATCAGACACTTCATTATAGGCTTTTTCCAGTTCGGGGGGGGGGGGGAATCTCTTCTGAGCATTAGTCTCCTTCTTGTCTCATTTCAAGCTTAAAATCTAAAGCCAATATACTTGCTAAACCAAAAGTCCATCATTTGTTATTTATCTAATAACAGAACCTTATTCTTCATTTGAAACTAAAGAGTGCCAGAAAGCTAAAGTACTTTCCATTATCATTTCTGTGTCAATCCTCCATTTCCACTACAATTTCTCCAATCTTTCAACCTATCTGGGTACTTGAGAGACCGCCTCCTGCCGATTACCTCCTCGAGACCGATTAGATCTCATAGATTAGGCCTCCTCCGAGTGCCATCTGCCAGCCAGTGCCGGCTGGCCACTACGCGGAGGAGAGCCTTTTCAGTAGCAGCTCCGACCCTCTGGAACGATCTCCCCGTGGAGATTCGTACCCTCACCACCCTTCAGACCTTCCGCGCAGCCCTCAAGAGCTGGCTATCCCGCCAGGCCTGGGGGTAAAGATTTGATCCGCCCCCACCCGAATGTTGAATGAATGTTGTTTATTTTTTAATTATGTGTTATGTTATATGTTACTGTTTGTATCCCCTCCCTATAAGTTGTTAGCCGCCCTGAGTCCCCTCAGGGAAAAGGGCGGCCTATAAATAAACTTATTCCTATTCCTATTCCTACGGTATTTACCCATTAATCTTCAACTTCATTTATTTGATAGCGTTATAGCCATTTTCTGGGTTTAACATTATTTAGCCATTGTTGCAGATCTGCAGAACCTTTACTAGAAGGATGTTGGAAAAGGACAAAGTGGAAAATGTAGCACTTGGAATGAAGCCAACTACAGGTAGTCCTTGACTTATAATCATTTGTTAAATGACTGTTCAAAGTTCAATTGTGGTTGTAAGTCAAGAACTACCTGTACTTAAGGATAGAGCAGTTTTCCCACACTGAAATTCCACATTTGGCCAATGGTTGGTTAGCTGGATAATGATCTGGTAGGAGCAGCTCCCTTTCATTTACAGTAATCCACATGGGAATGCATAAACAATGCTTGGCAATAGAAATTTTGGGGCTCAATTGTCATCGTAAGTCGAGGACTACCTATAAATGCATCTCAGCTCTTCTAAAACTTTTTATAGTTACCTCATCTCTGTTGGTTAAGCCAATTTCAATAATTTTATTCTCTGAACTGCTATAATAAATCCCATTGAAGTTACTGAATATTTCTTTCTTGTAAAAAAATACTAGTAACAAGATCAAGTAATTAATCCAATGAGGGCCAACTGTTCGCCTTCACAGCCATCTTGATATATTTCAGCATCCTCGATGGCCCCTCATAAATGCTGACCTATTGAGAAATCTTTTAATATGTACCACATTACTAAATTCTTTTGGCAATCCTATCATTCAAAATGAAAAAGCCTAAAAGCAACTGTGTTGCAATCTTGATAAAGCATGGATGGTGTATTATTTATTCAATTGTATCTTACAGTAAACAAGAACAATGCTATATATTTTTTAAAACAAATGGAGAACTACATTTCAAAAGCAGGATTTTTAGGATTAATACAAATCTTGTAATGGTAAAAGAACACATCTGAAATGTATTTCAGTTAGTTAATCGTTAATACTTTTTTTTGCTCTATTGGCCAGTTCTACTATAAGACACAAGTCTTGGTCTCTAGTACTTTGATTATCCCTGCACGGTGGCTTAATACTGCTTAGTATCTGAATTACAGATTATTTATATTATATTTCCTGTTTATCTCTCGTCTATGGAGATTCTCAGTCAACAAGGCCATAGTCGTCCCAAAGGTGCTTTTTCAAGAGGCAACTGGACTTTCTGGGTTTTTTTAAAAAACATTTCACTTCTCATCCAAGAAACTTCTTCAACTCTGACTGGATGGTGAGGAATGGAAGGATTTGGTTTAAAAAAACCAATAAGACTTAACTGAAGACTCAATGACGCAGCAATTTTTTATTTTTTTAGTAGAACAAATCACTAGAGTAAGCATTTGAAGTGTTTACAGTAGGTTCTAGTATAAATCTAATCTACTTAGATTTATCAATTTAGACCATAACCGTTACCAAGCACCTGAATTTCGATCACATGACTGGGTCAAAGCTGCAATGGTTGTAAGTGTTTGGACCAGTAGTAAGTCACTTTTTTCAGTACTGCTGTAATTTCAAAAAGTCACTAAATGAATGGTTGTAAATCAAGGACTACCTCTAAACAGACACTGAACTACACTGAACAATGAGACCCACAGAAGGAATAGGATCTAATGAGAGATTGAATATGGACAGAGGTAATGGTTCAGGGACAATTATTTGATTTTCAATATATTTGAGAACATCAAATTAGAAAATCTGGACAATAACTTTACATGCCCACAGATAAAACCCTAGATTTCAGTACACGGAAACTTACTTTTGCTATTTATCAATAGCAGATAGCTGCCTGGTTAAGAATAAAATGCCATCCAAATTTAGGAGCCGATGGGTGGAAAAGGCACAATGGTCTCCTCTGACACAGTTTCTCTAGGTCAGCTCTAATTCTTCGGAAACATTCTTCCCTGCAACCATATTCTCACAACTTGGAAATATGAAGCACCAGATGTTCAAACCAAATCTCATATAATTGATGCTCACTGGCAAATAACATTGATCTGACTGCTGCAGCTTAATTCTTCTATTTGGCAGGCAGTTCTGGCAGTAAATGTATGTTCTGATGCCAACAATAGGTTTGGTTTAAGTTTCACAAGAATAACTAGAGTGAATAGAATTTCAGAAAATCATTTACAGAACTCAGCGTCAGGAATTTTTAACACTCAAGTAAAACACAATGTTCACACTCTGTAGAACTGGGTGTAGTATCACTTGCATGAGAGCAGTGAGCCCTCATAATTTTAATGGCTACAAATGTGTAATATTGTGACTATTATGCATTAGTATTTCACTCTTCCTCTTCTGCATTAGGAGTAAACAAAATTAATTCAAATCAAATTATTTCTTCTCTACCTGGAAGGATAGTGACGAGGCAGAGGCATACAAGGATAATAGAAGCAATCCAGGACTAGGTGAAATTGAAGAACATTGGATGCATTTTTGCTGTAGCTGGAAGCGAAATGCAGTAGGATCGGAAAACAGTCCAGTAGTTAGTTATCCAGATTCTGAGATGATCGTGTAAAAAGGAGAATTATGGTTTGCAATGATGGTCAGCAGAATTCGGGAGTTTATAATCATGAAGTAAATACAATGGGCCGTCATTCTTTCTAACAAAAATAATAGAGAAGATTGCAGTTTGTCATCAAATCCCTTTAGGCTAGACACTGGATAGCGAACCTATGGCACACATGTCATAGGTGGCACATGGAGCCATTTGTCAGGACACACAAGGTGTTGTCCTGTCAGCTGGCCAGCGCGCATGTGTGTGCTGGCCAGCTGACTTCAGCCTTTTTTTTTTTGAGGCCATTTTTTGCCCTCCCCAGGCTCCAGAGGCTTTATAGGAGCCTGGGGAGGGCGAAAACAACCTCCCTCCCTCCTCCCCCTGGAGGCCCTCCAGAGGCTTCAGGAGCTTCCCTGAAGCCTCCAGAGTGCAAAAAACTGGCCCTACAGGCAAACCGGAAGTTTGGGAACGGACTTCCGATTTGCTTGTAGGGTCATTTTTCATCCTCCAGAGCCTTCAGGGAAGCCTCCTGAAGGTCCCTGAAGGCTCCGGAGGACTAAAAACGGTCCTACGGACAAACTGGAAGTGACTCGTATGGTCATTTTTTGCCCTCCAGAGTCTTCAGGGAAGCCTCCGGAAGGCCCCTGAAGGCTCCGGAGGGGTAAAACCGCCCCTACAAGCAAACTGGAAGTCCGTTCCCAAATTTCCTGTTTGCCTGTAGAGCCGGGTTTTTTGCAATCTGGAGGCTTCAGGGAAGCTCCTGAAGCCTCCGGAGAGGGGTGGGGGAGGATGTTTTTGCCCTCCCCAGACTCCTATAAAGCCTCTGGAGCCTGGGGAGGGCGAAAAAAGCATGCAAAAAATGAGGGGAGCGCTGGTCATATGCATCGCACATTGCATTATGAGTGTGGCACGTCTGCACGTGACCCCCCTGCGCTCCCCCCTTTTGGCACGCAAGCCAAAAAGGGTTCCCCATCACTGGGCTAGACCATTCAATTCCTGACATGGGGTATCAGCATTCTGCAGGAATCTGAGCCACAGTAATAAGTATTATGTTATAGTCACATGAAAGTTAGCATGGTAAACAGGTGGAAGGGTAAGGTGGCTTTGTAGATGCTGAGTTCTGTATGCTTGGGATTCAAATGTAATGCTGTCTTAGCCTCAATGAATAGGTCGGTATGTAGGAATGACTTTGGGAGGCAGGAGGGAGAGTCACACATTGGACAAATGATATATGAAAGGTATCTCTGCACAAGGGAGGGCCTGGGAAACATTTCATAAGAAGCCTTCCCTAGTTTTCAATAGAGAAAAAGATAAGGGAGAGGGAAATTATTTAAATCTTGCAATTGTAGGTTAATGTTGACAGCAATAGAATAGCACTTTAGATTTATATGCCATTTCACAGTGCTTTACAGCATTCTCCAAGTGGTTTACAAATGACAAGAGTATTGCCCCCAACAATCTGGATCCTCATTTTACCAACCTCAGAAAGATGGAAGGAAGCAGTGATCGACCTTCTGGCTGTGGGCATAGTTAGCTGCAACACTGCAATAATGTGACTTTACAATAAATATAGACCTAATACTCCTGGCTGGGCTTCTTGTTTGGACTACATCACAGGCAGTTGTGGCTTTCCATTTTTTTTACTACTGGTTCGCTCTTGTGTGCACACGCACTTGACGCTTTTGCGCATGTGCAGAAGTGTCCAGGTGGGTGCGCGGAGCCTCCCACTGCCAAACCGGGAGGAACCCACCTCTGCTCACAGGGCTAACAGATAAGGCCTGAGTGTTTCCATTCTCACACAGTATTTGGCAGGTTAAGTAACCAAGATATATTTATGTCTGATTGGAGATTCTAGTAGCAGATCATTGGAACAAAAGATAATAGTAGTATCTTCTCCTCCTGAACAATATCTTATTTTCCATTGATTTCAAAACAGAATTGAATTAATGTATCTAAGGTGAGATATTTAAATTGGTCAATTAAATCAGTATGGGATTTAACCTTGATTTAATGCTGGAGCTCACAGTGTGTGTTTTTCCTCCTATGAGATTTGTAGTAAACTTTCAAGAAAATGTGTGCAGTTCAATGATGGATCGGACCAACAGTGGCAACAGTTCAGACTGGACATCTGTAAGCATGCTCTGAAATATCCAGACAAGATACGCTACTGACATGAAAACTCACAAAGGGTGGGGGAAATGTATTGGCCAAATCATGGTAAGGTTGATTATAGGAGGACTTTAAACCCAGTTCTCTGGGAGATTGAAATGAAAACCCTAAGGTAACTCTAAAGACTTAAGCGCTGTCTGAAGTGGAATGTTCTTACACAAAAGGACTTCTTAAAGCGTTCAAAGAAACACACAAAGCTTATGGCCTTTAATATCTACATATTCATGTTCAAAATATAAAAAATAAGATGAATTTGTCCTCTTAGTACAGAAAGTCAAAATGGCTTAACAGATGTAACAGAAACCTACCGGGATTAGTATAGTAGCTGGAAAATCAAAGAACTTGTTCAAAAGTAACAAAAGCAACAGAAAGAGAGGGGGAGTTACACTGTTTAGAATATCCAGTCCTGCTCAGAAATCCAAGTGAATGAAGTTGGCCATGCTAGAGAAAGCATCTGAATTAAACAAAGTGGAAGAGCAAAGGAAAACGAGACCATTGTCACTGTCTACTGTAGTATCCTCCTACCAATCAAGAAGTGGATGTTGCCTTCCAAAGGCCAATAGCAGATCTTTCAAAAAGGTGTTAAAGTCATAATGACGGCAGACTTTTATTATGCCAGCATCTGTCAGGAGACAAACTCTGCCAGATATGATTGCTTCAGAAACTTCCTGACTTGTTTTGCTTGTTTTTCTGCTTCACAGGGTAGTGGAAGGTATAAGAGATTCAGCTATAATTGACTTGATACAAATCAGTTGGGAATATTTAATTGAGAAAGCAGCAGGAACTGGGGGAGGGGAAGGGACTGTAATTCAGGACTTCTGATTTTAAGAGAAACATTATTCAAACAATCAGTCATGCACCCTGAATGTTTTAAAAAAAAGATATTAATAAACATAGAGAAACTGTAAGCAGGATCCACTGGCAGAGGAAGTTAATGGGAAAAGGAGCCCAAGTTTAATCGAGTGGTACGTAAAAAGGAAACATCAAAAGCTCAATTGGAAATTGAAAAAAGGAAGGCAGAAAAAGAAGCTAAGTGATTGCACAAAAGCCTTAATTAAAATTTAAAAAGAAAAGAAAAAGGAAGGACACAAAAGGAAGAGTTAAAACCACTCCAAAACTACATCACAAAAATACTCAGGAAATTGGAAAGAGCTCTAGTCTTTTTCACCTTGGCTAAAATCAGTATTTATGACTCCATATTTTTATTTATCATAAATATTATCAAAGTTGTCATATTTAGTAGCACATATACTGAAAAATTAAGAAAAACCAAGAAGAGATTAATACTTTTTCATTGACTTGTAAAGATAATGTCCATCTGCAGGCTGACTTCATAAATTCAAAGTCATGATAAACATCTCTATCCAAACCATAAAATTGAAGGATTTAAGCATCATGTCCAACTTCTTTTAATACTACTACTTCCCACTCAAAGGGCCATTGTCTATTACAAATGCAAAAAAGGAAGCTGTAATATTAATGGTTACACCAGAGTCAGCCTTGTCATATGGAATAATCATTTACTGATATTTTTATCCCTATCTGCTACATTAAAGTTTAATGGAAACCAAGTCTCATAGATTAAACCAGGTCATGCAATATTGGAAAAGTGAAAAGATTTCTACTGATGAGAGGTGATTAGGAAAATTAGAATGTGCAGAAATGAATAGACTACCACTGGCAATTAAGGAGAAAGAACTGATTATTATATGATATTTTTATCAATGGTTAGAGAATAAAAGATGAAATTGGAAATAGAAGAAGGTAAAAAGAAGAATAGAAAGTATATTAAGATAGAGGTAAGAATAAAATGACAATTGTTAGTACTAGTAATATGAGAATAACTATGTTTAATGTTATTGTATTTTTACTAGAAGATAAGTTAAGAAGGAAATATAGAGCTTTATAATGTTTTTACTACTCAATGTATTATAATTTATGGAAGAATGTTGTACAGAAATACTTGTATCCAGATGACACACCACTCATGGAAAGATGGAATGTTTATATTTTAAAAATTGAAAAATAAATAAAAAACTTTATTTAAAAGTGATTAAACCAGATCCAGTGACATAAGACTCTGCCACAAAGAGTAAGTTCAGTCCTAATCATTTAGTATGCCTAAATTAGGTGTAGGCGTTAATAGCAATAGCAATAGCAGTAGACTTATATACCGCTTCATAGGCCTTTCAGGCCTCTCTAAGCGGTTTACAGAGAGTCAGCATATTGCCCCCAACAATCTGGGTCCTCATTTTACCCACCTCGGAAGGATGGAAGGCTGAGTCAACCCTGAGCCGGTGAGATTTGAACCGCTGACCTGCTGATCTAGCAGTAGCCTGCAGTGCTGCATTTAACCACTGCGCCACCTTGGCTCTTGGCTCTCTTAAGGGAAAAGATCTGGTTGTGCAAAATTGTTTTTGCCAATTAACTGGACATGTTTAATTCAAAGGACAAGCCAAGACATATAGCTATTTATTGCAGTAAATCCAAAAAGCGAATGAGCATATGTAAGAAAAGATGCTATTTGAATGAGCTGCTAGAGAAAGTCACATACACCTGAAACACACCTAAAAGGATTTAGCCTCACCTACACAAAAATTTAGCTGCTTTAGTACTTCTGAGAGTACAAAAAGTTGACCTTTTAACGTGCATAACACAAGCTATTATGGAAACGTGAGAACTGCAACATGGAAAGGCAACTTGGAAAAAACAATTGCCTTCAAAAATGTGCTTGTGTCGTTTCATTTCATTGTCAGGTATGTTTCAAAAGTATTCTTTTTCAAGGGCTTCTACTCTTTCCCTTTTCCCAACAGGCTCCTTCCTTGAAATGATGTGTCCAAAATGCATTAGGAAATTGTAATAAACTTTTATCAATGGATATTCAAAGACTATTTCTTTTCCTTTTTATTTGCTGAATTGTGCCTCTCTACTTCATGTCTGATCTTGCGAAAGCAGCCTTCATATATTTCAGGTTTTTTTTCAGTACTTCTTACTGGCTTTCATTTAAAAATGCATTTACCTAAAAACCGTGGGTGAAAATTACTGACCTTTTTCAGGATTTGTGCTGAATGAAGTTTAAGAAAGAGAAAGAATAGAGAGGATAAACAAAAAGTATAATAAAAAGAAAGAGCTTTTCTCACCAAATGGTAGAATAGCAAGAGATGCTTCCCTTATCAGAAAATCCTCTGGGGAATTCTGGGAGTTGAAGTCCACTAGTCTTAAAGTTGCCATGGTTGAACACCCCTGTTTTGAGGCAACTTTCTTCATCCTAGTTAGGGATGGTAAGAACTGTACTCCCCTCTATGTGGCAAGTATCAATGCTCAAGAGCAGTCATGTTCTCTTCTAGGTGGTGATTGTCTTTTAGATGATTGTCTGAATCCAAATGACAAAAAAGGGACTGGAATTCTCCACCTGCCACCTGATTTTAACATGGGTTAGAATGCCATGAGTCTTTCAAAAGTACTAACATCATTTCATTGTTCTACTTTTATTTGAAACAGCTGTGACAACCTTCACTTCCATGAAGGTAGCATTTTCAGAATACAGGGAGAAAGATTGTTTTTACTTTCTGAAGGAAGAGTGCTTAAACCCGGTTTGTATAACTCAGTTTGAGGATGCAATGCTCTGTTTTGTAAACCACACTGTGGCAGGAGAACCTGCTAGGGACAAGTCATGTTAAAAACAAACAAACAGACACACAAATGAAAGAGATGCAGTTATTTCAAGCCTTCCAAAACTTGCAGCACAACTTAACTATTTAGTGGACCTGTAAAAGGTGGTTTTTTTTTGTACCCAAGAAGCCTAGCTTTATTTCAGATGTCATTAAAACAGAATGCTCAACTGGGTAATTACCCATCCACTATCTTCATCTGAAAAGTTGACCTTTAAGAATGCCAATTGCACAATATTTCAAACCAGTGTACATGGATCATGAACAAAACTCTGAACACAAAAACATTATTCTCTGATGCCTTCTATTACTTTCTGCATGTAAGATTTAGGAGCTGTGAAAATGCATCAAACACAGCTGATTATAATAGTAAATTATAATGTTTTGTTTGCTTAGGATATTATTAGCTAGTCTTGCATTTCAGAACCCGAGAGCACTTTTTAAAGACATAGTAAAAGCAAAAACAGCAGAAAGTCAGGCAATGTATAAAAAGTTGAAATATATATATGTGTTCATACAAATATAAAGGTCTGTATCTGGAGCCAGAAATACAGACACTGCTCTGGGAAAAGGTTTTAAGAATCAGCAAATCAAAATTGATCTGCTGCTATTCACCATACACTTTCTCTACTTGTGTCTGAGGATTTTGTGAAACTGTCCTGGCAACCCCTTTATTCTTTCATGTTCCTATGTCACTGCCTTCATCTTATTCTTGGGCCATGACTAGGAAAGCCATTTTCAGCTTAGGAGGAAAGAAACTAGAGGCAATTTAAAAGTGGGGACAATCTGCTGAGCTCCCCATCCATGACACATTCAAATCACTTTGGGATGATGCTGTCCTGGAATAACTGATTGCTTTGTATCTATGGCTCTCCATGGTACTGAACAGCTGATCAAGAAGGTGAGAGAGCTGCAAAATAGAGAGCATGAGCTTCAACACAAAAACAGATGCTCAACAGGTGCTGCATGGGGTGGGGGGACAGCTGCCCTGCAAATAATGGTTTAGTAGCATAGCCTCATCCCGTCCTAGCAACCACCAGGCATCTTGCTTTGAATGTTGGGCAGCTGATCCGAGGGTGGCGGAGATGCTCAGGAAAGCAGGAAAAGCTGCTATGTTGTACAGAACCTGGCTCAGGCTTCAAATCAGTTGTCTTGTTAGCAAATTTTGAGATATGGCTGAACCAATGGGTCCGGCCATCTGTCAAAGTCATCTGCCAATCACAGCAGTTTCATGATTGTCAGGCAGTTTTCGATTGGTTGATGACCCCCCCCCCCACCAAGAAAAGAAAAGGTTAATAAGTTTGCGAGTACAAACCAATCGATTTGCATCCCATGGCTTGAACACTCAAAACCAGGGCACCATCCTTCAGCAGTAAGCCAGAATTGAGGCTATAAAGGCAGGATAGGCATTGACAATAGAGATAGCCAATTTTATCTTGATTTAGTACTCTGCCAGCTCAAGATGAAGACTATTTTAACTGTGCCATGGGGGGAAAATCTCACAAATAAAATTTTAATATAAGGGCAGATGATGATCCATTTCCAAACAGTTTTATGGCTTAACATTTAAGACTGGCATCTTAAATTGTGCTTAGAATTCAAGCAAGTGTGCCCTCCATATAGCTTCCTCCAACATGAGCAGTTTGCAGACATGTGAACTTCAACTCCCAAAACCATAACCCCTGAAGTACTGGGAACTTAAATCTATGTATCAGGTTGGGAAGATTGGTGTAGCTACTATACTTTGAACTATCTGAAAGCTCCCAAGTAGTCTTTAAAGGACACACCCTGTACAACAATTCAACACAGATCATACCCATTGTCCAATTAATGACTGTCTAAGGAAAGATGAAGCTGGTATTCCTGTTTTATTTAATTACAGGTGTTGCTAATGATTACTGGAGACCCAAGGACAAGGACAAGCTTAATAGCATCCCAAACTACTTGATTAGGTCAATCAGGAGGACATCTTTTCCCCATCCCATGAATTGTTTATATTCCTACTGACCTCATTCCACATCAATTGGGTTCCCCTGTCTTTATACTCCTTGCCATGATGTCAGATGATCCATAATGTCACTTAGTCTTACAAGTCTTTGCTGCAGTACAAATGAGGCCACATGCCAGATCACTCCTTGTGACATGCTCCACTCATCGCATTTTACAGTTTGGAAGCAAGCCACCAGCCTCAAGAAATCTGTGTTGTAGGAGACCAGATGGGAAACAGGCAATTAGCAATGAGGAGGCAGGGGAATGAGAAACTCTGAATAGGGATATTTTTGCACCAGCATGGCTCCTCTCCAGTTAATTCCAACCTCTTTAACTGGAGCTACGGTTTCTCCCTCATTAGGCACCAACTCTCTGTGACCCTTTCATTAGTACCTAAACTTTGTTGCAAAATGGGAAGGTAGCTATGAGAGACTGCAGGGTAATGGTTTTGGTTCAGACTAGAATGATGAAATCCAGGTTCAGGTCCATCCTCATTCATGCAGAAGTGTAGGTGACTTTGAGCTAGTTACTTCCCCTCAACCCAGCCAATTACCCTCCATTACAGAACCAGTATGACTGGGATAACATGGAGATCCCCATTTAACCACATGAAACAAGTACAAATCAGCTATAGTATTATCTAGTATATATCTCTAGTTGAGCCGAAAGGGGGAAAAACCCTCAGATTTTTTTTCTCAAGAGAGCTAGAGTGCCCTATTTCATTGTCTGGGTTTTCCTTTTGTGCAGGGAGGGCTTCTGAGTGGATTTGGGGGTGGGATGACTCTCTTCATAGCTAAGTCTACAAAATGGCCAATTCTCTCTCAGTATCATATTTTTGGAAATCTCGGTTCCAACAACTGACAATACCTACTCGCACAGTGCATAGGAATACTTTTACCCATAAGTCCACTAACATGGATGTCCCACTTTTGTACGGCTAGACACATTGGAAAAATCAAAGTTCTCCATGCCAGTCACCCTTTTTGAAAAAGCCAAAAGTGGCTTCTTTTTTCATTGAATTCCTCCCATCTAAATGAAGGGGGAAGAAATTATCGCAACTCAGAGAAAGGAGACAATTAGAATACAGCAGTTTGGTGAAAGTCCTGTGTATGATAACAAGAATGGGCTATATGTGGGTGTTGTTGCATCTAGAGGTTCATAACTAAATAAGAAAAGAGCTTTATTCTGCTTTTGGCAGAATGCAACCTTTCTTGACAGGCTACCGAAATGGAATAATAATGAACAAGATACAAACCAACTTGACATCTCCTTTCTCTACAGTATATATGTAGAGGAAAGCTCTTGTTTAAGTTCCTTTAAAACACTAGCATTTTTTTAAGTTTTATTGACGTCCTTGCACTTCTCTTGTTGTTCTTTGACATCCATCCCACAAACTATAAATTAAATGTCAACATGCAGATTAATGGAAACAATAAGCTCTATTATACAATAAATCTATGTGTATACGCACATGCACGCAGACACTCATAAGCAGACCCAGAATAATTTACCAATTCCCAAAGAACACAGAAGCCACCTGTGGCCCATGCTTTCACCAGCAAGAAACTGGATAGAGGAGATCAAAACAAAGCACAATGTTTGTAAATCTTAAAAAGGTCAAAATTAAGAGGGAGAGATAAGAGATAAAGAAAATAAATGTCATACTGTCTGCATAAGTCCAGAAAGACTCATATGATAGGAAGAATAAAATCAAAAGTATTAAGAATTGCATTTTAGGAAAGGTTAAGGATTGTAGGGTAAGGTGGGAAATGAAAGAAGTTGTTTTGGAAAACGATTTGTTGAAGTTAAAAAAAATGATTTCAAGAATAGGTTAAATGATATGCAATAAAATGATGGGGGGAGGGGAGTATTACTCGAGTTGCTGCTGTTCAGAAGAGAGAGAAGATCTAATGAATATATAGTATATTCCTCCATTCTTCCCTCAAAGGACTGTGCCCATGCTATTACCATTTATTGAGATAGGAACCTCTATTAACTTACCAAACACCCCTTTCTTATAGGAATACCTTACTGCATGGTCATTCCAAACTTCCAACAGATTGCCCTTCACTGCCTGTAAACCCCGCCCTAAGATTTAGGAAGACCCAGTGTGGTAACTAGATTTGGACAACAAAGAATTAATATACCATGTGAACAGCATAAGCTTCAGACAAGGGACAGTTTTGGTTCCAGGGAGGCTGATCTAGAAAAAAGCAAAGTAAGGTCAGATCTGTTAGTCACTGAATGGGAGACCCTCAGAAAAAAACCAGAATGAATCATTTCAGAAGACAGTGGCAAACAACTTCCACACTATTGCCAAGAAAACCAGAAGAACATGCCCATGAAGCCACTTGAAGGTGGCTTTACCTTTTTAACCTCCTCACTGGTTATGTGCTGTACTATACTGTACTGTACTCCCAAAAGAGAAAGTTGATCTTCCGCCAGCCTCTTGTTCTGCCGCCAATAGCAATAGCACTTAGACATATACCACTTAATAGTGCTTTACAGCCCTCTCTAAGCGGTTTGGAGAGTCAGCATATTTCCCCCAACAAGGTCCTTGTCAGCCTCTGTTTCGCTATTCGCTTTCAGCTACCATTGAAACGGGGAGGGAGGGCATGGTATTTGGGAGGGGTATGTTTGGTACAGGAGAGATTGTTAAGAGGGAGTTTTGTTCTCACCATCTACTGTGCATGCTGATGGCTGGTGTTTAGAGTTGGTCAAGGCCAACCATCCTGCATACCAACCTGATGATGCTTCTTGGAGATGCAACCCACATGACACCTGAGGGACTTGCAGATTGGACAATGGGGTGGGGGTTACCGGGGGGGAGGGGGTTGGACAAATATTGATATGTATGATTTTGCGTGCTTTTGCCTCAGACCTTGCTTTACTTAGCTGCTATCTTTTCATAACCAGTAAAAGTACTCTTAATTCTGCAAAATGGAGTTAAGTGGTTTCTTTCTTGGTTGCTGAAGGAGGCCAGCTTGACAGTCCACATTTTAACAACCTCTGAAGGATAGAAAGCTGAGTTAACCTTGAACTGGTAAGAATTGAATTGCCAAACTGCTGGCAGCCTGCAATAAGCAGAATTAGCTGCAATACTGCATTCTAACCACTGCGCCACCACAGCTCAATGCAGAGTCATATCTCACAGCTGTCCTCTGGGGAATTCTATATCTCTCTCTTTCTCTCTCCACTTTGCCCTTCACCCTTTCCTTAAGCTCTCTCTCTCTAGAAATGGCACTGCTGCATTTTTTCTCTCTCTCCAAACATTAAAAAACAAATCAGCAGGGACTGAGACTGTCTTAGTTATGTTTACAATAGCTGGAAGACCATAATCAATGCTTGCTTCCCTTCTGGTCAAGGAATTTGTTACTGGGAATGGGATACCTGTTTCTCTAAGGCAGGATTTCCCAAACTTGGCAACTTTAAGATGTGTGGACTTCAACTCCCAAAACTCCCCAGCTGCATGTCTTAAATTTGGGAAACCCTTCTGCCAGGGGACAGCAGATATTTGGGTCATATATGTTGTCAAAACACAGCAACGTAATTCAGTTCTCTGATTTGAATGTTGGTTTAATGCTCCACCCTCAATGGGATGCATACAAGGCCAAAAAGATTTACAGTCAAACCACAACAATGGAACAGGATACTATACGAACAAAGCCACTTAGACTTAACAACGCTGATTTTAAAGGTCAACCAGCTGAACAAGCAGACATGCTTTGCAACGTTATCCATATTCTTACATGTTTTAGTAAATCTATAGCAGGTAGACTATAGCAGACTCTAGACCAAAGCAGTTCTAAAGTCCTAAGCAGCATCTGCTCCCTCTTTATACCAACTCCTGCTACTATACCTAGTATGAGAAGAGCCCATGACTACTCACTTGTTCAAGAACCAAACTAAGAAGAAACTATCTTCAAACATGCTACACTCCTATCATGAGGAGGGATCCTCTACACAGCTTCCATTAATGGATTGGCTGCCCTTTACTCCTGATGGTAACCTTCCATCACTCATACTGTCAATCCAAATGTAATGCAGGAACGGAACTTGATGAGCTGTTCCAGCAGATTGGAGACGATATCTGGCTCAATTCTGCTGAAAGAAGCAAACAATCACACCGAAAATATGTCCACTCTCACTGATGAGCAGGAGCCCCACAAATCAAAGGCAATACTGGATGCCTTCGAAATGCTGCTACTGCTGTGCACTGGACAAACTTGGAAGAGGAGGATTGGCATACAAAGAGTTTCAGTTTCAAGTGGAAGTTGTTGCAGCACCTAGTTTGAAAGCACTGGCATTCTTTGCCTTGGAAGAGGGGCAAAGATGCTATTGTCCGATCATAACTGGAATAAAATGATTTCTATATTGTTTTTACAGATAGCTAATTCAGCCCTGGATAACATTTTGAAAACTGTCTTCAAAATGAATGACACATTTTCTTATCCAAACCACAGTGGTTATCTTGTTATATTTCTATGATACCTCCAGATCTCAAAATGTTATACATATCAATGGAAAGGGCCAAATGATTTCTGTACATTGTGGTACATATATATCTATAACATCTAGATGTTATATCTATAACATCTATAACATTTATAGAAATTTCAATAAAGCTAGTAGCCCCTAGGAAACTATGTGTTTGTAGCAGTGGTGGGTTGCAGGCGGTATGCCCCAGTACGGGTGTACTGGATCCGGTCTGGAGCACCAGGTACCATTCCGGGATGGTGCTCCGGAGGGCCCCCCCACCCACCTGAGCTCCTTACCTGTGCTTTAAGCTTTTGGCGTTTCCGTGCACAGGCATGGCACATATGGCACCTGCGCGACACTCCGCCGAGCAGCTGGAGCATCGCGGAGGCTTGCAAAAGTGTCGCAGGCAAGTATGATGCATGCACGCGCTGCACACATGTGTGCGCGTGCTACATGCATCCACGTGGGTGATACCGGGGCTGTCCCAACCGTATCAGAATGGAATCCGGAACCCACCATTGGTTTGTAGCATTTCTAGAATTTGCAAGGAAAAACAATAATAGTAATTTGACAGACCACCATATTGTAAAGGCCCCATGTGTTTAAATCTTCAGAGCAAAGACATACCAAGGAGGCTGGCATTACAATCACCTTATTCATATTGGCTGGATAGACTTGTTTTCATATTCCCAATATAGCCTCCTAAAGATTTATTTAAAAGCATTACAGTTCTTGCCAATTCAATAATATCCTGTGGGTCAGAGAGTGAGGTGTAGTTGCCTTGCCTCACTGCCCCAATTTGTCCACAAGCACAAGAATTTTCACCTCATTTCTTTCATGGATTGGAACTGGAAGAGAGATATTAAGAAATGCTTGTCACTTATCTGATTTACTTCTTATGCAGGCCAAAAAAGCTTCATAAGTGTTATTAATCAAACTGAAGGAGGCTTGAAAACAAAACACACATTAATAATTCTTGGAGGAAAAAAAAAACCACAACTGACAGTTGACTAGAACTGTGACTCAGTTCGCTACCCACAAGTGAAATAAGCTTTTCAACAACTGATAGGCATAGTTAGTAGACAGACCTGTTCATCTATTGATCCAGAATCTTCCATCAAACGCCAACAAAAGGAATCTGTTCATTTTTTTTAAGGTGCTTGGTAATAAATCACAGGGAAGCTATTTCTTTGCTAAAACAAGTTTCTTACACCATTGGGGAGACTGAATGCAGATAGAGCTTGCAAAAGCATTTGAATATTTAAGAAATGAGTAAAAGGAAACCAAATATACTAAAGAGAACATTGTGAAGATGGGAGTGTTTCTAAACTTGTTTTGTACTTAACATCGCCTTCTACCTAACCCCCTTTTTTTTCCCTTCAGCCCTCCCATTGTAATTTCTTTTATTGAACTTTGGTTAAAACCTTTTTGACACTTATTATTTCTCAACTTAGATCTTGGACTTCTTTCACTATTATTTCCTCTCTTCTTTCTACCAGTCTCCTTTTCCTAAATCTCTTCCCATCTTTCCTCCAATGTCTTTCTTCAAGGATTTGGTCTGAAGGCTGTGCTCAGAAGACAGGATAATATTTCCCCTTCTTCTGTTGATACAAGGCCATCTCTATCCCTCTCTGTCTTCACCCTTCTCCCAACGGTCTCTGTGGAAACTTTCTTTCTGCGGAAAAGCAGGTCTCCTTTGTCTCAGTCCAGTTCCTCCAAGCTTCCTTTGGAGTCCTTGGTGTTTTCTGAGCTTGGTTGTTTGTTTGCAGACATTTCATTACCCATCAAGGTGACATCATCAGTACTAGGTAAGCACTAGGTAGCTGCACTGATTGTGTTCCTGGTCAGGTAATGAAAGGTCTGCAAATGAGCAGATGAACCAAGCTCAGAGAGCACCAAATCCCACAATTCAAACCTAAGCTAGATATTCTCATCTATCAGTAGCTTCTCCTTTTTCTGTATTAATAGGCTCTGCATAACAAATAGGAAAGTGCCTTGACTACAGTCCTCCCCCTCCCAAGCAAATCTTCTTCTCTCCAAGGTTTCGGAGGCTTTCCATCTGTTGGATTTCTGGCTGCTGAAATCTTTTCTGCTGTTGTCTCACCTACGCACACCTACAGTTCCAAAAGCAATTTCCCCTTCCACAGCTCACCACTTTATCCTTTTTCTCTTTAGTCTGCCCTTTGAACTTAGAGATGCTTACTTTGAATGAACTTTGTGCCTTCCGTTTTCCTTCTTATTTTTCCTTTTTTTTTTCTTTTTTTCCCTTTCACCAGCTATCTCCAATTTGCCTTGTTGATGTTCTTGTGGCCCGCAGTCACTTTTCACCGATGGAGCTAGTACTCAACTATCCCTATTTAGTGCTTCTCATCTCTGCTTCACTGCTATCCAGGAAGGTGCTTTTTTTTCCATGTTGTAGGATATGCACTCTGTGGGTAGCACTAATGAATGACTTAATTAATTAATTAAACTAATGAAGATGACCTTGGTGAGGGGAAGGCAAAGCTACTCTCTCTCAGAGAAATAATCAATTTGCATAAGATAGCATTTTACAGCATGGGGGGACCATATCTTTCATATCACCAAATTTCCAAGCCAATGAAGCATTTTCATGCATTTTCATTACCTATGCATCATTCACTCTGCAACAAATACAGGTAGTCCTTGACTTATAACAGTTCATTGAGCAATCGTTTACAAAGTTGCAGCAGCACTGAAAGGAGTGACTTATAACCATTTTTCACATTTGCAACCGTTGCAGCATCCCCATGGTCAGAAGCTTGGCAACTGACTCATATTTTTGATGCTTGCAGTGTCCCGAGGTGATCAACCTCTGTGACCTTCTAACATTTAGCAAAGTCAACGGGGAAGCCAGATTCATTTAATAACTGCATTGATTCACTTAACAATGTGGCAAGAAAGGTCATAAAATTGGGTAAAACTCACTTAACAAATGTCTCATTTAGGAACAGAAATTTGGGGTTCAATTATGGTCATAAATTGATGGCAAGCTGTATTTAAATAATGGGGTATCAGTGTCCGTACAGAAAAGAAATGTTTATAAAGTAGCCAGATTTGTAATAGTCCTCAGCTTTGTATGTAGAAAGTATCAGAAGCTATCACCTGATACCAAATCACAAGATAAAATTTTAATAGGTTTTTAATTTTTGACAATGCTAGCTAGGAATTATGGGAACTGTAAGTCCACCCATCCAGAGGTCACCAAGTCAGGAGGAAATGCCACAATATTGGCAACAATGGTAAGAACAATGGAGATTGGCCAAATGCTATTGGAAAAAGAGATCTAATCATATATGAAAGGATATCCCAAAACTCAAAACATTATTTAAAGAAAGAGTGATCTTTCTAAGAATAAGCTGGCTAACAAAAGCAGGAAAACAGTATATTTTGATTGTAGCAAAATACATATTTTTCAAAGCTACTCAGCAGAAAACAATATTCATAATGGCAACAGTTTCCATATTTTTACAAGCATAAAAGTATTAGCTCTCTGTTTTAGGTTGCTTGTAATTTAGAATTCAATATAAAGGAGACAACAGAAAGTTAATGGAAATGGAGGCAGGGATAAACAAGTGAAAAATATCTATTTTAGTTATACATCCTGGAGACTGAGGCACTGGGCCAAAGATTTCATAGATCTGAAGAAAAACAACATTTTTCTCATTCAGGAGCTCTGGAAATACTGACTTTCCTTGTCAACTTTATTTTAACTTCTCAGCTCCTCAACATTTAATTTTTATTGTTCCAGAGATGGATGTACATTTTGACAAAATTAAAACACTTTTTTCATCATGCTTATAAAAATTGTTGTTGTTGCAAGTTTCCCAGAGTCAACAAATGGGACAATATGTAAGTGTGATAGATGAAAGGAGGGAGGGAGGGAATAACATAGAGAATTGAATGTATGAAAATTATTTTAATGGGACAACATATAAGTGTGATAGATGGAAGGAGGGAGGGAGGGAATAACACAGAAAAATGAATGCATGAAATTATTTTAAAACATTTTGAAAAGAAATACATCTTAATAACAATACAGATGGTTTTCACAAGAAGTTTCAGTGGTGGGTTTAAGATAACATAGTTAGATCTGTTTGACTGTGAGGTTAAACTATATTATTAGTTTTCTCCCAGCTTGAACTCTCTTCAAATTTCAGAATTTATAGATTCCATCATAAATGTTTTGCTGGAAAAGATCACAGTATAGCAGTGGTGGGTTTCAAAATTTTTTAGAACCTCTTCTGTAGGTGTGGCCTGCTTTGTGGGAGTGACTTGCCGGACATGTGACTGGGTGGGAGTGGCTTGCCAGCCATGTGACTGAGTGGGGGTGGCTTGGCAGTCATGAGACTGAGTGGGCGTGGCCAACTTGTAAAATGTGGTGAAACTCACTTAACAACGCTCTTGCTTAGCAACAAAAATGTTGGCTCAGAAACTGGCATTTGAAGCACACAAGTCTTAAAGCTGTCAAGTTACAAGACCCTTGCACCCCTAACCCTTTAGAAAAAAAACCCCAGGGATGTTCAAACTTGACAGCTTTAAGGTTTAGATAGGACTCTTAGAGGCAGGCGGGGCGATTGGTGAGCGAGCCAATCAGTGAGCAGTGGGCAGGGCAAGCATGGTGTGGACCGGCAGGGAGAGGGAGCTGGAACCAGTTCTAAATGGCACGGTAGATTTGTGGAACCTCTTCTATAGAAGAGGTTAGAACTGGCAGGAACCCACCCCTGTAGTACAGGCAGTCCTTTACTTATGACCACAATTGAGCCCAAAATTTCTGTTTTCAAGTGAGACATTTGTTAAGGGAGGTTAGCCCCATTTTACAACCTTTCTTGCCACAAAGTGAATCACTTACACTTGATAAATTTGTAAACTAGCTATTAAGTGAATCTGGCTATCCCATTGACTTTGCTTATCAGAAGGTTGCAAAAGGTGATCACTTGACCCTGGAACACTGCAATGGTCATAATTATGAACCAGTTGCCAAGCATCTGAATTGTGATCATATGGTCATGGGATGCTGCAAAGGTCATAACTGTGAAAAATTACTTTTTCCCGTGGCATTGTAACTTGGAATGGTCACTAAATGAACTGTTAGAAGTCAAGGCCTACCTATATAAGATGCTGCACCAGTGGGTTTTTCCATTATGGCTGTAATCTTAAATAAAGTTTAAAAACTGGTTGGGGAGCAGGCTGATTATTTGTTTGCTTGTAATTCAAATTTAAAGACCAGCTATCTAGTAACAACTCTGATTGACCCCCTGACCTTTTCTATTCAAAATGCCAACAGACACACCAGAATCTGCTCTGTGGAGAAAAGATCTGGATAGCGATGATCATCCAGAAAGATTTAATATTGAGCAAAAGCAGCTAAAAAGAGTTGATGAACCTTAAATAAATACAAGGGGAAGAATTAAGTAATCCTTTCCATCTGTAGGATTCTTCCTAAGAATATACAGGCCTAAATCAAATAAAATAGTAATCTGAGCCAATACAAAGTATCTTAATATGACCAAAATATTTTGCTGCACCATTAAAAGGTAAAGTCTCCCGAAAGTCTAGCTCAAAGTCTCAATGGAGAAAGAAAATATAATATGGAAATAATTGCCATTTCATTTTCCCATGATGTTTTTTCATCTTCACAATGGAAACCAATCATATTTTTTGGGAATTATCCTCTGAGTACTAACTACCTCAAATTCTACTTACTGTAGCTTTCAATATAATTCAAGGCTGGCTTGATGTTGCCACCTTGCAAAGACCTTTACCATTACAAATAGTCCTTATTTAGCAACTGCAATTGGTACAAGTGACGCCACAGTTAAGTAAAGTGGTCTTGGGGGGGGGGAATCACATGATCATAACTGTGCTAGTTTTGCTTCTGCTTTCCTTTGTAGACTCAGAAGAATATGACTGAAAACAACTGGATGAGGCCAAACACCAGGGAAGGTTTCTGGAATTCTGCTCATGAGGAAGGCTGGTGAAAGGGCAAATCTCATAGCCCTCCCCACATCCACTAGGCACTGGGATAATTAGCAAGAAGAGGACTGATGTTTGCATGTACCGTATATTCATTGGAGAGGAAGGGATTGCCAGAGAGTAATCAGGCACACAATGGGGAATATACATCAAAAATAATCCACTAGCACTGGCTGCTTGCCAGATGGACTTGTAGGTGTCAGCCACAAGAGCCAAACAAAAGCCTTCAGGATGAAACTGAGTAGGATTTTGTCAGTTTCAGATAACAGCAAAGTTGAGTTGTTAGCTTGCAGGTAACACTTTTGAGGGAAGTGCTACACTACACTAGGGAACAAAGCAGCTCAAGAAGATACAGCTTGTTTGGGGGGGGGGAATGAGTCAGGCAGAGACAGGTTGTAAATGTATGTATTGGTCACAAAAAGTCTTTTTTTATCACTGTTGTAACTTCAAACTGTCTGAGGCAGTTGCTAAATGAGGACTATCTGTATTTTTCATTAACTTCTCAAGAAAAAAAATAATCTAGTCATTTTAATTCACTTTACATTTCTGATTTCTGTTGGGAATATCAGAAGAAATGAAGCTTTTTATTTTCAAGAATCAAACTGGGGGATGTGGAGAGACACTGTCTTTGAACAGACAGTCCAAAATACAACTAGTAAGAATACAATCTATTTTGTTCTACTTCTACACAGTGTAGCAAATTGTCTTTGGAACAATCAGTCTAATAGATATATCAGATTTGGTGATTGTTACAGTAAAGATATAATTATGTAAATGTGCTTAAGTTGTAAGTAGTCTCATGGATTTCAGTTTTATCTTCTCCATCTGGGCTGTATGAACCATCATCACCCAGGCAATGGAAAAGCTTTTCATAACAAATGGTGGGAGATCAAATTTTGTTCAAATCAGAAATTTTTCTCCTGGGCGTAATACCGGAGGGGTATAAGAAAGACATACTTTATCTAATTATACATGTACTAACTGTGGCGCGTGTAACATATGTGCAGTATTGGAAAAAAGAAAATACACCTTCAGAGTTAGATATATTCAGACAATTTTGGCCTGTGCGGAAGCAGATAGGTTTACTCTTGAACTAAAAAATAAAGGGGAATCGGAATACTTTAAAGTCTGGAACAGATTTTATGATTGGTATAAGACAAGGCGACAAGACTGGAACAAACTGTAAATAATGTGATTGGATAGAAGGATAGATAATGTATTAAGTAGGCTAATAGTTAATGGATGAGACTACCGGGTATTTGAATATAATGTGATTTTATGGTCACTTCGACTTCGTGGTGCTGCACTGTTTTAAATGTAAAAACAATAAAAATATATTTTTTTAAAAAAGCTTTTCATAGACATAAAACCACCACCTGTAAAATACAGCTGGCAGACTGAATGCTCCTGCATCATTTGGAAAATAATTAAATCTAAAAGTCGGCTGACTAACCAGCACCCTACTCAGAATTAAGCAATTTGCTGATAACTATTCATCTAAAGTAAAGGGAGCAAACCCAAATGGGACAGGGAGATTTCATAAAGGGATTTCACAACAAAATTGCAGAAAAGTTACATCTGCTAATTACAGATGAGATAATTTTCACACTATGTTGTGTCTATCAACCTCTAGCTCAAGACAGGCCCATTCGACATATTAGGCACATGTAGGCAAACTAAACTTATTCTTCTCATAATCTCCTCATCTAACAATTATACTTAACTAAATAGGATGTTATTAAAGGTCTTTCTACAACAGCTGCAGTAAATAGTTTGCTTGTGCAGAGAAAAAAGACTACAAAGATTTGGACAACAAGGGACAAAATCTGACTTACAAGACTGTTATATAGATGTGGAGATTTGATCATAATGGCCAGAACTACTTCAATAATACTAATCAGAATGCCTCGGTTTATTTCATCTATTGGAAAATAAGGTAACCTTTAATAATCTAGACTCTGGAATATTAGCATGAGGAGCACAGAAGCTGACTAATCAGCTGGAATTAAAATTCCGGTTCCAAGTACTGATTCATTTTCCAGGAAGGAAAAAAAAAGTAATGTTTGCAACTTCAATTAGGACTACCATCTGCCCATCATGTTCATTTGATGGGACACTGCAATCTCTCTATTTTAGAACATCAAAGCCAAAATCTAAGAGGCAACCAAGGGTTTCATGTAAAAAGCTAGTGGCAAACTTGCCATCCTGCTGCCAAGAAAACTATATATGGAAAGAAGAATGGAAAACTGCTTCAAGAAAAGTGATTTGCATTTTGTCCCATAGATTTTTTACATAATTATTAGACAACAAAGCCCCACCTTTATTTAAGATAACTCTATATTCACAGCTAAATCAGTTTGTTTAAACTGAGTAAAACACAACTGGCTACACAACACACTAATCTAAGAACAGACAAACCTCATTCTACTTTACAGCAATGTATGAACACATAGTGTCACACACAAGTTTTCAACTTCCTCAAAAAGTATTCTTCCAAAGACCAAATGACTATATCTAACTTAAAAATAAATGTGAGCTTGCCATCTCTTGGGATTTTAGCCAAACACTACAAACAGAAAAATAGAGTACAAAAACCAATTCCATTATAACATGCCAGTATTACTGAAAACTGATAGGCCTTGTTTATATTGCATTTATATCCATTTTTATGGTTCATAATTTCATCAATTGCTAAACTAAATTTTAACAGATTATTAAGGGAGATAAATTCAACACAAGGAATAGCTATTATAGGATATACCAAATAGCATAGCAGATTTATGGAAAATTGAGGGTTTTTTTAATCAGAGACGATCAAAATGGATCAAATAATCTTAAAATAAAAAGGGCAATCTGAAAGCCCTTAATCTTCAGTTTAACAGTATGCCCTAAACTTAAAGCAACTGTAAACCCTAAAGCACTTCTTTCTTCAGGAAGATAATTATTTGTTTAGCTAGTCTGGGGTTTCCTTTGGAACTCTGGTGTAATTACTGTCATTCACTGTTTTCATACATCTCCCTTCCCCAAGAAATTTTTTTATGTTAAGATATTTTGCTTCATTAGTTTAATAAGGATATTTATCTTTCAAATGTTAATATGTAATGTTGCATGGTTACCTCTTGTCATTTATGACTGGCACATTTGATTATTTTGTTATTTCTAGACTTTGGACAAGAACAGTACCTGCACCTACTGTGAAATACTTTTCTGGACATTGATAAATGAACCCAAAGGAAAAGGTCTCTGTATTCTAGCTAAAAACAGAGCTGAAGACTTTTTCCTATTCTACTGAATAAACTTCCTGGAGTCATCGCATCAACTTTAACTGAATGTGGTTCAGCTCTTTATTGTATATTCTACTATAATTATCAAATTTGGAAGTGATAAAACATATGGGATCGGAAAAACAACATCTTATTTTTAGCATAGTATAGTAACATCATCTCAACCCTTGGGATATTTAATTTTTCTCTTAAAATTCTGCCCCTTTTCATAAGGTTGGATTGTTCACCCTCCCTTCTGCTGGTCAGAAAAGCACTTCGTGGTAAGTCCAAGTACCATTCTCAGTTCTGGAGATGAAGCAATAAGAAATGTATTCATTCCCAGGGTAATCAGTGTTATCTAGTAGCCCAATACTCTTTGTAACCCAATGTGAATAAGTCCAGATGCAAGATGATAAACAGATATATTGTATAAGATATGATGTTGCCCACATAACTGTTCTACTAGTGTCCATCAGCTCCTGACTGCCTGTTGCTGGTTGTGTATGCAAAGATAATGCATTTTCCAACCCACCTCATTGCACGAAACTTGTCTTCCCTAATTTCTTGTCTTCCTAATTGGATTCACCTTCTGGTGAATTAACTAAGTTCCTCACAGATACTCCTTCAGCCAGTCCCTCCCTGCAAAGCCATGCTGTCCTCCCTGTTGAAAAACCAATCAGAAGAACGAAAATGATTCTTCAAGAGGACAGAACTTAAAACTGAAGGAAGGAGACTTCTTTTGTGAAATAGGAAGAAGTTTTAAGCTCTGTCTACGCTGGTTGTTTATAAACTTCTCCATTAAAATTGTTCAGTTTTGATTTAGTTATTTTTTCCATATCATCCACATTGTTATTATCTTTTCTTGCTGTATTGGAATGTAGTCTGGATTCCCAGGAAGGAGGGGCATGGATTCCCATTCCAGAGGACAAAGAGGCAGCAAAGCTTAGATAGTCTGGTTGGGAGAAAGATGGTTAAGACGGCCCCTACCTAAGAATTCTCAGAGGATATCTTTAGTGATGCAAATAGTTGCTTTAGTTTGGCAAGATTTCTGTTTATAGATGGGGAACAATAAAAGAAGTAGTTAAAAAAGAAGACCTGACATTGCAGCACTGGTCAAAAGGGCCCAGCAGAGATTATACTACCTGAGACTTCTCAGGAAACAATAATTGAATGAAAAACTGCTGGTGGCCTTCCACCACTGCACCATAGAGAATATTTTAATTTACTGCATCTGTGTATGGTTTGCCAATTGCACAGTGGCAAATAGGGCAGCGCTCCAGAGGGTTAGCATCATTGCCCAGAGGATCACTGACTGCTCTCTCCCCTCTTTGGAAGAGCTTTATAGCTCCCGCTGCCTTAAGAAAGTTCAAAACATTCTTAAAGATCCATCTCATCCTGGACACACTTTTTTTGAACTATTACCATCTGGCAGACGGTACAGGATAATAAAAACAAGGACAAATAGGCTGAAAAACAGCTTCTATCCCAGAGCAGTAACCATATTGAATTCTATGGTATAGTGCAATAGCGGGTTTTCAATTTCAATTACATAGAATGAAAAGGATGTATGTTTCTGTTTTTATTTTTGTAGTTATAATGTACACTGAAGACAGCATTTAATTTCGTTGTACCATGTGCAATGACAATAAAGTAAACTAAACAAAACTAAATCCGCAGAAGTAAATCCATGTGTCTTTCTTGGTTCTTGACCTGACCTGACACTTGCATTTAGCATAGAGTGCAAAACAGGCGGGAATTCTGTGTTTAAAAATGTTTTAGATGGATTACAGTAACACAAATATCAGAAGATTAAGAATGCATTATATAGTATGAAGTCCTTGATGGATCACTATTATCATAATAGCCTATGTTAATGGATTGCTTGGATATTGAGAGGTGAGGGGCATTCATACTTCAAAGACACAACTCCTTTCTACAGTAAGCAAAATACTTCTCTTCAGAAAACAGAATACCCAGAATAGTGGGTTTATTTAATTGGGATAATGTATTGCTCCAATCATACTAGACTCTGAGCAGTTTACAAAAGCTATTGTGTAAATAAGGTAAAATGTACCTAATGTTATATTTTTACATGGAGAAACAATTTAAAAACTCCATTAAATAAACCCTCAACTATAAGAAGAGGCAAAATTCATACCTCAAAGTCCTGCTGAAAAACATCCTTTTTGAACCTAGCAGGATTGGGGCCCTACTGATAAAAACAAACAGCATAAATGTCTGGAAAATGCTAAACAAATGCTCTTCTGTTATTCTCACTCAATGTATTAAATTAGATAAAGCATTAAAAGAACAAAACAAAATAGTCCCCCAAATCCTATTTCTCCAGGATTACTTCTTTAGAAATTGAGTTCATGCCCAAAATTATGATTAGAAATCTGAAAGATTTATAGAGACAGCCTTCCATTTCAACAATAAGAAAGACATCACTATAAATTCTAATAAATAAAATTAGATGTCAACTTAGAAAGGAATATGGGAAGAAGGATACTGTAATTTTAAAGGTCTGTGATATTATAAAAGGTTACAAGGGATTGCTGGCTTGGCATTTCTCAATACACTTCAGGATAACTACGCCTTCCCTTTTTTAATTTCTTTCGCCCACGGACCATTTTACATATCTTGTCAGTTTCAAAATGGGAAAAGTTGCACATTTTAAAGCATCACAATTCTAAAAGTTAACCATTAACAAATAAATAAACCCTTCTAGAAAGTATTAATTTCTGTTATGTTTTGGAAGTACGGAAAGGGAAAAGGGAAAATTATGGATTAATGTTATGTTGAAACCAGAATTACTCCTATTAGGTTTTATGGACATGGAATTAGAAAAGAAATATGGGAAACTGATACTGTATATACTAACTGTGGCAATATTATTGTTTGCAAAAAAAATTGCAAAAACGATGAAATGCATACTATGGAAAAATGGATTATTAAATTAATTGAACTTACGGAAATGGCAAAGTTGTCCAGTTTTGTCAAAATAAAAACAAGACTATTTTAAAAGACTGGAATCCATATATGAACTTTTGGATGAAAGAACAGAAAAAATGAATAGATAATTTGAGTATTAAAAATGAAACAAAGAGCTTGGAGAAAAATGTTAGATAATTAGTTGATAGAAAGGCAGAAGGCACAATTATAGCAAAAAAAAAAACCTTTTTTGTTTTCTGTTTTCTTTTCAATTTCTTGTTTCTATATTTATTTTCTCTATTTCTTCTTATTTGTCTGTAAAAATACCTTTCTCAAGGGTGTTATATGTCTTCCTCAATTGTGGGTCCTCTATCTATGGATATTCTCAGTCATTAGTTCTGAAGGAATGGTGGGGATGGAAGAATATATATTTGGATCCTCTACCAGAGGCTTGTAAATTTGAGAATTCTACACACATATCTTATGTTATATTTTTTTTTAAAAAAATCATTTCCTTGATTTGAACTAAACAAAAAAAAATAGCTCTTTCTTATCCATTTGTCTCTACAAATATTTTGAAATCTTTTTAGCATTTTTTTTTTGCCTTTGCTGCCTTCTTCAATTTCAGTCTGTGTTTGTTCTTTGTTTTTTTAATTGCTATTTGATTTCATTTGTTTAATTTAGCCACAGGGCAACGCAAAACCAAATATTTTAACCTCTTATGCTCACAGAAATACTCATAGGAACATATTAAGGATTTTTTTTCTACAATTCTAAATTTATCTAATCTTATCTAATCTTTATTTAATTTCATGGGATTTACAACCAAGTAAAAATAGTATTGCCGCCTCCACAAAAACTCCAAATGCTTCTTTTTTGCAGGATAATCCTGGAAATCACTATCTTTAGAAAAACTTGGAGGAAGTACGTCATAAAATCCCCACATGCTTTGTATTTTTGGTATAGTTGATCTAAATCCGGATTGATCAAGTAAATCCTACTATTCATCTTAAGAAGTACATTTTGGTAGCTATACACATTGGCAATAAAGTTATAATACTTGCCAGGCTTCATCCAATAAGCAGAACCATGGATTCAGGAATTTCTGATGAATAATATTTATTGAAGAAAGTTGGGAAATCATAACCAAAGTATTGCGATTAAAGAGTAAATCTAACAAAAAATGGTTGAACCTTCTTTCATTCCCTGCTTGACAAAACCAAATATTTAACTCCTTCTTTTGAGCTGGTTGATTTGTTAGCATCTGTCTTTTTGGTTTTGCAAGGCTCACATCTGCTCTCCTGTTGTTTTTCATTGGTTGTGGGATAACAAATCCTCACAATTTGTCTTTTCCCTGAGTTAGGGGGGAGGAGTGGGAACATGAGGAAATGTATTGGCATGTGTGTGTGTGTGTGTGTGTGTGTGTGTGAGTGTGTGTTTTATTTGTGCTGATAAATAAATAAAGGGAGACTAGTATAGATCTATTTCAAGCTATTTAGCTCTCATCAACTAGCCATACCCTTACTGGGATTCGAACCTGTGCTGTATTGCATCTTAGGCAAACATCTTAGCCATTAAGCCACAGGTCTCCTCCTTATCAGCTGAAGCCAGGAAAGAAGGTATATATTTAGAGTCACAACCCCTGGTAAGCCCCAATTATGGGAGGAAGCTAACTGCTTCCATCATCTGTCAATCGGCTCATCACAAGAGTCCATCACGACAGAAACCCAATATTTTTACTGTTGTCTTTGTTATATTTGTGTTTTTTATTTGTGCTGATAAATAAATAAAGGGAGACTAGTCTAGATCTATTTCAAGCTATTTAGCTCTCATCAGCTAGCCATACCCTTAGTGGGATTCGATTTTATTTATCAGCACAAATAAAAAACACAAATTTAACAAAGGCAACAGTAAAAATATTGGGTTTCTGTCGTGATGGACTCTTGTGACGAGCCGATTGACAGATGATGGAAGCAGTTAGCTTCCTCCCATAATGTCCTGTAGTTTTAAGGTGCTGGAAAAGGGAGGAAGTTTTTTCTTTTTTTCTTACTGCATTCTTGTGTTCTGTGATGCATGCATTTATTCTCCTGTTCATTTGTCCTATCTATGTTGCAGGGCAGATTTTGCATGGTATTTCGTAGACTCCTTAGTTTTCTAGCTGGATCTTGTCTTTGCAGTTTCTTAAGATGTTGGCTATTTTTTGGTCAGTGTTGAAGGCTGTCTTGATATTGTGTTTGTGGAGAATTTTGCTGATTTTATCTGTGGTGCCTTTGATGTAAGGGAGGAGGGTGATGCCGTTGTCCTTTTCTGTGTCTCGGTTTTTGGGGAGAGTCTCCCTTTGGATTAGGTTGGTAATTGTTTTTCTTTGGAATCCATTGGAGATTAATACATTTGTGAGAGTGTGTAATTCAGCTTTCAGGTGGTCTTTGTCTGGAGATGAGGGCTATTTAGCTCTCATGAGCTAGCCATACCCTTACTGGGAATCGAACCTGGGCTGTATTACATATCAGGCAGTTATATTAGCCACTAAACCACAGGCTCCATACACTTACTGGGAATCGAACCTGGGCTGTATTACATATCAGGCAGTTGTATTAGCCATTAAACCACAGGCTCTCCTCCTGATGAGAGCTAAATAGCTTGAAATAGATCTATACTAGTCTCCCTTTATTTATTTATCAGCACAAATACAACACAAATGTAACAAAGGCACATAAAAAATGGCTTTCTGCCTGGATGGCTCCTAGGGTGATCCGAAAGACAGAAAAGGGAAGCAGTATGCTCCCTCCCATATTTGGGCATACCAGGGGTTGTGACACAATACATACCTATTTCCCTGGCTTAGCTGATATAGGAAGAAAGCCTATGGCTTAGTGGCTAATACAACTGCCTGATATGTAATACAGCCCAGGTTCAATTCCCAGTAAGAGTATGGCTAGCTCATGAGAGCTAAATAAGTTGAAATAGATCTATACTAGTCTCCCTTTATTTATTTATCAGCACAAATGCAACACCCACACCCACACTTTAAACTTGCCTGAGCACAGTGTCTTCCACTTCACATGTTCAGCCAAGGGAATTCATGTTAAGCATTAGCATATCAGAACAAAATTAGTCAGGTTCATAGTTTTGTAGATCATGTGAACCACCCCTCCCAAATTCTCATTTGGGACAATATTTTTATTAGGAAAGCCTCCGTTAAGTAACAATCAACTCTGCATATATCCATATTGTTAGCCTACCATCCTGGAATTTCCTAGCACTCTCCCCATTTTAATGTTATTCTAAACTCTAATTTTTTTTAATGCAACAAAATTATCTCAATTAACCATCAGTATTTTGTAGCCAAATTTCAGCAGCATCAATTAGCTGATTCTAAGGATGGACTACACGCTGCCCACTATGATAGATAGAAGATGGCTTTAAATTGTTGTGTAATCTCAGGTTATGTGATTTCCATATTTCATTTTCCATCACGTTCACTAAAAAAAATCCCTAATATTGGACTAGATCTTTTTTGTCCTCTGAAGTTTTGTCTGTAGCAATTAACAAACCACTTCAAATTAAATCTCTGGGACATTGGCAGGGAGCAGAGTTTCACAGTGGAATATGACTGTAATATATGGGGACAATGCAGACTACTGAATCCACATGTTTAATTGTGTGTTTAGTTTGCTGCTTACCTTCAACATTCACTATATTTGTAAGCCAACAGATTGGCAAAAATTTGGAGAGATGCGTTTTCACTAATGCAGAAGGTGATTCTATTAAATCTTCACACAGTTCCCAACAAATGGCAATAAAACTTTATTTAAGCGAGGGGTCTAAAGCAAAGCTTCCCAAAACAAGATGAAGTTGGGAGAACAAACATACGCTGTACCACAACCTTAAGGCTATATTAGAACTTTTCTGGTATTTCCACCACTGGACCATTGACAACTTTCCAGGTCAAGAGTAGGGTTCTTGTATTCTAGCAGGCCCGTGATGGCAAACTTATGGCATGCATGCCAGAAGTGGCATGCAGAGCCATCTCTCCGGGCACACTAGCTGTCACCTGTTGCTCTTCCAGTTTCTGGCATGTGCATGCGTGCTGGCCAGCTGGTCTTCACGTGCATATGTGCCCTAGAAACCGGAAGACCAGGTGACCAGCACGCATGCGCATGCTGGAAACCAGAAGCTCAGCTCTTCCAGTTCCCGGTGCTCCCCTGCGTGTATGGGCTCCCATTTCGGCACTCGGTGCCAAAAAGTTTCGCCAACACTGTAGTAGGCTTTTCTTCATTTATGAACTAGGGAGGAAGGATATGTTTTTTCTATTCACTTTCATTTTCTACATTAGCCAACTCTTTGCTATTTAAATGTGGAACAGCACCAATGTTCTTTTAGAGTTGCAGTTACACTTGTACATGCCCATGTAATTCATTAGTTCAGTTCAATTCAAAAGTATCCTTATTTTCGTTTATTTTTTTCAACTAGCAGTTCAAGATGGAAATTGAGTTGGTCATTTCACCTGCTACCTTATTTGAAGCAAGGCCAGGAAAAACCCCAGCAAGCTGCTGCAACTTTTTAGTAACTTGAATGTCTCCCAGGACTGATAGTCTAGGTAGCTATTTGCTCAGAAGGGACTATAGTTTCCCTGAAGACTTCTGTTGACTGCAAGATTGGGAAAGAATATAAATATAAATGTCCTGCTGCTCTTTCAATCTCTTTTGCACATTGCCTCAAGCACCTAATTTGGGAGGTAGGCAATTAAGTCTTTAAAAAATAAATATACATTCTTATACAGGTGATCAGAAATATTTGTCTTGATCCTGAATCTCTTCCCTCTTCCCCACTCCCTTTTATTTAATCCACCTTTGCTTCTACGCTCCACGTCTCATCACTCTTAGCCTTGCACTCATGCCTCAAGTCAGATGAAATACAATAAATCTTAGAAATTTGATGACATTTTAGATCATATCTTCATGTAATAGGTTTTCCATGTAAGCCAGGATTTTTAGCTGATCTTTCAAGTGAAAATCCTTAAGCCAGGCAGTTTTAAAATGTTATTAAAATGAGAAATGTACCATTTCTAGTGCTGAATGTAAAGGAAATAAAATTCATTTTTGTAGTGCAAATAGGCCCATCTGTTTTAAGAACTGCAGTACAAAAGAAGTAACAGTTACGAGCACTAAATATTAATACTGCCTGATCTGCAGTCATTGAATAAATAACCATTCAATGTAGAATTCCTATGTGTGACAGAAGCTAATGGGCAATTGATAAGATTATGTTAAATCACTATTTTATATTTTGACCTTATGTGTTAAAGTAATTACACTGATAAGCCAGCAGGTTGATTGATGCACACTACATATTTACACACAGTTATTCTCAAGGAGTTCACTCCCACATAACTAGATATCAGTTTTTAGCTTCTGAACAGCTAAACTGTTTTGTTTTGTTTTTGCAAGAATTATAATGAACTATTGGGGATCTTCTGTGGTATTGTATTATTAGCCTGTATTCAAATATATATGTATGTGTGTGTGTGTGTGTGTGTGTGTATACACATATATACATACATATATATATACATATGTGTGTGTGTGTGTGTGTATGTGTGTGTTTTTAATTTGTGCTGATAAATAAATAAAGGGAGAGTAGTATAGATCTATTTCAAGCTATTTAGCTCTCATCAGCTAGCCATACCCTTACTGGGATTTGAACCTGGGCTATATTACATACTAGGCAGATTTCTTAGCCATTAGGCCACAGGCTCTTATCCGTTATCAGCGAATTTATATATTACATTACACCTCATTCATTATTCATACATACCTAAGCCACCTTGCTTATTGGACAAATATGATGAAAGGGATGAAGGAATCTAGGAAAATGTCCTAAAGTAGATCTTCACTTTGTAAAAACAGTGAATTTTATATCTGCATTTCACCCAATCAGAGAAAGCTCTGCTCAGCTTCTACACCATTATCTATCCAATCAAGACTAAGTCCATTATGTTTAATTGTTCAGTCAGTATTATGTTTCTCATATATATCATGTATCTATGGCTATGGCATCTTTATGTATATAGTAATGTGTTGCTCATATTCCATTTTGTTTTGATGTATTTTATCTGGTTTGGTTGTACAAGGTTTTAACCAGTTGTCTGATTTTCATTACTCCTTTATCAATGCTGGACAAAGTCCCAAACATCATTAAATGCTACCTGCAGCATTAACATCCAAGGATATAAAATGATGTCAGGAAAACATGACATTGGTTATAATTGTTGGGTAGCACTGTCCAGTCAAAATAAAAAAAATATCTCTCTCTTCTACCTCTCTTTTAAAATCCACCCTACCCTTTTGACTTACAAATCTTTAATGTATGTATGTGATTTGGCTGTATGTACTGTACGCAAATTATAATACCCCCAAATGTAGAGATTTTTGAAATGATGTTTTCTACTAACTCTCCCTTCCCCAAATCATCACAAAGAAGATAGTGATTGAAATGCTTCAAGGGAACTTGAAAGCAAAAGTCAATCATGGGTCAGAATCTAATCCTTTTCTGGTCTGTAACATGCTACACTAAGGGTAATAAAATTCTAAATTTCTATACTATATAACATGCTCCTTAAAGCACAAACCTTAAAGATATCAGGTTTTTTTTTCCTCCAACAAATCAAATAACTATGGAGGAGGGGAGAATCACTTTGGATTTACATACCAAAGGTAATGCCACAATCGGCTTTCCAGGGTAAAAGGTTTTGCAATAATTGGTACAGTTGCTAGGCCAGACCTTCTCACTCTGGTGACCTCCAAATATTTTGGTTATGATTCTCACCTCCTCCAGTCAACAATCTAGGGGTCTTGAAGAAGACTCCTTGAAAACTTGTCTTCCTTCTCATCTACTTACGGTAAATGCACTGGTGAGCAAAAGGATTGATCTTGGCAGGGAAAGCTACAGCTAGATAGAGGATTAAAGTACAGTTTTGATTCTGATTGGAATCAAAAGGAAATATTCAGTTCATGTTTATCGTAGATCTTGTAAATTGCTGCTTTCATGGGGACTGATAGAAGGAAGATTTGGCAGATGATGAAGTGATGAGGAAATGGTCTTGTAGAGGTTTTTCATTCAAGGCAGCATTTGTATATCCTGGATTCATACAATCCAGCCAGAAAACTTGGCCTCCTCAAGCTTGCAACTGAGAGAGCCACTCTCTGAAACTGTATGGACAACACCCACTGAATCAATAAATCAGGCATACAGAAAGATTTCTGTCATACCTATCTGGTCTTGTGCTATAAAGCTTGTACATGCTCTAAAATAAATGCCATCCATCAAACCAGATGTTGATTTTCAAGTATCATCAAGTCTATTCTAAGATGCTTGGGGCCCATGCTTTTCAACTAACAAATGCTATGGATATTTCCACATGATGAACCCTACAGTAATTTTGTGTAGAACTTAGTCTGGGGGGGAAAACCCATTGTCAAGTCAGTAATATAACTTTTGTTCTGTCAGGTTCGGACCTCTAAACCTGATCATTCATAGGAAACAAGAGAGATGGGGGAGGGGTTGGAGAAGAGAGAGAATATTACAAGGTCCCTCTCTCAGGTGAAATTCCACAACACTGAATATGTAGAATCAGAACAAAAATTATTAGGACAACGAAAGACATTTTTTATTGCAAAATTACTTGTTACATGGTAGCAATATTTCCTTATGCTTTTTATCTATCTCTGGAATTTAGAACATGCAAACAATTTCTTCTGAGTCTTTCAATCAAATGATAAGACATGCTTTTCTCAAATCAAAATTTGTGTTCACCTGATTGCTCCATTTCTCTTATCAATTGGTTGTTTGATTATGTGCCATCAAACAGGCATCAGCTCCCAACAACTATATAGTTTGTTTCTTTATTAGATTTTTATCCCAGATTTATTACTTTATAAGTAACTCGATGTGGCAAACATATATAATATTCCTCCCTCCTCCTATTTTCCCCACAACATCCTTGTGAGGTGGGTTGAGTTGAGAGAGAGTGATTGCCTCAAAGTCACTTTCATGCTTAAAGTGTGGGTCTTGAACTCACAATCTCCTGGTTTCTAGACCAGCACCTTAACCACTACACCAAACTCGTTATCTTTCTCCATGACTTCCTGTCCCAAACCTGCTCCTTCAGATCTTCCAATAGTGCACCCATCACACTGTAATTGAGTTTTCCACCTATTGCTGATCATCCTCTTCTTTTCCTTCTAATTTTACCAGTGGCAATAGCTTATGGAATGGTCTCTAAGATTCTTTGAGATATGAACAATTATTTAACTTTGCAGAGATTAAGAAAGATTACCTTGATGGAGATATACAAGTTCCAAAACAAGGGGGGAAATATATCTTAGGTTCTTGACAAAAATAAATGGAAATTAATAGACAGAAAATATGCAGAACAGGCTTAGACAGACATATCCCTAATTCAAGTCTATAAGGGGGATGAGGTATAACATAATCAGAATCATGCAAGATGTGTTATTATAGCCATTCTCAATAAAAAAATAGCCTTTTTGTAGAGTTGAGTCTTATGATGAGATTTTTCCAATACAGACAATTTAAATAAGCCATGAATCCCTGTTTTTCTTTTTTTTTAAATATATATACATATAATTTGCATGTGAATTCATTCAATTGCCTCTCTCTCTCCTCCATTATTTAGAGCAGCATCATATTCAACTGTCTCTGTTTAGTTATCCCCATTTAATCGGCTGTTATTACAGTTGAGGGAACTGCAAAATACCATTTGTAAAAGCAAGAGCAATAACCAACTGCTTTAACTTCTCAGTCAACACCATGTATTTTCATCCTTCCCCTTACACACACATATTGGCCAAGCCACACTCTATTGCCCCCATAGCATCATCATTATGGCGAGCCATATCCTCCTCTATCATCCTTAAGGGAGAGGAGACATCTGTGACAATTTACCTTCTGAATGCTGAGAAGCTGCCACTGTTCCTAGCTTCCTCATGAAGAAGCAACAGTGCATGGCTCTGAGTGCAAGCACATCAGTGGTTAACTAGCAGACTATCATATTCAAGATCCTTATTTTCCTTTAGAAGGAGGCTGGGTATAATTTTCCAGTCTCTAGAAAATAAGAGAAGGGCCTAGTTGAAAAAGTAGAGAACAGCTGAGAAAGATTTCCTAGGTCAGGGATGGCGAACCTTTTAGTGACTGAGTGCCCAAACTGTGCACATGTGCATGCCCAAACTGAAAGAAGTGCGTGCATTAATGTGGGCATGTGAGCATGCACGCGTGCATGGCAGAGACTCGAAGACCAGCTAGCCGATGGGAGGCGCGGCAAGAGGTAAGATCTTTTTCTTTCATGAGCTTGTTTCATCGTTTGCAAGAAAACAGAAGCTCATGAAAGAAACAGCACGGGGATCTGACCTGTGGCAATGGCACACGTGCCAGCAGAGGGCTCTGTGTGCCACCTCTGGCACGTGTGCCAAAGATTCACCATCACAGTCCTAGGTGGTCAAATCTACAACTTCACTTCTCCCCACAGAGACCTTCTCTGCTTCCATGGCCTGTATAATTCAGGTAACTTCTACATTTCCTCTGACCAAATCTCACACCTGTGTATAGATCCCCACCAAAAAAAACAAAAAACAGACTCCACCAAATAAGCAAACATATGAAAGTTGGAGGGGAAAACAAAAACAAAAACTGCAGTAAGACTTCCAACTTTCCACAGTAGTGTACACCAAGCTCAAAAAGTGTTGGTTTGCTGGGGAGATAAAAAAGAAACCCTCTGGGCAAAATAGAAAATGCCCCAAAGAAGTCAAAGGAGTCAGATGGGGTGAATGTTGCTTTGGGCAATATCTCCTGCCCAGGAATGCTACACAAAGAAACATATTCTGATGCCAAAAGAAAACAGACTTCACTCCATCCTCATATCATCTCGCTGAACACACAAATAAAATCACTACTCGCTCCAACTGGGTGTCAGGCTTATAAAAAGAATTAGCATTGGCTCCTAGATATCCAACATGGAACAGCTTGACAAAGTTCTTAGACCAGAACTTTGCTGCGAACTATCATAATACGGCACGACTAGATAAGAAACTTTATTATACACTAGGATACAGCCATATAAAACAGTTGGCTGCTTTCTTTTGATAGGAAGGTGCAATTCTCCTTATACCTACACTCGTTTAATTCTGGCGTGTTCCTATCTTTCCTATGGTTTAACACAGTTTTCGCCTTGTGATTTTGGCCTTGAATCTGGGAAACTGTTGGATCTTAAAATTGCCGTTATCTCCTCCGGGAGAAATTTGGCCTCTCAATGTCCACAGAATTAAAAAAATAAACAAAATAAAACAATAAAGTTATGCAGTCTTTGGTTTTTGTACAAATTCCTTTGCTCCTGAAATGAGCAAGACCAGTCCATATTCAGAAATCCATAGTAACCATAACTTTGGGGAGGAATCATAAAAGACCTGACCTTTGACAGAAGAAACCAAAGGGGTGGCTCTTACAGGTACATTTTGCCCAAGTGATTGATTTTGACTATCTATCTATCTATCTATCTATCTATCTATCTATCTATCTATCTATCTATCTATCTATCTATTTATTTATTTATTTATTTATTTAGTTTGTCAAATATGTACAAGATAGCAGGTATAAGTATGAACATGGGCATGAACAAAGGAAATGAGTACAAACAAATGAGAATAGTAGGACAGGGATGGTAGGTACGCTGGTGCGCTTATGCATGCCCCCTTTACGGACTTCTTAGGAATGGGGTGAGGTCCACAGTAGACAGTTTAAGGTTGAAGCTATGACGGTTTGAGGATGTAACAACAGAGTCAGGTGATGCATTCCAGGCATTGACCACTCTGTTGCTGAAGTCGTATTTTCTGCAATTGACTTTGAAGTGGTTTACCTTGAGTTTGGATCTATTGTTTGCCCGTGTATTATTGTGGTTGAAGCTGAAGTAGTTGTTGACAGGTAGGACACTGTAGCAGACAATTCTGTGTACTACACTTAGGTCCGACTGCAGGCAGCACAGTTCCAGATTATCCAAGCCCAAAATTTCAAGCCTGATGGCATAGGGAATTTCTATTTTTTATCTTGTCTGTGAGCCACCCAGAGTCCCAATGGGAGTGGGCGGCATACAAATTTCATTAAACTAAACTAAACTATTGTGAGCAGAGGAGTGGAATACTTTTCTTGTGAAATACCTCTGGACCTGCTCAATTGTATTAATGTCCATATCTAATATGATTTAATACCATGTCTAAGGCCTATTTATTCAAAGGGCTGATTTCTTATAGGCTTTTTGCCAAATTGTTTTTTCCAGATCAAAGAGTGATGCTTGACACTCTTCAACTGAATTGGTACACAATATTCAGAATTTATGCATTCCCAGAATTGTGGAAATGGAAATTTCAAGACTTCTCCAAAAGCGCAAGTTGAGGACCTCCATATACTGTATGTACCATTCTGACAAAATGGGAAGTTGCTTTAAAAAGCAAACCATTATTCAGCCCTTGCTGGAAAAGACCAGTCTCAAGAAAATGAACTATCTTAAGAATATCCATTCACTGGGGTTAAAACAAAAGAAGCCAATGCCATCAATCTCATTCATCAAAGTAGCCTCTGAATGAAATACGTATATCAGAAGACAGTTCACTTGTGACTTTATTAAGAACAAAGAATATTTCTTTTTCTCTTAGAGAAGACAGATTTACTTCAGAGTTCATTTAGAACAAAGAATATTTCCTTTTCTCTAGCCTGCAGTGCTGCATTAAGCCTTTCCTCTGAACTGCTATCCTTTGTCAAAGAAACAGCCAGCTAAATCTAAATGGAAATGTCATTTAAACATTGACAACTGAAAAGAAATGGGAACTTGAAGGTGCGTGTTCTGGGTCTCAGAGCTGCTGTCAGACAATTGATGAAGCCACCATTCACTTTTGGACCTCACTAAGCAAGGTGGTAGTCAAGCAATAGCAATGCAGACGTGAGAATGGAGTCTAACTGGGTGCTGTGCCACTCAAGAATACAGAACCTTTTTGCCAACGGATGTCCATTGTTAAAAAGAATTGGATCTTGACAGGGCTCCAATGGGAAGCTTTAAGAATTGTTACTTGATTCTCATGGAAGGAAGTGTGCCGAATACATTTAACAGCTGTACGATAATCATTAGGGCCTTCTATGGAGAAAAGGTGACAGTAAAAAGAAATGCAGGATACTAGAGGGACACAGTTAAATCCATCCTCCAATGCAAGGTATTTTGCTACAAAGAGAAATGGAGTCCTTAAAGAAAGTCAGAAAACTCTCCTTAAAAACAGTATTACCCTTATCATTCTTAGCTGATTTTTTAGCCTATGCTTCTATGGCGAGATATGTATTTTAATGTTTATCACGAGTTTTATTTTATTTTTTTTAATGGAAACACAGCAACAATTGTTTATTTGGAAACCAGGAGGGGAGAAGGTATTTTGAAATGAGGTTCCCTATTTGCTCAGCAATGGTCCCTCCAAGAAAGGTCGAAGGCCCTAGGCTTTCTATATCCACCAGGCTACTGGTAACCTGAAGTCCTCAAGGCTCTCTCCAACCTTGACTGCTGAAAATCAACAGTGTTGACAATCTCCCAAAATATTACTTGGAACTCCAGTCATGCAAAGAAGAATCTAACCCAACCCCAAAATAAAGATGGATGGATGGATGGATGGATGGACGGACGGACAGACAATCTGGTAACTTCAAGTCTTTGTTGACTCCTGGCAACTGCCTGGACTAGTCACCACAATTTTGGGGGCAAGGTTTTTCAGAAGTAGTTTGTCCTTGCGTTTTTCCTAGGGCTGACAGAGAATGACTAGCTTTATACCTAAAGTGGGACTAGAACTCACAGTCTCCCAGTTTATAACCTGATACTTTAACCACTATACCAAACTGGCTCTCAAGTATAAGATATTTTCATGTTTACTTTAAAATGATAAATTCAAACTGTTATGTTCAATTATAAAATTTGTTAAATTGAGCAGCAGAGAAATTACATCATATGAATATAAAGTAACATTTTTATTAAAATTTGGGGGGAGGGGAAGCAAAAAGGCATCAGGATAAGTAGAAGATAGGCAACATTGTATCTATTGCCAAACACTCATCTTCATTGTGTCACTGATGGCTGATTCACACTGTAAATTTAGAGCTAAGACTTGCTCAGAAAGCTTGGAAATAGCTTAAATCATTTCTAAGCAAAACTAAAGGCAATTAAGTCTTGTCCCCCTTCCTTCCCCCTTTCCCAAGCTTCAATACATTCATTTTAAAGTCACAATTTCTGATTAGGCGGGTGGCAAAATTGATGGATCTCCTGCTGTAGTTTGAGGAATGGAGATATTTCTCATCTGTTTTCTCTGACTAGTGCCTGTATTTGACATAAAGCATACGCTCTGCCATCCTTTTGGGGGGGGGGGGTTTCTGAAATTGGAGTTTCCTTGAGTCCTACCCAGCACACCAGCTGCAGTAACCACACAGAATACAATGACAAAGAGACCTCTCTCCTCTTTGAAGAAGGCTGTGGCTGCTACTATCACCCAAACATTATTGAAGTGAAAAGGGTTAGAGATGGAGAGCTGCCTGGAAAGACTTAAAGTTCATTCACTGAAAACAAGCAACAAAAATTGCTTTTCCAGCTCCACTTTGACACAGGTCCTAAAGAAGCAAAGGGTTTTTTTTTTACTCCCAGTTCATGCAAAAGAGAAAGTGAAAGAAGAAAAAAATTGCTTGTACATGCATACATTCCAATCCACTTCATTATTATGTATTCTTTTTTCTGGCCATATAAAGTAATATTTCACTCTGTCTTGTGAAGATTAATTTAAAAGATACCAAGCTGTCTTCAAAGATCTGTGGCCCAGGAACCAGGAGGTTTGGTGGAGGCAGGGAGTCACAAATAGAGAAACAGGCTGCCCACAAGCACCACACGGCTGTACAGTTGCTTTTAAACAGTGTAGTTTGACTGCATTTGCAACTACACTGCAGCTGAGCCAAAAATGAATCACTCAGCTTACAAATACAGCCAGTATTGTGGGATCATAAAGATCTGAAATAGCTTTTAAACTGGCATGGCAATCTCATGAGGAACTGTCTTTAAATTAAAACCTATGCTCAAGAAACCAGGAACTGTCTTTAGAGCAAACAAATCTCCAGTTAGTTTCCAAGTTTTTCAAAAGAACCACACCAAGAGTTTGGATGGAATCTATCCATATTAACTTTTGCATTATGGAAGCAGAAAGCTTCCATCTCAAGAACGTCAATATAATGCCCTTTAAACACATACAGTGTTAGGAAAGCAAACTTGAATTATAGTCTGACAAAACTTTACAAAAAAAACCTGGTACTTCGCTATTGTTAAGATGATCAATGGGATCATCCATGAACAACCCAACAAGAAACAAAGAGACAAAAATTTCATACACTCAGCTCCCAAGAGCCATTTTTTATATCACTGCCAATAAATATTGTTTTAGTAACAGTCTACTTCAGTAGAAGTATCAAGGTAAATGGAACTTACTTTACAAAATAAGTTCCTTGAAGTATCATCTTCTGATTTAAATAGAGGATATTGCTACCACAACTAGCATGTCTATCTATGTATGGATCAGCTTGGGGACAGATCATCCCAAAGAGCTATCTGCTAACTATCAACACCAACTTAATGGCACATAATCAATCATGATAGAAGAGTGGGGGAGAGGTGTCTGTGTATGATCATAAATGTTATGCAATGAATGAAATATAATGGAAAGTAAGTGTGGTTTAAAGTTTAAATAGTTTGGATTAGCAACGGGAAGATCTAGTTTCTGATCTATTCTTAATCAGAAAAACTTACTAGATGACTTTGGGCCACATATTTGTTGCTATGGAATACACATAGGGATTGCTGATCAGCAGCCATATAGGCTGACCCAAGTCTCCAAGAAAAAACTAGGTGTCAACCCTGGAGCCATCTTGGAAGGTCTTCAAGGTTGCCACAGTGAGGCTGGATAGAGCTGTGGGAAAGGGAGGGGGAAGTAGATATAGCTGGGGAAATATGTAGCCAAATAACATTCTTTCTTCTGTGAGCCAAGGACACTCTCACCAGCACCTGGCGGGGCGTGGATGGGAGTTATCTCGGTCTGGGACTGTGACCTGATTGGGGCATGTGATGGTTGTTTGTAGTGAAGAACTTAGGATTTTGAATTGGGTGGGGGAAACCCGGGGAGTTTCAGAGACGTGTTTTCACCAGCTATGCCAATATGGCATGCCTAATCAATCTATTCATTGAGGAAGCCTTTGGCCTTGGAGTTTTGATTTCATCTGGGCTGTTACTTGGAACCCTGACACTAGGCTCATCTGCCAGCCAAGCTTAGAATGACTTTGAAAGACTGTGTCTAATGGGTTAGAAGGAAGTGGATAAATAGCTGCTTAAAATAGTCAATGAGCACTGGGCTGAACCAACTCTAGAAATTACATGATCACATCACCAAAGAATGGTGGCCTAGGAGCTGTGGTGGCACAGTGGTTAGAATGCAATATTGCAGGCTAATTCTGCTGACTGCCAGCAGTTCGGTCCTCATAGGCTCAAGGTTAACTTTAGCCTTCCATCCGTCTAACATCAGTAAATGCACTCCCAGATTATCTGGGTCTATAATATGCTGACTCTGTAAACACTTAAAGAGGCCATTATGTAAAACATTATGAAGCAGTATATAAGTCTAAGTGGTATTGCTATTGCTAGGTTACATTCATATATAGCCAGTACACTCGGGGGGGGGGATCTACTTTAAAACTGGAATAGCTGAGTTATTCATATATTCCTATTCCTGCCTTCCAGTACAGTGAGAAAATTCTACTTTAAAACTGGAATAGCTATGGATTATTTAAGGCAACATGAGGATACAGCTTAAACTCATGGCTTTAACCATTTCCAAGATATTTGGAGGTTTGCTTGGTGACTTTTGGTAACTGAGAGCTGCTTCCATAAAGTGGGTATCACTGGCTGACTTGCCAGCTATAGCTGTTAGATACGCAGCTTGATCGGAGGTCAAAGTGAATATTAGCTTTAAGGGTCTTGCTTTACCTTCTGATGATATTTTATCTTTTAAACCGACTTAGATGAAACTTCCTTTCAAATAGAGAACAACCCTCTAATTTACACATGCAAAGAATAGCACTCATGTAAGTTAATAGAGAAAGTTGCTTCTTATTTCACCTTAAGGTGCAGAACGAATTTGACACTGGGAAGGGATCAAATTCATTTTTAAGCAGTCCTCTATGTACATTGCTGAAGTGGTATGGTCTAACCCAGTGTTTGTCAACCATAACCATTTTAAGATGCATGGAGTTCAACTCCCAGAATTCCCCAGCCAGGAACATCTTAAAATGGCTAAGGATGACAAACACTGGTCTAACCTCACATTCTATTATGGCACATTAGTACAGCTGAAGCATGCCTAGTAAAACCAAAGTTTCATTTGAATTTCAAGAAATTTTGCATTGTTCCAATCATTTTGCTGCGCCACCAGTGATGGTATTCTGCTGGTTCTTACCAGTTCAGGTAGCGGCTGCTGCTGGAGGTTCCGCCCACCCAACCCTACATAATGTGCGACCTTCTGCGCATGCGAACATGCTCACATTTGGGAACTGGTAGCAAAGGTAAGTGAATCCCACCACTGTGTGCCACCTACTGAATTACTTACAAAACAAGCAAAGGAAAAATTAATTTGATAACTTACACAATTTAAAATATCATTTCCTCCCCCCAAAAAACCCCAACAAAGATAAACCCTGGGAGACATTCTAAAGCTATTGATCTTCTTTCCTCCAAGCTTTTTATCTGCCAAATATGTGACGCTGAATTTCTCATCTGAGCAACCTTGAAAGAAGCTTAAAAAAGCAACCTCCAGTGCCAGCTGAGGCTAACAAGCTAAAAATTTCAAGGCAAGCCTGTCAGGAAGGCACAAACAAGAAGGCTGGCATGAAATGTTCAGAGAAAGACCAGCCCTTTCTAGAAAGGGTCTTGTGAGCCATCCTTGCAGTTTATAGGTAAAAGAAAACCGAGGGAGGAGAAGAGATGCAAAAGAACTTTTGGCACCATGAAGAATTGAATTTCATGCCCTGAAACTTGGAAACTATTTTTAAAAGTCAAAGGATGGAGTAGAGGGCAAGGAAATGCCATCTGCATTAAATACAGGGAAGCTCAGAAATAAAATAGATGTACACTGTAGAGTGGGGAATAAGTGCCCCTTTTGTGCAGGTCAGGTGGAGTTTCACAATCAAAAAACAGCAATATTACTTGTAAACCTCCTTGTGTAGTAATCTTAAAGCAGCAGATCTCCCAGGAAAAGTGAGCAAGGAAGAAAATCTCAAGTGACTCAAGTGCCAGAAGTTATAGTTGCCAGGATAACTGTGCTAAGCCAATTGCAGAAAGATGACTTAACAGCCTAGTTTCCCTTACAGATGAACCAATGTTTTAATACACTTTAGTTGGGAAAAATATCATAAAGGTAAAGGTAAAGATTCCCCTCACACGTACTGTATGTGCTAATCGTTCCCGACTCTAGGCGGCGGTGCTCAACTCCGTTTCAAAGCCAAAGAGCTGTCCAAAGACATCTTCATGATCATGTGGCCGGCATGACTCAACACCGAAGGAGCACAGAACGCTGTTACCTTCCCAGCAAAGGTGGTTCCTATTTTTCTACTTGCATTTTTACATACTTTTGAACTGCTAGGTTGGCAGAAGCTGGGACAAGTAATGGGAGCTCACTCCATTACGTGGCATTAGGGATTCAAACCATCGAAGAACTTCTGTCAGGAAAATGAAGTAGAGTTTAACACATCTTCCCATTCTCATTTCTGCCTTGCCAGAGTTAAACTGATGTTCTTTTGAATTATATCAGTCTGATATCAAAGGTTCATGAAATGGCATAGGATTGGCTTGTTTAGTCATTTAATCTTTTAATATGATAATTTGTTTTACATCAATACACTAAGAAAAAAAAATCTTAAGGTATTTAATGTTCAAAGTTAAGCTTTATATTTTGGAAATAAAACCGAGCACAATAAAAATAACATAGGTGTAAAGTAAATGTAAAGGTTCCCCTCGGACATATGTGCTAGTCGTTCCTGACTCTAGGGGGCGGTGCTCATCTCCGTTTCAAAGCTGAAGAGCCAGCGCTGTCCAAAGACATCTCTGTGGTCATGTGGCCGGCATGACTAAATGCCAAAGACACACGGAATATTGTTACCTTCTCACCAAAGTGGTCTTTTTTCTACTTGCATTTTTTACATGCTTTCAAACTGCTAGGTTGGCAGAAGCTGGGACAAGTAACAGGAGCTCACTCCATTACGCAGTGCTAGGGATTTGAACAGCTGAACCTCTGATCGACAAGCTCAGTGTCTTAACCATTCAGCCACCGTATGCCTATAAAAATATCATAAGAAACATAAATATTTTAAAAATTGAACAATACAGAAAATGAACGTCATACATGTATGCTAGACACTGTTATGCTTTCAAGATAGAAATGACAAATCTATATAGAAGTATTCCTTCCTTTCACTGATATCTCCCTTTTCCCCCAGAAACTCAAGATATAGCACCGTTCTTACCACTCCTGCAATGTGTTATCCTCAACTTTTCCCAAGCTGTCACTTTCCAGATAAAGTTGAGATTCCAATTCCCACAATGTTTGCAGGCAGTCCTTGACTAACAACCACAATTGAGTCCAAAATAAACTAAGTGAGACAATTGTTGAGTGAATTTTGCTCCATTTTACAACTTTGCTTGCCACAGACGTTAAGTGAATCACTGCAGCTGTTAAGTTAGTAATATGGCTGTTGAGTAAATCTGGCTTCTCCATTGACTGTGATTGTCAAAAGGTCGCAAAGCATGACTACATGAATCCGGAACACTGCAACCGTCATACACATGAACCAATTGGCAAGCATCTGAATTTTGATCATGTGACTGTCAGGTTTCCAAAAAAGATGCCCTAATTAATTCATGAGCCTCAAGCCAAGTTTCAAAAGATCCAATCATTTATTAGGAGCACCATTTCGGTAATACGCCATTGCAGTCAGATCTGATCTTATTTAAATTATGGCTGAACTTTGCCCCTGTTTCTTCCCTCCTCTCAGTCTGTGTCATAAATCACATTCCCCAAAGAGGTGCATACCTCACAAGCCTGCTGTAGTAACCTGAGATCTGACTGTAGCCAAAGGTATGCATGGAATGCGCTCCACCACCACTCCCTTCCTCACCATGGCAATTTGATAACGGACATGCAGATGCTTTATGAGTTGACATTGATCATGAGGAGGCTGCAACAGTCGTAATGATGGAAAATGGTCATAACTCATTTTTTCAGTGCTGTTGCATTGTACTTTGGTCACTAAAGAGTCCTACGGGATTGGGCGGCATATAAATTTATTAAATTACTAATTACTAAATAGTTGTTAAGTTGTGGATTACCTGAATAGAGAATCCAGCAGCTGCAGTTCTAGCATATCAGGAATATATTCATCTCAAACCTTAAAATATTGTGAGCGAAGAAGATGGGATAATGACAGATTATAAAATCTGGAGTGAGCAAAGAAAAATGCTGATGCAAAGGGGGGGAAAGTCTGGGGAACTTATCCCTGGATTTTTAACTCCAGTTCTTCAGCCCCTCTTCCAAGAAGCTACCATGCTGCCTTTTGAAACCATACAGCTGACAAAGGGGTTTTTTACCCCCACTTTATTTTTCTTTTCTTAACTTTCTTAACTTTTCTCTGGTACTTGGCATGCATATTTGAACTTAAAAGATCAGTTAGGAGTTTAACATCTTCACTGAATTATAGATATATATTTTCATTATGCTTGAATGCTATAAACAGTGAAATATGAATGCTGAACGCTGGTAATGGAGATTAATACCAGGGTTAGACTTGAATATCCTTTTTTCTGATTTGTCACTGATTATTCCTTAAATTGCCTCTTGTTCACTTTTTATCGCACATTTTGTCAGTCACTGCAATTCTTCCTTAGACTAATCATTTGATTCCTTGCTTATGAATACACGGGACTTTATGTTTTAGTTTTTGCCTATGATTTAGCACCATTCTGTCTGTTGTGCCTACATTTAAGTGCACTTTCTCTCTTCATGCCAACTTGAGCTAATGGTTATCTCCATCAACTTGCTTTTGTTGTTGTTAGTTGCGGAGTAGTGTCCGGCCCATCACAACCCCATGGGCAATATTTCTCCAGGCCTTCCTGTCCTCTACCATCCTCTGGAGTCCATTTAAGCTCACGCCTACTGGTTCGATGACTTCATCCATCCACCTAATTCTCTGTCGTCCCCTTTTTCTTTTGCCCTCAATCTTTCCCAGCATTAGGCTCTTCTCCAGTGAATCCTTCTTTCTCATTAAGTGGCCAAAGTATTTGAATTATCAACTTGTTGGACCAACCCAAAGAAAGGGAGATAAAAGAGCCTAACTTTCAGCAGGCACTGGATTGGAAAAGGGGGAATTGGGTAAACACTGAATGTATAGTTTCAAAGAGCTTCACAATTGAAATAGAACTCCATTTGGGTCTTCCCAGGCCTAGTCCAGCATTTTGCTCCCAGAATCCAGTTCAGACTTGGATTCTGAAGGAGATTTGCTTTGCTAGCCGTCATGTTCGAACTTTGAAATATGCTATATTCATCTCAAGACCTCCCTCCTCCAAACAGTAATAATGCTAGGATTATTGCAGAAATTCTTAATGGAACTGAGGGGAAACTTGAGAATAACTCAAGTTTAATTAAAAAAATACATGTGCACAAAAGTATATATTTATAATTGTATAGCACTGAGAAAGGACGTTGGTATTACCTGAACGTCTATTTTCAGAGGGGGGAGGGAATGGTCACACGTGGGTTGTTCTCAAAGCCTGATTGGTCCAAAGACTGAGAGAAAACGCTTAAATACTGGTGCCTTCCAGTCCTATCCCAGTTTCCTCGAAGGCAAACGGTAGAACTGAAAAGACAAAAAAACAACACACAACAAAACCCCCGGGAACCACCCGGGCCCTCCCCTTGGCCCCGACGGAAAGGTCTCAGGGCGGGTTGTGACCATTCCCTCCCCCCTCTGAAAATAGATGTTCAGGTAAGACCAACGTCCTTTTTCCAGAAGAGGGGGAGGGAATGGTCACACGTGGGACATACCCAAGCTACCGTCCCAGGGAGGGAGAACGAGAATCACCAGGGCCCAAGGGGAGCCTCAACCGCCACCCCCAGAGGGTCCTGCCACCAAGGACACACTCGCATCTGCAAAGCCTCCAGACCATAGCGCCGGAGGAAGAAGCCGGGGAAATCCAGAGGCCGCGCGACAGACGGCCTCAACTGGCCCCCCGCGGCCCCCAAGGCCACGCTCGTGTCGCTCCTAATAGACTGGGCCGTGAACTCTGACGGGACTGGCCCGTCGACCCGAAACCCCGAGGGCTTCCGCAATGGCCCGACGCAGCCGACGCCAACGGTGGCTGAAGATACGCTCGAACCCAGTGACCCCCGGCTGGAGGATCAGTCTACAAGGACTCGACCTACGGACCCCTCGGTCCGCTGGCGATGGAGCCGCAGGGCGCGGTGCGCGCCCAACCAATGCCAGAGCTTAGCGAAGGAAGTGGCCACCTACGGGAAGAAGGCACGAGCAAGGCGAAGCCTCGCCCCGCCCTTTAGAGGCGACGGGGACGACCTCAGAGCAGGGTGCCCAACTCCACATACCCGGGCGGAGACAACCGCCACAAGGGAGCCAGCCGACGAGCATACCTAAGAGATTCGAAGAAGCCCCCCCTGAGCACAAGGGGGAAGAACACACGGGGAACCCGCGGACAGAGGGAAACCCAGAAGCCGCCCCCTACCGAGAAGCTCGATCAGGGGGACCTGAGAGAGGGAGAACCCCCACCCCCTCCAGGGCTGAAAACAATTCCGCCACCAGGCGGCGCAATCTTGAGGGTTTCCGAAGTCAGGCCCCTCCTTCAGGAACTCCTGACGTTCGAGAGAAAGGTGCCCTGCCAGGCAAAGCCAGGCGAAGCCAGGCAGATAACACCGCCGGACGATACCCAGGAGGAACCGCAGCCGCGGTCCGCAAGGCACCCAGGCATCCCTAGTCGAGAGGGACCCCGTTGGCTAGACCAGCCTCCAACAGCTGCCGGACAAGGGTCATGGGCCGGATGCAATCCCAGGGACCAGGCGAAGCAGGACCACCACCCCCCGCTGCCAGGCCAACCCCTCCCGCGGGAGCCTCCACGGAGGGCCACCGACAGCCAGACGAGGTCCGCGAGCCAAGGCCCCTAGGTCCTAATGGCCCACCCCCACGATCAGGGCCCCCATGCCACCCCCCTCCGGGGAGACCTGGAACCAGGGGGATGGGAGGAACCCATACCGAGACCGCAGGTCACCTCCTTTCGAGGGCGCTTACGCCCTCCACAGATCAGGACAGGAAATGGGTGAAACCCCAGGGAGGAATAGAACACGCGGCGAGCAAGTAGACAGCCAGGGAGTGTCGAACCGCCGACAGATCCACCAAAAAAAAGAACCGACGACTGAGGGAGTAGGCCCTCTCCCCTGGTCAGGGTCGCCCGATGCCGCCGAGCCGCCCGGAGACAGGAGAGCCTGGAGGAGAGTCTCGACTCTGGGGGCAACAGAGGCCCTACCGCCCAGACGTCCAGTCCCGAGCATTCCGGCCGAGGGCTGGAGAAGACCCCCACCTGACAGATGAGGGCCTGAGTGGTCCCCGTGCCAACGGGAGGGCACGCGATGCCCAGCTACGGGGCCCAAGGGAAGCGCAGAGCCCGGCGGGACAGCACTAGTGCCATTCCAGTGACGAGGGGTAAGCCCCGAAAGCGACCACCTGAGAGCGAACCGGGAGCCCCCTAACCAGGACGAGGCTCCCCAGGAGTGTCCAAGGGTCCGGCGGGTGGGACTATCCCTGCTCAGGAGCATCTGCCCAATCTGATAGAGGGAGGTTGAAACCGAACAACATCCCTAAGGCCCTACGCCAGCTGGCATAGGCCGAATTGGAGCTCCTGGACAGACTCACCCCCTCCCCTGACATGGAGCCTATGACCGACGCCAGGCAAGCGGAAAGGGAAGAGGTGGACGCCGGAGAAGCCCGCTGAGGAACAGGACGGGACTCCGAAGCTCCTAGAACGGGCGCTAAATAACCGAAAGACCTGAATAGGCTAGCCCCGCCAAGGAATCAGAGCCCCCAGGATGGGGCGTGGACAAGCCGCCCGGGCCGCCGGGCCTTAGTGAAACCCGGAGAACGGAGACCAGACCAAGGGAAGAGCCCTGTGGGGGAACCCCAGGGACCCGCGGTGACTGGCCAGAGCCGAGGAACGAAGATAAGCCCCCCGAAGAGCCACCAGGCCAGGGGTCTCCTGCCTGAAACCCCGAAGGACCAAAAGGCCAAATTGAATAAAGTAATCCTACCAGTAATTCTCAACAGTTCTTGGACCAGAAAAGACTGAGAGGAAACTGGGATAGGACTGGAAGGCACCAGTATTTAAGCGTTTTCTCTCAGTCTCTGGACCAATCAGGCTTTGAGAACAACCCACGTGTGACCATTCCCTCCCCCTCTTCTGGAAAATAAGGACAGTGCGGTAGCTGGATAGATTGATAAGATTCTGATTCACATTCCAGATGATCCAGGACTGTTTCTGACCCAAGAGGGTCCTTATCTTGTCAAAAGGTTATTGGAAGAATAAGAGAGCCAGAAGGAAATCTTTGGATTTCCTCATAATGATATACTTGTGCTCAGCAAAGAAAATAAATACATACAGTAAATAAAACAATCACACATTCCTTCCTGTATCTGTGGAGTTTCAAAGACAATTATCTGCCACCCAGTTTCTCAGTAAGTGAAAATGAATAGGTTACCTAGTAATTATTCAGTTGTCTGCCATATACAACTCTCTGCTCAGGGTTTTTTGCAACCTTTGTGGCAGTTCATTTGAGGAAGGTTTTATGCATTCCTTCCACACATCACCACCTCCTGAAACCTCAGAGGGAATTGCATTGGTCTCATGCCTTGTATCTTATTGTTCTGTTCAAAAATTCAAAAAAAAGGTAACATGTCAGTAGCTCAAGACTGAGCCTAATACACTGTTCCATATCAATTGAGAATCCCTTGATAAGACAGTTATTAGAGCTTATACATAAAGTTTATGCCCTTTTACTATATACTGTGACTTTTGCAAATATAGTATACATTTCTTAGGACGTTGGATATGGTTGACTCACCATCCAGTCTTATCTTGTCTTCTCAAGGCACGCACAACTGTAAAAACTGGGTTCATTAAGGACCATATTCCATAGCGCCATGTATTACATAGTTCATGCTCCAAGGAGCACCCTGTGAAATTAGGAAACTGTAACATTGAGAATGTAGCACAACTGTGTCTGCAAAATTCTCAGAAACATATTCATACCAACATTTCTCTGCTAGCAAGTTAACAGGTACCTTACTGTCAACTTGGTATCCAATGCAGTAATTCTCTCTTGTTCTCCCTGAACTCAAACCATGTTCAAGAGCTTGTATAGGAATGGCTTCAGGAGGTATGTTGCTTTATTGCAACCAGGTAATAATGAAGATCAGCTTCAACTCAGTCTAAACATCTAGCTGTGACTTTATGTGCATGTATGTTACAAGATTTGTACATATGTCTGAAAAGGTATAGGGTAGCGATGGTGAACCTTTTTTCGCTCACGTGCCATAAGCAGGGGGAGCGCAGGGGGGTTTTGTGTGTGTGTGTGTGCCGCACCCATAATGCAATGCACAACCCCCTCCCCAGCGCGTATCCACCCATTTTTTGCATGCTTTTTTCACCCTCCCCAGGTTCCAGAGGCTTTATAGGAGCCTGGGGAGGGCGAAAACAGCCCCCCCCCCCCGAGGCCCTCCAGAGGCTTCAGGAGCTTCCCTGAAGTCTCCGGAGTGCAAAAAACTGGCCCTACTGGCAAACCAGAAGTTCGGGAACAGACTTCTGGTTTGCTTGTAGGGCCGGTTTAAACCCTCCGGAGCCTTCAGGGGCCTTCCGGAGGCTTCCCCGAAGGATCTGGAGGACTAAAAACGGCCCTATGAGCGTCCTCCAGTGTCTTCAGGGAAGTCTTCAGGGAAGCCTCCAGAAGGCCCCTGAAGGCTCCGGAGGGCTTAAACCGGCCCTACAAGCGGACTTCCGATTTGCCCACAGGGCCGTTTTTTTGCACTCTGGATGCTTCAGGGAAGCTCCTGATACCTCCGGAGGACCTCTGGGAGGGTGAGGGAGGCTGTTTTTGCCCTCCCCAGGCTCCTATAAAGCCTCTGGAGCCTGGAGAGAATGAACAATGGCTTTAAAAAAGGCTGAACTCAGCTGGCCAGCCCGCCCATGTGCGCTGGCCGGCTGACAGAGCAACGCCTCGTGTGCCCTGACAAATGGCTCTGTGTGCCACCTGTGTCACGTGTGCCATAGGTTCACCATCCCGGGTATAGGGTCTCCTGCCTGAGCAGGTGGTTGGACAAAATATTTCCAAGGTCCCTTCCAAATCTGTTAGTCTCTTATTCTGCTTGCAATCTCTCTCTCGGGCTGGATTGCTGATGACACCTGCACTGTGTTCATATAATGGCCTTGGCACGGCTGGGATTCCCAGCGCAAACAAGCATCAGTCAGAGTTGAGCTGTTGGAGCAGAGCACCCACAGAGATGAAAGTTTAAGGTGGAAAAGTATTGCTGCTTTAAGACGCGGAAGGTCCTGCGCATGTGTGGAAGTGGCGCGCGAGCGAGTGCTTGCTCACATTGCTACCGAACCAGTAGCAAAGGTAAGTGGATTTCACCCCTGGTTCAGATGAATTTGTGGCTCCCTCCTATTGCCTGTCCTAACGTCTGCTAAGCACAACCCTAATCTTTCTATCCTCACTCAGCCTTCTTTGCAGCCCAATCTTTGCAGACCGCCTGCTAAGCCTCCTTCCTCTCTCTCAGTGTCCTATGCGCCAAAACAGTGTTGTGGGGGAACATTGGTGGTTGCTCTGGTCATTTTCCCATCATTTGGGGAACTGTGTGTACATAAAACACTGCCTGAATAATTAACAAATTGCTCTATTATCATGTTTCTGCACATAAAAGCGCTGTCCATAAAAACTCAGGCATCCAAAATGCAGCAAATGCAATAATTACAAATAAAATCACGCAGAGCATTATAAAAGGCAGAACTGTGAATAAGCAAGATCTCGAACAAATTATGCTTCAGTGATTAAAATACACTGTTAAACTGATTGAACATAATGGCTGCAAGAAGGGGGACTCTGGCAGATGATTCTTGTGAGCAAATCCCATTAGGTAGGGGCTGCTTTACCCCAAATTACCATCACTGTCTAAACGTTTACAACAAGTAGTGTGGGTGTAAAATGATATTGATTTCATGCATCTAAAGCAAAACACCTTTTGCAATCTCCCTGTCTTTTCACGGTAAGAGTTGGAGGAAAAACTGCAATCTTTTGGCAAGTTCTGTTAAAATCTGTATAATGTTCCAGACTGCACAGCCCTATATGTACTTATGCTCCTCAATACCCATTCCTCAAAAACCTGCAGATTCAACATTGCATTGCCTGCAAAGAGAAAAAGTTCTGCTTGAGCAGGTAGATATGAAAGTTGTGACTTTGGGGTTTGACATCCAAATTAAAACAGGGAGGAAACTCTTCTGCAGCATTGCTCTAAACCAGGGGTGGGTTGCTGCCGGCATTACTGCCGGTTTGGCGCGCAAAATTTTTTGCTCCAAGCACGTGCGCATTTTCACCAAAAAAGGTCCAGAATGTTAGAAAAGGAAAAGAAATAACGTTTTTCTAATGAAGATTGTTCTGCGCATGCCCAGAACCGAAAATCAAGATGGCATTACCACTGATAGAACTGGTTCAGGGGCATGCCAGGCCGAGTTACTACCTGCTCAGCCAAAACGGGCCAAAACGGTAGGAACGCACCTCTGCTCTAAACCTTATGTTATGTGCTTAGGTTCAGCTCAAATTATACATTAGATTGCTGCATTTGTCTGATGGTTGGTTTTTTGTGCCAAAACTGCAGCAATTAGTTTTAGAGTTATGGTCATTATACTTAGTTACATTTCAAAAAGATACTTACAGACAGAGGTAGGATGTAAAGTTGTAAGATGGGTTCTCTCGTACACAGTGGGCTGCATTCAATACAATACAATAGCAGAGTTGGAAAGTACCTTGGAAGTCTTCTAGTCCAACTCCCTGCCTAGGCAGAAAACCCTATGCCATTCCAGACAAATGGCTATCCAACATCTTCTTAAAGACTTCCAGTGTTGGGGCATTCACAACTTCTGGAGGCAAGCTGTTCCACTGATTAATTGTTCTAACTGTCAGGAAATTTCTCCTCAGTTCTAAGTTGCTTCTCTCCTTGATTAGTTTTCACCCATTGCTTCTTGTTCTACACTCAGCTGCCCTGGAGAATAGTTTTGACTCCCTCTTCTTTGTGGCAACCCCTGAGATATTGGAACACTGCTATTATGTCTCCCCAAGTCCTTCTTTTCATTAAACTAGACATACCCAGTTCCTGCAACCGTTCCCCATATGTTTTAGTCTCCAGTCCCCTAATCATCTCTGTTGCTCTTCTCTGCCCTCTTTCTAGAAACTCCACATCTTTTCTACCTTGTGGCGACCAAAACTGAATGCAGTATTCCAGTATTCTATGTTCTTTTAAGCAAGGATGAACAAGCTTAAGCTGCAGGATCTTTGGATTTCAATTGTCCATCTGCAAATAGACGTCTATACTACAAGAGCTAAGAATGAGGGCACAGATTGCCCCTGAGCAGGCGATCAGCAGCCAAACAAAGCTTACAAGTCCTTCGGTAGGACAGTCCACATCAGGTCTTCCACAGTATCTTCCCTTAGCAAGTCAGTTTTGGAAGCGGGGAGGAGGGACAGAAAAGAAATGGAAAACCTTGTTGGTTTGACTGCAAGATACTCTGAGATCTACCAGAAGACCTTGATCTCATCCACCCTAACACATGTACTTATGATGGACAGCAAAATACCTCCTCATTCACCTGTTTCCTGCTTTCATCTCCATTCCTTCCAAGTTACAATGACAGCATTAAAATAGGAGCCAACCCTTCCATGCAGGGATATATTTCCCCATTCACCAAAAGGACTAATGAATGGAACAGGGAACTCCATACTTCCTCATTTGTTTAACATAACAATCCATTGATGCAGTTCTAACTGCAGTCTTAAAATATCCAGTCATATATTGCTTCCAAAGCAATCAAGGTTCATAACTGGAGAAGAAAAAGGGCTTTATAAATATAGCTTTTTATTTAACATGAAGCTTTAAAAAATCCATAATAGTGCAGCTTGTCCTCGACAGTTCATTTAGTGACCGTTCAAAGTTACGATGGCCCTGAAAAAACTGACTTTTCACCATTTTTCAAACTTATGACCCTTGCTGCATCCCCATGGCCATGTGATAAAAATCCAGATGCTTGGCAATTGATTTACTATTATGACAGTTGCAGTGTTCCAGGGTCATTTGATCATCCTTTGCAACCCTCTGACAAGAAAAATCAATGGGGAAAACAGATTCACTTAACAACCATGTTATTAATTTAACAAGTGCAGTTATTCATTTTAGCAATGTGACAAGAAAAGTCATAAAATGGGCCAAAACCCACTTAAAAAATTTCTCACTTAGCAACATAAATGTTGGACTCAATTGTGGTCGTAAGTCGAGGACTGCCTGTAGCAGCTGCTCTTTTAGTCAGGAGTGCTCCAAATGTGCTGGGGAGACAGGTGGTCAACCAGCATGGACATCGCTTCAGAAGGCCTTGGAGTGGAGAATAGGCTACTAAACTCATTTCAAAGGCTGTCTTTATAGCCAGTACCCCATTATACTGAGTTATTCCAAATTTATTTATTTATTTATTAGACTCATAGGATTTTCAGCCCTCTCTAAGCGGTTTACAAATTTTTTAGCAAATTGAGTCAGCAACTTGCCCCCACAGTCCGGGTCCTCATTTCACCCACCTCGGAAGGATGGAAGGCTGAGTCGACCTTGAGCCGGTGAGATTTGAACTGCTGAGCTGCAGATCACAGTCAGCTAAAGTGGCCTGCAGTACTGCACCCTAACCACTGTGCCACCTCGGCTTTTTACTCAAATGGGTAAATACAGTGGTTCTCAACCTGTGGGTCGGGACCCCTTTGGGGGTCGAATGACCCTTTCACAGGGGTCACCTAGGACCATCGGAAAATACATATTTTCAAAAAAAATATGGAAAACATACAATTATTTTATGGTTGGGGTCACCACAATATGAGGAACTGTATTAAAGGGTCGTGGCATTAGGAAGGTTGAGAACCACTGGGTAAATAAAATTCGCTCTTATTCACAGGACAGCTTGGAATTATTCTTTATTATTATTTGCAGTGCACCATTTAATTTTTTTTCAACCAAATAGTTTTTCTTGCTTGCTTACTTAATTATCTAAACGTTCAGTTTAGGTAATTAAGTAAGCAAGTAAGAAAAACTATTTGGTAGACATGTAGACATATAATTGGATTTCAAGAAGGGAACTTGTAAAAAACTCCATTCCTCATCGAGCCATTAAACTCATATTTATCATGTTAGAAATACAGGTAAGCAGACACATTTGCATCCTTGGCCCTCAAACTGATATCTTATAGATTCAACTGTATTAGGCTGTGTGGATGAGAGTGTCCCAATTCACTGGAGAGGAAGAAAGGTGTCTTGACCAACTAGCACTTATAGCAGCTGTTAACTCAGCTAATCATCACCTGCTCACTGGAAAAAAATAAACGAAGTTTCACATTCACACTGATCATTCACATGCCCGAAAGCTCCAGTTAATTGCAGTATCTCAGAATATTTGAGCTGAAATTTGTATGCTGATTTAATGCTTTTTACATAGTCATTACATTATTCTGTTGTCAACAGGATATGAAGGCGATCTGGCTATGACATTTGCAACCCACTGTTATCGGTTGATCTGGCTGATCTGGCTGATCTGGCTGACTAGCTGTCTCCTTCTTCCCTCACTGCTCCATGTGCATCCCTCTCGAAGCTGCACACTCAGTGAAAGAGGATGACCATCCCAGATAGAAGGAGTGTACCAATTTTCAGGGTTCCAAGTAATGCACCCATAACAAACAAACTCCAAGGCAGGTAGATTTCTCAAAGAACAGTTTTATTAGATATATCATATTGGCACAGGCTGGTGAAAACTGACTCTGAAGGTTCCTGTGGTTTTCACCTAATTAAAAGTAAACGTTTTCCCTCAACCCCAAACAATCAGTCACATGGTCCAATCAAGGCACTGTCTGGTTGCTTGGTAACATCACTCCTCCTTTCTCCGGCCAGGTGTGAGAATGTCCTTGGTTCCCAAGAGAAAGTATTTTATTTTGGCTACAAAACCCCAGCTATCCCTATCCCCCCCCCCTCCCTATCCTCCAATTCCAGTGTGGCAAAACTAAGGTGACCAGACATCCCGATTTTGGCGTGACAGTCACGATTTATAACAATTTGTCTTGTGACCCGGGGCATTTTTAAAAAGTCCCGATTTTCTGGCTTCATGTTGAAAGCCCAGTGGATTTGCTTAAGAAATCCTAACCGGGGCAAGACAAAAGACACCCTGTCTAATCCCTCTCTCTGTCTCAGTACTTTCATTGAAGATATTAAAACGTTAAAGCAACAAAACGGACCCCCCCCCCGCCCTTTTACCTCATTTTATAAGAAAAAATGACCCAGTACCATAGAGCTGCAGGCAATACTTGGCTAGAGAAGTAAGGACTGTTTCTTGGTTGGAGGTCGGCTCATGTGGAAAAAATGGTGGCAAAGTTTCTTTGAAAAATATTTCCCTGACTAATTTCATCATTTTAATTTGCTCAGTTCTTTGTATTAACATCTACATCATTCTGGATTGACTTGGAGTACTCACTTGTGCCTGCTGGTAAGTGAGCTGGGTTTTTTTTCTTTTATTTTTTTAATGTATTTTAAAATAATATTTTATTTATTGTGCATAGGATTTTTTAAAATAGTTTTATTCTGTGTGGATTCTTTTTTAAAATTGTCTTAGACTATTTAAAAAAAGATTCTATCCAAAATAAATTGAAGTGAAACCATTTTTAAAAATTCTATGCACAATACTTTGAAATGTTTTACTTCAATTTATTCTGTGTGGATTCTTTTTTTAAATTGTCTTAGATTATTTAAAAAAAGATTCTATCCAAAATACAAAATACCAGCTGCAGTTATTCACTTAAGAACTGTGGCAAGAAAGGTGGTATAGTGACCAAAGTTACAAGGGCATTGAAAAAAGTGACTGATGACCATTTTTCACACTTAGCGACCATTTTCACACTTAGCGACCGTTGCAGCATCCTCATGGTCATGTAATCAAAATTTTGATGTTTGGCAACAGTTACAATTTATATTTGTAAATTGTAGTTATGTTGAAATTAAAAAAAATATTACAATACTATTTTTGCGTTGTATTAAAATTTTTGTTGCTCCGTATAAAATTGTTAATCAAGCCCCCCCCCCCCCCGGTCAAATGTGTCCCTCTTTACCAATCTGAAAATCTGGTCACCTTAGGCAAAACTGAAGCCTCAAAAATGGTCTCAGTCAGGTCAGCTTTAGGATTGACATCGATCTTCAGTCAAGGGTATTACAATAGCTGCACTCCCCTGCCATAACCTCCAAACAAGCTCAGTTGGCAATATTAAAACAGATTCAGCATCCAGATATTCTTCTGAGAGCCATTAACAAATCTTTACAGATCAGGGGAAAAAATCAGAGGTAATAAAGGCCTCCTTTAGTTTCAACCGTTCCATAGTTTCTGCTGCTTGAAATATCCAAACTAGACATTAAAAAAAACATTCCCTCTCTCCTCGCAGGGATCCTCTAAATGTCAACAATTTTAATGGATGAAATCCCAGACTGTAGTACAAAGGCAAGCAAAGACCGGTTTATGCTCTTATTTGTTTTTACTCGGTTATGCGTCATCCTCATAAATTTTCTGACTCTTTCCCTGGAGTAATCTGTTAGGTTAACAGCTTGGCCAACACAGTTTCCAAACACAACCAAGCTTATGAGTCAAGCTTCCCATAGATTTCCAGTGTATTATCCTACCTTATAGCCACTATCCAAACTTTCTAAGAGTCAATACAACCAGCAGAAAAAGCATGTCATTTGAAATGGCATTCAGAGTTGTAGCTTGATTTCACTTTAGCAATAGAACTTAAGACATATACTGCTTCACGGTGCTTTTTACAGCCCTCTCTAAGCAGTGTACAGAGTCAGCATATTGCTCCCAACAATCTGGGTCCTCATTTTACATGTTATTATGGGAAGTTTCATCAGTTAATTTTGTTCTCTAGGAGCTTCTGACTATGGAGTCTCTTAAGCAATCAGGTGGTAAACCAACAAAACTTATAAATATCAAAAAGCCAAGTAGGTGAAAAGCAATAGGGGAAAGTAGGGATATTGGCCCCTACAGTGCATGGCTTGGTTGTTCCATTATCCAAAAATGCTAAGTCAAAGCACTGCATTTCATTCCTGAAATAATAACATCAACATCAAGTTTCTTTTAGTGGGGCTTTATTATTTTTATCTTCGATTAAAAAGAAAAATTAATAAAACTTTGATTCCTGATGATGATACAGAAAATGAATGCATTTTTTCTTTGCACTGTTGGGAGAAATGTCCTTCTGGGTTTGGATCCAAGTGGGGAAAAAGACACAGGAGACATGGAGGCTGCTTGGAAAGATGGTTTAATGGTGGACAGGACTACATGGCTTGAGTCCTGAACAGAAAAGGTGGTCACATGCTTCACTGTTGGGTGAAGAAGAAGAGAAGAGACGAAGAAGGATCTTGCTGGGCTTTTTATAATCTGTTCAGCCCCACCTCTCTGTTTCCTGTTCCTGTGTAAGAAATGTATTCTGATTGATCGTCAGACTCCCATGGGGCCATGCAGGGACAACTCTCTAGGCCAGTGATGGTGAACCTATGACACGCGTGTCAGTGCTGACACGCGTAGCCATTTCGGGTGACACGCACATGCTCCCCAAACTTGTTTCAGCGGCAGCTCTCAGCCTGGGCGGCAGCGTCACGCAGGCTGTGGAAGGAGGAAGAGGAGGAGGAGGAGGAGGGAACCAACCAAAGAGAGGCTTTTACCGGGTCTGCGCCCCACAGCCAGGATCGTCCTTGCGCCTCAAGCCGCGTTTCTTCCTGCAAAGCCCTTCGGGCAACCTGAGAGTTCCGTTTGACGCCAGAAGGGCTTTGCAGGAAGAAACGCGGCTTGAGGCGCCAGGACGGTCCTGGCTGTGGGGCGCAGACTCGGTAAAAGCTCTCTTTGGTTCCCTCCTCCTCCCCCTCCTTCCACAGCCTGCGTGACGCTGCCGCCCAGGCTGAGAGCTGCCCCTGCCGCTGCTGCACAACTGAGGGAGGGAGAGGGAAAGCAGAGGTAGCCTCAAATTCCACCGTTGGGACAGGGGAAAGGGCTTGTCCCTCAAGAGTGGGGGGGGATAGAGGTGGGAAGAAGGGGCTCGGCCTGTCCCCAGCGCCCCCCACAGACGGATTACGGATCGAACGCTTCTCTCTCTGCAGCCTTTTTCTGCAAGTCCCAGCTACTCAGCGGGGCGTCATCATTTCCGGGGGGGTTGCAGTTTTCCAGCTCAGATATCAGGATCCGCCGGGATTAAGTGGGAGAAAACGCCGCTGGCCGAGCGGAACAAACACATCCAAAGGTTAATCTTATTTTACGAAAACACAACTTCCAAAAGTCGATCGTGGCCTCCGTCAAGAAGCTCTTCCCCCACCCCCCACCCATTCTGGGGTCTTGGTGTCCCTCGGCTAAGATCCATCCCGGAAAGCAGAACGGGGGCAGCCCTCCTGTAATTCTGGCTGGGTTAAAGAGCAGGGATGGAGGAGCCATATCACACCTTCATTCAAAGGGTGGGGAGGGGGAGGCCCGATAAAGTCCCTCCCTTGGGGTGTCTGAAGTCCCAGCTGAAGCAGCCGAAGGAAAAAGGATAAGCATCCGTCGCTGCCCAATGGCGCTTGGGGTAACCCCGCTGGGCAGAGCCAGTCGAGGCTCATCCTGCAAATGAGGGTTTCCTTTGGGGAGGGCCAGGTGGTTTCAAGCACCCCAAACAGCCAATCTCTCTCTCTCCGTCCCCCTTCCTTTGCTCCTGGGGCTGCAGAACTTTCCATGGGCTCAACAGTAATTGAGTAAAATTCTAAGCCACTGCAGTAGCTGCTTTTTGGTTTTATTTTTTTTAATATTTATCAGTCTCTCTTTTAGTTGAAGAGTTGAAGTCCACAAGGCTTAAAGCTGTCAGGTTTGAAGACCCCTGGGGTTTTTTTCCTAAAGGGTTAGGGGTGCAAGGTTCTTGTAACTTGACAGCTTTAAGACTTGCACGCTTCAATGCCAGAGTTTCTGAGCCAACATTTTGGTTGCTAAGCAGGACCGTTGGTAAGTGATACTGATAATAATATCAAGGGCAACATACGAAATCGACTGATGAACAAAGAAGTTACTAAGCAGCTATGTTAAATAATTTGTTTTTGGTTTATTAAATACAATTATATTGCAATTATATATTTTTGTAGTTTAAACTATAAATTGCGCAAAATTATGTTTTTGTCGAAGTGACACACAACGCGAGTTATGCTCGATTTTTTGCCGATTTTTGACACACCACGCCAAAAAGGTTGCCCATCACTGCTCTAGGCTGTGCTTTGAGTCTCAAGTTTGGTTGAGTTCTCAGATGCCATGTGGTGAGTTAGGTAAAGGGCTAATACTATCATGCCTTAATCCCATCATTCTGGAGCTGAAGGGGAGAACTCTTTATTATGTAGAATAGACTGGCGTGGGCATCCCAATGGCCCATTAACAAGGGGGTGGGTGGGCAGGGAGCTGCAGGGAGCTACTCTGTCTTTAAAACACATTTCTCCCTTTTCACATCCAGGGAAATATAATATTCTGCCTTTTCAATATTTCCTAGGATATTTCATTCTTCTAGGAGAGGGATGGGTTTTAACTTCCTACAGCACCAACATAGGATGTTGTTCAACCTAACCTTAATTACTGCAATTACCAGGCATGAACTAGGTTTAACTCTGATAAGGTTTTTCAAGTTCAGGGAAGTTAACAAGGTTCTGTCATCTGCTATCAGGTGTATCTTTAAAGATGGTAACAATGCTCCCTGCGTTAAGGATCTTCCAGCCTTGTTATTGGTAGCAGCAAGATAAGAAGTGGTTAAGCACCAATATTTTAGGAGTTAAGAGAGTAGAATTTAGGCCATGACATTATCATTAAAATTAAAGCATATGTTACATATGAATCATAAAAACATATGTTGCCTATGACTCATAAAATCAGTTAAGTCAGGTTGGAAGGTATCTTGGAGATTATCTAGTCATGTTCCTGATTAGTGCTGGAATCCATCACCACATCATCTTCAACAGATGTCCATCTGCCCTTGTTTAAACATCTTTAGTGAAAGAAAATCCTTCTGTTCCTTAGGCACTTTTTATAGATCTCTTACCATTTGGAGATATTCCCTAATCTCTGATCAAAACCTAGTATCTGGTGATTGAACCCATTGTTTCTTGTCTTCTGGAACAAGTCTGAACAATTCTGTCTTCTACCTGACAGCTCTCCTGATAACTGAAGACAGCTCTCATGTCTCCCTGCAATACTGAACCACAGTATAGTCAAAGGAGGGCTCGAGAGACAGTTTCACAGAAATATGATTTCCTTTTTTTTCTTTTTCCTGTAAAGAAAACTTTTTATATCAATCTCAACTTACAGGTTTTTTTAATAATAACCTTCTTTCAAATGGCTACAGGACTATGGTTAATTGCAAACAATAATGACTACTACTTCAATCAAAATAAGATTTTAAAAATATTATAATGCAATATAAAGACATCATTTAAACAAGCTCAACTACCATAATCTTCTTCTAGGAATCTTTTCTGACATCCCAGTTGAGACAGCAGCCCTAGATTTTTCTCTTAGCTTCTGAATGTCAACCATGACTGGTCTTATTAAGAAACTATGTAAGCAAACTTAATACAAAAATACGTATTATCTAAAATATCCTTTTGGAAGATGTTCTACTCTTCTAGGTTGGCTAATAGAGAAGGTAGTATCCATTAACAAGTTGGCCTTGGCAGCTAATTTTTCTTTTTCCCATTAACACTTTTCAGAAAGTATCAGAAAGTACTTGGTTTCAACAAAAAGGATAGCCCCGCTAGGACAGTTAAGAACAGATGCCCTATGGCTGATCCAAACTCTGCTGATTAAGGATCTTTTAGTGCACCCAACAGGGTCCAAAATATGCAGCACATTTACATAAACATCAGCTTGAAAGCTACTTATAATATGTCAACTTCACTTAGATGTAATCAATGGGATCTGAGAAATACGTAGAAAAAACTTAAATGAAGCATAGCATGTTCTGCAGTATATAAGTGAATTGGATTTCTAAGTGGAAGTATGTATTTGTGGCAGAGCTAAAAGAAGAGAGAAACAAAAATGATATCATTGTGGAAATTTAGATTGCTGGAGCAGGCAGAAGAGATGAAAGAGGCCTTTCTGCATCAGTTGATAAGTCTTTTGAAGAGTCATGTGATAGAAATAAAGAAGATTTCAATTATCTTGACATGTACTGGGAATAGAACTCTGCCAAGAGTCAGAGGTCCAGCACATTTGTGTCTTCTCTTGGTGACAACTTCATCTGTCAGAAGAAGGGGGGGGGAAAAGGTGGGGGGGGGTATTCCTCACCAACAAGTACGACTTGGTTGAATAAGTAAAAACTACCAGTACCCTGGGGGGGGGGGGAAATAGTTTCATTCCTATATCCATGATACCCCAAGGAGGATGAAATGAGAAGAGTCAAACATGTATACTGGACTTCAGAAAAAAATGATTTTGGTAAACTCCAAGAGAAGATGGGATACTTCCAATGGCTACAATTCTTGAAGGAGGGAAATTCTAGAGCAGGGGTGTCAAACTCAAGGCCCACGGGCCGGATGTGGCCCTTGATGTGGCTGAAGCCAGCCCGCTTCCACCACATCACAGGTGGTTGACGGTTGTGTAGCTGTCCTGGTCTACACAGTGCGAAAATAAATGATCAGGCCAGAGTAGTTTTGGTCCAGTCTACCCAATGCAAAGAGGAAAGTTCAGGCCAATGTAGCATCATCTCAATCTACCAAATGTGAAGAGGAAAGATCAGGCCAATGTAGCATCAGCTTGGTCTACTCAGTGCATAGAGGAAACATGCAGTGGCATCAAACTAGCCACACCCACCCAGTGGGCCACGCCTACCCGCCCCCCTGAGGTCAACAACAGCCTTGATGCAGCCCTCAATGACATTGAGTTTGACACCCCTGTTCTAGAGGCATAGAAAATTCTACAAAATGAAATGCTAAGGTTATAGTCACAATTCCTACAAGAAGAAAAATTGAAGAAATAGATGCATGCAAACCTCTCTAAAATGCTGAATGGGAAAAAGGGAATATTTAGGAAATTGAAGGAAAGTCCATAACAATTATTATTATAATTGTTTAAATTGTTATAAAGTTCAGAATGAGTTAGAGCTTGAAAAAGATATTAAAGAAAACTACAAAAAATGTATGTTAAAAACAAAAGAAAGAATGTAGGTCCACTGTAAGAAAAAAAAAGTAACTAGGAATGGTTTGTAGTGAGAAGACAAGACTTCTGTACCACTATTCTATCTATCCAGACAGTTGTCACTGGTCAATATTAAAGTCCATTGAAGGAGTGGGTTTATTTTCTATTGCCCCAAAAGGGAGAAACAAAAAAAATGGGTTAAAATCACAAAGAAATGGGTCCAGGCTGAATACCAGAAAATGTTTCCTCAATGTATGAGATGTCAGGCAAGGAGAAAGGGTACCTAATGAAGTTGTGAGAACCCTTTTACTGGCGATCTTCAAGCAAAGACTGGATGGTTATCTCTCAAATACGCTACAGTAGATGTGGAACGGGAGGCTGGAGAAGAAGACTCACCTCTATGACTCTACGATTCTACTGTTCTTATACAACGTGCACAATACACTTTTTCCATTCATCTCCTTTTCCTTGTATTTCTTTTCAGTTACAATTCAAATCCAATTCAGAATTTATTTAACATTGCACAGATTTGATCACTTGAGCTACTCTCCCATTTCCATAAAAATGGCTGAGTAATAGGAAGAAGCAGACCACTGTAAACCTTCCTTACATTATTAGAGTCTATTAAAATAAATGTTTTAATGATTTTATCCTTGTAATAAGTATGGACAAGCAATTTTACTACTTGGGGCAAGATTTGACTAATAAGGCAATCCAGCTCAAATGACAGTAAAAGGAATAATAACTAAAATGATTCCCCCCACAGGGTGGACCATTTTTAATAAGTACATATTGAAAATGAAGAAATGAATAATCTAAATGCTGATACTTAAAAGTCAATATTTGTTTAAATAGTTTATGGAAATGACTTGCCAATCACTGAAACATGAGAGAGATAAGGAAAAAGCCAACAATGCCTGAATGGATTGCTAAAAGAACAAGCTTAAAAAAAACCTATGCCTTTATTATATTATTATGATTTTTTGCTAGACTATCACTTCATTCAGATGTGGCACCTGCTTCAGCCTCTGACATGGACCTGTGGATATTAATCCAAGAGAGTCCATCCTCTACTGCTGAGTTTTTATGCAATTCAGCATCCTAAGCAGACAGGGAGAAAAAAAGTTGGTCTATAGTCAAAGCTCTAGATCAGGGGTGCCAAACTCACATCGTCATGGCAGTGTCACGTGATATATTGGGACTTTTTTTCCCCTTTGCTAAAGTGGACAGGGGGTGGGGTGGCCAGCGCATGACACATTCCGCCCACGGGCTGGGAGTTTGACAGCCTTGTTCTAGATTACTCTCTTGGTAAAACTTTAGCAATTTTAGACAGTGTTCTTTCCTCTCCTTCTGCTCATTGATAGCAGAGCTCTTTAAATAACACCTGCCGCTCTAAAACCCAAAGTTTATGAAATGGATTTGACTGGAAACAAATGTATGCTATGTTGTTTGAGTCTCTTTCTTGTCCTTTTTAAATTAGGTATTTGACATAGTGCCTTTCCTACGGGGGTTTTTTCTCTTAAGTATACACAATACTTTAGTGTCATTGGAGGATTTTAGAAATAGTAAATGAAATGCCAGTATGTGGTTATGTATTAAATCTTGGTATATTTTATGATGAAGGACGTTTAAACAACTATAGTCAAATGAAAATGGAGGTATGATGACGGTAACATGTATAAATATCTGAGTTAAAATACTTGAGTTAATATGAATTATGCTTGATGACTGTGGAAGAGATGCACGAAAGTCTTTTGTAACCAACTGATACACTTTCTACAGTATGTAAAAAAGGAAGATTTTATGTGTTGTGTTTGTTTTGAAAATAAAAAATAAAAAAAACTTTAATAAAAAAAAGTATTCACAACCCAGTGAACCATCTTCAAATGTAATTATTAGCCTTTGCTGCCCTTTAAAAAAAAGGGAGGGGGCAAATGTTTGCATATTAGGCAACCTTCAGCTGGCAGAAAAAAATAAATCAATTATTCCTCAACAATCAAGGAAAGCAACATGGTCAGCATAGTTAGGCACAGTTACAGAGTAGTAGCCCTTGCCAGATACCATTCCCAGAACATACCTGTAAAAGAAAAATGGCAGATCCTGATAATTAATTTTAGGACAGGTTCACAAATTACAAGAATTACATAAAAGAGAGAGTTATCAGAAATAAACAGAAGGCAGGATTCTGTGTATCTCAGCACACAGACAGATTAAAGTACCTGGTACAAGATTTAGCCCTGTGGAGCTACCTTTCTAAAGAGTCCTATCTTTTTTTTCCCCTTCAAATGGAACAGTGCAAACAATAATTGCTCAAAATTTAGCCTATTGCAAGAAGGATTATTCTTTTTCTCTCCCCTCCCCTCCTCTCTGCTGAGCAAACTATATTTCTTTATCATGTTTTATCCCCTCCTTATAATTTCATATCCCAAAGCCTGCATGTCTGAAAATACCATAATCAGGAATAGCAGTTACTAGAAATATAGGAATGCTAACATCCAAAATGCTACATGGTTTTGACTTTTCTTCCCTCTTCCTATGATAAAAGAATATACATACGTACTCATAGAAACAATGAGAAAAAGGTAACTGTGAGTTAATTTTTTTAAATGTAAGCCTTCAGCTGGTATAAAATTAACTTGAACAGTTATATGGGCAGCATATAAATTTAATAAATAAATAAAAACAGGTAGGGAGAAGTTCTAAATATGCTTTTTCAAAAAGCAACTGGCCTTTGTTTTTCTTTGAAGATGTTTTGCTTGTTATCCAAGAAGCTTCTTCAGTTCTGACTTCAGTTTCTCGGATGAGAAACGAAACATCTTCAAGGAAAAACGAAGTCTGGTTGCCTTTTGAAAAAGCATCTTTGGGGCAACCATGACCTGGATGACTGAGAATCTCCACAGACAGGCAGGGAGAAGGAAAGTCTCAGTTACAAGCCTGGGGCTACACAGGAAGTTTGATGGTCTCCCATGGAGGCTTTTCCTTTGTCAACTAATGTCACGTACCAGGAAGCCAGATCAGCCAATCCTAAAAAGAAAAGTAAGGTGATTGGGGGAGGGGGGAGATGAAAGACTTTGGAGATCAATTATGAGTTCTAAGTCACATTGACATGCAGAGCAAAACTAGAATAAACAAAGCAAAACCTAAATATTGAACATGGTGGCTCCTGTCATAAGAACAAGCTTCTCTTATTTTCTTTATATTCAAACCGGGGATGCAGTAACCAGAATTCATCACTAGCATTCTCTGATGGCACAGAACAAATGAAGAAATCCTTATTTTACATATCTTAAGACAGCATACTAAAAAGCAGAGACATTACCCTGCCAACAAAAGTGGGTATAGTGAAGGCTATGGTTTTCCCCATTGCAATGTACAGCTGTGAAGGTTGGACCATAAGAAAGGCTGAGCGCCAAAGAATTGAGGCCCTTGAACTATAGTGCTGGCGAAGACTCCTGTGAGTCCCTTGGACTACAAGGCGATCAAACCGGTCAGTCCTAGAGGAGATCAACCCTGACTGCTCTTTAGAAGGCCAAATCCCGAAGATGAAACTCAAATATTTTGGCCACCTAATAAGAAGGAAGAACTCATCGGAGAAGAGCCTAATGCTGGGAAAGATTGAGGGTAAAAGAAGAAGGGAACAACAGAGAATGAGGTGGCTGGATGGAGTCACCGAAGCAGTAGGCATGAGCCTAAGTGGACTCCAGAGGATGGTAGACAGCAGAAAGGCCTGGAGGAATGTTGTGCATGGGGTTGTGATGGGTCAGACATGACTTTACAACTAACAACGAAGATTAAAGGCACACACAAACACTGAGAATTTCAGAAATGTATTTCCTCTTACACAGAGAATGCATCAATGCAACCAGCTTTTTTTAAAATAAGCATGAGATGATGTTACTTAACTGAGTAATGAAATGTTTGCAAACAACCAAGCTCAGAAAGCACCAAAAATGCAACATTGTCAAAAAAATTATTAGGAAAAAAACAAGATTAAATGGGCTGTTCTACTTGGAGCAAGCAGTCTCGAAGATGGTCAGGCCCTAAGCCATGCAGGACTTTAAAGGTGGTTACTACCATCACCTTGAACTCTGCCCTTATTTGTTCTATACAAATCTAATCATGACTACTATACAGGTAGTCCTCAACTTTCATTTAGTTGACCATTACAAGTTACAACGGCACCGAATAAAGAAGCTTATGGCCATTTTTTCACAATTGCAACCTTTGAAGCATCCCCAAGGTCATGTGATCAAAATTTCAGATGTTTGGCAACTGGTTCATATTTATGACGGTTGCTTTGTCCCGGGATCATGGGATCACAGATTGCAACCTTTTGGCAAGCGAAATCAATGGGGAAACCAGATTCATTTAACAACCAGGGTTACTAATTTAACAACTTCAGGGATTCACTTAATGATTGTGGCAAGAAAGGTCGTAAAACGGGGCAAAACTCACTTAAAAAATGTCTCACTTAACAGCAAAAAGTTTGGGCTCCATTGGGGTTGTAAATCAAGGACTACCTATACTAATCAGGAAGATTGCATTACTTGGGCAAGCTGGCATTCACCCACCCACCCCAGCAATGTTGTCGAAGGAAAATCCTTTCAACCTAGCAGGACCCTTCAGTCATAGATTTGGAGATGACTCTGACAGGAATAAAGAAAAGAATGACTACTATAAATGGAACCCCAATGTAAATCACTTGCCATGCATCCTTCCCTCTCTGGACAGCAGAGATACCTGCTCAGAGGTGGGATTCAAATAATTTAACAACCAGTTCTCTGCCCTACTGACCAGCTGGGTAGGCGGGGCTCAGTGGTCATGTGACTGGGTGGACATGGCCAACTCAATGTCACTCACGTCGATGGGCGCTTCGTCTTAGCTGTTAGAATGTAATAAGGGTTAACCGGAAAGTCAGTTTCTGTAAATAAAGGCAATAAAAATTAGTCTAGAAACACCACCAGAGTGTTTCCTTCCTGCCTTCCTTACAGGATTAGCCTTGTAAAGTGGAAAAAAACAAAATAAAATTTCTTCCAACAACCGGTTCTCCAAACTGCTTTGAAAGTTAACAACCGGTTCTCCCAAATAGGTGCGAGCTGGCTGAATCCCACCACTGTACCTGCTCTAGCAGCACTCTGCTCTATCAGCATTCCAGGAAGAGCCTATTAGCTTCTTTAAGTCCAAATGCTGGGCTTAAAACAGAAACACGAGACTGGGTTTGTGTCCAAAGCCCAAAGGGAGTCAAAACAAAGGTCCCAGGTGAGCCCCCCACCCCACCCCAAAGTCCTCTTGGCTATTCCCATAGAGGTAGCTGCCACAGCCGTTTTCTAACTCACAAGACTGAGAGATGAGCAATTATGGGGAGGCTGTGCTAGGTCACTGCATTCCCTTGAGAAGCTGCCTGCCTGCTGGCATCAAAAAGCCAGACAAGACAGGCTTTGTGCTGCCCCAGCAAGCAACCTCTTCTGTTCCTATTCATCAACCAAGCCCAATTACTACTCCTTTGCTCTCACAAGAGGATCGGCTGGCTCTCTCCCTCCACAGGCTTTTCATTTTTTGCTTTTGCAAGCTCTACCTTCATTTGAGTTTTATCCTTCTGCTTTTGGTCTTCTCCTGTGTAACTGACCCAGTTAAGTGGACACTGATTACTGCTGTTTTAATGGAGGTTCTTTAATGCATTTAACTTACAGGTAGTCCCCAGTTTGAGAACGAGTTCTGCTCCCAAGATCTGTCCTTAAGTCAAATTTGTATGTAAGCTGGAACAAGTATTGTGTATTTAACTTGAATCATTGTGTGTTTAGCTTGAATTTTGCTACTATAGGTTCTGTTCTTAACTATAAGTTGCCCTTAAACCTAGGACTTACTGCATTTAGTTGAGAGTCCTGATTGGGTTTCGGCAAAAAATAATAATAATTCAGAATGTAGGTGTTGTAAGTCACTATGGGGGATCTTTGTTAAGAGCAGAGAGGGAAGATAGAAATGTGTTAAAGAGATAACATCCTGTGCCTCTCTTCCAATTTAATTTCCTTTCTTGATTTTCCATTTTATTAATTTCTTTTGAAAAAGTTGATTCCCCTCCCAACAATATTCCTTCTGCCTCGGTCTTAAATTACCAAAATTCATTCTCATATAACAGATTCACAAGAAAAAGAATGTTGTAATGTTTTTTATTCATCTTTCTAGCATCTTTCATTTCCTTTTATCCCAAATTGCATTTACTCAATAAAATAGATTCATTAATCAGTTTAAGGTAGCAGTTTGAAGTTATTATTTATTGATTACGCTTCTACATTACAAGAAGTCATCAACATGAGAATTGGAACTTTCATCTCTAAGCAATACAGTCATTAAGTGAATCACTGCTATCATTAAGCGAATCATATGGTTGTTTAGTGAATCCAACTTTCCCTATTGACTTTGCTCATTGGAAACCCCCTGGGAAGATCACAAATCATAATCATGGGACCCTCAGAACACTGCAACATGCTGATCATGCTGATGACCAGTGAGGACTGGTCATAAATCACTTTTTTCATGGCCAGTGTACCTTTGAACAGTCATTAAACAAATAGTTTTATGTCAAGGTTTATCTGTACCCCAAATCAAACTCTTGGCCCATCTGTCCCCGTGGTATAAGGTGTATACTTCTTCAAAATTTCTGGTAGCTCTTTTCTTTCAGCCCTATCCAGAGATGCTGTGATCAGGCCAGCAAATCTTTGCATATACCATATTTTTCAAAGTATAAGACACACCGGAATATAAGACACAGCAAGATTTTGAAGAGGAAACTTTTAAAAAAGTTTTGGCACTCTGCAGACCTACCAAAAATGGCCCATTTTTCGCAAAAATTGGCCTTTTTTTTTTTTCAAAAAAAGGGCATGAATAGCCCTTAGGAGGCTTGTAAAGTGCTCGGTGGGAGCAAAAACGAGCAAAAAATGGTCCATTTTTCATGAAAACACACCCGTTTCTTGTCAAAAAAAGGGCATGGATAGCCTTTAGGAAGCTTTTAGAGTACTGCTGGGGGCTAGGAGGCAAAAAAGAGCCATTTTATGCTCATTTCTGCCCTCTCCAGCCCCCAGGATCTCTCTGAACGCTTTCAAAAAGCTATGCATGGTCATTTTGGTGAAGGGGGTGGAGTTTCGGAAGGCCATAAATGCTGCATTCAGTGTATAAGATGCACCCCGACTTTCAGCCTCTTTTTTGAGGGAAAAAGGTGTGTTGTATACTCTGAAAAATACGGTAATTCATAATTCAATCACAAACTACCTTTTCCTATCCCCGTAGCCATAGGCTGCTGGATTGAATGCTTTTCTTCAAACTATCACCATTCCATTACCATCTGCTGACTAATAAAAGCAAGCAATTTTAGAAGCTATGCAGCATAGCAACATACAGAAGTGTAGCAATATTCTACAGAGCCTTTCAACCAAGTTAGAAGTGAAGCAGTTTCTACTTTGCAGTGCAAAAGAAAAAGAGTTCAACTAAAATTGAAAAGTATGGCAAAGGAACGGCACCTCCTCTGTTTGAAGCACATTTCAGGCATTTTGTAGATTTCTGCCTTCTTGTTATCTTTCATATTTAATTTTTGAATTTCATACCTTTCTGCAATACTGTACTCTCTCACCTTTTTTTCTTCAAATGAAAGAACCTTGTAAATTTCACAAACCTATTGGCAACACCTTCCATCTTTTTCTATTTCACCCCCTCTGTATCAAATATATAGTGCCATAACACATTTCGTGGGAAGAGTGCAAAAATTGAGGGGGGGGTTTGAACAAACTCATCAGCACTTTCGGAAATGCCAACTAACTACATTTATGCCCACAAATCATCTCTTCTTTCTATATCTCTGCAAATTATGAAATAATATAGATTGAATCAAATGTGTTCAAATGACAGGAAAAAAAACAAGTATCTGGTAGAAATCCAATTTTACGCCACTTATGTTTTATATTCTGTTGCAATCACTTACAGTTAAAAAATACAAACAGAATATTTTGGGTCTCATGTTTTGTTGAAAGATGGAATTGAACATAAATAAAGCACAAGTCAATGCTTTGCGGTTTATACAATAAACAATTTTGTCTTTAAAGCTATTCATTTCATGCAATAAAGTATACAGATATTCATCATCTTTTACTACAAGAAAAGCTACTCAAATGTCCGCTTAAAATACTTTTGAATCTCTTTCTTGTTATTGATATGCATATAAGAAAAGTTTTTAAAAGACATGCTTTCAGAATTTTAATTCTTGGTCAGGCAGGAAGATGGAACTACAAGGAATTCAAACCATCATCATGTTCTTTGAGTACATGATGAAAAAGGCTAACCAGTAGACAAAGTCCATATTTGGATCCCTCCACTTATCTGTTTTTTCCCCAAAGTCAAATGTCACTAGTCCAGTAAAAAAAAAAAAAAGACTAGTAGATTTATATCTAAAAATAGCTTGGAGATAAGTTCTCTCAATGCACTTCAACGCTGAAACCTGCAAAGTTCTTCTGGGGACTGGGAGAAGGCAAAAATGTCTCCGTTTTTGCAAAAAATGGATGGAAAACGGGTCATTTTTCACAAAAACTGAGGCGTTTTTGCCTTCCCTCAACCTCCAGAAGCACTCTGCAGGCTTCAGCAGGAGCCAGCCAAGCATGACTACTTGGAGCAGCACGCTCCCCTGATCATGCCCTCTGGAGAGCCAAAAAAAAAAAATGCCAGCAATGCCGGCAGCTTCGAGGAGCTCCTTCCCTCAGTGGTTCATTTTCTTACCTGTAGGTGGATACACCGGCTTTGTCCTTAAAGGCTGCTGCACTGCACATTTTGATCCTTCTCAGGCACAGAGAAAAGCGACTCTGTCAAAGGACTGAACTTGGAAGCCAAGAAGCTTCTTTTCCACCCAGCCACAGGTGCAGGGCGCCAAAAAGACCGCTGGTCGCTGCCACTATCTTCGCACATGCACAGCTTTCTTCTCACTGGCTGGAAGACATTTTGGGGCCCTGCGGCCAGCAGCTGGATGGGAAAGAAACTTCCGATCCTCTGGCACTCAAAGAGGTGGCTGAGAGACTTCTTTGCCTGCCAGCCACTTCCCAGCTCCGGTCAGCTTGCTGTTCGATGGATGTGAGCAGCAACCAGGAGACCGATTCAGGGGTGTGGCCAGCCTGCCAGTACTATTGGTTCAGAGAGCCAGCCCTGATTTTTACTACCAGTTCTACCGAACTGGTCCAAACCAGTAGGAACCCACCTCTGCCTCCCCTCCATATCACTGATTGTTAGGCAGGTAATTTTTTCACCTGCATAGATTTATACTTAGCAACAATCTCACTGACATATTGTCAAGGTGGAATGTGCTAGGAGCCTATCATTTTGGCAATCTGAAAAGTAATTAAAGCTTCTACTACAGGCCTCTGTCCAAATATTGTGGGACACTTGAAGAAGAGTAATTGGGGCAGGTGTTTTTCCTTTTTTCTTATGGCTGGTGACAACAGGGAAAAGAGGGGAATCCACCAATCCCTGCCTTTGAATTGGTTGGTAGTGATGCTCCAAGGAGAGGTCCACCTACTCACTGAGTTACTAAGGCACATTAGAAACTGGCCACTAGGGCAGTGATGGCTTTTTGTTGTTGTATGCCGATAGCGCCCACACCCATAATCTAGTGTGTGCATGACCCCGCATGCCCCATGCCCCCACACATGCGTGTGTGACCATGCATGCAACCCCCCACACATGCATGTGTGACTCCCATGTGCATGTGTGTGTGACCCCTCTGTGCCTGCGCACGTGACTCCGCTGCATTCAGCCTTACATGCACATGTGACTGCCCAGCGCTTCCCCCACATATGCATGTGCATATCCTCCGCATGCGCCCCAACTCATGCATGCACGGCAGACACCCAAAGACCAGCTGGCCAGTGGGAGGTACATGCACATGCATGGTAGAGCTGGGATGGGGTGACAGCTGGTGTGCCCACAGAGAGGGCTCTGTGTGCCACCTGTGGCACGTGTGCCATAGGTTTGCCAACATGGCACTAGGGCAATAGAAACTACACCAGCATACTTTTCCAGAATACTTTTCTATTGACTGAGGAATGCACATTAATTCAGCCATGAACAAGAGCTCAGAGTCATGCAAAAATGCAGCCAGGATTCACTAGAGGCAGAGGAATTGGGACAAACAAATAACTTCAGTGCAGAATAAAAAGTCAGGCAGTGGGCTGACTCAAAAGAACAGTACAAAATGTAATTAATATAAAAGCACTTCCCTAGAACATGTTCTCCTGTTCCCCTCATTCCATGAAGAGAAAAAGGAAAATAATTTTAAAGATCACAACAAAACTGAAGAGAAAAATGTAGGGGGAAATGCCATTGGGAATTCAGAAAAAGAAATAGTAAAACAGGAAACTAACTAGAGTTGATCCCGCAATCTCTAGAATAGACCCCATTTAAAAAAGAAAAGAATCTATTAAAATTATCAAAAGGCAGGGGACTAAAGAAAGTTTGGAAGGTTAAGAATTTCATGTTGAACACTAATAGAAGGCACCGCTGGAACACAGCTGTTACCAAAAGCTACGCAGCATCCCACCAACTATTTCCCGTGCTAACATACCTATAAGAACTGCCTAATGCTAAATCCTGTCTGGTTGGCTATGTCTTCCTTATCATTCTGTGAAGATCCAACTTGCCAATTCAGCATAAAGTGAAAGGTCTTTGTTCTGTGCTTCTCATTAAGAAAACCAAGAAGAGTGATTCTAGCTTCAGGGAGAATGATGCTGAGTGTAAATTTCTTTAAGAAAGGGATGGTTTAGCCTGCCTATTTGATTGCTTTCTCTATTTCGCTCACTTATACTGAATTTACCACATTAAAAATAGATGTTCAACCTTACAAAGGAACACTGCTGGCACAGTGCAGACAAACTCTGCCCACAGTCTAGAGTTCGATTCGGACCAGCTCAAGGATGACTCAGCCTTCCACCTTTCCGAGGTCAGTAAAAGCAGGACCCAGATTGTTGGGGGCATTATGGAAATAATGCTTCTACCTTGTAAATCTTCCAGAAAGTGCTATAAATCACTATGGGGAGTTATATAAGTCTAATTGCTGTTGCTGATTAGAACAGACTGCCAATGCATAGTGGAGGAGTTTCTATTAGACAAGATGGTGGCCATAATCACACAATTAAAGTTCTACCACTTTTTCATATAATTTATATGTGTGGTAGACAAAATAAAGGGATAGGGCTTCAAATGCTGGCCACCATATCTTGACCTTTTTGTACCTCCGTGCATATGCCCCAATAGATGGCTATTTGCCTTCCTCATCATTCAGCCCCATTCAAGTGTCTCATCATTTGAAGTCCAATAAGCATATAAATCCAATAAACAAACAAAAAAGTCAAATTACCTACTTAAAAGAAGGTTTTGGAACTGACTAATTGGATCCTCGATCCAGGCAGGAGTTTGGTTAGGTAACTTAATATCATTGTTTCAAGTTTTTCTTTATGCGTATCTTAAACATTGTGTTTCTTTCACCCATATCTTAGACAATGCAGTTAACCATGAATTAAAAGGCGTTTTTGTGTATGCACATGGGTGTCCCTGCAGGCATGTGAGTATACCTAGAAGACATCTGTGAAAGTGACAGATGATTCCCTGGTTTTTAAATTTCATCAGAGGGGAGTGGGGAATGGTAATATGATGAAGGGAAGGATAGGGAAGCAAGATATTTCAGAATTGCCTTGAGCTCTCAAGGAACTGCTCGTCCAGTTTAAATTAAACAGATAGGAAAGGTCTACTCCTACCTTAGCTGTGGCTAGGTGACAAACAGGAAAAGCACATCTTCTAAACAGTAGTGAACACATTAATTGAACTGGAGAACAAAATCTTAAGTGATAATTAAGCCTTTTGTGTTCATGTGATTTCAGTCTGAGCTCTTCACTTGATGTTAAGACATTCTGTAATCTCTTCCTTGAACCGTGGCATCTGCTTATTTGAGATATAACACATTTTTCCCCTTGCAGTTGTTCCCCCGACAATCTGTACATTAATTAAACTACTTATTGTCTGTGGCTCTTTTCCACGGCTGCTGCTATAGCTCAATAAGAATATGGGAAGAAGTGGCAGCAGAGTATGAAACATTTTTAAAATGTTAATAACAAACCAGTTTTGAATTGGGACGGTTTTTATTCCTATCAAGTTTAAGAAAAGAATATTTCAAGTGAACCCAAGCCAAGCCAAAAGTAAACTTAGGAACGGGGATTGGAGTGATCCAAATAAGGCCAGAGGATAAGATAGGTAGCATTTATGCATTTATCCTGCAGATAAACAATACATTTTCCTTTTACTGAGATCTTGCCAAGCCACATCCAGCTGAAGAAACTAATTAGAATAAATGCAGGAAGGAAGAATTTGTGTGCTCACAAGAAATGAGTATCTCTCCACAGTTAGGAAATATTTCCACTTTTATAAACATGTTTTAAACATTTGCTTTTCATTCAGATACTTTGTTTACTACATAAGCAGGCAATTGTTGATGAAAAAGGCTTTAAAATCCAATTCTTCGAGGATTAACATTTCCTTGAAATTTTCCACAAATACAATCTTCTTAGGAAATGAGTTTTAAAAGACCATAATTGTAACTAAATTTCTGCCCTGCTCAGTTCCTTTCCTTATACTACAAAGCATCCGTGTAACCCAGAAGCATTAATCAGAACAATTATTCCATTACTACAGGTTGGAATAAAGCTTTTAAGTCAGCCTGTAATTGCAACTGTCCTGTAGGAGATGTTTAAGGAAAAGAACAGGGCATTTTCCTCCATCACTTGATTTAAGCAAAGCTTCTGAATGATGAATCTTAAGCAAATTGCTGCCATCACACAATTACAATCCAAATTGCACAGAGACTCTAGTAATTCAGAGCACTTGATATTCATCTGTCAAAGTGAAATGTTTAGCTTATTGGCAATGTATATAGACTTGAGAAAGACTCTACAACCCTTTTTTGGTTTCTTTTTGCCACAGACAGGAAATAACACAGTACTTTTCTGGGTTAGATCTATTTAAAGGTAGACACTGGGTTGACTTAAATCAGCTGTTTTATATTTAAATGATAGTATCATCCCCACCACTTTCAATCTATAGTATCATCATTTAAAAAAATATTTCTCTCCACTTTGAAACACATGTCTCCTTAAGAAGCATTCATACCATCTGGTTCCTAACACTGAAATCATTGTACTTTGGTTTGCAATTGAGCAGAGCATTTATGTATCACCTAGGAGCATAATTCAAAGCCTTTGGTTGTACAAGTCTTGTGACTTTTGACCCACATTTATTCCAAGGATACTTGAAACTACCCTCACTATTAAATGCATCCTTGTTCCACCTCTGTTCCAGGGAAAGGGGCTGAAATATTAAATTCTCTCTTCATTCCTAGTGCAAAGCAAGAATGACCAATCCCCTGCCCC